>NC_086102.1:37520095-38720095 GCF_963921235.1 Mobula hypostoma
TCAGCCTGAGCACACACCCCTCAGCATCAGCGGCTCCACAGTGGAGAGAGTGGAAAACATCAAGTTCCTTGGGGTGCAGATCTCGGACAATCTCACCTGGTCCAGAAACACCACTGGGATTGTGAAACGGGCCCAGCAGAGATTGCACTTTCTGAGGAAGCTTAAACAAGCATCACTCCCCATTAACATCTTAACTACATTCTACAGAGGCATGGTTGAGAGTGTGCTGACCTTCTGCATCACAACCTGGTACTCCAGCTGCAGTGCTGTCGACAAAAAAGCCTTGCAGAGGGTGGTTAGGGGAGCAGAGAAGGTTATTGGGGTCTCCCTACCTTCTGTCCAAGACCTCTTTCAGAGTCGATGCCTCCAGAAGACACGGTACATCATTAAAGACCCCTCACACCCTCTCCATGAACTGTTTGTTCTTCTGCCATCAGGCAAACGTTACAGGAGCATCAAAACTAAAACCACAAAGCTACTAAACAGCTTCCTCCCACAGGCGGTCAGACTGCTAAATAGCAGCTCTACCTGACTCTGCTTTGGACACTTTTAACTTGCACTGGACACTTATAACTTGATTTTAACTGACATGTGGCTGTTGTGTTTTACTATTTATTGTTTTGTTTATTATTTAGTGTTGCGTTTGTTATGTTATGATTGCACTGCTCCTGGGAAACGCTGTCTCATTCTGCCCTGCAGAGCTGATGCACGGTTAGAATGACAATAAAGTTTTTGAATCTTGAATCTTTTAGGTTCAACACAAATTGATCCTAATTCTACAGTACTGTGCAAAAGTCTTAGGCACATATATATAGCTAGGGTGCCTAAGACCTTTGCACAGTACTGTAGTCATTCTATGCATCGCATTGTACTGTTGCCGCAAAAAAAAAGGAATTTCATGACTTATGTGAGTGATGATATGGGTCTCTGTTGTTGACTGAGAGTAGTAAGGGGGCATCGTGGTTGGGAAGAGAGGAAAGGAGATGGAAGGGAGAGAGGAGGAAGGGGAAGTACCAGAGAGACATTCTGTAATGATCAACAAATCAATTGTTTGGAATCAAATGACCTTGCCTGGTGCCTCAGGGCTGGGTGTATCCACACCAACACCCCCACCCCGGCACTCCTTCACTGCCACCTATCCCACATGCCTCCTGCAGCACCCCAAACTCGCCATACCCAACATCCCTTGGTCCTGCAGATTTACAAACACGCTCTCTGCTCCATGTTGACAAACACAGTGCTGTATCTGTTTCTGCATCAAATATATTTATTTGTTCCACATCCAGAGTACTCCACATCTCATCTGTTGTGCCATGATCTCTTCTCATTACTGCAACAATCTCCTTTATTAACGCTGCTACATCATCCCCTGTTCTTTGTTGCCTCTCCTTCCTAGATATCAATTCCCTGAAATACTTACAGTAGCTCCTAGCTTTGGTCACATTTCTATGATGGCAAACACATCATGGTAAATTATTTCCATTTGAGCTAATAGTTTACTTACCTTGCTGCAAATGCTGTGAACATTCAGAAACTATTGATGGAAATTTAAGAGAGAAAGGGCATCATGAGAATAAGACAAAAGACATCAGAACTGATAGGATTGGTCTACTTGGAGCTAACATGGGTCTGACCTTCCAAACAGCTTCTCTCTACCTTGTGGTATGTTCAAAACCCATTGCAAAGACATTGGCCCTGAATCTGCTGAAGCACAGCCTATCTGTTTTGTACAGATCCCACCTATGCTAGAAATCTAAGGCTCTCCCTCCTACACCTTCTCTCCAGCCACATATTTTTTTTAGATTATGAGGACACTCAGTCCTCGTTTATTGTCATTTAGAAAATGATACCATGTTCTTCCAGAAAGATATCACAGAAACACAGGACAAACCAAGACTAAAACTGACAAAACCACATAATTATAACATATAGTTACAACAGTGCAAAGCAATACCATAATTTGATAAAGAGCAGACCATGGGCACGGTAAAAAAAGTCTCAAGTCCATCATTAATCTGGCCTCATTAATCTGTTCTAGTATTTTTAAAAATTCAATCACGTATTGCACTGGGAGTAATTCTCAGATTGCTACCTTTGAGGTCCCGTTTTTTCATCTCTTTCCTTGCTTGGCCCGCAAGACCTAATTCCTTTCTCTACCTACAGTGGCATGCAAAAGTTTGGGCACCCCGGTCAAAATTTCTGTTACTGTGAATAGCTAAGCAAGTAAAAGATGAACTGATTTCCAAAAGGCATAAAGTTAAAGATGACATATTTCTTTAATATTTTAAGCAAGAAAACTTCCTGATTTCCATCTTTTACAGTTTCAAAATAACAAAAAAGGAAAAGGGCCCAAAGCAAAAGTTTGGGCATTCTGCATGGTCAGTACTTAGTAACACCCCCTTTGGTAAGTATCACAGCTTGTAAATGCTTCTTGTAGCCAGCTAAGAGTCTTTCAATTCTTGTTTGGGGGATTTTCACCCATTCTTCCTTGCAAAAGGCTTCTAGTTCTGTGAGATTCTTGGGCCGTCTTGCATGCACTGCTCTTTTGAGGTCTATCCACAGATTCTCGATGATGTTTAGTTCAGGGAACTGTGAGGGTCATGGCAAAACCTTCGGTCTGCGCCTCTTGAGGTAGTCCACTGTGGATTTTGAGGTGTGTTTAGGTTCATTATTCTGTTGTAGAAGCCATCCTCTTTTCATCTTCAGTTTTTTTTATATAGACGGTGTGATGTTTGCTTCCAGAATTTGCTGGTATTTAATTGAATTCATTCTTCTCTCTACCAGTAAATGTTCCCCGTGCCACTGGCTGCAACACAAGCCCAAAGCATGATCGATCTACCCCCGTGCTTAACAGTTGGAGAGGGGTTCTTTACATGAAATTCTACACCCTTTTTTCTCCAAACATACTTTTGCTCAATGTGGCCAAAAAGTTTTATTTTAACTTAATCAGTCCACAGGACTTGTTTGCAAAATGCATCAGGCTCATTTAGATGTTCCTTTGAAGTTTTTGAATAGAACTTTTTGAATAGAATTGATCATGCTTTGGGCTTGTGTTGCAGCCAGTGGCACGGGCAACATTTACTGGTAGAGGGAAGAATGAATTCAATTAAATACCAGCAAATTCTGGAAGCAAACATCACGCCATCTGTAAAAAAGCTGAAGATGAAAAGAGGATGGCTTCTACAACAGGATAATGAACCTAAACACACCTCAAAATCCACAATGGACTACCTGAAGAGGCGCAAGCTGAAGGTTTTGCCATGGCCCTCATAGTCCCCCGACCTAAACATCATCGAGAATCTGTGGATAGACCTCAAAAGAGCAGTGCATGCAAGACGGTCCAAGAATCTCACAGAACTCAAAGCCTTTTGCAAGGAAGAATGGGCGAAAATCCCCCAAACAAGAATTGGAAGACTCTTAGCTGGCTACAAAAAGCGTTTACAAGCTGTGATACTTGCCAAAGCAGGTGTTACTAAGTACTGCCATGCAGGGTGCCCAAACTTTTGCTTTGGGCCCTTTTCCTTTTTTGTTATTTTGAAACTGTAAAAGATGGAAATAAAAAAGTTTTCTTGCTTAAAATATTAAAGAAATGTGTCATCTTTAACTTTATGCCTTTTGGAAATCAGGTCATCTTTTACTCGTTTAGCTATTCACAGTAACAGAAATTTTGACCAGGGGTGCCCAAACTTTTGCATGGCACTGTATGTCATTGGTACATATTATGAAGCAATGTCTCTTGGCCTGTTTATCCTTCCCTTTCAGGATACTCTGTAGCCACTCAGTATCAGAAAGCCTATGTACTCTCTTGTTAATGGCTGAGCTGTTCTGCTAACTGTTGGATCACATAACACCATTGCCCTTTCCCTCGTCTTTCTCCCCTTCTGTACAGCTCGAACCACTCACAAAGCCTTGCCCCTGACTGCTCCACCAAACATTAATCACCACCAGCAAGATGCAAATAAGGAAACCCATAGAGAGTGAGATTGATTTAGAGTACTTCTGCTCTGCCTGTCTGCTCTCCTAACCTATCTGGCAGATACCCTGCTCTCTGTGCCCGCTCAGGCTTAGGGTACAGTATGACCAACCTCTCTAAACACGCTGTCCAACATGTCTTTGGCCTCATGGATGCACCACTGTGGCTCCAGTTGCTGATGGACAATTGATAGGGGACAGCAAAGTGATCAGAAGCCATCCCAGCTACAATGCTGAACATTTGCACTCCAGGACTAGCTTTATTTCATTACGGCTGGCAGCTCCCCAGCAGCGTGGAATCCTGCCTCATTATACCTTGCCCATAAAAAAGCAAAACAAATCCAATGCAGCCAATTAATACCCCGCCAGGACACGCTCAACCGTTAACAAAATGGAGCAAGCTATTATCAATATCACTACCAACGGTGTTTACAGCAAATCTGCACGCTAACACTTGGCTTGGTTTGTCAAAGACCATTTGGCTCCAGACTTCCTGTTCACATCGTACATGTTAATTTTACAATTCTTGCCAGATTTCCTTTACATTCCTGAATTTCCCCCCAAAAAAAATCACAATTAGCTATTTATTATGAACATCTTTAAGTAAACAACACAGACTCTACAGCTCACCTTTTATATTCTGTGGCTTTTCTTATCCTAATCATATCTATTTAAAGAGCAAACCTTACCTTGTCTTCTGTTAGAACTAATTTTGCTTGTTGATAAATTCTGCTACAAATCAGAAGAATAGTCATTAGTAAGTTCATAAGAAATAATAAAATGTCTTTAAGGAAACCATGGACATGAGGTAATTGGTTACAGAGGAAGTGGAGATGTTACTGACATAAATAGATTGGATAGACCAAATAGATTGAATTAGCAGAACACACCCACAAAGTCACTTCAAATGAAGTCATGGTCTTTAATTTGTTTGAAACTTACTACTATGCTGAAGCTGTAAAACTCAATGTTGTATTAAAAGTTGACAGAGTTGAAAGGATACATGTAGGCCAGGAATTAAAATAGCAGTCTATCCATTTTAATAAATGATGTGGCTGCAATTTCTTCTCTAAATGTCAATAGTAATTATTGAATTGGACGATTGTCAGTTTACAGCTCAGTCCAGAGAGATGACCACAAAACCTGTTTTATATTTCAGTATTGCACCATCAGATGCAGAGACATTTGAATGAGAGACCCATTTTTTTTTTTATCACTGAAACAGATCATTTCAAAACAGTATTTCAGTTCAAATCAGTTGCTGAATTTTCAACTTAACAGGAATGAAAATATTTTCTAAGCACTTTGTAACATCCTGGGGTCATAAAGGGAGCTGTAAAAGAACAACTTCTTGTTTGCAAGATAAAAAAAATGAAAGCATGTTTCTCCATCATAGACACACTTCTTTTGCTCATGGATTCATGGGTCAAAATACTAATGCTATTGAACATTTTCCATGTTGATGGTGAGCTGAAAACAAATGTGTGAACCAGATTATCTTAGTGCTTCTCTGATATCCAAGTGTCTCGTAAGAGTAGTGTGTACACTATTGATCTCCTGACTGAAGGAAGGTTTATCGGACTAAAACCTGGAATGGTTGTCTTATGAGAAGGTGCTCGACCCATGACCTTATATCCACTGGAGTACAGAAAAAGGAGAAGTGACTTAACTGAAAATTGTAAGATTTGCGGAAGAATCTAGAACAAGGGGATGGAGTGGGGCAGGGAATGAGGAAAGAGTGTGGTCACCAGTCGAGGAATTTTTCTTTCTCTGTGACGGGGATAAAGAACCAGCAGAGATGGAAAACACTTTGGAGTCTCGTATTGCTATAAACTAATAATATTTATTAGTAATTATGCAATACAGTAATATAAATGTAGATATATCAAACAGGTTAGCAATGATTATATATAAAAGTAAGTGTGGAATAGATATGTATGAAAACCAAGCTTCTTTAAGTCTAGGGGTAAAAAGATACAGTCTTACGATGTTGAGTAAAGTTCAGTTCAGTTCGTGGTACTTAGTTGAGTAGTGATGGAGAGAGAGAGAGAGAGAGACAGAGAGACACAGAGAGACAGTCGAGTCGAGTCAAGTCTTCAGGTGAGCTGATGCTGTCGATCTTCTCGTCGTCCTCAGAAATCCTTTACAAGTCACCGACTGTGACTTTAACCGGGGGACCAGTCTTCTGTGGTGGAGCTATCACCCCGGCAAGGATGGACACATAGACAACTCCCCACCAGTCAACCCCTTCTTCACCGATGGAATAGCAATTTGGAATCGATCCGCCTGATCGATCCTCTGAAACCCACTTTCTCTGCGGGCACAACAATGCTCATTCAGTGTCCAGATCATGTGTCCCCAAGGTCTGTATCATCTGACCTCCCATTTATTTCACCAGGCTGAGCATCACCTGTCATTCAAAGAGTCCCTCCCTCCTTTGTCTGTAAAGGAGTACAAGCAGGCAACAAGTCCTTGGAAGTAACATCAATAACCAGCTGAAAATCATAACATCGAGTGTCCACCACCTTCAGTCACCATAGCAACCTTCGAGCTGCTCGGTGTTGTCTCCAACTCCAAACTCAGTAAAAATCCAAAGTTACTTCCAATGCCTTAAAGTGACAGTCCAACTGTTGATCTTCATCTCTCTCTCTCTCTCTTTTCAAAAGCAACATATTGGTGGTAAATAACTGTCTCTCTCTCCTTTCCAAACAAACCATCAATGACAAATGTCCCTCACCAAACAGTTAATAGGGGCACTCCTGGATCCCCTCACACTCCCCTTCCTCAAGGAAAAAAAATTGTCGGAGACGATTTTTTAAAAAAATGTCCATCACAGGGTTTTAAACAATACAGAGAAAAAAAACATCAGATGACAAAGCAAAAATGGTTACAGTTTTCATCTTAACATCTGGATAACTAATCAGCTATAACATTGTCAGTACCTTTTACATGTTTGATTCTTAAGTCACCTTCCTGCAATATCAGACTCCAATTTAACACCCTTCGATTCTTATCCTTCATCTTAGTTAAAAACATCAACGGATTATAACCCATGTAAACCACAAGTGGTCTCTGAGCAAGAGAAAGGTTTTGAGGGCTCTGATCATAGGCCTCAAAATGTTGTAAAGCCAGAATAAGTGCTAGTAATTCCTTTTCAACAGTTGAATAATTTTTCTGGTGTACATTTAATTTCTTTGAGAAATAAGCTACTGGATGTTCAATGTCATTCACTCCTTCCTGTAACAGTACTGCCCCAGCAGCTTTGTCGCTAGCATCTGTTGCTACAGAAAATGGCTTTGAAAAGTCAGGTGCTTTGAGCACAGGATGATGACACAGGATGGTTTTCAAACGTTCAAATGCCTCCTGGCAAAGGTCATTCCATACAAATCTTTCACTCTTCCCCAGGAGCTTTGTTAGGGGGAAAGCAATGTCAGCTAAGTTCTTACATAACATGATAATACCCAACCATTCCTAAAACCCTTCTTAAAGCTTTCTTGTTGGTCAGAACAGGAATTTCAGCAATAGCTTGAACCTTGGCCTGTACAGGAGCCTGTTGGCCTTGACCCACCACATACACCAGACATGTGACTGTGGTGTGGCCAAATTCACTTTTAGCGAGGTTCACAGTAAGATTGGCCTTAGAAAGTCTATCAAACAGTTTCTCTACCGCGGCAATATGTTCTTCCCATATGTCACTCCAGACCACTAAATCATTGATATGAACCCCTGTGCTTTCTAACCCTCTCTGTTACAGGAACTCCCCGGTATCCTTTTAACAAGTCAATCTTAATAAGGTATTTAGCCTTCCCCACTCTATCAATCCAGTCATCCATTCACTTTCTTTGTTCTTTCTTGTTTCTAATTCCTTCTTCAACCATTTTACTTTTCTCAAAGTTCACTCTGTGAAGATGCCATTTCATAGGCCGGACTAAATTCATAATGATGTCATTCACTGCACCTGTGCCCCATTTCAGAACACCAATTAGTCCTTTTACTTGTTTTTTCGACTTTGGGTCCAACTGGTGGACCTTATCAGTAATATTTTTCAAAACAATGGAATTCTGACACCTTGGTGAGTCTAGATTCAGTGAGAAAACATGTTTTTCCATTCCATTATCAGATTTCACGATTCCATTTTCAGAATGGCAGGCGGTGACTAGTGGGGTACCGCAAGGCTCAGTGCTGGAACCCCAGTTGTTTACAATATATATTAATGACTTGGATGAGGGAATTAAATGTAGCATCTCCAAGTTTGCGGATGACACGAAGCTGGGTGGCAGTGTTAGCAGTGAGGAGGATGCTAAGAGGATGCAGGGTGACTTGGATAGGTTGGGTGAGTGGGCAAATTCATGGCAGATGCAATTTAATGTGGATAAATGTGAAGTTATCCACTTTGGTGGCAAAAATAGGAAAACAGATTATTATCTGAATGGTGGCCGATTAGGAAAAGGGGAGGTGCAACGAGACCTGGGTGTCATTATACACCAGTCATTGAAAGTAGGCATGCAGGTACAGCAGGCGGTGAAAAAGGCGAATGGTATGCTGGCATTTATAGCAAGAGGATTCGAGTACAGGAGCAGGGAGGTACTACTGCAGTTGTACAAGGCCTTGGTGAGACCACACCTGGAGTATTGTGTGTGGTTTTGGTCCCCTAATCTGAGGAAAGACATCCTTGCCATAGAGGGAGTACAAAGAAGGTTCACCAGATTGATTCCTGGGATGGCAGGACTTTCATATGAAGAAAGACTGGATGAACTGGGCTTGTACTCATTGGAATTTAGAAGATTGAGGGGGGATCTGATTGAAACGTATAAGATCCTAAAGGGATTGGACAGGCTAGATGCAGGAAGATTGTTCCCGATGTTGGGGAAGTCCAGAACGAGGGGTCACAGTTTGAGGATAGAGGGGAAGCCTTTTAGGACCGAGATTAGGAAAAACTTCTTCACACAGACAGTGGTGAATCTGTGGAATTCTCTGCCACAGGAAACAGTTGAGGCCAGTTCATTGGCTATATTTAAGAGGGAGTTAGATATGGCCCTTGTGGCTACGGGGGTCAGGGGGTATGGAGGGAAGGCTGGGGCGGGGTTCTGAGTTGGATGATCAGCAATGATCATAATAAATGGCGGTGCAGGCTCGAAGGGCCGAATGGCCTACTCCTGCACCTATTTTCTATGTTTCTATGTTTCTATTTTGTACTCCAACAATTCTCCCAGCTGCAATTCTATTAAACAAGTGTCTTATTTTGACTCGACCATTTTGTAAACTTACCTTGGCAAAGTCACAAAGCTTACTAAATCCCTTCCAAAGTTCTCTGAGTAGGGTCAAATGTCCTTTTGGCCTGTAACTGAACACAATTTCCAATAAATTACCCTTCACTGCCTTCTGAATCGAATCTCCACCAATAAGTAAAAGGAGGGGATCCCCCTCGTTCCAATTTTCCTCATTTCTCACACAATGACGTCCACCTAAAGGCATACTGTAAGCCATGTTTAAAATTTCAGCCTTGTAACCTTTCAAAACCACCACGTGACTTACAGGCACAGTGGCTGGTCTCCACCTCCTCATCAACACCACATCTTTAAGGTAACATCCCACTGACTCTCTCTGAACCTCCTCTCCTGTGAGAGCCATCTCCCTTAAAGCCACCATTCCAGAATTTCGCTTCTGTTCCTTGATACATTCCTTTCTCAACAAAGACAAACCTTTCTTATACACCTTACCCTTATCAGCTGTACTACCCTCTAAGTCCTGCTGAAATCTAGAAGGTAGAAAAGTCTCTGACACATCATAATAATTTAAACCTTTGGTTTTCTATCACAGGTCTCAATAGCAACTTTGCTCATTAGCTGAATTGCTGAAACACTCTTATATTGGAGAGCTGTCAACATGCCTCCATTGTTTATTAAGTTCAGTACCAGCATCAGGCTGATGAGAATATGAAAGAGACCAAATAAACTACCCATCTCATTACGACCTTTACTTCGACTTGTATCCGTGGCAACTTCCACTCCAAAACCACAAGCATGTGCTTACTTCCAAATGTCCAAACAAAATCCAACAAACTAGCGTATCCTGTCTCATCAGGCCTTTGTCCTGCAAGCAGGGTCAAAGGTCGCGCAACCAATCCAACCTTTTCCAGCACTTTATCCAAAAGTCCAGGAACAGCACTTTTCCCATTACTTCCAGCAACATTGACCTCACCAGATTCCATTTCATGACCAACTTTTAAAACATGGTCTACTACAAATGACTGAGAATCCTCATATTCCACTGGTACCAAGGTTGACCCCTTACTCACTGAACCAAGATCATCTGACACAAAAGGACTGCATTCCCTCTCAACTAAGTCAGGCACCTCAGACTTCAACTGAGCCTCAACATCATGTTCAGAATCCTGTGAACTCACAGGTACTTCAACAACCTGATCACATTCAATCGGAACAACTGCCTCTTCTGGGCTGTCATCACTTGTCCCAGTTTCAAATTCAAGGTCATCTCGAACCTCCCAGCTATTCTCTGGCAAACTCCTTCCTGGAGTAAACTCAACCTCGTGGGTTAAAACTTCTTCGTCTGCTTTCTCAACAGACCCCTGCAGGGTAGGGGCATCCTCTGCCACTGGTTACTCCCTTAGCTCATCAGGATCACCACTTTTAAATTCATCACACAAAACTAGCCCTTCCGAGCTGTAAAAATCATCAGGGTCCAACACTAAACCTCTTTGCTGCAACCTCTCCCTTTTAAACTGTCTCTGCCTTTCTGCCACTGATCTTCACGTTGCCACTTCTCCCTCTCGAGCTGTCTCTGTCTTTCTGCCTCTTCTCTCTGTTTTGCTGCTTCCTCTCTCCGTTTCTCTGCCTCTCTGGCTTCTCTCTTGAGCTGTTTTAATTTCAGTTCATGCTCCCTGTTTACTATTTCCGACAGAAGCTGAAGCTCATCCTCAGTAGGTTCACCTTCCATGAACAACTCTAACGCCTCCTCATCAAATGTTCCCTTATCTATATAATATTCAACTATTTCCCTTTGAATTCCTACCTTACTCACACCCTTCTTTACCTCAATTCTCAATTCTTTAGCAATGTCCCGCAACTCATACTTTTTAGCAAACTTCAAAGTCGCCAGGTCTAGTGATTTCAGAAAGTCTCTAACATCCATTTCTGCTGTTTTTCCACACAACCAAATCAACAGTCCAAATTCAAAAGGGATTTTCCCCAAATCAATTCAAACCAGCCTCCCAACCAATTTGTTCATATCGCAGACGCAGGCCCCAATTTATGTCACGTACCCCGTGACTGGGATAAAGAACCAGCAGAGATAGAAAACACTTTGGAGTCTCGTATTGCTATAAACTACTAATATTTATTAGTAACTATGCAATACAGTAATATAAATGTAGATAAATCAAACAGGTTAGCAATGATTATATATAAAAGTAAGTGTGGAATAGATATGTATGAAAACCAAGCTTCTTAAGTCTAGGGGTAAAAAGATACAGTCTTACGATGTTGAGTAAAGTTCAGTTCAGTTCGTGGTATTTAGTTGAGTAGTGATGGAGAGAGAGAGAGAGTGAGTCGAGTCTTCAGGTGAGCTGATGCTGTCGATCTTCTCGTTGTCCTCCGAAATCCTTTACAAGTCACCGACTGTGACTTTAACCGGGGGACCGGTCTTCTGTGGTGGAGCTATCACCCAGGCGAGGGTGGACACATAGACAACTTCCCACCAGTCAACCCCTTCTTCACCGATGGAATAGCAATTTGGAATCGATCCACCTGATCGATCCTCTGAAACCCACTTTCTCTGCAGGCACAACAATGCTCATTCAGTGTCCAGATCATGTGTTCCCGAGGTCTGTATCATCTGACCTCCCATTTATTTCACCAGGCTGACCATCACCTGTCATTCAAAGAGTCCCTCCCTCCTTTGTCTGTAAAGGAGTACAAGCAGGTAACAAGTCCTTGGAAGTAACATCAATAACCAGCTGAAAATCATAACATCGAGTGTCCACCGCCTTCGGTCACCATAGCAACCTTCGAGCTACTCGGTGCTGTCTCCAACTCCAAACTCAGTAAAAACCCAAAGTTACTTCCAATGCCTTAAAGTGACAGTCCAACTGTTGATCTTCGTTTCTCTCTCTCTCTTTTCAAAAGCAACATATTGGTGGTAACACACATCAAAGTTGCTGGTGAACGCAGCAGGCCAAGCAGCATCTGTAGGAAGAGGTGCAGTCGACGTTTCAGGCCGAGACCCTTCGTCAGGACTAGGGTCTATAATCACAGCATTATTGGTTCTATACAAAGGTAGTGTTGGCACATTTTGTATATCGAGCAGCATTGTCGCTCTTGTGGTCTTCTGGGATGAGTTGAGTCTACAATCTGATTAGCCATGATCTTGTTAAATGGTGGGAAAGATGAGAGGGATCTATAGTCTACTCTATTTTGTAATTTACAGATATCTGGGAAATTCTGTATACGTAGTCATTAACTTTAATGATTCGAGGTCTCACCAATAGCTCGTTCAAGTCCAACTAAGTAGACAGCATGGCCAAGAAAGTACACCAGTGTCTCTCCTTCCTCAGGAGGTTGAGGAGATTTGACATTGATCCTCTTTGACGTGTCATAGAAACCATGCTTCCACTAGTGATGTTTCCTCTGGAGCAGTGAAGGCTGAAGGGAGACCTGAAAGAAGTTTATAAAATTCTGAGAGGCACAGATAGACAGTCAGTATCTTTCTCCAAGGGTTGAAATATTTAATACTAGAGGGCATCCATTTAAGGTGAGAGGGGAAAGTACAAGGAAAATGTGCAGGACAACTTTTTTTTTTACACAGAGTGTGGTGGGTATCTGGAATATACTGCTAGGGGTGATGGCGAAGGCCAAAACAGTGGAAGCGTTTAAGAAGCTTTTACATCAGCAAATTCATATGCAGAGAATGGAGAGATTTGAACCATGCATAGGCAATTCAAGCCGACATCTACATCGGAAAGGACAAGATCGAACGAGTGTCCTCCTTTATATGCCTTGGTACAGAACTAAATGACACAAACAAATGCAGCAAGGAAATAATGCGAAGGCTAGCAGTAGCACGCACAAGCACTACCAAACTCTGGAACATCTGGAAAGATAGATCTGTGAGCACGGATACCAAGATACGCCTCCTCAAGAGTCTCGTCTGCCCAGTAACCCTATGTGACTGTGGAACATGGACCCTGAAAGCAGCTGATGAAAAGAAGTTGACAGCATTTGAGATGTGGACATACAGACGGATCCTCAGGGTATCATACCTTGAAAGGAGGTCCAACAATTTCACCCTAGAAAGGATTGGCACAAAACCAATACTTCTGGAAACTGTGATCCAAAGGAAACTTCGCTATTTTGGACACATCTCAAGAACTAACGACACACTGGAACGCACTGTGCTTGAGGGCAGAGTAGAGGGAAGCCGCTCCCAAGGCAGACAGAGGACAACCTGGATCGACAACATCAAGAAGTGGACCAGCCTCACTGCCAGAGATGCAAGAGGTTTGATTGTCGACAGATCGCAGTGGAAGAAAGTGGTCCCCGGGGCTCTGGCAGAGTGTGGCACATCATGATGATGATGGGCAAAAGGAGTTAGTTTAGTTGGGTGTCATCATCTTAGTAAATTTGACACACCATAGTGGGCTAAAGAACCTGTTCCTGTGCAGTCTAAGAAGGGCAGCAGAGATAAACAGGGTAATTGCAGGCCAGTTGGTCTAACATCAGTGGTAGCAAAATCCTTGGAAAAAATATGAGAGACTAGATTAATCTACCCTTAGAAAGGAATAGATTAATCAGAGATTATTAGCATAGATCTATTGGTGAAAACCTTCTTCTCTGACTAACTTAGTAGAGCTTTTTGAACAGCTAATTTAACATACTGATGGGAACAGTGCAGTTGATATAACTTACACTGATTTTATAAGGCCTTGGCAAAGTTGGGTTTAAAACTGATTTGGTGATTGTGACGAAGGCCCGTCACTAACTACAGACAGCACATGGCACACTCAGTAAAACACTCATCCCCAGCAGTAATAGTGACTGGGTCTGAAACAGGTGTGCTGATGGTGGAGGATACCATCTTTAATTGGATAATTGAGTTAATTAGCTTTTGGTTGGTCTAGAGGGAGGGGCTTAGCAGTTATAAGCCTCAGGTTATAGTATATGGATCAGCAGCTAGGTCTCTTATAAGGAAACTGAATGTGATTCAGGCTCAGGCAGTGGGGCTTTTAAAATGTCACCAGTGTCAGCCCTACAGGTAGAAATGGGAATAATGCCTTTGGAACTAAGAAGGAAGCAACTGATGGCAAACTACTGGGCTAACTTGCAGGGGCACAATGATTTTCACCCTACTAAAGGAGTGTTGCAAGAGTGCTGGGAAAATGGGAGGTTTCAGAGGGATACCATTAGTCAGGTAGGGAATGATATCGCAAAAGAATGTGGAGTATTTGATCTGAGGATAAGTCCTTCAGTAGTTTATCTGGTTGTAGCTCCATGGAAACTTGTATGGCCTGACATAAACTGGCATTTGTTAGAGGTAAAAAGGAAAGAAAGATATAAAACAGATTTGGTAAATGCATTTAACTGTCATGTGATGGAAAAGTATAGTGATTATACTCACATTTATATGGATGGTGCGAAGGAACCTGAAACAGGAGTGACAGGGTTTGGGGTGGTAATACCAGCAAAAGAAATTGGAATCAGCAGAAGAACATCTAATAAGTTAGGGGTGTTTACAGTGGAGATGCTGGCAGTGTTGGTTGTGTTGCAATGGGTGCAGAAAGCCAGACAAGCCAAAGCATTGATATGTTCAGATTCATCCTCAGTTCTAGCAAGTTTAAGGTCTTTTCACACAAACAGTTGGCAAGATGTACTTTATGAAGTCCTTCAGTTAGTTACAAGAATTGCAAATCAGGGAGGTCAGGTAAAATTTCTATGGGTTCCAGCACATGTAGGGGTGAAGGGGAATGAGAGGGTGGATGAGTTGGCAAAGAGGGTGTTAAAGAAAGAAAATGTGGAAATGCACATTAGTATCAGTAAAGCAGAGGTTAAGTGTGTAATCTGGGAAAAAGTCAACCGAATGTGGCAAGAAAGATGGGACAGGGAGGGGAAAGGGAGGCATTTATATCAAATACAAAAGAGTGTTGCAGTTACTAGGGTAGGTAATGGAAACAGAAGAGAGGAAATTGTGTGGACTAGGTTAAGGCTGGGGCATTGTGCATTAAACAAAACATTGAAAATGATAGGGAAACACCAGACAGGATTGTGTGAGGAATGTCAGGAAGAGGAGTCAGTAGAACATGTAGTTTTGTGTTGCAGGAAGTATGGGATACAGAGAGAGATGATGAGAAATAAATTAAGGGAGTTGGGGATGCAGGAATTCACATTAAAAGGGTTGCTGGGCATGGGTGAGAGAGCACAAGTCCGGGTATTTTTAGTGTTTTTAAGGGGTACAGGGGTTTTTTATAGAATATGATGAATAAACAGGAATAGGATACTGGGAGGGTGAAGTGTAGGTTTGTGTGTGTGTGATTGGGTGAAGGGATTTAGAATGTACGTCTAGTGCACATTCTGGAGCAGAGGGTGGTGGTAATGCACCATTAAGCTGGGTGCCAACCACCGTAAAACAAGATACAGACAGACAGACAGGCTTTGGAGTTAGTTTTCTTTTGTGTTTAGTTTGAGAGTGGTTATATATATTGTTTTTTTTCTGTTTTTGTCTTGTTTTGAGGTAAATGAAAGCACCTCAATCTATTTTTGTGACTCAAGCCATCTGGTTACTTTTCTTAAACAATTGACCCACAATTTTTGAGACATATGGTGGCGCGGTGGGATTTGCATGTTCTGTATGATCTCCTAAGCAGGGGTAAAAGTCTCTGTAATGCTTGTGAACCTGTGTCGGAACCGAAAATGCATGTCTCTTGTTTTGTCATGACACAGTCCCAGGCAAAAACCCAGGCTCAGTCTGGGATACAACATTTGCCAGACTTGTGTGGTAATCTGTGCAATGCTGGAACCAAAGGGCCCAGAAAGACACGTCGACAACGGCGGTTAGAACACCTTTATCTTGTGAAATGCCTGAAAATGCTGTGTCAGATGTTAAGTGGGAAGTGCCAGAAAACATCACCATGTTACAACAGTCTGATCCTTTGTTAAAGTCTCTGTTAACCAAGGACTTAACCTCTGCTAATTAAACTGCCCAGGTAGGTGGTTCAGTGTATGTCCTTCACAATGGCATCCTTTATCAGGGAGAGGAGCCAGGCAACAGGAGATTAGTGGTGCCAAATAGTTGCAGGTCACTCATACTACACCTTGCGCATACTATTCCCCGGGCAGGGCACTTGGGTCACCATAAGACATATCTCAGGCTGGCCTCTCGGTTCTTTAGGCCTTCAATGTACACTGATGTGCAGACGTATTGCAAAACTTGCCTAGAGTGTCAAAAAACCAGTGCTGTCTGTAAATCAGACCGAGCACCCCTTCAATTCATGCCAGTGATTACCACCCCATTTAAGCGGATTGCAGTGGACATTGTGGGGCCCCTGGCAAAAAGCTCAGCAGGGTATCAGTACATTCTTGTTGTATGTGATTATACCACACGACTCCCTGAAGCTTTTCCTCTCCGGTCGCTAACCACTCCGAAACTGATCAGTGCTCTTGTCCAGCTCTTTTCTCGTGTAGGCATCCCGGAGGAAATCCTGACCGACCAGGGAACCAACTTTACATCTCGCCTGATGAGCCAGCTGCATAAGGAGTTGGGCATAACCGCTATCAGGACATCTCCTTATCACCCAGAGACAGATGGCCCGGTGGACAGGTTTAACCAAACACTCAAGAGGGTGCTCAGAAAGCTTGTATCTGATACAGGGAAGGATTGGGGTAAGTGGTTACCCTTTCTGCTCTTTGCCTACAGGGAAGTGCCCCAGGTATCTACCGGATTCCCTCCTTTTGAGCTGCTCTATGGTTGGCCAGTCCAGGGGCCCCTGGATCTGCTGAAAAAGAACTGGGAGGAGAAGGTGGCAGCTAATCCTGTAGAGGGGCAAGTAGTTTTACAATATGTCCTTCAGGTGAGGGATCGGTTGGAGCGGTACCGAGAGGAGGCCAGACTCAACCTCCTGGAGGCCCAGGAGACTCAGAAGCGATGGTATGACCAGCAGGCACACCAATGTGAGTTCAAACCAGGTCAAAAGGTCTTGTTGCTCCTGCCTTCCTTATCCACCAGGCTGCTGGCTAAATGGCAGGGACCTTTTGAGGTTATAAGGAGGATGGGGCCTACAACATATGAGATCCTGCATCCGGAGAAGGGGAAACAAAAACAAACTTACCATGTGAACCTCTTGAAAGCCTGGGAGGAAAGAAGCAGCCCTCCTTCCATCACCTCACTACTGGCACGCTGGGTGATTGAGGAAGATGACCCTGAAGGTGTAGTGGAGGCCTGGAAACAGCCTGCCAGGGTGGATCTCTCTCACCTGGATGGTAAGAAGCCAGCTGAATTGCAAGTCATATTCGACATCTTCCCTCAGTTGTTCACACAGAAACCAGGCCAGACAGATGTGTTGCAGCATACCATCCCAGTCAAACCAGGTCAGAGTCCAGTACGGCAGGCATGCTACCGAGTACCAGAACGTCTGGTGAAGGCGTTGAAGGAGGAGGTCCGCTTGATGTTGGAGCTGGGAGTCATTGAACCGTCTGAAAGTGAGTGGAGTAGTCCTATTGTCATTGTGCCGAAGAAGGATGGAACTCTTCGCATTTGTATTGACTTTAGGAAACTGAATGCCATCTCATTTTTTGATGCCTACTCGATGCCCCGGATTGAGGACCTATTGGAGAGGATTGGGAGAGCCAGCTACATCACCACCTTGGACCTCTGCATGGCGTATTGGCAGGTCCCCCTGAAGAGCCAGTCCCGGCCCCTCACTGCATTCAGGACCCCTCTAGGCCTCTTTTAGTTCATGGTGCTGCCCTTTGGCTTACATGGTGCCCCAGCCACATTCCAGAGGCTTATGGACAGAGTGATGCAAGGTTGTGAGGACTGCAGCACTGCCTATTTGGATGATGTGGTCATTTTTAGCCTGACCTGGGAGGAACATCTGGAGCACCTACGTCGAGTCCCAGGTGCAATCAATGTGGCAGGACTTACACTCAACCTGTAGAAATGTGAGTGGGCCAGTCAGAAAACCCGGTACCTGGGGTATCAGTTTGGGAGAGGTGAAGTCCGGCCTCAGGTGAATAAAGTTGAAGCCATTCTAAATAGCCCCAGGCCCCGTAGCAAGAGCCAGGTCCGGTCTTTTCTCGGCCTAGTGGGCTGGTACTGATGGTTCATCCCTCACTTTTCAACCCTGGCAGCCCCATTGACCAACCTCACCTGCAAGTTGCCCCATAATCCTGTGGAATGGAGTGAGGACTGTGAAAGTGCTCTCCAGGGCCTGAAGGAGAAATTATGCTCTTCCCCTGTGCTGCAGAGTCCTGACTTTGAATGCTACTTCCTGGTGCAGGTGGATGCCTCAGGTGTAGGCATCGGGGCAGTACTGGCTCAGGGAGAGCCAGGTGAGGAACATCCTGTGTTATATCTCGGCAGGAAACTTCTGCCCCGTGAAACCCGGTACTCCACAATCGAGAAGGAGTGTCTGGCAATCAAGTGGGCGTTGGACAGCCTCAGGTACTACCTTCTTGGGAGGGAGTTTGACCTCCAGATGGACCACAGAGTCCTGACCTGGATCCAGACAATGAAGGACCGGAATGCCAGGGTGACTAGGTGGTACCTGGAACTTCAACCTTTCAGGTTCTGTGTGCGGCACAAAGCAGGCAAGGAGAACATCACAGCGGACTTCCTGTCAAGACTGCCAAACATTGCTGCTGCAGGAGAGGAGGGTGGTAATGTGACGAAGGCCGTCACTGACTACGGACGGCACATGGCGCACTCGGTAAAACACTCATCCCCAGCAGTAATAGTGACTGGGTCTGAAACAGGTATGCTGATGGTGGAGGATACCATCTTTAATTGGATAATTGAGTTAATTAGCTTTTGGTTGGTCTAGGGGGAGGGGCTTGGCAGTTATAAACCTCAGGTTACCAAGGCTTTGGAGTTAGTTTTCTTTTGTGTTTAGTCTGAGGGTGGCTATATATATAGTTCTTTTTCTTCAGTTTTTGTCTTGTTTTGAGGTAAATAAAAGCACCTCAATATATTTTTGTGACTCAAGCCATCTGGTTATTTTTCTTAAACAACTGACCCACAGTTTTTGTGACAGTGATAGTGAAGGTTGTTTTAGCAACTGGGAGACTGTGATCAGCAGTGTACCGAGGGATTGGTGCTGCACCCTTGCTGTTAGTTATGTACATTGCAGATGTGAATGCAGGAGATGTGATCAGTAAGTTTGCCGTGTTACAAAAATGGGTGATGTGGTTGATGAGAATAGTCTTAGGCTACAGAATGATATTGACACAAGTACATTGGACAGGACAATGGAAGAATTTTATCCTAATAAGTCTGAATGATGTATTTTGGAATGGGGGGGGCACCATCTACTAAAGGTAAGAACTACCACCATGATTTGTAGGTCCCTAGGGGTAAATTGGTTTATTATTGTCACATGTACTGACGTGCAGTAAAGAACTTCATCTTGCATGCCATCCATATTGATACATTGAGATGATACAAGAGAAAAGCAAGAACAGAATGCAGAATACTGAACAGGAGGCAGTAGATAGAAAGTGCAGTGCAGGCAGACAATAAGGTACAAGTCTGTGGAGAGGTAGATTATGAAGTCCATGTTATTATACAAGAGGTCCATTAAATAATCTTATAACATAGGACAGAAATTGTCCTTCAGCCTGGTGGTGCACGCTTTCAAGCTTTTGTACCTTCTGCCCAATGGGAGGGGGGAAGAAGATAGTGTGTCTGGAGTGGGCAGGATCTTTTATTATGTTGCCTGCTTTACTGAGGTAGCAAGAAGGGTATAAAGTGTTCCTGGCGGGGAGGCCGTTTTCCATGATTTGCTGAGCTGTATCCACAACTCAAAGCTCAAAGTTCAAAAGTTCAAAGTAAATTTTATTATCAAAGTACACATATGTCGCCATATACAACCCTGATATTCATTTTCCTGCGGGCATATTCAGCAATTCGATAGAGTAGTAACTGTAACAGGATAAATGAAAGAACAACCAGAGTGCAGAAGACAACAAACTGCAAGTGCAAATGTAAATAAATAGCAATAAATGACGAGAACGTGAGATAATAAGATAGTCCTTAAAGTGAGCTAATTGGTTACAGGACCATGTCAATGGCAAGTGAGTGTAGTTATCTACTTTTGTTCAAGAGCCTGATGGCTGAGTTGTAGTAACTGTTCTTGAACCTGGTGGTGTGAGTCCTCAGGTTCTTGTACCTTTTACCTGATGGCAGCAGCGAGAAAAGAGCTTGGCCTGGGTGATGAGGATCTGTGACGATGGATGCTGATTTCCTACGACAGCGGTTCATATAGATGTACTCAGTGGTTTGGAAGGCTTTACCCGTGATGCACTGGGCCGCATCCACCACCTTTCGTAGGATTTTCTGTTCAAAGGCATTGGTGTTTCCATACCAGGCTGTGTTGAAGCCAGTCAATACACTGTCCACTACATGCCTATTGAAGTTTAGATGTCGTGCTGAATCTCTGCAGATGTCTAGGGAAGTAGAGGCACTGCCGTGCTTTCTTTGCAATTGCTCTTATGTGCTGTGTCCGGGGCAGGTCCTCTGAAGTAGTAACAGCCAGGAATGTAAAGTTGCTGATCCTCTGATGAGAACTGGCTCATGGACCTCCGGTTTCCCTCTCCTGATGTCTACAGTCAGTTGTTTGGTCTTGCAGACATTAAGTGAGAGGTTATTGTTATGACACCACTCAGCCAAACTTTCAAGCTCCTTGCTCTATGCTGATTCATCACACCCTTGATTTGGCCCACAACAATGGTGTCATCAGCAAACTTGAATAACTCACTGCAGTTTCTGTGGTCACAGGCAGAGCAGTCGCTGTACCAAACCATGATGCATCCTGTTAGGATGATTTTTGTACAGGGGTAGTTTAAAAATAGACTTTATTCATAAGAAAAATACAATATATATCAAAAGAACTTTAACATTTTGGTAGTTATATTAGTGGTGCAAACTTTAAAAAAAAAACAAAAACATAGCACCTCTACTCACGTGGATCCCTTAAGTGGTGCATCCTTTGACTGTTCGAGGGGCTTCCTCACCCAACTCTGCCCCTCCATATATGGTAGCAGAAGGAACCTAGAACCTTGGGTTTGGGTGCACCAAGCTTTATTGCATCCCTCAGTACCCTTGCAACCTGGACTGCGCCAGGCACCTTACAGACATCTCACTGTGCTGAAGAGCAACAAATTTCGGGCAGACAAAAGGGTGTCCTTCACTGAGTTGATGAGATGATGATGTCTGTCTCTGTGTGTGCCACCGGAACAGCCTGTAGATTGTAGAGTCTTCTGTAATGGGGATGGACTGGGGCATGGACTCTATATCAATTTCCACACTCTCTTAGCAAATCCCGTGTCCAAGTGGTTAAGGCATTCGACTAGCGATCTGAAGGTCGTGAGTTCGAGCCCCAGCCAGGCAGCATGTTGTGTCCTTGAGCAAGGCACTTAATCACACAGTGCTCTGCGGCGACACTGGTGCCAAGCTGTATGGGTCCTAATGCCCTTCCCTTGGACAACATTGGTGTCGTGGAGAGGGGAGACTTGCAGCATGGGCAGCTGCTGGTCTTCCATACAACCTTGCCCAGGCCTGCACCCTGGAGAGTGAAGACTTTCCAGGTGCAGATCCATGGTCTCGCAAGACTAACGGATGCCCTTTTTTTTAAGCAAATCCACAGACTGCAAAGAGGCGGATGACTATCTCTTCCCCAAAGCAGCCATCCTGAGGGCTGCTTGCATTGGGGATAATATGTTGCCTGTTCAGGAATGCCCTGACTGGGAGACCAGACAAACAACGTCTTACTGCTTGTTCATTAGATCTGGCATTGAGGTTTTCTGCCAGACACTACACATAGCTTGGACCAGTTGCCTCAGGAAACAAACACACATAATCCATAGTGACACACACAAAATGCTGGAGGAACTCAGCAGGTCAGGCAGTGTGGAAGAAAAATGACTCTAGAGACCAAACTTCAAGTGGTGATTCCTCCATTGCTCAGCAAACTCATTGTACAAGTTTCACACAACCTCTGGGAAGCCATGGACAACAGCAAGGCAAGAGAGCAGCAGAATAGCCTGTAACAGGTTAGTAATCAATTGGGAGTGCTGAACAGGTTTTCTGGAAGAGGTAATAAAACCTCTGTTTCCAAAGTGTTTCTGAAATCAGGGGCTACTCCGAATGTACAACGAGAATCGGTATAATTAGCTAAAGTACAAGCCCGTGTAAGTGCAAAAAACTCTGCTAACTATGCAGATGTCTATGACTTATAATCTTATGTCTCAGGAGGGACCACATAACCTTTCAGGGTTTCAAATGGAGATACAATAGCACAACCAGAAAGGAGTTGAGTATATGACAACTGTCAGAAGGAGGAACTTTCAATAAATAGCACTAAGTTAAAGTTATCTGAAGGGGTATCCTGAAGATCAGGGTGAGGCAACCTAGTAGCTTTTACTACAGCTACACAATCATGAATCGAAATACCATCAGGGTCTGTAAGAGGCTTAAGGAAGGCAGGGACTCGCTGGAAAGAGAGATTGGGTTTATATGTCCCATTCTCCTGGCTGCCATAAAATGCTGTGTGGCAGCTTTAGACTGCATGGGGAGCCAGAACGGTGCGAGGGTGATCTAACATTATAAGATGGGATCTTTCATTTACGAAGAGCTGAAGAGGTACCGAATAGTCTGGTGTGCCCTGTGCAGGAGCAGCAGATGGAGCAGTTTTCAGATCAATCAATGCGGTCTGGATTTCTCATGTCCGTTGTATTTCGTTAGACATCCTCAGCAATGCGGCTTAGTGGTCTGTCCACCATTCAACATTTAGGAATCAAATGTCTGCAATAATTAACCAGGCCTCAAAATGGATAGTGTTTCAGTTCATGTTTGTGGCAGGGGAGCATTGACGATGGCCACGATCCTGTCCTGGCCTAATTTCCAAGTCCCAAATGCTGCACTGTAGGTTGGCAAAGCTTCAACTCCCTTAGGGACAAGTTATGTGCTTTTTTGGCCAGGTGTGTCATCAGAGTGACAGTGTCTTTTTCACAGTCAATAATTGTGCGTCGGGGGAGTGGTGTGCAACGAGCAAATCATCTGCATATTCCCTGCTGGTAGCTGGAGTGTATTCAAATCTCGTCTCACAGCGGCAGCATATGCTGAGGGGCTCGCAGTATAGCATCGGTCCAGGTATACTGTCTGCCACTGTACGTAAATGCAAAAAGATACTGACTGTCTTCATGTAAGGGAATAGAGAAGAACGCAGAACAGAGGTCTATTACTGAATAGCATTCGGGGGTGGGGCGAGGTGGCAGGCTGGAAAGGATAACATTGGCAGCTGGAACCACAGGGGAAAGAGGAACGAAACTGGCTTATTGATGGCTCGGAGATCCTGCACAAATCTACATTCAATATTCCTTCCTGGGTTTCGGGATTGGTGATAGAGGGGTGTTACAGGGGCTGCTCTAAAAAAGCTTCTGTAACTGACCGAATGCCTTCCACAGCCTCAGGCGACAATTATACTGCCTTATGGATGGTAACGCCACATTATTTATCAGACAGACTTTATGCAGCAGGGCAGAGTGAACAAGGCCAACGTGATTCATATACAATGCCTAGGGGGAAGAAGATACCCTCGTTAATGAAAGTGGAATTGAGTACTCTGGGGAAGGAGGAGGAGTATATAACAATTAAGCGGAACTAGAAAATGGCATCCCAGAGCGAGTACTCAGGATGTGTGCAGCACAACTGGCAGGTGCGTTTACTGACATTTTTAATCTCTCCCTCTCCCAGTGTAGAGTGCCCTCCTGCTTCAAATTATCCACCATTGTCCCTGTACCAAAAAAGACCAAGCTAACACGCCTGAATGACTGGCATCCTGTCATGCTCAACTCAATAATAAGCAAATGCGTTGAGAGACTGGTCAAGGATTATACCTGCAGCTTGCTACCACCCACACTGGACCCCCTACAATTCACCTACTGACTCAACCGATCGACAGATGACACAATAGCCACTGCTCTATATACCATCCTTACACATCTGGAGAAGAAGGATGTTTATGTGAGAATGCTGTTCTTGGACTACGGTTCAGAATTCAACACCATAGTTCCATCCAGGCTCGACAAGAAGCTCAGAGACCTCCACCTTGACCCTACCTTGTGGAGCTGGATCCTGGACTTCCTGTCAGATCACTAGCAGGTGGTAAGAGTGGGCTCCCTCACCTCCACCCCTCTGACTGTCAACACAGAAGCCCCTGAGGGCTGCGTACTAAGTCCCCTCTTTTACTCCCTGTATACCCATGACTGGTGGCGCTACCCACAGCTCTAATCCACTAATTAAATTTGCTGATGACACTACATTGATTGGCCTTATCTCAAACAATAACGAGGTGGCCTACAGGGAAGAAGTTACCTCTCTGACACAGTGATATCAAGAAAACCACCTCTCCCTCAATGTTGCAAAAATAAAGGAGCTGGTTGTGGATTACAGGTGGAATGGAGACGGGCTAACCACTATTGACATCAATGGATCTGGGGTTGAGAGGGTAAACAGCTTAAAGTTTCTCGGCATCTGTGGTAAACCATATACATATGTTGTAAGTGGGTTAACTGTCCAGACACGCCCCTCTGCTGACTGCCCCTGTGGCTTCTCCCACAGACCCCTGAATAAAGGTGATATCGCCTTGCTCCTCCTCCTCCTCAGTCAGGGGCAGACACTCAGCATGGAAGTCATATTTTACTGCGAATAAAAGCCTTTCAGTATTTACCCTACTTCAGTCTTTTGGAGTTGTTGAAGGTGCTTCAGCATCCACATCACCGAGGACCTCACATGGACTGTACACACCAGCTGTGTGGTGAAAAAGGTACAACAACGCCTCTTTCACCTCAGACGGTTGAGGAAGTTTGGTATGGGCCCCCAGACCCTAAGAACATTCTACAGGGGCACAATTGGGAGCATCCTGACTGGTTGCCTCACTGCCTTGTATGGGAACTGTACATCCCTTAATCGCAGGACTCTGCAGAGAGTGGTGCGGACAGCCCAGTGCATCTGTAGTTGTGAACTTCCCATGATTCAGGGGTGGGAATCAAATTAAAGCGGCTAGGTGTGAGGAGGTTAGTTCACAACAGAGGGATGGGAACCAGTGCAGAGAGACAGAGGGGTGTAAAGTGAGCGTAGAAGCAAAAAGTACAAAGGGGAAAAGTAAAAGTGGCAGGCCGACAAATCCAGGGCAAGCATTAAAAAGGGCTAAGAGAGTTGTAAAAGAGTGCCTGAAGGCTTTATGTGTCAATGCAAGGAGCATTCGTAATAAGGTGGATGAATTGAAAGTGCAGATTGTTATTAATGATTATGATATAGTTGGGATCACAGAGACATGGCTCCAGGGTGACCAGGGATGGGAGCTCAACGTTCAGGGATATTCAATATTCAGGAGGGATAGACACGAAGGAAGGGGAGGTGGGGTGGCGTTGCTGGTTAAAAAAGAGATTAACGCAATAGAAAGGAAGGACATAAGCCGGGAAGATGTGGAATCGATATGGGTAGAGCTGCGTAACACTAAGGGGCAGAAGACGCTGGTGGGAGTTGTGTACAGGCCACCTAACAGTAGTAGTGAGGTCGGAGATGGTATTAAACAGGAAATTAGAAATGTGTGCAATAAAGGAACAGCAGTTATAATGGGTGACTTCAATCTACATGTAGACTGGGTGAACCAAATTGGTAAAGGTGCTGAGGAAGAGGATTTCTTGGAATGTATGCGGGATGGTTTTTTGAACCAACATGTCGAGGAACCGACTAGAGAGCAGGCTATTCTGGACTGGGTTTTGAGCAATGAGGAAGGGTTAATTAGCGATCTTGTCGTGAGAGGCCCCTTGGGTAAGAGTGACCATAATATGGTGGAATTCTTCATTAACATGGAGAGTGACGTAGTTAATTCAGAAACAAAGGTTCTGAACTTAAAGAGGGGTAACTTTGAAGGTATGAGACATGAATTAGCTAAGATAGACTGGCAAATGACACTTCAAGGATTGACGGTGGATATGCAATGGCAGGCATTTAAAGGTTGCATGGATGAACTACAACAATTGTTCATCCCAGTTTGGCAAAAGAATAAATCAAGGAAGGTAGTGCACCCGTGGCTGACAAGAGAAATTAGGGATAGTATCAATTCCAAAGAAGTAGCATACAAATTAGCCAGAGAAAGTGGCTCACCTGAGGACTGGGAGAAATTCAGAGTTCAGCAGAGGAGGACAAAGGGCTTAATTAGGAAGGGGAAAAAAGATTATGAGAGAAAACTGGCAGAGAACATAAAAACGGACTGTAAAAGCTTTTATAGATATGTAAAAAGGAAAAGACTGATAAAGACAAATGTAGGTCCCCTGCAAACAGAAACAGGTGAATTGATTATGGGGAGCAAGGACATGGCAGACCAATTGAATAATTACTTTGGTTCTGTCTTCACTAAGGAGGACATAAATAATCTTCCAGAAATAGTAAGGGACAGAGGGTCCAGTGAGATGGAGGAACTGAGCGAAATACATGTTAGTAGGGAAGTGGTGTTAGGTAAATTGAAGGGATTGAAGGCAGATAAATCCCCAGGACCAGATGGTCTGCATCCCAGAGTGCTTAAGGAAGTGGCCCAAGAAATAGTGGATGCATTAGTGATAATTTTTCAAAACTCGTTAGATTCTGGACTAGTTCCTGAGGATTGGAGGGTGGCTAATGTAACCCCACTTTTTAAAAAAGGAGGGAGAGAGAAACCGGGGAATTATAGGCCGGTTAGCCTAACGTCGGTGGTGGGGAAACTGCTGGAGTCAGTTATCAAGGATGTGATAACAGCACATTTGGAAAGCGGTGAAATGATCGGACAAAGTCAGCATGGATTTGTGAAAGGAAAATCATGTCTGACGAATCTCATAGAATTTTTTGAGGATGTAACTAGTAGAGTGGATAGGGGAGAACCAGTGGATGTGGTATATTTGGATTTTCAAAAGGCTTTTGACAAGGTCCCACATAGGAGATTAGTGTGCAAACTTAAAGCACACGGTATTGGGGGTAAGGTATTGGTGTGGGTGGAGAATTGGTTAGCAGACAGGAAGCAAAGAGTGGGAATAAACGGGACCTTTTCAGAATGGCAGGCGGTGACTAGTGGGGTACCGCAAGGCTCAGTGCTGGGACCCCAGTTGTTTACAATATATATTAATGACTTGGATGAGGGAATTAAATGCAGCATCTCCAAGTTTGCGGATGACACGAAGCTGGGTGGCAGTGTTAGCAGTGAGGAGGATGCTAAGAGGATGCAGGGTGACTTGGATAGGTTGGGTGAGTGGGCAAACTCATGGCAGATGCAATTTAATGTGGATAAATGTGAAGTTATCCACTTTGGTGGCAAAAATAGGAAAACAGATTATTATCTGAATGGTGGCCGATTAGGAAAAGGGGAGGTGCAACGAGACCTGGGTGTCATTATACACCAGTCATTGAAAGTGGGCATGCAGGTACAGCAGGCGGTGAAAAAGGCGAACGGTATGCTGGCATTTATAGCGAGAGGATTCGAGTACAGGAGCAGGGAGGTACTACTGCAGTTGTACAAGGCCTTGGTGAGACCACACCTGGAGTATTGTGTGCAGTTTTGGTCCCCTAATCTGAGGAAAGACATCTTTGCCATAGAGGGAGTACAAAGAAGGTTCACCAGATTGATTCCTGGGATGGCAGGTCTTTCATATGAAGAAAGACTGGATGAACTGGGCTTGTACTCGTTGGAATTTAGAAGATTGAGGGGGGATCTGATTGAAACGTATAAGATCCTAAAGGGATTGGACAGGCTAGATGCAGGAAGATTGTTCCCGATGTTGGGGAGGTCTAGAACGAGGGGTCACAGTTTGAGGATAGAGGGGAAGCCTTTTAGGACCGAGGTTAGGAAAAACTTCTTCACACAGAGAGTGGTGAATCTGTGGAATTCTCTGCCACAGCAAACTGTTGAGGCCAGTTCATTAGCTATGTTTAAAAGGAAGTTAGATATGGCCCTTGTGGCTACAGGGGTCAGGGGGTATGGAGGGAAGGCTGGGTTCTGAGTTGGATGATCAGCCATGATCATAATAAATGGCGGTGCAGGCTCGAAGGGCCGAATGGCCTACTCCTGCACCTATTTTCTATGTTTCTATGTTTCTATGATAGGACCGTGTTGTTGCAGGAAAACAAGCCCAGGGCTCCCACTGATTCAGCGATATTGGTGTGTTGCAATGATTTTATATGTTCATACGAGGAAAGTGTGCACTGTGTGCTTAATATCCAAACGTTACTTAAAATGTTATGATGCTATTGACTTATAAGTGACTTATAATACAGTGGTCCCAAACCTCCAGGCCGCGAAGAATACAGCGATGGCCGGAACGCACCCAACACATCTTTAAGAAAAAAGCCCAAATAATAAAGCTAACTAATTAGGTTCCGCCCGGCATGTAAATGTCGGCCCGGATCAGAGGCGATTGCCGATTTCGTCGTCTCTGATCTGGGCTGACATTTACGTGCCGGGCGGCACCTAATCAATTAGCTTGCTTATTTCAGCTTTTTTCTTAAAGATGTGCTGGGTACGTTCTGGCTACCGCTGTACTACTGCATTCTTTGCAGCGCGGAGTTTTGGGACCACTGTTATAATTGACTTATCACTACATTCATGCGAGGAAAATATGCGCTGTGTGTTTAATGTTAAATTTGTTCGATAAACCCTTTTAGAAACGAAATTGAATGTATTAGCAAGTGACTTATAGTTGACTTATCACCTACATTCCGGTCGTATTTAACACCACGCCCCCCCCCCCCCCGGTCGGCCGGTCCGCAAGAATATTTATTGTCAATATTAAACCGGTCCGCGGTGCAAAAAAGGTTGGGGACCCCTGATTTAAACTAGCTGGCTAGCTACCAAGGAGCTACGCTATTGATGTCCTACGTGATGAGGCCAAACTCCCTATAGACTTGCTTAAAGTTGTAATAGAATAAACATGATAATATAATATAAGTACATATTTTAATGTCACATTTGCTGCATATACCTAACTTGGTTTACAGATTAGACAAAATCACTAAACAAGCTATTACATACACCCTTGGAGGTCGACTGGTGGGGGGGGGGCGGGGGGGGCAGGGGTGCTATCTCCCTGAAATGGTGGTGCTACCTCCCTGAAATGAGTTTTTGCAGGGTGGGATGTCTGAGGAAACAAGATACCAGCAGACGACACCAAGCTAGCGATTCATCCGAGGAAATAGCTATGCGAATTAAGCAAACAATGGCAACGGAGATGGAATCACTGCAAGAAACAGTAGCCCACATGCTAAAGGAGTTGCTGGAAAAGGCTCTCGACCCCATACAGAAGCATATGGCAGCGAATGGCAACATTCTCCGGTCATTAAAGGAGCAAGCGGACATTCATGCTAAAAAAATGTAGCACAGTCTTCAATAAAATAGACAACATTCAGGTTTGCTTATGCAAGAATGAGAAAGTTACTAACTCCTGTCTCACGGAGGTGTCTAAGATATGGAAGAAGTTAAATGACTTGGAGGACAGATCCAGGAGAAACAATGTGAGGCTGGTCAACTTACCGACAGGCGCAGAGGGCGACGATCCAAGAGGTTACCCCCCGGAGATGCTGCCTAATTGGATTCCAGCACTCAAGAATTCCCACAGCACTCCATTGGAAATTGATAGAGCACATAGGATCTTTTCCACAACACCTCAAGACCGCCGACCATGACTTTTAGGCTTCTATGGCACACTGACTGGTAGGCTATCCTGGAGGGTGCGAGGAAAGCCAAACCTACTCTCCCTGATGGCACCCAGCTGCAGTTCTTCGCTGACTACAGCCCCGGCACGATGCAGGAACGGCAGGGATACAAGGAGATCCGCGCTAAGCTTCAACAAAAGGGGATCGACTCGTTCCTCATATATCCGGCGATTTTGAGAGTGAATATCAAGGGCATGAAGATGTCGTTTAACTCGGCAGAGGAAGCGAAAGAAGTTCTGAAATCATCGGTGCTGGGAGATATGGAAGAAGACCCTGGGCGAAGTCCACACACCCCTCGGGAGGAGATGGAACTGCATTAAGAGCTCAGACTAGCCTGTAGGATAAGGAACAATGGAGCAGCGTCTGGAGATGTGTAATGAAGGGATGTGGGAGGAAGAGCTGTCTGGAGCGGCTCCCCCCTTTGAACCCTGAACTGTTTGAAGTGATGGACAGGCGATACCCCAGCAGGGGGATAAAAAGGGACAGGTTCGCTAAGACAGACACACACGCCACCCGAGGTAACGAGACCCTGGAAGCGGTGCGCTTCTCACGAGTGGTGAGAAGTACCGGACAACGCACAGGGTGGAAAGGTACGATCAGCGGGAACCCGGTGTGTGTCCGCCCTTGCCTGGGTGCCGGGTTCACTGCAGAGGATCGACCGCATCTGGAGGAGGGGTCACAGTCGGTGACCTCAGGTGACATCACCAAGGACCCGCCCAAAAGTTGCTCGTGAGCAATCTCGCTGGTCTGTGAGTGAAGCTGTGCTGAATGATGAGTTGTTCTCTCTGTCTCTCTTCCCCCACCTTGTCCATCGCCATGGCAACGATTACTGCGAACTGAACTTTGAGTCATTTTGAAATTGGTCATTTACCCCTAGACAACGATAGAGCTTGATTGATGCTGTTATCTTAATTCTGTGCACATGTGTGGTTATCATTGTTGAATTGTTGCATTTATTATCCTTTCGATTACTGTGTTGCTTGTTTCTTTAATAAAACTTTCTTAGTTCTAGTACTCCAGACTCCAACTGAGTGATCCATTTCTGCTGGTTTGGCAACCCAGTTACGGGGTACGTAACATAAGTGGGGTTCTCGTCCGCGATTTTGAACGCTAAATTTGGGACGGAGTAAATTGATTGGGTTAAAATTCCCGAAAGAAAGAAAAGACAAACAGCAGAAATGGAGGTTGAGGAATTTATAAAGGCGCCGACCTTGGAGGCATTAGAGGATGCCAGGAAATCGGAATTGATAGCTGTGGCAAAACGGGTGAATCTTGCTAAGGTGAAGTCGACAATGAGGAGAGAGGAGATACACAGAGCTATTGTAGAGCACTATGTATCTAAAGGTGTGTTTCCCCAAGGTGAGCTGGGGGAGGTGTCTGTTGAAAAACCTGCTGGAGACGCAGTACAGGTACAGCTTGAAAAACTGAGACTCGAGCACGAGTTCCGGGTACGGCAGTTAGAACACGAAGAGAAAGAGAGAGAGTTAAAAAGGCGGGAGAGAGAGAAAGAGGTAGAAAGGCAAGAGAGAGAAAGACAGTTGGAGAGAGAAGAGAGAGAGAGGGACAGGCAGTTGGAGAGAGAGGAGAAACAGAGGGAAAGGGAATTTGAGCTGGAGAAGTTAAAGATAAGGGCCGAGCAGGGGCTCGTGCCGAACCAAGGTGGAGGGTTCCGGGCGACCCAGGAGGTTAGGCTGGTTCCCCCATTTGACGATACCGATGTGGATCGGTACTTTCTCCACTTCGAAAAAGTAGCTATAAGTCAGGACTGGCCGAGGGATAAGTGGGTTGTTTTACTTCAGAGTGTACTGAAAGGGAAAGCCCAACAAGCTTACTCAGCTTTATCCGCGGAAGATGCCCAGAAGTATGAGGTGGTGAAGGAGGCCATCCTCAGGATTTATGAGTTGGTCCCGGAGGCATACCGGCAGAGGTTTCGGAATGCGAGGAAGCGGTGGGACCGCACGTATTTGGAGTTTGCTCGTGAGATGCAAACATATTGTGAGCGTTGGTGCGCCTCGAAAGGGGTAGAGGGGGATTATGACAGACTGCTGCAGCTGATTCTGATTGAGCAGTTTAAAGGTTGTGTCCCTGAGGGTATGAGACCCTACCTCGATGAGAAAGAGGCAGCCACGTTAGCCGCAACTGCTAAGTTAGCGGATGAGTATGCGTTGACGCATAAAATGAAGGTTGCCCCGAGTAAAGGCTACCAGAAGGGTAGTCAGGACGGCGGGGAGAGTCCGCCGGAAAAGTCAGAAAGTAAGCCGGGGACTAGTGAAAAGGATAAGGTAGACCGGGAGCAGCCTGGTAGGAAGTCTCCTGGGGTCGTCTGTTATAATTGTGGGAAAGTCGGACACTTTGCGTCCAGGTGCTTTGCCCCAAGGAAGGAGACGGGGAAAGGAAAAGCGGAAATTTTGAATGGCTGTATTGAGCTGTTAAGCGAACCGCTAGGGAAGGACAGGTCTGAAAAAGTCCAGGAAGGGCGCGAGAGGTTTATCTCGGCCGGATTGGTGTCAGTGAAGGAGAGGTTAAAACCAGTTCCAGTGCGGATCTGGAGAGACACGGGAGCGTGTCAGTCACTAATACTGAAGAGTGTATTAGAGTTTAGCTCAGAGACCCAGACTGGGGAGGTAGAGGTCAAAGGTGTTGGGGAAGGGACAGAGTCAGTCCCTTTGCACCAGATACATTTACAGAGCAACCTGGTCTCTGGACTAGTCACGATCGGGGTGAGGTCCGAATTACCGATGAAAGACGTGGAAGTCTTGCTCGGTAATGACATCGCCGGAGGAATCGTGTTCCCAGTCGTGAGATTGACGGGTCAGCCTGCCAGCATGGAGGCCCCGCCCGCGATGGTGAATTTGGCTGAAACATTTCTGCCAACCTTGTATGAGACAGGGTGTAGTGAGATAAGTGGTAGTGAGGGAGCTGGGACGGACGTAGCAGTAGCCGGGAAAGAATTTGTGCAGACGCAGGAGCGAGACGAGGGGCTGATGGTTTTTGCAGAGACAGCTCTCTCTGACACAGCCTTGACAAGCTATTGTGCGGATGAGGAAGTGCTAAGGAAGAAAGGGAAATCAAGTACAGCATCCGCAGATGAGGAGTGGGGGGTGGTGCAAAAGAGTTATGGGGATGAGGTTTTTAACATGGCCCACGAGGTACCCCCCGGTGGACATTTTGCGGTGCTGGAGGAAACAGTTGGTGGAATCATGAAAGAGATTTACCGGCTGCCCAGGGGGAAGAATGTTATTGATCATGACCGACGCGAACTGAGACGGTCACCGGCTTTTGATATGCTAACAAACCTAGTCGGTGTTAGCGTGGAAATCAATGAAGCTAGGGGCCCCCTGCTAAGAGAAAAAAACCATTTTGAAAAGATTAGGATGGGATCGGTCAGATGGGAGAAGGCTATTGTTTTGGCCAGGTCTACTGATAAGGTCTCTCCCTTAATCCCCGAAGGAGTAATTAAACGACTCGCACCCATGTGTTTGATTGTCCCGAGGAAATGCAAAGAACTGGGACGTTGGGTTATGTCTGTTACAATAGGGCAGCCAAGTAAACAACACCCATATTTTTCGAGTAATTCAGTGACTAAAGGGCTGATGACCACAGAGGTGTGTATTGGCAATTTAATACGGCTGTCTGAAGCCAGTCTGATAGTGAACCTTGAAAAAAATGAATTCGGCCACACGAGGGTCACCTACCTGGGAATTGTGGTGACACAGGGGCAGCTGGCAGCGATGCAAGCTGCAGTGCAGGCTATCGCTGACCTCCCAACCCCGACAGACAAGAGGGCCCTCAGAAGGCTCTTGGAGATGGTGGGGTACTGCAGGAAGTTTTGCAATAACTCTGCGGTCAATACCCGTCCCCCTCCTACTAAGCCCTTGCGAGAGAAAATTGAGTCGGAATGGGACGACCCTTGTTGTTGTGGTCCGGGACAAAACCAAATGAGAGGTTACATTGGTCGCAATTCATCAGTGTTTTTGGCCACTATGAAGTTTGCCACTATGAAGTTTGCTGAGTTGGAGCCTGGTCTAAGGGATTATTAATAACACGTGTAAAAGGAACAGAAAATGTGATGACTGTCTGTCAAGGTGTTGACAGCTTCAAATTCTCTGTATTAGCTAAATAACTGTTAAAGATGTATATTGTGTATGTATCAGATAATGTAGTCATGTTTGTAATTTTTACCTCCCGGTAAAAATCCTTAAAGGGGGGAAGTGTTACGAGAATAAACATAAAATTAAGATGTTTGCTGGCCTGGGCTAGCATCAGTGGCATCAGCAGTTGGTCTGCCACCTGCCCTCAGGGGAAGGAGAGATAAGGAACAATGGAGCAGCGTCTGGAGATGTGTAATGGAGGGACGTGGGAGAGGGAGCTGTCTGGAGCGGCTCCCCCTTTGAACCCTGAACTGTTTGAAGTGATGGACAGGCGATACCCCAGCAGGGGGATAAAAAGGGACAGGTTCGCTAAGGCGACACACACGCCACCCGAGGTAACAAGACCCTGGAAGCGGTGCGCCTCTCACGAGTGGGTGAGAAGTGCCAGACAACGACAAGGGTGGAAAGGTACGATCAGCGGGAACCCGGTGTGTGTCCGCCCTTGCCTGGGTGCCGGGTTCACTGCAGAGGATCGACCGCATCTGGAGGAGGGGTCACAGTCGGTGACCTCAGGTGACATCACCAAGGACCCGCCCAAAAGCTGTTTGTGAGCCATCTCGCTGGTCTGTGAGCCATCTTGCTGGTCTGTGAGTGAAGCAGTGTTCTGAATGATCAGTTGTTCCTATTCTATCTCTCTCTTCCCCCACGTTGTCCACCGCCATGGCAACGATTACTGCGAACTGAACTACTAACTGGACTGAACTTTGAGTCATTTTGAAATTGGTCATTTACCCCTAGACAACGATAGAGCTTGATTGATGCTGTTATCTTAATTCTGTGCACGTGTGGTTATCATTGTTGAATTGTTGCATTTATTATCCTTTCGATTACTGTGTTGCTTGTTTCTTTAATAAAACTTTCTTAGTTCTAGTACTCCAGACTCCAACTGAGTGATCCATTTCTGCTGGTTTGGCAACCCAGTTACGGGGTACGTAACAGTTGAATGAGAAGGGGTTGGGAGGGGGATAACTCAGGGCTCCACCACCAACTTACAACAACAGATCCAGGGGAAGATGAGCAACACAGATAAATTAGAAGATCTTACTATTGTATCTTTTAATGTTAGAGGATTAAGCTCTCCCTACAAGTGTTCAAAGGTTTTAGATTTCTTACGCAGAAAGAAAATAGATATCGCGCTGTTACAGGAAACACATCTTAAACCTAATGACATTCCCAGGGTTCAAAACCGTTTTTATAAACCCGTTGTGGCATCAGCTGATGGTACTCGTACGAAAGGAGTTATGATAGTAATGAGACGTAATATTAATGTATCAATTGAAAGGACTGGCGCTGACAATAAACGACGTCCAGTTTTTTGCTGCACATCCATTCAGGGTAATAAAGTTGCATTCATTAGCCTATATGCCCCAACTATATTCGAGGTTGAATTATTTCCCTCAATTACCTCACAATTACTGAAGTTAAGTGACTACCAACTATATGTTGGTTCGGACGTGAATGGTAAACATTAACCTCGATAAATCTTCCTCAACTATATCAAGCTCTCAAAGTACTTAACCTTTTTCTAACGGATTTAAATTTAACAGATGTATGGAGGGTGCATAATCCATCTGCTAAAGACTATACCTCCTTCTCCACAAGACATAAAACTTTCTCTCGGATAGATTACATTCTTATATCCTTCGGTCTGCTGCCTTTAGTACACTCAACAGAATTTTTGTCCAGACACCTATCTGATCACAACCCAGTCATACCTACTTTTAATTATGGCAAAATTAAAAATAAGGCTACTAGGTGGAGGTTTAACTCCACTCTTCTAAAAAACAATGAATTTCTATCACAATTAAGAACAAAACTGACAGAATTTATAAATGTAAATAAAAATAGTGTCTCAGGTGTGACAGTGATTTGGGCCTCCATCAAGGGTTTCTTACGAAATAACGCTATATTGTTCAGTTCTCACCTACGTAAAAGCCGACTTCAAAAGATTTCCACCCTAGGAGAAGAATGTAAGGTTTTGGAGAATGATCTCAAAAGGATGTACACCATAACAAAAGAAAATGAGCTCAAAACAAAACAAGCATAATTAAATGATTTATTAAGAAGCAGGGCAGAATATATGATCCATATAACCAAACATAAGTATTACGCAGAAGGCAGCAGATCGAGCCATCTTTTAGCACTGACGCTCAAACAACAGGAAGCTAAAAGGTCTATACCAGCGATTAGATGTGCTAAATGTGGAACAGTATCTTCAACAGAGGAAATAAACGAGACATTCAAGAATTACTTGAAAGAGCTGTATACAAGTGGTCCAGTTCCTTCTGAGAATGACTTCACAGATTTTTTTAGTGGATTAGACCTCCCTACGTTATCGTTAGAGGACACCAAAACTCTAGACTCTCCTATTACACTGGATGAGCTACTCAAAGCAATTAAAGCTACAAATAAGGGCCGTACACCAGGTATAGATGGCATACCTGTGGAACTTTACCTAGTACTTTGGGATATTCTTGGACCAGTATGGTTAGAAACATTAAATTATGCTTTTGGAAATGGCGCTTTCCATAGAGATCTAAACACAGCCCTGATTCACAGTTATACCTAAGCCCGGTAAGGACCCCTCGGAGTGTGCCAATTACCGTCCAATCTCCTTGATAAATGCTGATGACAAGATAATTTCCAAAGTCTTAACCAGTAGGCTTGAGACAGTAGTTGGGAAAATAATTAGCCCAGATCAAACGGGCTTTATCAGGGGGCGTCTCGCATCTGATAATATTCGCTGGCTCTTACACGTACTGAGTGCAACTCATAAAATCCCGCCTGCCTGTGGCCTGCTATTTCTAGATGCTGAAAAAGTGTTTGATCGCCTTGAATGGCCATACCTTTGGAGATTTCTAAAAGAATTTAAATTCGGCGATAAATTTATCCATATGATTCAAACACTGTATGCTAATCCTTCAGCCCGGGTATGTGTGGGAGGAGGTTTCTCAAAGTTATTTGACATAGGACGGGGCACACTACAAAGGGACCCTTTGTCTCCTTTAATTTTTACTACATCTACTGAACTGCTTGCACATTTAATTAGAAACTCTCCTCAGATCTCCCCTTTTACAATAGGTAGAACATCACATTCAATATCACTTTACGGGGATGACACGTTAGTTTATATGGCAAATGTTCAACAAGCTCTCCCCTATGTTTTAAAAACACTGGAGCAATTTGGATTTTTTTCAGGATACAAAGTTAATTTGTCAAAATCAGCACTGATGCTAATTAATACAGATAAAAGTAAGGTGTCTCTCCCTCCCCAGATTAAGGTTACAAATGAGGTCCCCTACTTGGGTAGTAAAGTTAATACTTCCCTATCATCTGTGGCTAAAACAAATTACTCTTTAATTCTGAAAAAAAATAGATTAGATTATGAGGACACGCAGTGCTCTCTTATTGTCATTTAGTAATGCATGCATTAAGAAATGATACAATGTTCCTCCAGAAAGATATCACAGAAACACAAGACAAACCAAGGCTAAAAAAAACTGACAAAAACCACATAATTATAACACATAGTTACAACAGTGCAAAGCAATACCATAATTTGATAAAGAACAGACTATGGGCACGGTAAAAAAAAGTTTCAAAGTCTCTCGAATGTCCCATCATCTCATGCAGACGGTAGAAGGAAGAGAAACTCTCTTCCTGCCATGAACCTCCAGCGCCGCAAACTTGCCGATGCAGCACCCTGGAAGCACCCGACCACAGCCGACTCTTGAGTCCATCCGAAAACTTCGAGCCTCCGACACCGAGCACTGAGCACCATCTCTGCCGAGCACTTCAACCCCGACCCCGGCAACAGGCAATAGGCAAAGCCGAGGATTTGGGGCCTTCCCCTCCAGAGATTTTCGATCGCACAGTAGCAATGGCAGTGAAGCAGGCATATCAGAAGAAGATATTAATAGATGGAGACACCTGCCAGCATCAGTCCTAGCCCGTATATCGGTCATTAAAATGAACATCTTACCCCGCATTAATTTTGGAAGCTCAATGATCCCACTTGCACCTCCAGCAGGATATTGGCAAAAACTGGACTCCTTACTGCGATGCTATGTTTGGAATGGTAAACAACCCAATATAAAGTGGTCAGCTCTACAATTCAAAAACTTGGATGGGGGATTGGCATGTCCAAATTTTAAATTGTATCACTGGGCATTTGTATTAAAAAGTCTTAGCTATTGGATGGAGGAGGATAAAGTTTCATCGTGGAAAAAAATAGAACAGGAGCTAATAGCACCAATAAGGTTGAAGGACTTTCTCCTTATAGGTATGTCTACCAAAAAATCTGATTTGTATTACGGTCCAATTTTAACCCATATGCTACAAGTGTTTAGAGCGGCAGAAAAATTCCTAAAATTTAAAAGCGTATGGTCCAAATCATCTCCATTATGGAACAATAATCGTTTTCTATCTGGGGGGAACCATTCACTAACAGAACTTGGAAAGATAAAGGTGTTACTATTCTTCAAGATATTAATGGGGTAAGTACTATCCTTAGCTTTCAAGAACTGATATCTTGATATAATATTGATAAACACTCTCTTTTCTTCTACTTTCGAGTAAGATCAGCTTGTAAAGCCTACGGCGTTCCCTGGGGGTCAGATTTAAAGGACCATCCTATTTTAAGTTGGATACAGAGTGCTCCAGGACAGATAGTGTCATATATCTATGATAAATTAAACTCCCGGAATTATATGCCCACATCGGGAATGAAAGCTTGGGATAGGGACATATCTGAATTGGGACAAGACTTAGACTGGGATGCGATTTGGGATAACGCTGCTGGTGCTTCGAAAAACCCAAATCTTCAGTATATACACTTGAAAGTTTGTCCTAGAGCATATTTAACACCGAGAATTAGACATCAAATGGGACTGGTTCCCGACCCTTATTGCTCATTTTTCCCCCACGGAACCGTTGGCTCTTTTATACGTGTTGTATGGGAATGTCCAGGGGTTTTTGGTTTGTGGGGGAAGGTTATCAGTACTCTTACAGAAGTAACAGCGGTACAATTAACAATGGACCCCACTGTACATCTTCTAAATGATGACTCCCACCTTTCCCTTACGGAAAAAACACGCAAAATCTGGCTGGCAGGCCTGACTGCAGCTAAGAAGATTGTAGTCCAGCGTTGGAAACCTCCCCATGATATTTCAAATACTCACTGGCTTCAGAGCTTTTTGGACATTTCTTACCTGGAACTTTCATCAGCAAGAGTAAATGATGCACGACCAAACACAATCTTAATGTGGACAAATTTGATATCTAACTTAAAAGATCTTTTGTTAAAATAGGAATGCTTTGTCTGTGTATGTACTACTATTCAGTTGATTGGTGGAGGGGAGAGGGATTGTGGGGAGAGAGGGGTGGAGGGGGGATGCTGATGAAGGTTGGGGGTGGCTGGGTTAAACAGTCAAAATGTAATTGGCAATTGGTTGTATTGAATGTAATTTGTTGGTGTTGCAATAAAAAATTAATAATAATAAAAAAGAATGCCTACCGTACTATTCCACACCCTCACTTGGGGAAGTCTGATCACCTGGCTGTACTTCTATTCTCCGAGTATAGGCAGAGACTGAAGACTGCAGCACCATAGTGAGGACCAGGAAGGTATGGACAAGGGACGCACAGGAGCACCTACAGGATTGCTTTGAATCAGTGGACTGGACTGTATTCAGGAATTCATCTTTGAATCTGGATGAGTATGCTGCAGTTGTTACTGACTTCATTAAAACCTGTGTGGGTGAGTGTGTGCCTACAAAGACTTACTGTACATTCCCAAACCAAAAGCCATGGATGAACCAGGAGGTACGTCGTCGGGCAGATCTGTGGCATTCAAGTTTGGTGATCCAGGCCTGTACCAGAAAACCAGGTATGATTTGCAGAGGGTTATTTCAAGGGTGAAGAGACAATTTCGAATGCAGTTGGAGGCAACATTTGATGTATGACAACTCTGGCAGGGATTGCAAGACATTACTTCCTACAAAGCGAAACCTGATAGTACGAATGGCAGCAATGCTTCACTACCAGATGAACTATGTCCTCTCTGAAAGGGAGAATATAAGTACAGCTGTGAAGATCCCTGCTGCACCTAATGACTCTGTGATCTCCGTCTCAGAGGCCAATGTTAGGCTGTCTTTAAAGAGATTGAACCCACATAAGGTGGAAGGTCCCGATGGAGTACCTGGTAAGGCTCTGAAAACCTGTGCCAACCAACTTGCAGGAGCATTCAAGGACATTTTCAACTACTCACTGCTACAGGCAGAAGTTCTCAATTGCTTCAAAAAGGCAACAATTATATTAGTGCCTAAGAACAATAACGTGAGCTGCCTTAATGACTATCGCCCAGAAGCACTCACATCGACAGTGATGAAATACTCTGAGAGGTTGTTCATGACTAGACTGAACTCCTGCCTCAGCAAGGGCCTGGACCCATTGCAATTTGCCTATCACCACAAGAGGTCAACAGCGGACGAAATCTCAATGGCTCTTCACACAGCTTTAGACCACCTGGACAATAGAAACACCTGCATCAGGATGCTGTTTATCGAATATAGCTCAGCATTTAATACCATCATTCCCACAATCCTGATTGAGAAGTTACAGAACCTGGGCCTCCGTACCTCCCTCTGCAATTGGATCCTCGACTTCCTAACCGGAAGAGTGCAATCTGTGCGGATTGGTGATAACACATCCTCTTCACTGACGATCATCACTGCTGCACCTGAGGAGTGTGTGCTTAGCCCACTGCTCTGCTCTCTATATACACATGACTGTGTGGCTAGGCACAGCTCAAATACCATCTATAAATTTGCTAACGATAGAACCATTGTTGGTGATGAGAGGGTGTACAGGAGTGAGATATGCCAACTAGTGGAATGGTCCCGCAGCAACAACCTGGCACTCAACGTCAGAGAGACGAAAGAGCTGATTGTGGACTTCCAGAAGGGTAAGATGAAGGAATACATACCAATCCTCATAGAGCGATCAGAAGTGGAGAGAGTGAGCAGTTTCAAGTTCCTGGGTGTCAAGATCTCTGGGGACCTAACCTGGTCCCAACATATCGATGTAGTTATAAAGAAGGCAAGACAGCGATTATACTTCATTAGATTTGGCATGTCAACAAATACACTCAAAAGCTTCTACAGATGTACCGTGGAGAGCATTCTGACAGGCTGCATCACGGTCTGGTCCCTTATTTATTTTGATTATTTTGTATTTGCACAATTTGTTGTCTTTTGCCTGTTGTCTTCCTTTGCCAGTCTGACCACTCCAGTCCAGCAAGTTCTTGTTACACATGTCAGCACCTCTGAACCAGATATCCAGCACCTTCAATTAGCCAGACCTAATGTGAAGAGAAGTGAGGATCAACAGGGACATACCAAATTTCTTCAGTCCCCAGAAGTAGTGGATCAGGTGCACTTTCTTGGTCATGACATCTACGTGATAGGACCAGGACAGGCTGTTGCTGCTGTTTATTTCCTGGACGTATTGAAGGAACAAAGGGATCCTGGTGTGCAAGTCCAAGATATCCAAAGGTGGCAGCATAGATGGGAAGGAGAAGAAAGCATATGGGATATCTGTCTTCATTAGTTGATACATAGAATGCGAGAACAGGGAAGTGTTGCTGAAGCTTCATAAAACATTGCTTAGATAACAGCTGGGATGATTTGTGCAGTCCTGGTTGTCACACTACGAGAAACATGATTTCCCAGAGGGGGTGCATTGAGTTTCATAAAGTTCCCTGGAATGAATCATTTCAGAAAGGAAGGATGCCTGCATAGGCTGGAGTTTGTTTTCTTTGGATTAAGATTGTCTTTATTTGTCAGATGTATATCAAAACATTGAAACATATGGTGATGTGCATCGTTTTACACCAACGACTAACACAGTCCAAGGGTTGTGCCTGCGATTCACTCACCCTAACCATACGCCTTTGGAATGTAGGAGGAATCGGGGGCACCGGGAGGAAACCTGTACGATCACAGGGAGAACATACAAACTCCTTACAGACAGCGGTGGGAATTGAACCCCGATCCATGCTGTGATGTGATTGCACTGTTGCGCCATCGTAGCGGTTGGCGCGGTGCTGTTACGACCCGGGGTGTCGGAGCTCGGAGTTCAATGCTGGCACCGACGGTAAGGGGATTCTGTTTGTCCTCCCTGTGGAATGCACGGGTCTTCCCGGGCGCTCCAGTTTCCCTCCACAGTCCAAAGGTGCACTAGCTAGGTTAAATAACGGAGCAGGGGAGGCTGAGGACGATACAGTACCTGACAAAAGGTGGATACACTCAGGAGAGGTATAGATGAGATAGAGTGTGAGAAATTTTTCCCCATGGCAGAAGGCAAAATTTTAAGGTGGGGGATCAGAAGTTTGGAGAGCATCAGTTTAAGATTTACTTCAGAGATTAGGGCTGAAATTTGGAAAGCACTGCCTGAGCAGACAGATCCCGTCAAAGTACTGAAGAAGCAACGAGGTGTGCATTTAAATTCTGAGGCATAGCTGGCTACAGACCAATGCTGGTAAATGGGATTCAGACAGAGAGGTACTTGATGGTCAGTCAGGACAAGCTGCTCCAAAGGCCCTGTTCATGTTTCATTTTCAGGATAAAGTAAGGAACTCAGGGACTCTAATGAACAAATTATGAACTGAGAGAAAATCATAAAGAATCTAATTTTTCTGAATAAAACATGTCAGAATCAGGATCAGGTCTAATATCTCGGGCATATGTGGTGAAAGTTGTTAACTTTGTGGCAGCAGGACAATGGAGAGATGACAAATATATAGCTACCATTCACAAAGTAACACAAGTAAGACAAACTTCATGGCGTGTCTAGTTCCATCTGCATGAGTCTTTGAAAGTAGTTAACAATGGAATTGTTTCTAAAGTAAGAGAACTGCAAGTATAGTGCATGGAGTAAAGCCAGATCTAACATATAAAGAGGCTTTGAGGAAAGAGAAGCAGAATAAAGGGTGTAAAGGTAGTAAGGTTGAAGGGCTAAAGTGCGTGTACTACAATGCAAGATGCATCAGGAACAAAGGTGATGAACAGCTTGGATACATACAGGTTTCCCCCGCCATCTGAAGGTACAGCGTTCCTATGAAACGGTTCGTAAGCCGGAATGTCGTAAAGTGAAGAAGCAATTACCATTTATTTATATGGGAAAATTTTGTGAGCGATCGCAGACCCAAAAATAACCTACCAAATCATGCCAAATAACATATAAAACCTAGAATAACAGTAACATATAGTAAAAGCAGGAATGATATGATAAATACACAGCCTATATAAAGTAGAAATACTTTTCCACAATCATTGCCTGAACTGTTCTCCATAGTGAAAATCTCACGCAAGCAACGTCGGCAGAAAATCTCACGCAAGAGCCATCAGCAAAAACACGGCGCAAGCGCTCTCCAGTAAACTTTAAGCTATGAAGCTGCCAAATCATACCAAATAACACGTAAAAATACACAGCCTATATAAAGTAGAAATAATGTATGTACAGTGTAGTATCACTTACCGGAATTGGGAAAGCGCAGAGCACACTGATGATGGTGTGTTAGGCTGAGTCGTCGGAGTTTGGGTGGTGCAGTGGCCCCCATCCTCCTGGCAGCGAACCAATACCGATCCGCGAAGCATGCAGCGGTAGCCAGGAGGCACACAGCACATCTTTAAGAAAAAAGCCGAAATAAACATGCTAATTAATTAGGTGCCACCCAGCACGTACATGTCGGCCCAGATCAGTGATGATTTCCGATTGCATCGCTTCTGATCTGGGCCGACAATTACATGTCGGGCAGCACCTAATTAATTAGCATGTTTATTTCGGCTTCTTTCTTAAAGATATGTTGGGTATCTCCTGGCTACTGCTGCATTCTCCACGAATCGGTATTTGTCCACGGCCTGGATTTTGGGGTGGTGGGACACTGAGGTGTCATCTCATCGTCATCTGTTTCCATTAGAGCAGGCAGCTCATCTTCTCCTATGACTGCCCGCCTCGATGTCGAAGGTCGAGGTTCGTCGTCTGCTGTGGCTGATGTTGAAGGCTTGCTTGACTGCTGAGCCTCGCGCATTTTTCTATCATACTGTTCTTTGTAAGCACTCAAACCAACTTGCAAATATCCCCTAAACCAATGTACCCTTTAAAAATTAAAGTTGTACTTTATCATTATTCATTCGGTTTTGATTGTTATCTTTTCCTCTTCCAATTGCATCAGCTCTTCATCTATCAGTTCTTGGTCATGGGATGCCAAAACCTCTTCAACATCATCTTCACAGCGATTGCGCAACCACCAACTGCGACACCAGCCTTGAACTCCAGGCCGGGTCTTTATGTGCTGCTGTTGTGACTCCCGTCTCCCCTTCCCCCACCACCACTCTGCAAACCCATCTCCCTCAGATCCCACCATCAGCTCCTGGGCCCTCAGAGGCGCCATCTTCCTCTCACCCCAACCCTCCCCTCTCCATTGACACCCCCAGCCTCCTCCCTCCCCCCTCTGATCCCAGCTCTCATCCGTGCCGGGTCTTTACCATCCCCTCCGACCTTCAACTGTCAGAGGCAGAACGCTCTGTTCCCAGTAAGGGCCTCAACTTTGTCCCCCTTCGCCCACACCTCAGTGAGTTCCGTGTTCGCCATGATGCGGAACTTTTCTTCCGCCGTCTCCGTCTCCGAGCCTACTTCTTCGGCAAGGACTCTTCCACCCCCACCGATGACCCCTTCTCCCATCTTCAACCCTCCTCTTCTTCATGGACACCCCGCTCTGGTCTTCTGCCTGCTCTGGATCTCTTTATTGCTAACTGCCGACGGGACATCAACCGTCTCGACTTCACCGCACCTTGTCCCCATTCCAACCTCACTCCTTCGGAACGCTCTGCTCTCCACTCCCTCCGCACTAATCCTAACCTTATTATTAAACCCGCCGATAAGGGGGGGTGCTGTTGTAGTCTGGTGTACTGACCTCTACCTTGCCGAGGCACAGCGACAGCTCGCGGATACCTCCTCTTATTTACCACTCGATCGTGACCCCACTAAGGAGCACCAGGCCATTGTCTCCCACACCATCACCAACTTTATCCGCTCAGGGGATCTCCCATCCACTGCAACCAACCTTATAGTTCCCACACCCCGCACTTCCCGTTTCTACCTCCTACCCAAGATCCACAAACCTTCCTGTCCTGGCCGACCTATTGTCTCAGCTTGCTCCTGCCCCACCGAACTCGTTTCTGCATACCTCGACACTGTTTTATCACCCCTTGTTCAATCCCTTCCAACCTATGTTCGTGACACTTCTCACGCTCTTAAACTTTTCGATGATTTTAAGTTCCCTGGCCCCCACCACTTTATTTTCACCATGGATGTCCAGTCCTTATATACTTCCATCCCCCATCAGGAAGGTCTCAAAGCTCTACGCTTCTTTTTGGATTCCAGACCTAATCAGTTCCCCTCTACCACCACTCTGCTCCGTCTAGCGGAATTAGTCCTTACTCTTAATAATTTCTCCTTTGGCTCCTCCCACTTCCTCCAAACTAAAGGTGTAGCTATGGGCACCCGTATGGGTCCTAGCTATGCCTGCCTTTTTGTTGGGTTTGTGGAACAATCTATGTTCCGTGCCTATTCTGGCATCTGTCCCCCACTTTTCCTTCGCTACATCAACGACTGCATTGGCGCTGCTTCCTGCACGCATGCAGAACTCGTTGACTTTATTAACTTTGACTCCAACTTTCACCCTGCCCTCAAGTTTACCTGGTCCATTTCTGACACCTCCCTCCCCTTTCTAGATCTTTCTGTCTCTGTCTCTGGAGACAGCTTATCCACTGATGTCTACTATAAGCCTACTGACTCTCACAGCTATCTGGACTATTCCTCTTCTCACCCTGCCTCTTGCAAAAACGCCATCCCCTTCTCGCAATTCCTCCGTCTCCGCCGCATCTGCTCTCAGGATGAGGCTTTTCATTCTAGGACGAGGGAGATGTCTTCCTTTTTTTAAAGAAAGGGGCTTCCCTTCCTCCACTATCAACTCTGCTCTTAAACACATCTCCCCCATTTCACGTACATCTGCTCTCATTCCATCCTCCCGCCACCCCACTAGGAATAGGGTTCCCCTGGTCCTCACCTACCACCCCACCAGCCTCCGGGTCCAACATATTATTCTCCGTAACTTCCGCCACCTCCAACGGGATCCCACCACTAAGCACATCTTTCCCTTCCCCCCCCCCGCATTCCGCAGGGATCGCTCCCTACACAACTCCCTTGTCCATTCGTTGTCCCCCCCATCCCTCCCCACTGATCTCCCTCCTGGCACTTATCCGTGTAAGCAGAACAAGTGCTACACATGCCCTTACACTTCCTCCCTTACCACCATTCAGGGCCCCAAACAGTCCTTCCAGGTGAGGCAACACTTCACCTGTGAGTCGACTGGGGTGATATACTGCGTCCGGTGCTCCCGATGTGGCCTTTTATATATTGGCGAGACCCGACGCAGACTGGGAGACCGCTTTGCTGAACATTTACGCTCTGTCCGCCAGAGAAAGCAGGATCTCCCAGTGGCCACACATTTTAATTCCACATCCCATTCCCATTCTGACATGTCTATCCACGGCCTCCTCTACTGTAAAGATGAAGCCACACTCAGGTTGGAGGAACAACACCGTATATTTCGTCTGGGTAGCCTCCAACCTGATGGCATGAACATCGACTTCTCTAACTTCCGCTAAGGCCCCACCTCCCCCTCGTACCCCATTTGTTACTCATTTTTATGCACACATTCTTTCTCTCACTCTCCTTTTTCTCCCTCTGTCCCTCTGAATATACCTCTCGCCCATCCTCTGGGTCCCCCCCCCTTGTCTTTCTTCCCGGACCTCCTGTCCCATGATCCTCTCGTATCCCCTTTTGCCTATCACCTGTCCAGCTCTCGGCTCTATTCCTCCCCCTCCTGTCTTCTCCTATCATTTTGGATCTCCCCCTCCCCGTTCAACTTTCAAATCTCTTACTCACTCTTCCTTCAGTTAGTCCTGACGAAGGGTCTCGGCCTGAAACGTCGACTGCACCTCTTCCTACAGATGCTGCTTGGCCTGCTGCGTTCACCAGCAACTTTGATGTGTGTTGCTTGAATTTCCAGCATCTGCAGAATTCCTGTTGTCAACATCATCTTCGTCAGCTTTCACAAGCCAAACTCACTTAGTCCTTACTTCGTTCACCACGATCGAAATGCTTAATTACATCTAGTTTTACGCTAAGTGTAACACCCTTATGAGCTCTTTCAGGCTTTTCCAATACCATAGAACTCATCTTGCAAAAGGCTGCTCACAGGCATGTGTTTAAGCAATGCCAGCGAGAATGGAGTTCCGAATCCGGGGGAGAGTGGCTGCTCGGGGCACGCGCTGCCTTTTATTGCGCGCTGCCTTTCTTCGTAACAGTAAAAACACCTTCTGTTAGCGAAAACAGGGTACTAATGTAGGTCTTTCGTAACAGTGAGGTTTCGTAAAGCGAACGTTCGAAAAGCAGGGGACACCTGTGTACATGGAATTATGATGTAGTGGCCATTACAGAGACTTGGCACGCACCAAAGCAGGAATGAATTCTCAATATTCCTGGATTTCAGTGCTTGAAAAGGGATTGAGACGGGGGGGGGCGCGGGGCAAGGGGAGGAAGGGTGGCATTACTGGTCAGGGATAATATTACAGCTACAGAAAGGGTGGGTGATGTAGCAGGATCCTCTTTTGAGTCAGTATGGGTGGAAGTCAGGAACAGGAAGGGAGCAGTTACTCTATTGGGGGTATTCTATAGGCCCCCTGGGAGCAGCAAAGATACAGAGGAGCAGATTAGGAGGCAGATTTTGGAAAGGTGCAAAAATAACAGGGTTGTTATCACGGGTGACTTTAACTTCCCTAATATTGATTGGCACCTGATTAGTTCCAAGGGTTTAGATGGGGCAGAGTTTGTTAAGTGTGTCCAGGACGGATTCCTGTCACAGTATGTGGACAGGCCGACTAGGGGGAATGCCATACTAGATCTAGTATTAGGTAACGAACCGGGTCAGGTCCCAGATATCTCAGTGGGTGAGCATCTGGGGGACAGTGACCACCGCTCCCTGGTCTTTAACATTATCATGGAAAAGGATAGAATCAGAGAGGACAGGAAAATTTTTAATTGGGGAAAGGAAAATTATGAGGCTATATGGCTAGAACTTGCAGGTGTGAATTGGGATGATGTTTTTGCAGGGAAATATACTATGGACATGTGGTTGATGTTTAGGGATCTCCTGCAGGATGTTAGGGATAAATTTGTCCCGGTGAGGAAGATAAAGAATGGTAGGGTGAAGGAACCATGGGTGACAAGTGAGGTGGAAAATCTAGTCGGGTGAAAGAAGGTAGCATACATGAGGTTTAGGAAGCAAGGATCAGATGGGTCTATTGAAGAATATAGGGAAGCAAGAAAGGAGCTTAAGAAGGGGCTGAGGAGAGCAAGAAGGGGGCATGAGAAGGCCTTGGCGAGTAGGGTAAAGGAAAACCCCAAGGCATTCTTCAATTATGTGAAGAACAAAATGATGGCAGGAGTGAAGGTAGGACCAATTAGAGATAAAGGTGGGAAGATGTGCTTGGAGGCTGTGGAAGTGAGTGAGGTTCTCAATGAATACTTCTCTTCGATATTCACCAACGAGAGGGAACTTGTTGAAGGAGAGGACAATATGACTAGGGTTGATGTTCTGGAGCATGTTGATATTAAGGGAGAGGAGGTTTTGGAGTTGATAAAGTACATTAGGATGGTTAAGTCCCCGGGGCTGGTGCATGGAATGCTCTGCCCGAGTCAGTGGTGGAGGCAGATACAGTAGTGAAATTTAAGAGACTGCTAGACACGTATATGGAGGAATTTAAGGTGGGGGGTTATATGGGAGGTAGGGTTTAAGGGTTGGCACAACATTGTGGGCCGAAGGGCCTGTGCTGTGCTGTACTATTCTATGTTCTATGTTCACCAGCTTTACAAAATGCAAAGATACTGATGTGTTGGTGAAGTGGCAGAAAAATACCATGGAGAGCCTAACCAACGTTTTACAAAGATTCATCTTGATTCACCTTGTCTCTAGAAAGTAAAAGTTTGTGCATGGGTTAACAAACTTTAGAGTATTCTCTGTCAACTCCAGTACTTGAAAGCAGAACCCACGTCTCTGTCAAGTCCTGTACCTGTTTTAAAAGTAACAGATGAAGTAAGAAAGGTCCCTGCAAAAGCATTCACCTTAATCTTTCAAATATCAGCATGTACTTGTGGTTCAAGTCTAATTTATAGTGTCAAATCCACAAGTACGTGTAAGTATACAGTAGGTATAATGAAAAACTCACTTGTAGCAGCATCAGTGGCATATAATATATAAGCAGCGTTCACAAGAAAGACATAAATTATACACAATTTGAACAAAAATGTATCTTTCAGTGCAAAGAGATCAAATTGTTCAAAGTGCTGCTAACCTGTAGTAATTAGAGTTTTGCTGGCTGGTTGAAAAACTGAAAGGTTGAGGTAAATAGCTGTTCTTGAACCTGGTGGTGTGGGACTTCGGGCTTTCGTACCTCCTGCTGGACAATAGCTGAGAAAAGATGGCATAGCCCATATGGTGGGAGGCATATGCCCGCGACGTGCTGGGTAGAGCCCACCACTCTCTGCAGCTTCTTACACTTGTGCGAGTTTGAACTGCCGTAACAGACCATAGTACACCCAGTCAGGATAATTTCAACAGTACGTCTGTAGAAATGTGTTAAGAGTGTTTGATGATAAGTGAAACCTCTTTAACCTCACAGGAAAGTAAAGGTACTGCTGCACTTTCCTTCTGAATGCATCTCATGATTGATCAATGAAAATTGTGATATAAATTGACTTTTACAAGACATTTGATGAACTGCCACAAAACCGGCCTCCCATCATGATGGAAACACATGAGATACAAGTTGTAGTTTGAACAGAAAGATGGCAAAGTAACAGAGAACAGAAAGTACGACTGAAGGCTCGTTTTTCTGACAGCAGGGAAGTAGACAGATAGTGGTCACTTTATTAGGTACACCTGTACACTTGCTTGTTAAGGTAAATACCTATTCAGCCAATGATGTGACAGCAACTCAATGTATAAAAGCACGGAGACAACAATCAATTAAAGTACATTTATTATCAAAGAATGCATAAATTATACACCTTGAAACTTGTCTGCTGACAGGCAGCCACAAAGCAAGACACCCGAGGAACCCAATTTAAAAAAAAAGACAATGACCACTGCACAGAGAAAAAGGAAAAAAACCACACATTGTGCAAATAATAGATGCAAATGACAGCATTCTGAACCAGACCGAGTCCTTAGATCCGCTCCCCCAGAGAGCCGCGGCAGTAGGCTCAAGCCTCTACCTCAAGTGCATCATATTACTGGGCCAAAAGCTCTGCGAAACTCACAGAGATGGCAGCCATTCGAGAGAGGAATGAACATCGTGGGAGAGCCAGCCAGATCAGCCCAGCACTCACCTTTGCACACGGGCTTTCCAGTCTACCTGGGCTAACCCAGAGTAGTGCCTCGCGCAAGGACCCAGATCTCGGCGCAGTGACACGCTTGGGCTGCACGGTCCGAAGCCGTTCTTGATCTCACGCTTGGAGCGATCCAACCTCGCACCGGGGTTAGGTGGACAGGCATTAAAACCCTTTGACATCGACTGCTCTCCAAATCGTTCACTCCAACAGCAAAATTGATAACAACTCGGTCGGCGTCTGCGTCTTGAGCACATTGTTGCGTTCTGGCTTTGTGATCTCCCATGCGGCCCAGCCTTTACATCAACTTTGCCTCCGCTTGTTTCTTCATTGTATTGTTACATGCCCACAGTTTGATCGTGGGGCAGTGGGATGCTGTAATGGTCTTGTGAGCAGGATTATGTAATTGTCTCATGACCGTGGGGTGATGTTATGTCAGGTAATGGCATGCTCCCTATGGTACTTAAGGAAGCCGCCAAGGTGTGACACAGAGTTTTACTTTCTATTTTAAGGTACAAACACGTTGTCGCCAATCGCTGCCAGTTTTAGTTTGTTGCACCTTTGTTTTACCTTTACAGTCTAGTATTGGAGAGTGAATACCTTACCAAAGTACGAGAACCCAAAAGGTTTGGGTAAAGTTAACGACGTTCAGTGTTTTGGAAGTAATTGACTGTTTGGAATCAGAATCGTCTGGGAAATTGTGGCATGAACGTTTGAGTTAAACCCCTGCAAGGTCAGAGCGGTTTTTGCAGTGTCCACCCTCCCGAGAGAAAAGATCAGTTACTTTATGACTTTGTTTTGTCGTGAGTCCTTTGGACAAAGCATTGCTCGACTGTGATCGGCAGATTCGTCATTTTCTTCGGAGGAATTGTTGCTGCAGTAAAGTTTCTCCTTAAAGACTGTAAAAATCACTAGGGACTTTTCAACTTACTAATTTCAGACTGTGTTCGAATTTACCACTTTTAGAAATATTTTTAAGTCCGACTGTTTGTTCGAGATAGCCGCAGAATGGTTAACTTCCGGTTAAGCTAGTTTGTTTACTTTTCTATGTTTTTGAGTAGAGGTTAATAAATATCATTGTTTGTTTATAAAACCTGACTCAATTCATATCCATTGTTGCAGTATGCAGTGATACTTGACCATAATTTACCTCAGGAAATGTGTTATTAGTCATGTTTTTAGTTATATTTCTTGCCTTCTGATCTACCAGGGAGCTGTCACACAATTTCAGTAGCGCCCTCTTCAACATGGTCAAGATGTTCAGGTGTTGTTCAGAGCAAACATTGGAATGGGGGGAAAATGTGATCCAAGTGACCTTGACCATGGAAAGATTGTTGGTGCCAGACAGGGAGGTTTGAGTATTTCAGAAACTAATGATCTCCAGTGATTGTCATGCACAACAGTCCATAGAGTTTACAGAAAATGGTGCGAAAACACCATTTATTTCTTTTTTCCATTGCACAATTTGATGTCTTTTGCACATTGGTTGCTTGCCATCTTTATTGTGTGCAGTTTTTCGTCAACTCTGTTGTGTTTCTTTGTATTTACTGTGTATGCACGCAAGAAAATGAATCTCAGGGTAATATATAGTGACATATATGTAATTCGATAACAGATTTACTATGAACTCTCTCCTTCATCCCAGATCAACCCTTGCTTTCCAGCAGCCAACCATTTAGCCAGGGGCTTATTCGGATTCCCAAAACTTTCCTAGAAAACCCTCAGGAAACATTCACCCACAAGGTGAAGGCATGTGATGGTCTCACACCACTCAGACTACAAATTGGCTTGACAATTTATTGTCACTGCTGCTGAAACCCCTGAACTTAAGGGCACTGTTTTGCTGGAGACAGAGATCGCAAGAGTTTAAAGGCAGCCATGGTGGAAAGACCACGGAAGCACAAGATGATTGCTAGCCTGGGCACATACAAGGAGAGTCTAAATAAGATGTCCAAAAGTGTCTGAAGGAGTCCATAATGATAAATGAAATGAGGACCAACAGATGACTAATCTGAGCGCTCAGAGGGCACTGCATGCTTTCAGCACAAGATGGGATGTGGTGGCTGGCACAGGGGTGAGAAATGTGCATTGGGAGGTACAGAGGGCCAGAGGACAAAGAAAGAGGAGGGGTGTCCAGTGCAGAGAAGGAAGGTGGAGTCAGATGACCAGGTGCAAAAGAGAGGGAAGAAACTTTAAGGACTAAGGGGAGAGGGGATTTGACAGAGGCTGGGAGGAGGGCAGGGAGAGGGTGGCACTGAAGAAGACTTTAAGAATTGGGAGGATTGAGGCTGAGGAGGGGAAGAGAGGAGGAAAAGGCAGGTGAACAAGCTGTGCCTGAGCCCAACACCTATGTGAGGGTGTGTGATGCATTTGTGTGGGTCTATCTCATGTTCTGCAAAATCCTCAAGAAGGATAAGTAAACCAAAATCAGTGCCATTTCCTAAGCCAACTGTCCCAGCTTTGGGAGCAATTGTTAGATGGACAGAGGGGAAAAAAATAAAGGTATTCATAACATCTCCTGGAAAAAAATGCAACATTCCCGCTGACTCTTAGCCCATAAATCTCCAAGTGGAGGAGAGATGGTTGTCACAGGCCAGCTGCACTGGCCTTGTGGTGCGAGGTCTTAACCTGGTCAAAGGCGATTGGAGAACAGAATTGGGAGCCACATGTTTATTTGCAGTTAAACAAAAACCCACACTGCTCTGAGCACACAATAATACTCATAACTTTCACCAACCCTCCTGCTCTTGGTTCCTCCCTTGAAACTTCGCTCCCCACCTTAAACATCTTCCTCCTTCAGCCCCCGACTTTTTTGTTCCGCTATCTGTTACCCTTCTCATCATCCCTCAATCTGCCACTGCCCGTCACCCGCCCGCATCCTCTTCCTATCTGAACTTTCCTTTCCTATCTGATTCTCCGCTCTCCACACTTTCCCACCTTCTACAGCCGACAGCTGCTCGCTCCGTCTCAGTGATCCAGCTTCACCGTTCTGCCGCTGCACATGGCTTTCATGGCCACCTCCTGATTGCCCACTACCCTCCTTCGGGTTCCCAAGTTTGAAGGTTACTCCAAATCCCATCCACATGAAGCACGATCTTACCCACCATCAGCGGGGAAATGTTGAAATGCACTTATTTACCAAATGTTGTCTTGTGGTGGTGCAGTAGTGCCAGGTGTCCAGCAGAGGGAGCACCTGCATGTTTCTGCCAGGTTCAATTGTATTTTTTCCCAAGCAAAGCTTTGTTCTGGTGTACTTAAAGTTCAGAGTTCAAAGTTCAAAGCCAATTTATTATCAAAGTACATATATATCATCCTATACAATCCTGAGATTCATTTCTTGCAGGCATACTCAATAAATCCACAATGGAATAATAATGATAATAGAATCAAAGAAAGACTGCACTAACCTGGGTGTTGAACTAGTATTGAAAAGAAAACAAATTGTGCAAATACAAAAAGAAATAATTCGAGGCCTCCATTGCTCAGAGTTGACCATGGATTTTGCGAGCCAGCTGTCTACTTGATATGCAAGCCAGGACAGTACGATATGGAGAGCAAGCACTTGCCCATACAGCAGACTCCCCAGTCTATGCAGCTGATGAATCCATAGGAACAGCAGAGATCAATACAGATTGATACCAGTGGTGTCACAGGAGTTGCCAATCATCGCTGAACTAAACGTAGGATCATCTTAGGGACTCCACGTCCAGAATTTTCCTCGGGGTTTACTCCTGAAGCCTGAGCCTTTTCAGTTATTTTTTGTAGAATTTTCCGTTCAAGAGCATTGATGTTTCCACACCAGGCTGTAATGTATCCAGCACATCTAAAGAAGTATGTCAAAGGTTTAGCTGTCGTGCTGAATGCTTGCAAATTCCTCAGGAAATAGAGGCACTGCCATGCTTTCTTCATAATGGCACTTCTGTGCTACGCCCAGCACAGGTCCTTCGACACCAAGGAATTTAAAGTTGCTGACTCTCTCTACTGAAGATTGGCTCATGGACCTCTGGTTTCCTCCTCCTGAAGTCAATAATCAGCTCCTAAGTCTTGCTGACATTGAGTTCTCGTGGCACCACTGAGCGAGCTTTTCAATCTCCCTCCTTAAGCGCTGATTCATCACCACCTTTGATTCTGCCTGTGAAAGATCTCAGGCTACAGCTACATAAGAACATACAGACCAGGAGCAGGAGTAGGCCATCTGGCCCATTGAGCCTGCTCCGCCATTCAATAAGATCATGGCTGATCTGACTATGACCCTTAATTCCCTTACTATGCAAAAGTCTATCCAACCTTGTCTTAAGTATATTTACTGAGGTAGCCTCCACTGCTTCATTGGGCAGAGAATTCCAAAGATTCACCACTCTTTGGAAAAAGCAGTTCCTCCTCATCTCTGTCCTAAATTTACTCCCCCTAATCTTAAGGCTGTGTCCCCTAGTTCTAGTTTCACTAGTGGAAGCACTTTCCTGCCTCTTTCTTACCTGTCCCTTTCATAGTTTTATATGTTTCTATACGATCTCCTCGCATCCTTCTGAATTCCAGTGAGTACAGTCCCAGATGACTCAATCTCTCCTCCTAGTCTAACCCCCTCATCTCTGGAATCAATCTGGTGAACCTCCTCTGCACTGCCTCCAAATCCAGTATATCCTTCCTCAAGTAAGAGACCAGAAGTGCACACAGTACTCCAGGTGCGGCCTCACCAGTACCCTGTACAGTAGCAGCATAACCTCCCGGCTCTTAAATTCAATCCCTCTAGCAATGAAGGGAAACATTCCATTTGCCTTCTTGATAGCCTGCTGCGCCTGTAAACCAACTTTTTGTGATTCAAGCACAAGCACTCCCAAGTCCCTCTGCATAGCAGCATGCTGCAATCTTTTACCATTTAAATAATAATATGATCTTCCATTTTTCTTTCCAAAGTGGATGTCCTCATATTTACTAACATTGTACTCCACCTACCAAATATTTGCCCACTCAACCTATTTATATCTCTCTGCAGACTCTCAAATCCTCTGCACAATTTGTTTTTCCACTCAATTTAGTGTCATCAGCAAACTTAGATACACTATACTTCGTCCCCTCTTCCAGATCATTGATGTAGATCGTGAACAATTGCAGGACCAGCACCGACCCCTGTGGCACATTGCTCACTTCTGATTGCCAACCAGAGTAATACCCATGTATCCGAACTCTCTGTTTTCTATTAGTTAACCAATACTCTATCCATGCTAATATATCACCCCCCAACTCTATGCATCCTCATCTTATGGATAAGTCTTTTATGGGGCACCTTATCGAATGCCTTCTGGAAATCCAAGTTAATATTGTCCATCTGTTCCCCTCTATCTGCTGCGCTTGTTATATCCTCAAAGAACTCCAGTAAGTTTGTAAAACGGGATCTGCCTTTGCAGAATCCATGCTGTGTCTGTTTGATCCATTTCTTTCCAGATGCCTCACTATTTCTTCATTAATGATAGCTTCAAGCATTTTCCCAACCACAGATCTTAAACTAACCAGTCTATAGTTACCTGCCTTTTGCCTACGTCTTTTCACGTACAGTGGTGTGACATTCGCCTTCTTCTAATCCGCTGGGACCTGCCCAGAATCCAGAGAATTTTAGTAAATTATCACCAAAGCCTCAACTATAACTTCCGCCAATTCCTTCTGTATTCTGGGATGCATTCCATCAAGACCAGGGGACTTATCTATCTTCAGGCCCACAAGTTTGCTCAGCACTAGCTCTTTAGTGATAGCTATTGTATCAAGGTCCTCACCTCCCATTGCATCCATAACATCTCTCCTCAGCATGTTAGACGTGTCCTCCCCCGTGAAAACCGACACAAAATAGTCATTCAAAGCCTCGGCTCTTTCCTCATTACCCAATATCAATTCCCCCTTCTGGTCCTCCAAGGGACCTACGTTCACTTTGCCCACCCTTTTCTGCTTTATATAATTTTAAAAAACTTTTACTACCTATTTTTGTATTTTGTGCTAGTTTATTTTCATAATCTATCTTTCCTTTCTTTATTGCTCACTTAGTGGTTCTTTATTGCTTTTTAAAGTTTTCCCACTACTTATGCCGACTTTGTATGCATGAACTTTTAGTTTGATTCCTTCCTTTATTTCCTTAGTTATCCTCACCCTAATGTCCTTGCTTTTAACTGAAATATACTTTCGTTGAGCACCGTGAAAAATCTCTTTGAAAGTCTTCCAGTGTTCCTCAACCGTCCCACCAAATATCCTGTGTTCCCTGACTACCCTCTGCAACTCCTCCCTCATCCTGTAGTTTCCCTTGTTTAGGCATAATACACTGGCCTCAGATCAAACTACTGCACCCACCATTTGTAGGGAAACTCAGTCATACTGTGATCACTCTTTCCAAGAGGATCGCTAACTACAAGATCGCTAATTTTACCTGTCTCATTGCACAGGACCAGATCTAAGATAGCATGTTCTCTTGTAAGTTCAGTCACATGCTGTTCACAAAAGTTATCAAGGATGCATTCTATGAAGTCCTCCATAAGACGGCCTTGAACAACTTGATTCACCCAATCTATGTGCAAGTTAAAGTCCCTCATGATAACTGTTGTTCCATTCTTAACATGCATAAGATATTTCTATTTATTGCCTGTGCCTCTGTAATGTTATTATTTGGTGGCCTATAAACAATTCCCACCAGTAATTTTTCCCCTTACTATTCTTAATCTCTACCCAGATGGATTCAACATTCTGCTCCTTAGATCTTACATCATCTCTCACTGTCACCCTGATCTCATATTTAATTAAGAGCGCTACCCCCCCCCACCTTTACCTTCCTGCCTATCCTTCCGTATTACCTGATAACCTTGGATATGTAATTTTCATCCTTCTCCATCCTGCAACCACATTTCTGTAATGGCCAGTGTCATACTCTTTTATATTGATTTGTGCCACAAGTTCACTGACCTTGTTTCGAATACTACGGGCATTCAGATAAAGTGCCCTTACACTCATTGTGCTGTTAAAATCTAATAATCTTTGCCTCTCATGCACTTGTCTTTTCTGCCCTTCACTCCTACATTTTCCTTTTTTTAAAAAGTTTGCTTTTACTTTACCTTTATCCACACTTTTCTCTTTTACTTTATCTATATTTCTCCAATCTGTTGAGCTCACCCTTCTGCTATTTAGTTTAAAACCCTCTCCACAGCCCTCGTTATGCAATTCGCCAGGGTCCAGGTCCCATCACCGCTCAGGAAATGCCTTTCCCAATGGAACAGTTCTCTCCTTCCCCAGTACTGGTGCCAGCTTCCCATGAATTCACACCCACTTCTCCTCACATTGATTTCTCCAACTGGCTGCTTTTATTTTGGAGGACTCTGTATTCTTTTCCACAGCCATTCTATTATGACTTGTTCTCCTCTATGCTCTTGACTGACACTTGCCAGAGGTAAGTCCAGCAGAGAAGTATAGAATTAGGAGGCTGCATGAAACTCACGATAAGAAACAGGCTGGGACTAAAATATATTGATCAAAAACGTTCGCTTGGAGACAGAAGAAATACTTCTCCCTCGTTGCTCGTCATATTCTTGTTTCAGTCACTATTTGGATAGTTGAATTCACCCATTATCACATCTCTGTAATTTCCCTGCAAATCTCCTCAATAGTCTTCCTGTAAGTTGATGGATTTATGGAACAATCTCAGTAGTGTAGTTACACCTCTATTGTCTCCAAACTCTAAACAGCTTTATTTAACCTTTGGTCATTACCTCCCTAAAGCACTACAAAATTCTTCCGCATTAATTTGTCACTCACCCTTCATTTCTTCCCATGTATACTTATACTTTTTCTGAACTCCTCGTATCAGGGACATTTAGCACATATTTCTGCCCATTTTAAATACAGATCTGATATTGCCACATCATAATTCTATTGTTAATTGTGTCCTCATATCAGTGAACCTATAATACATTTTAGTGTTTAAGCACACATCTACAGTATTAGTTTTTTCTTAATATGGACCAGCTATAAACTCTGTACAGATCCCACACCCTCAGAACTGGTCCCAGTACCTCAAGAATTAAGACCCTGACTCTTGCAGTCACAATTTTATGATTTTTTCCCAACTCATCTGCACTCACTTGCCTGTGACAGAGTGACTAATCTTGTCAACACATCTGCTTAGGGTATACTCTGGAGTTAGGGTATATACCTAACACTATAAACAACACTGAGGCTGTCTGCAAGAAGGGTCAGAGCCATCTCTATTTCCTGAGGAGACTGAGGTCCTTTAACATCTGTTGGACGATGTTGAGGATGTTCTACGAGTCTGTGGTGGCCAGTGCGATCATGTTTGCTGTTGTGTGCTGGGGCAGCAGGCTGAGGGTAGCAGACACCAACAGAATCAACAAACTCATTCGTAAGGCCAGTGATGTTGTGGGGATGGAAATGGACTTTCTGACGGTGGTGTCTGAAAAGAGAATGCTGTCCAAGTTGCATGCCATCTTGGACAATGTCTCCCATCCACTACATAATGTACTGGGTGGGCACAGGAGTACATTCAGCCAGAGACTCATTCCACCGAGATGCAACACAGAGCGTCATAGGAAGTCATTCCTGCCTGTGGCCATCAAACTTTACTCCTCCCCTAGAGGGTCAGACACCCTGAGCCAATAGGCTGGTCCTGGACTTATTTCCTGACATAATTTACATATTACTATTTAATTATTTATGGTGCAACTGTAACGAAAACCAATTTCCCTCGGGATCAATAAAGTATGACTATGACTATGACTATGACCAAATATTAACTTCAGCAAACAATCTTCAGACCTGAATGTGGATTGTAGATTAAATTTAAAATGCAGCGCTAGGCAATAGTTTTCTTGAGCTACGGAGAGCAGTTAACTGAAGACCAGACAATACTGATTGACACGCACTTGGGAGGTCTGGAGTGTAGGTGCAAAGAAGGAGGTGTGAAACTACATGTAATTCAAAGGAAGCTTTGAAGGTACATTATAACTATAGAATTGTCTAGCTCTGCCTTTGATCTTAAGCATCTAAAAATGTCATGTACTATTGGGTCAAACAGGCCTCTTCCTCCGAGGGTGTCTCATGTTGTTGAATAAAACTCTTCTGTATCCAACAGCCTCAGTGTCTCTCCAGTGAATTTATTCATGTTACAACAACACCTGAACTGCTGGAGGAACTCAGCAGGTCAGGCAGTATCTACGGAAATGAATAAACAGTCGACGTTACGGACCAAAGACACTTAGTTTCCAGGACTGGAAAGAAAGGGAGAAGATGCCAGAATAAAAAAGTGAAGGGAGGGGAAGGAGGATTAGCTAGAACTAGGGTCTCAAACTTTTTTATGTCATGAACCCCTACCATTAACCGGGGGGGGGGGCATGTTTCCAGGCTGGGGACCCCTGAGCTAGAAGGTGATAGTTGAAGCCAGGTGGGTGGGAAAGGTAAAGGACTGGAGAAGAAGGAATCTGTTAGGAGAGGAAGGTGGACCACGGGAGCAAGGGAAGAAAAAGGGGCACCAAGGGGAAGTGGGCAGAAGAAATCAGAGGCCAGAGTGGGGAATAGAAGAAGAGAAAGGAGGAAAGAAAAAAATTATTGAAAGGAGAAACTAATATTCATGCCATCAGGTTGGAGGCTACCTATGAGGTGCTGCTCCCCATCCTGTGGGTGGCCTCATGGCAGAACATGAATGGGGATGGGAATTAAAATGTTTGGCCATCAGGAAATACTGCTTTTGGCATATGGAATGGGGGTGCTCAACAAAGTTGTCCCCCAATTTACATCGGGACTCACCAATGTAGAGGAGGCCGCATCAGGAGCCCTAGATGACCCCAATGGATTCACAGGTGAAGTACTGCCTCACCTGAAAGGTTTGGGGCCTTGAATTTAGGTAAGGGAAGAGGTAAATGGGCAAGTATAGCATATTTGTCACTTACAGGGTATGTTCCAACAGAGAGATTAGTGGGGACGAACAAATGGACAAGGGAATCACAGAGGGAGAAATCCCTTAAGAAAACTGCTACAAGGACCTACCCCCTCGTAATAATGATCAGGGAGGCACAGAGAGAATATGTAATTATTGACAAGTACTGTACCTTTATTGTCTCAACTGAAGTACATGTGAATTTACACAACCCCTGTGCACACCTACTAAGTTTTCCTGACCCTCCAACCAACGGAAAAGGTAATACCAGTAAAAAGGAGTCCCTGCTGGCCATGGACCCATTCCAAAACTCCACATTTCTGTGGGACATGCCACATCCAGGATGGTGAGAGAGTCATCACTGCCAGTGCACCTGAAACGCCCGCTGTTGTAATCATTCCTTACCAACTCAAATGTTGCATTTCAGTGCTATTGGCGAAGCATCATCTGACTGACCTTTAATACTACCTTACTGGTTCTGATCCAGACCAGCCCTACTTTCCACAAGTGACAACTGGTAATTTATGGCTCTTTGTTCTCAATCAGTAACCAGCTCAAATTACTCAGGGCAAACACAGCCCCTAACATTCACAAACCTGCATGAAATATCCAACCAAAGAACACCTCACAAATAACTTTTTGACAGTCATCTCTGGTTCAACAGGTTACCTGGAGTATCATTGTGTCCACTTTAAAACATTAAATAAGCAACTTCGGTTTATCAAGTGGCAGCTTCTATCTCCTTTGAACTCATGGCTAGAACAGAGATAATTGGTCTGTCTGCTTCCACTATCCTTGATTCATTCAAATTCACTGATTCGTAGACTGTAGTTCTTCCTGGCCAACAAAGCAGAGAATACGGGTGAGGGGGACAGGAGGTAAAGATGTGCTTGGTGGCAGAATCATGTTGAAGGTGGTGGACGTTGTGGAGAATGATGTGTTGGATACAGAGGCTCATGGCGTGATAGGTGAAAACAAGAGGAACTCTATCCCTGTTGAGGTGGCAGGAAGATGGAGTAACCACAGATGTCCAGGAAACAGAGATGTGGACAAGGGCAGCATCAATGATGGCGGAAGAGAACCCGGTTCTTCGAAGGAGGACATCTCTGATGTCCTGGAAAGGAAAGTCATTATCCTTGGAAAAGCTGTGGCTGAGATAAAGGAACTGAGAAAAGAGAATAGCATTTTTACAGGAGACAGAATGGGAGAGTTATAGTAAAAATAGCAGTGGGAATCTGTAGGTTCATAAAGGATGTCAGTAGACAGTTTGTCTTTGGAAATGGAGATAGAGAGATGAAGAAAGGTGTCAGAGATGGACCAAGTGAATTTAAGGGTAGGGTGGGAATTGGAAGCAAAGCTGATGAAATTGACAAGCTCAGCAAAGATGTGCGAAACAACACTAATGCAGTCATCAATGTAGCGCAGGACGAATTGGAGAGAAATACCAGTTTGGACACGTGTGTTGAGAGGTTGGTGATAAAACATATCAGCTCCAGCCTTAGAGGGGACTTGGATCCGCTCCATTTTGCCTTCCAGAGCAATAGGTCCACAGCAGATGCCATCTCATTGACTCCTCACTCAACCTTGGAACATCTGGACAGCAAAGATGCATACATCAGCATGCTCTTTATTGATTACAGCATTTAATATCATCATCCCCTCAAAACTTATCAATAAGCTCCAAGGCCTTGGCTTCAACACTCCTTGTGCAACTGGATCCTGAATTTCCTCACTTGTAGACCCTTGTCAGTTTGGATCGGCAAAAAAAAAACACCTCCTCCATGATCTCTATCAGCACAGGTGTACTACAAGGCTGTGTGCTTAGTCCGCTGCTCTGCACACTTTACACCGATGACAAGCACAGCTCCAGTACCACAAACAGCAGGAATTCTGCAGATGCTGGAAATTCAAGCAACACACATCAAAGTTGCTGGTGAACGCAGCAGGCCAGGCAGCATCTCTAGGAAGAGGTACAGTCGACATTTCAGGCCGAGACCCTTCGTCAGGACTAACTGAAGGAAGAGTGAGTAAGGGATTTGAAAGTTGGAGGGGGAGGGGGAGATCCAAAATGATAGGAGAAGACAGGAGGGGGAGGGATAGAGCCGAGAGCTAGACAGGTGATAGGCAAAAGGGATACGAGAGGATCATGGGACAGGAGGTCCAGGGAGAAAGACAAGGCGGGGGGGAACCCAGAGGATGGGCAAGAAGTATAGTCAGAGGGACAGAGGGAGAAAAAGGAGAGAGAGAGAAAGAATGTGTGTATATAAATAAATAACAGATGGGGTACAAGGGGGAGATGGGGCATTAGCGGAAGTTAGAGAAGTCAATGTTCATGCCATCAGGTTGGAGGCTACCCAGACGGAATATAAGGTGTTGTTCCTCCAACCTGAGTGTGGCTTCATCTTTACAGTAGAGGAAGCCGTGGATAGACATGTCAGAATGCGAATGGGATGTGGAATTAAAATGTGTGGCCACTGGGAGATCCTGCTTTCTCTGGCGGACAGAGCGTAGGTGTTCAGCAAAACAGTCTCCCAGTCTGCGTCGGGTCTCGCCAATATATAGAAGGCCACATCAGGCGCACCAGACGCAGTATATCACCCCAGCCGACTCACAGGTGAAGTGTCGCCTCACCTGGAAGAACTGTCTGGGGCCCTGAATGGTGGTAAGGGAGGAAGTGTAAGGGCATGTGTAGCACTTGTTCCACTTACAAGGAAAGTGCCAGGAGGGAGATCAGTGGGGAGGGATGGGGGGGGGACGAATGGACAAGGGAGTCGCGGAGGGAGCGATCCCTGCGGAAAGCGGGGTCGGGGAGGGAAAGATGTGCTTAGTGGTGGGATCCTGTTGGAGGTGGCGGAAGTTACGGAGAATAATATGTTGGACCCGGAGGCTGTTAGGGTGGTAGGTGAGGACCAGGGGAACCCTATTCCTGGTGGGGTGGCAGGAGGATGGAGTGAGTGCAGATGTGCGTGAAATGGGGGAGATGCGTTTGAGAGCAGAGTTGATGGTGGAGGAAGGGAAGCCCCTTTCTTTAAAAAAGGAAGACATCTCCCTCGTCCTAGAATGAAAAGCCTCAGCCTGAGAGCAGATGCGGTGGAGATGGAGGAATTGCGAGAAGGGGATAGCGTTTTTGCAAGAGACAAGGTGAGAAGAGGAATAGTCCAGATAGCTGTGAGAGTCAGTAGGCTTGTAGTAGACATCAGTGGATAAGCTGTCTCCAGAGATAGAGACAGAAAGATCTAGAAAGGGGAGGGAGGTGTCAGAAATGGACCAGGTAAACTTGAGGGCAGGGTGAAAGTTGGAGGCAAAGTTAATAAAGTCAACGAGCTCAGCATGCGTGCAGGAAGCAGCGCCAATGCAGTCGTCGATGTAGCGAAGGAAAAGTGGGGGACAGATACCAGAATAGGCATGGAACATAGATTGTTTCACAAAGCCAACAAAAAGGCAGGCATAGCTAGGACCCATACGGGTGCCCATAGCTACACCTTTAGTTTGGAGGAAATGGGAGGAGCCAAAGGAGAAATCAGTTCCCCTCTACCACCACTCTGCTCTGTCTAGCGGAATTAGTCCTTACTCTTAATAATTTCTCCTTCTGAAAAGGATGCTTGTTGTCAAAAATTTAGTGACTTGGAAAACAGTTTAAAGAATGGAGGAAATTATTCCAAAATTATAAAAGGAAAAAGGAATTGTTGCAAAGTGAATTATTTACATTCATTTTATTAAATGAAAACATGGAAACAAATTTAAAAGTTAAGCATGCAATAATTAATATTCTTAAATAAGAAGATTTTAGTCTTACAAATGATGCAGATGAAATCAATGTAATTGAGGTGATGCAATTACTTGAAAACCATGTGATAAAAATTAGGGAGAACAGCAGTTTGTGACACTGCTCTCTAATGAGGAATTGCAATTACAAAGTGAAACATATAGAGATATGTAGGTGGAACTAGGTTGTCTAAAGTAGGTTGGAAAGCGATTGAAAATAGAGGAACTTATTACAAAATTCCAAAAGGAAAAGGTATTGTGGTAAAGTGAATTATCTACCTTCAGGTTGCAAAATGAAAACATGGGAACAAATGAAGAAGAATTTCAAGATCTCAGTAAACAACGAGAGACTATGATTCAAGAAAAGGAAAACTTAGAAACAGCAGATAGATTTGAAAAACAGCAATTTTAAATGTTAAGCATGCGAAAATTAATATTCTTAAACAAGAAGCTTTTAGTTTTACAAATAATGCAGATGAAACTAAAAATGCAATTACTTGAAAACCATGTGACAAAATTAGGGAAGAAAAGCCGTCTGCGGCGCCGCTATCTGATGAGCGTATACAGCACTCGCAAAAGGAATTGCAATTACAGAGCGACGTTAATAGAGATCTGCAGGCTGAACTTAGATTGTTTAAAGCAGAGTACTCCAGGACATATTTGGTTGAAGACGGAAGCATAGCAGGTGGCGGTAATGCACCTTAAGGCTGGTTTGCCAACCGCCATTAATAGAAGCAGTGGTAGGGGGAAACACACAAAAAGACGGAGTTCAACTGGAGGTACTGACAACTTCATTCTGAGAGCAGATGCAGCAGAGACGGAGGAACTGAGAGAAGGGGTTGGGGATTTTACAAGTAACACGGTGGAAAGAGGTATAGTTTAGGTAGCTGTGAGAATCAATGGGTTTATAATAGACGTCAGTAGATAAGCTGTTTCTAGAGATGGAGAGGCCACACTCAGATTGGAGGAGCAACGCCTTATATTCTGTTTGGGTCGCGTGGTGCTTCTCTCCTTTTCCTTTCTTCCGTGGCCTTCTGTCCTATGCTATTAGATTCCCCATTCTCCAGCCTTGTATCTCCTTCAACAAACAACTTCCCAGCTCGTTACTCCACCCCTCCCGGTTTCACCTATCACCTTGTGGTTCTTCCTCACCTCCTCCCACTTTCTTTCATCTTTTTTCCAGTACTGATGACGAGGTCTCGGCCCGAAACGCCGATTGTATTCCTTTTCCATAAATCCTGTCTAGCCTGCTGAGTTCCTCCAGCATTGTGGGTGGGTGGGTATGTTGCTTTGGATTTCCCCATAAACAGATTTTTCTCTTGATTGTGATTGTCCTATTTTGTCTAGTCTGGCAATCACCAACCTCCGTCACTACCCAGTTTTAAAAAAAGTTTCCATCAATCACCTATTGACTGCTTCACCCTCCCTCTCACTTCCCTTCCCAGTCCCGAGGCAGGGACACACAGCAAAATATAGACCCCGCCAAAATGCTGGAGGAACTCGGCAGACCAGTCGGCATCGGCGTAGGATTAAGGACTCGGCTCTTCCATAATTGCAGCCCAACCTGCTGAGTAGCTCCGACATTTTGTGGGAGTTTCTCTGGGTTTCCCGCATCGGCAATTTCCTCTTTATATAGACCGCCCTCCGCTCGACCTGCTGAATTCCTGTCGCGGTTTCCAGCCCCCGCGGCCGTTGGTGTAGCTGATCCCGATGGAGGGTCTCGGCCCGAAACATCCACTTGTTTGCTCTTTTCCATCGCTGCTGAGTTCCTCCAGTAATCTGCGTGTGTAGCTCTTCCCTCTGCTTACTCGCGGGAGAGCCGCCCTCCCTGCACATCGCTACGCGAAGTGAATTGAAACTAAGCCCTCGAAAGAGCTCGATTCCATAATTCTGTAAAAAAAACTACTCCCCCCCCCCAATCCTTCCAGTTTGATTCTTACATAAAGCTTCAATCTAGCACAAGCTTTAGAAGATCTTATTACAGTCGGGATTTGCATCTGTGCTAGTGCAAAATTCCCCATGATATGCCGCTTTTCAATACCATCTATCTGCGGGGCGGCTCAGTTTACATAAAACATGAGTGGCTGTTGGGTTTGCGGCTCTTTCGCATTCGTTGTTCATGAGTCAAACGGGAAGCAAGAGTAACCCGGAAATAGTGGTTTTGCTAACACTCTCTACGAAGGTCTCCGAGAGGAGTTATGGCTCGAGAAGGTAATAGCTTTCCGTCTTCTGTCGTAATTTTCCCGTGTACTTTTGTGTCAAATGGCGAGGTTTAACTTGCGTAGTAACTGAATTGTTTACATGAGCTTCCTCTAACTCAACCAATAGCTAGTTGTAATTCGAATTAAGTATTTCTGCCTATATTTGGCAACTCAGCAACATCGGGGATGAATCACCCAACAAGGAAAAAATCTGCAGAGGCTGGAAATCAAAGTAATACAGTACACTCAAAATGCCGGAGGAGCTCAGCAGGCCAGGCAGCCTCTATGGAAAAGTGTAATCGGCGTTTCGCGCCAAGACCCTTCAGCAGAATCCAGTTTTGAAATTAATATGGAGGCTGGCCTTCAATTCTTGGAAGCGATCCAGGTTCCGCAAGGAGATCCTTTGTTCTCATCCGAACAGGAGCTTTCTGTTTCCAGGCTTGAAACTCTTCTTAAGCACCATTATTGTACCGCTGGCGGCCAGAATCTTAAAAAGAAATAACTAAACAAGTAGTTTAGTTTGCAGTGCTTCCGATTTAGCTCCATTCTGAATGAAGAATAAAATAACTGGAGTATTTCCATATGATTTTGGAGATTATTTTGGTTCGTTAAGACAGTGCCGTTCCACCATAACTCCCACCCGTTCCCCCATTTACTTTTCCTATAATTCCCCCCCCCACATTACCATCAAGTGCACATCCTTCCCCCACCCCCTTCCATTCTACCATTTGCCTGCGTGCAAGGAGCAATTTCCAGTGACGTTAATCAACCCACCAGCCCACATCCTTGTGGTATGACAGTAAAATCCACGTGGTCGCAGGGAGAGCTACCCGAATCTAGGTCGTCTGAATTGTCTGGTGGAAGCAGGTCATTGGGGCACCACGGTAGAGCAGCAGTGCAATTGCAGCTCAGGGCATTGGAGTTCAATTCTGGCGCCCTCTGTAAGAAAGTTGTGCATTCTTCCCATGTGTGCGTGGGTTTCCATGTCAATGATTCAAGTGTTTGTCCAGAGGCTTTTTATGTGTTACCAGGGGTTCTACCCCCTATCATCCCTGTCATGTGGCTATTCACAGCAACTGCCCCCCCACCCCAACCACCACCACCTAGAATACTATCTCAGTTTTAATTTGCACCAGCCAAGATGCAGCTGGATTTGTAGGTGGAAAATGCTATCCCAGCCCATGAGGATAATGCACAAATTATGCATCGGTGGTGACACCTCCCTGATTAATAAGAAGATACAGATTCAACCAGAACCTAATGTAACCCAGACTGATGATTTAGTGTAGCTATGTGGAAGTGACTTTTAAAAGCCGTTCTCAGTTTTGAATTAAGTGTAGAGAAAGGTAGATCGTCTGCATTTGAGATACTGGGCCAGTGAGCAATAATATGCTGTTTCCATGAATTGTGCTTTTATTTGATTTCATCACTCGCTTAATAAGTTTTATTTAACTTCCTTTGTAGTTAGTGGGAAATGGAAGATTAAAAAAGAGCGTAACCAAAAAAAAAACCCCAGGAAGTACTGAAAATGCTCACTAAGTAAAGCATCAGACGTGGATAGGGAAACAGAGTTAACATTTCAGATTGATGACCTTGCATCACCTGAGTAGTATTAGTGCGATCACTCAACCCGAGTAGTTGTCAATGGAGAATTCCTGTGCATGACTTTGTTTAACGTGGGGGTCAGGGTCCAGCAGCATGAAATGCAAGATGTCTGTGGACCCTTCACTGCGGTAGTCTTCTACTGCCATTCTAATGTGTAATCATCTTCGAGGGCTTGGTTGGATTGATCTTTGCTGAGAACCGCCTCCTTGACTTCATTGTTACGAGTGACCTTACCAGGTGCTAAGTGCCAGATGGCTGAACTCCAGACGGTATTGCTCTTGCAGTCTTGGGGACTCGCAATCTCAGAGACTCAGAAGTCTCCTCGCCACAATAAGAGGACGATCCTTTGAGAGGGTCTTCAGAACAGTGATTTTTGGCTGATCTGAGTTTTTACGATATCTTCTATTCCCTTGAATGATGGTAATTCAACAAGAAAATAAATCGGAGGCAGGATCTAGATGAAGTATAAGTAACAGTAGTGGAGTAATTATCCACAGTTACAGAGTAGACGAATGGAAAATATTTCTGCGATGCAGAGGGATCTGTGTGTCCTTGTACACGTTTTGCAGATACCGAGAGCTAACAGAATGTATTGTGTATAGCTGGTGAAACTGAACTTCAGTGTGTTCCAATTATATGGAGTATTTTTGATCCCACCCCTGAAATACACTGAAGTATCGATCTTCTTAAAGACGTAAACATATAGGAAGTTCAGAGGTTTGCCACCCTGATGACTGAGGTGGTCAAGTTGCCTCCAAGGACAGACTCGATTTGTATCCATTAGAATTTAGATGACTGACAGTGACTTGATTGAAATATCCAAGAATCTGAGGGGTCTTTGCAAACTGAATGTGGATGTTTCTTGTGGGAGAATCAAGAACAAGAGGTCACTGTTTAAAAGTAAGGTATTGCCCATTTAAGATACAGCAGAAGTGATTTCTCTACCTCCCCTTCAACAGTGAGGCTTTAGAACTCTTCCTCAAAGGGCAGTGGAGGCGGTGTCTTTGAGTTTTTAAGGTACTGTTAGTGAATTGATTGGGGGGGGGAGAATTTTACTGGGGTAGATGGGAATGTGTTGAGGTTATGAACAGCTCAGACCTGATCTTTTTAAATGCTGGAGTGTGCTTGAGGGCCAGGTACCAGATTCCTACCATTATATGATTATATTATTGTTTATATGATTTTAATCTGAAATTATTGAATTCAGTGTTACAGCTGAATGTCTGTAGAAAGAGCTGAATTAACACAGTTTTGGAGACTATAGACGAAGGTTACAGTGGGGCATAATATTAAAACATCTGGAAAGACATTTAAAAACCCAGTGGAAATTTTCCCCCTAGAAATTATGGAGTCTGTGTTTAGTCTCTAACACAGAGCAGACTATTGTGAGCAGTGAACACAGTACATGAAATGAAAAGTTCAAGTCCTGATAACCTTGAAACACTGACTGTTCATTTCCCTCCATATATGCTGCCTGAGCCGCTGAGTTTCTCCAGCATTTTGTGTGTGTGTGTGTGTATGTGTCTGAAAAGTACAAGGAAGTGACCAATTGGAGGGATGTTTTGGAGACTAAGTGGAGTAAAGGAAAGGTTTTACACCTTTTCTCTTGCTATGGTATGATGACGTATTTTTGCAGATCATTTGAAGTGTGAACTGTGGGTTAGGGAAGGTTCAGTCCCTTTTCTGAGTTTTTGGAGGGAAAGTGTTGGATGAAAATAAAGTGCATGAAATTGACAAATACAGAATAATTGTAAGTGGGTGCCTCATAATGGACTTGGTGGCTTCAAAGGCCCATTTTTGTGCTGTGAGACTCAAGAGTCTGACTGTACAAATCCAGAAAAGAGATACTGCCAGATCTGTCAACGATTGTGGAGAATGAAAAAAAAAATCTGGTTAGAGTAAAATGAAGCATTACTTGGAAGGTAATGTCACTAATACACCTTAGACAGTAAATAAAACACAACATAGCGGTTAGCGTGATGCCATTACAGCCCAGGACATTGGAGTTTGGAGGTCAATCTGAAACAGAACTGCAATGTTCCCTTCTGTTCAAAATCCACAGAAAATACAAATCAGAATTTTTTAAAAAGCTACGGAAAATACTCAGGACAGATAGCTTCAGTGGAGGGTGGAACAAGAGACTTTCTGTAAAAGAGTTATCAAAAAAATTAAAATGCAGAAAATTTAAAGAGGGCTGGAAAGAACAAAAGGAAAGCTCTGTGACTGTATGAATATAAAGGCAGTATTGCAATGACAATTTCTTTTTTTTGTATTTGCACAATTTATTATTTTTTGTAGATTGGTTGTTTGTCGTGTGTAGTTTATCATTGATTCTATTGTGTTTCGGTGTATTTACTGTGAATGCCTTGGGATAGGACATAGCGACATGTGTACTTTGATAATAAAATTGATTTGAACTTTTGATGATTAAAAACACAATGATAGAAGATGGTCACGAGCAGCGATTTCCAACCTGGGGTCCACAGTCCCCTTTCTTAATGGAATTAGTCCACAGCATAAAAAAGGTTGGAAACCCCTGGCCCAGAGCAAGTTTGAAGGAAAAGCAGGTTGTATACTGAACTGAGTTTAGAAAGTCAAAATGCCTTTGCTGAAAGATGAAATATGTTTCCTCAAACTTGCGTCAGACTTCAATGGAAGATTGCAGAAAGTGCACTTTGTGACTGAACACCACCCTGAGACAATAATTGCTTATCATTGTGGGTTCAAACTAAGATGAGGAGGAATTTATTTAGTCAGAGGGTGGTGAATCTGTGGAACTCATTGCCTCAGATGGCTGTGCCAAGTCATTGGGCATATTTAAGGCGGAGGTTGATAGATTCTTGATTAGTGAGGGTGTGAAGATTACGGAGAGAAGGCAGGTGAGTGAGTTGAGAAGGAAACTAAATCAGTCATGATTAAATGGTGGAGCAGAGTTGATGGGCTGAATGGCCTAATTCTGCTCCTATATCTTATGATCATGAATGACCTAATCAATTTTATTTCGACCATCTCTATGGACAATGACTTCTAGGTCCTACCTACTATCTGGTTAAAAAGTAAAAGTTATCCTTTTATTCTCATTATATCTTTCCAGGAAAATTTCAAATGTGCCCTTGCAGTGATGGAGTCATACACTTATGGAATAATTTGTCACCATTTTATCTGACCTAAAACTAGTTAGATTTTGTACACTTTACCAAATCACCTTTCATCTCTTTGATCTATGGAGAACAGATCTCTGCTTGTCTAATCTGAAAGCTAATTTTCCTCATTGTATCTGCACTCTCTTGGACCCCTGTGTGAGAAACAGTGAATACAGTATTTCCCATGTGGCTACACTGAGTTTTGTATATAGACTCAACCAAAATTTCCCAGGTGCTATGCATTTTTGCCTCTACATGTAGTAAAATTGAAAATGTTCATTATGAACTGGTACTTTCAAGATTTAATGTGAATACGCATATAGGCCCTGGTTTTCTGCACTGTTGTTAAATAATATGCCTTTTGCTTTATGTAGTTTCTCCTCCTTGTACCAAAGAGGATCTCTTCACAATTCTCCGTATTAACGTTCATTTGTCACTCATCTGTCTCCTCAGCCAACCTAAGGAGACTGCCTTTTCACAGCCTGTTGCTATGCTTAGTACACATTTGACTTTACTTCAGTTGTAAATTTTGGAAATTTTACTTTGTGCATCCATTTAAATTATTAATGACAATCAAAACACTCAAAATTTCCAGCACTGATCCCTGGGGAACATCAACATCAATCTTAGTTTGAGCAAACAACCATTCGCAATCACTCTGGTTATTTGACTTTGAGTCACTTTTCTGGTTGTACAATAAAAATACGTTAGAAATACTCAGCAGGTCAGGCATTGACAGTTGAGAGTGAGCAGGTTCACATTTCAGATCATTATCCTCTCATCAAAGCTAGGAAAATTTGAAAGGAAATAGGAATAGGAGGCGGGGAAATGAAATGAGTGTAGTGGGAGAATGTGTGGTACCTCTGGGAGATCAGAAGATGAGAGAAAGGAAAAATAAATCAAAGTTGGACCAGTGAAAGTGAGAGGAGGGTGAAGGTGAGAGGAGGTGTGGATAGGGTAAATGCAAGCAGGCTTTTTCCGCTGAGGTTGGGTGGTACTGCAACTAGAGGTCATGGATTAAGGGTGAAAGATGAAAAGTTTACCAGGAATGTGAGGGGAAGGTCCCTGAAGTGTGGGACAAAATACCAGCGCAAGTGATGCACACGAGCTTGTTTTCAATGCGTAAGAGACACTTGGATAGGTACATGGATGGTAGGGTTATGGAGGACTATGGTCCTTGTGCGGGCAGATGGGAGTAGGCCGTTTTAGTACTTTGGCATGGACTAGATGGACCAAAGGTCCTGTTTCTGTGCTTTTCTATGACTCTGTAAGTTACACACAAATTTAACCAGAAAGAACTAAGTACTCTGTAATGCAAAATAGTCACAGTGTTGATGTAGAGAAGTAGTGATTAATGTTGTACAGACTGGTTCTGGATGTACAGAAGTTTGAAATCCCACACTTGGCGACATGGAACTTCAAGCTTTAGTATCTTCTGTCCAATGTTAACTGCAGGAAGATGGCATGGTCCCGATGATGGGGATCTAGGTGACAGATGTTGCCTTCTTGCAGAAGTACCTCAAAGACATTAGGGATGAAGGGGAGGATGCATGTATTGGCTGAGTCTACTCCATGAAGCTTCTTACATTCATGTGCATTGGAATACCTGTACCAGACCACGATGCAATTAGTCAGGATACTTTCAACAGTACATCTGTAGAAGTTTGTAGAGTGTTTGCTGACATGCTGAACCTCCTTAATCTAAGAAAGAAAAGATTTGTAACAGCTTTGTTGTGATTGTATCTAACTAAATGTGCTGTGCCCAGACAGGTCATTTGATATGCTAATGCCCAAGAATTTAAAGCTGCTGACACTCTCCATTGCTGAACTACCAATATGGATTGGCACATTTACCCTCCTTCCTGAAGTCAACAATCCGTTTTTTAGTTCTACTGATAACTGAGCAAAAGGTGGTTGTTGTTACATCTCTTAAACCAGGTGTCCCATCTCCCTCTTGTATGTGAGACGTCACCACTTGTGGCTCATACACCAACACTGACGAGTTGTGAAAAAAGTGTGGGAGGTGACATTGAAACATTCATTTTCTTACTGAGAAATGGGATGAGAAAAAAGGGCCTGAATAGAACTGAAAGAAGAAATATTCTCACAGTCATGCACTTGATTTGGGGGAGGTGAATGGAGTGTGAGGTAACGTAGCTTGGCATGAAAACAAGTTCAGCCAGGTAAATGGAGCTGGTGGTGGAGTGAACTGGTTGTGCCTGTTTGAGGAAAGGCCCTTAAGCTAACCTGCTAATGGGATGGTGGTGCAGAGGGATTCAATCTCCATGGTGAAAATAAGCCGACTGGAACTGGGAAAATGGTTAAAGTGAGGACAGTATCAGAAATGTAACTGAGAATTGGCTCAGAGGAACATTGTAGCCCTCAGTAATGAGAAGGCATTTCACTGAACAGTTTAATTGATATGGACAGATTGGGTTCATTGTTTGTTCTAAAAGTTATAGAGATCTGTCTTCTCCCCTTTCAATTGTCTACCAATTTGTTGCCTGAGTACCGACCTTTCTATTAGAGGCATTGGATTATCTCTAACCTGTCTAAACATGCTTTTTCTTCCTGTCAACTATTTAAATTTTTATGCATTTTATATTTTACAACTAAATTTTTTTCTCAGCCTCCTCTGTTCTGAAGCAGACACCCCAGGCTAACCAGTCTTTCGTCATATCTACATTTTTAAATCCAGACTACACCTTTGTAAATGTCGTTGGTATCTTGTTTACGCAATCACAAGCTTTATGAGATGTGTCAGATCAGACTTGTATGCAATATCCCAGTACTGCTCAAATTTGTGTTGTATATGTTTCTGTGTTTGCCAAATAAAGAAACCTTTTCCCCTTTTGTAACCACCTTATTGGTTATTCCCAATTTAGATGAACTGTTTCAATGATTGAAGTTGTGCACAGAAGTCAGATGGCCCTGAAAATGTTTATGTAATGGAGGGGAGGGGATGCTGGGCATTTGTTCTTGGAACCAAGAGGGCAATAACCCAAAAAGTTTGGGAACCACTTGCCTTAGCTTGAGCTCGACAATTTTACCAAAATTTCTTAGCAAAATCTATTTTTTCTTAATTTTTCTTGTGATTTTTCCATTATGTCTATTCTAGTTCTCAGACCGTTTCCATTAGTTGCCTTCCCCTACTTATTCAAAGTCGTAGTCAAGTTTATTGTTAATATGCACAAGCACGGTGTATGCACAGGTACATTGCAAAACTTACTTGCAGGATCATAGGCACATAGCATCATTCTCAAGAAAAAACATAAAATTTTACAAGAACACAACGATAACAAAAAACAAAGTTTAAATTTTCAGTGCAAAATTATCAAAATGGTCCCAGTGTTGCTAAACTGTACTGATTACAGTTGTGCCAGTTTGTTGAATGGAAGTAGCTGCTGTTGAATCTGTGGTGGGGGACTTCAGGTTTCTGTACATCTGGCCCTCCCTCTAAGCTACACTTCTGATTCGCCAGCCTTTTATCAATGGTTGAGGCAAGTTATAACAGCCATTTAATTTGCCAGCACAGCTTTGGGATCAGGGAAGCAGGTTGAGCACATGAGAGAAACCATAATGGTAGAATGCACAATCTCCACACATACACAGCAGTGGAGTTCAAACCTTTTCCACTGGCTGTGAGACAGTGGCACCTTCTGAAGCCGGCAGAGAGGGACTGAGTTAAAGGTCAACATCGTATAGCATCATACATAAAGAACATCTGAGAATGCTATGCCTCCTTAAGGAAAGGCAAGTTGACAGTGAAGAAGTGATAACTTTCCCCTTGGTTGCTCATTTACTGATTAACAATTTCTTGTGGTTTATTTTTATAAATCAGTATTGTCAATTTTATTATGAAATGTAGAAACGCATAATCAGAATCGGGTTTATTATCACTGACACGTCATGAAATATTGTTGTTTTGCAGCAGATTATTCTAAGTGATTGGAACAAATTAAACCAATAATTTTGAAGAATGTATTACGGCAGGCTGATTCAGATGATTGAAATATATGGGATCCACAGTGACTTGGTAGTTTGGGTACGCAGTTGGCAGGAGGTCTATGACTGCAGGGATAAGTGCTATGTTGTTTCTGAGATGTAGTGTGTTAAAAATACACATGGACTGAGATGTTAACTGTCCTGTCCTATCACCAGTGGGATCATCAGTTGATCTGCCACCTGTCTTCAGGAGTTTCAGCCTGCTTATGATCAAGACTCCCTCGAGGTGGTGGGCCAGCCGTGCTAAAGCACCACCTCCCACTGGTGAGCTTAAAAACTTGGCATCTGCCTCTATCAGAGTTGTTGGTCACTTCCATCCAACAGGTAGTCTGCTCTTCGGGTGTCTATGCAACTATTGAAGGGTTTGCAAAAGATGTATACACTGTCTGACTACCTGCCCCTCTGGACATACTTGGTCCACACCCATGCTGATCCTTTCTCTGCTGCCTCAGCTACAGCCCTGCTGGTTGACTTGATCTCTCTTCTAGTGATGCCAAGGTCACGCAGCCACTTCTGGAGTGAAAGCAATAAACCCACGGCAGCCTACTTCGAATGGATAGCATGAGACCTACCACCCTCTGTCCCTGCATTCTGATCTTAATTCTGCATACTTGGTTAACTTGCCCTCATGGGCTTCATCGATGTTGTCTTCCTAGGGGACTGTGAGTTCACCAATAACCGCTTCTGTGCTGGTGTCAGACCATACGATTATATCTGGATGCAATGTGGTGAAAGCTATTTGCTCCGGGAAACTGCCTTTCCTGTCCAGGTCAGCCTTGACACACCAATCATTGGCTGAAGAAAGTATGCTTGATCGTGAGCCTGCACTGTACACCCTTGACTTGGAGCCTTCTTTCACAAATGATATGTGATGCTCTGTGCAGCATGGGGCATGAGATAAGTTGTGCTGCAGTACTCTCTGCTCGACCACTTCTGTTACAACTTTGAGAACATTGTTATGTCTCCAGGTGTACATGCTGCTGGAGAGATTGACTCTGCATGCACTCAAAATATGTTGAAGTGTTCCCTTCTCGCCACAAGCAGCACATCTGTCTGTCTTATCTTCATACCACGTGCTGAGGTTGGCAGGTGTTGGGAGCAGATCGTACGCTGCTCTGCATAGAAAAGAGGTGCCGAGCAGTTCCATCTGCCACAGAACATTCCAAGATAGATGTCGGTGTTCAACACTTTCCCACCAGGTCCAAGCCCCTTGTTTGGCGAGGCCAGCTGTTTTAGCTAAACCTCTTCTCCTCTTCTACCTCTCGTATTTCTTGTGTTACAAGCTCACGGCGCTCCTTATCTGTAGAAGATGACCACCACTTGTGGGTTGTCCATCCAAGTCCCTGGCGGCCTAGCCTGATAGCCCCAACCGTCTCCTTGTGCTTCAATCTAGACTCTGCCTCATCAACTGCTACACAGGCTGACCACTTCCTGCCTGATCTCACATCCGGCTGGGTGTTCTTGATGACAGGGTCTTTTGAGTCTCGAAGCATCAAGAATGATCTTACTTTGGCTACCTTGACCTCTTTCACAAGGGATTGCACTGGGATGGTAAGCTTTGTCTGGCTACTGTGGATTGCAACATTGGTGAGGCTGCTCGGTACTCCAAGCCACTTCTTCACATACTTCTTGATCTTCCATTCCATTGCCTCAACGTGGGACATTGCCACTTCATAGACAGTTAGTGGCCACATTATCCGTGGCATCAGTCCATACTGCAATGTACCGCAACTTCAACTTTCCAGGCAAGCCACTCTTGTCAACAGACATCAGACCTCTGCTGATCTGTTCTCCTGTCTCTTGAACCCTCTTGGTGTCTCTCAGCTCCTCTGTGTACCATCGCCCAAGGGTCTTAACTGATTGATCCTCAATGGATGGAATCTCCTCTCCACAAAGGGTGAAATGAAAGTCAACCAGCTTTCCTCTCCAAAGAACAAGGCTCCTTGACTTCTTGGTCTTGAACTTCATTCTTCCCCAATCCATTAGCTCCTTGAGTCTAGATAGTACATTTTCCACTGCCTCCGTGCTGGGACCCAAAAGGGTGAGATCGTCCATGAACACCCGTATTGGTGGTAACTCCCCTCTGCCATCAAGTGCGACACCTGGTCCCACTGATTCTGCAGCCCTCACAATGACCTCCACGGCTAACACAAAAAGGATGGCTGAAATCGCACATCCCATTGGGATTCCAACATCCAAGCTCTGTCACCTAGTTGTAAACTGCTGAGTGGAAAACCTCATCCGGAAATCGTTGTAGTACTGCATAACAAAGTTCCTCACCTTAGCAGGAATCCTTAGGAATTCCATCGCAAACTCATTCGGGACATGGAGAACAGAACCATATGCATTTGCCAGATCAAGCCAAACTACAGCCAGATTTCTTCTCAACCTTTTCGACTCCTGGATGGTATGCCATATCATACTAGAATGTTTAAGGCATCCTGGGAAGCCTGGTATTCCTGCCTTCTGCACAGATGTATTTACCAATCCATTCTCTGTCACAAATGAAGATATTGTTTCTGCCAGAATGCCAAATATAATCTTCCCCTCTACATTCAGGAGTGAAGTTGGTCGGAACTGATTCAATGTAGAAGAATTCTCTTCCTTCGGGATGTATACTCCTTCAGCCTCACTCCATGACAAAAGAACAACACCTTGTCTCCATACCACTTTTAACAATCTCCACAAGTATTTCCTCAGCTCTTCACACTTCTTGAACACCTTATACGGCACTCCATTAGGTCCTGGCACTGAGACTGACCTTGCCTTTCTGATGAACCGTTCAACTTCTGCCAATTTGGGCTCTGACAGATCGAACTTCACTCCTGGCTTGGTAGGCTTCACAAGCCTTGAAATGTCAAGCAAAGGAGCCTCCCGCTGTTCGTTAGAGTAAGTGCTTGCCAGGTGATCCTCAAGTTCTTGTTGAGAGATGTTAAGCTGCCCGCTCTTACTTTGTTCAAACAGTTTCTTTGTGAACTTGTGAGGGTTCTCAAAGAACGACTTTCTTGCCTTCTCTCTCTTTCTCTTTTTACGTTGTGACTCTGCATGACAGAGTGATGCTAACTTTATTCGAAAATGCTCTCGGAGATCAGCAAGCCCTGGTTTGTCACCCTCACTTGCTACCTTCCACCTCTGTCTCAATTATCTAAGCTCTCTCCTCAACCTACTAATCTCATTCTGGCGCCTGCTTGGTTGCTGTGTAGGCTTTGCTTTTTTCAACTCAACCAAACCAAACCTGTGCTTTCCAACATCGTAAATCATATCACCTATCACTTCCAACTTTCTCTTTGATGTTCCCCTGAGAGTGTTCTCCAACATCATACTGATATCCTCATCAAATACACGCCAAGCCTTCTCATCTGCCATTGCTGGCCACTTGACCTTCCTCTTCTTCTCTACCTCCTCACCACCGCCATCATGCGAAGGATCTACCTGGGTACTGTGGTCTGAAACCTGACCTGGGTTATCTCTCGTCTGACCTGGAGTATGATGACTCTCTCCAGAGCGAATCGCTGTGGCTTGTGAATCAGTGGTTGAAAAGACCACATCATCTGTGCTTAGTGAAGTAATCTCATCTTCATCCACTGGGATGGAATAGCACCTCAACTTTGCTTGGTGGACTCATAAACCTTTAATGCTGGAAAACGCTCTCCCACACCAACACACTGGACACTCAGAGCCTCTTATCCTAGCTCTTGGTCATAGTCATTCTCTGTAATTAACTGTATCCGTCCGATTGGGTCCATCATTCTCCCTCCCTCTCGGAGGACCCCGAGGGTATGTTTCTCGGTGTAAACTAGAAGCTTCAAGAGGTGGGTGCTCTTCTGAGCTGGTGCCCAGAATGCCAATCCTGACACCCCTGGTGCCAGTCTTTCCTGGCTGTCCACTGTCCATCCATGCTGTCTCCGGACTATTCCGGTGACATTCCGGTATATATATATATAAATGACAAGAATGAAACTGATAGGTGGGTTGGGTTACTGATTTTCTAGACACAACAATTGCTATAGTTATGGATAGTTTAGCGGGCTATCGAAGGATGCAGATCAGTTACAGTTAAATAAATGGGCAGAGAAATGGCTGACGGGGTCTGAAGCATTGCACTTTAGAGGTCAAATGTAAGTGGAACATGTACCGTCAATGACAGGACCTTTAACAGCATTCACACATACGCACAAATGCCGCAGGAACTCAGCAGGCCAGGCAGCATCCATGGAAAAGAGCAAAGAGTCGACTTTTCGGGCTGAGAGTCTTCATCAGGACTGGAAAGGAAGGAGAGATGTCAGAATAAGAAGGTGGGGGGAGGGGAGGAAGAAGTACAAAGTTGCAGGTGATAGGGGAACCGGGAGAAGGGGAGGGAGTAAAGTAAGGAGCTGGGAAGTTGATTGGTAAAGAGATAAAAGGCTGGAGAAGAGGGACCCTGACAGGAGAGAACAGGAGACCATGGAAGTGAGGAAAGGGGGAGGAGCACCAGAGGGAGGAGATGGACAGGTAAGGAGATAAGGTGAGAGAGGGAAACAGGAATGGGGAATGGTGAAAGGGGGGCAGTTTCCTGAAGTTTGAGAAATCGATGTTCATGCCATCAGGCTGGAGGCTACACAGATGAAATATAAGGTGTTGCTCTTCCAATCTGAGTGTGGCCTCAATCCTGGTAGTACAGGAGGCCATGGACCGACCAACATGTCGCAATGGGAATGGGAAGTAGAATTGAAATGGGAGGCCACTGGGATATCCCGCCTTTTATAGGTGCTTCCCAATCTACATCGAGTCTCATAGATATACAGGAGGCCACATGGGGAGCACCGGATGCCGTAGATGACACCAACAGACTCACAGGTGAAGTGTCACATCATCTGGAAGGACTGATAGGGGTCCCTGAAAGTTACTGAGGGAGGAGGTGTAGGGGCAGGTGTGGCACTTGTTCTGCTTGCAAGGATAAGTGACAGGAGGGAGATCAGTGGGGAGGGACGAGTGGACAAGGGAGTCGCATAGGAAGTGATCCCTGCAGAAGCAGAAAATGGGGGAGGAGGGAAAGTTTTGCCTGGTGGTGAGATCCCATTGGTGATGGTGAAAGTTAAGGAGAATTACATGTTGGACGTGGAGGCTAGTGGGGTGGTAGGTGAGGACAAGAGGAACCCTATCCCTGGTGTGGCAGCAGGAGGATGGGATGGAATGAGAGCAGAGATGCAGGTGAGAGCAGCATTGATAGTAGAAGAAGGGAAGCCCTCTTCTTTGAAGAAAGAGGACATCACAGTTGTTCTGGAATGAAAAGCCTCAACCTGAGAACAGATATAGCAGAGATGGAGGAACTGAGAAAAGGGAATCGTATTTTTATAAGTAGCAGGGTGAGATGAGATATAGTGCAGAAAGCTGTGAGAGTCAGTGGATTTATAAAAGAGATTGGTAGATAAACTATCTCCAGAGATGGAGACAGAAATCGAGAAAGGGGAGAGAGGTGTCAGAAATGGGCCAGGTAAATTTGAGGGCAGGGTGGAGGCTGGAGGCAAAGTTGATGAAATTGGCGAGCTCAGCACGGGTGCAGGAAGCCACACAAATGCAGTTATCAATGTAACCTAGGCAGAACTGGGGAGCAATGCAGGTGTAGGCTTGGAACATGGACTGTTCCACATAGCAGTCGAAAAGGCAGGCATAGCTGGGACCCATGTGAGTGCCCATGGCTACGCCTTGGCTTTGAAGCAAGTGGGAGAACCTGAAGGAGAAATTACTGAGGTTAAGGATCGTTTCCAAAATACGGAGGAGAGCAGCAGTGGAGGGGAATTGCTTGGGTCTATTGTCCAGAAAGAAACAAGAGCCTTAAGGTCCTCCTGATGGGGAATAGAAGTGTATAGGAACTGGACATCCATAGAGAAAATGAGACAATCGGGACCAGGGAACTTAAAGAGATTGAAAAGATCGAGAGTGCTTGAAGTGTGGAGGAGGGTTGAAGACGGGAGAAGGGGTCATCAGTGCAGTCAGAACGGTCTTTGCCAAAGAGGAAGGCATGGAGTTTGACGTCTCAGCGGGCGCAGAACTCACTAAGGTGCAGACATGGGGACAAAGATAAGGCCCTTACTGATGACAAAACGTTCTGCCTCAGAAAGGGGAAGGTTGGAGGGAATTGTGTGAAGACCCGGCATGGATGAGAACTGGGATCAGAAGGGGGAAGATGATTGGTTGTTTTTCTGAGGAGAGAGGTGTGTTGGGTGTTCAGGGAAGGTGGGGTAGGAAGAAGATGGAGGCTCTGAGGACGCAAGAGCTGACGGTGGGGCCTGAGAGACACGGGATTGCAGGGTGATGGTGGGGTAAGGGGAGATTTGGGTTCCAGCAACAGCATATAAAGTCTCAACCTGGAGGCGCTGTCGGTCAAGGTCCAGGCTGGAGCCAGAGTTAAAGGTTACGCAATTAGCAGTTTGAAGGTGTCCTGGGTCGTAGGGACTGGCTTTGATGGCGGTGGAATCCAGGTTCTGAATCTGCTCAGAATCACTGGAACCGGTGTTGGCGATGGTAGTGTCACCACTACGGAGGTGTCTAGAGCTGTTGGGCTGGGGATATATTCAGAGAGATTTGTAATCTGGGTGCATCTGATGGAATTGAGGTCTAAGCCTGAGGCAGTAGGGATTGTGGAATGGAGACATTGAGGGCCACTGGAGTTGGAGGCAGGATCTGGAGGCTGGAGACAAGCAATCTTCCGATCCTTGCTGGACGTGAGGGAGGTGAAGTACCAGCAGTGAATCCGGCAGCGGATAAAGTATTGGAGAGGCCCATTGCATTTCGTTTAACAGAATTGATATACAAAGTGATTTTGGGGTTCAAGTCACTAAATGCAGCCATGCAAGCAGACAAGGTGGTAAGGAAGGCTTATGGCATGCTCGTCTTCATAGGTTAGGTCACTGACTACAAGAGTAAGGAAGTCATGTTGCAGCTGTAAAACTCTGAGGCCACATTTCAAGAATTCTTTGCAATTCTAGTTACCCGTTTCATGAAGGATGTGGAGGCTTTCAAAAGGGTGCAGGAAAGGGTTACCAGGGTGCTGCTTGGTTTCAAGAGCATTAGCTATAAAGAGAGGTTGGACAAACTTGGCTATTTTCTCTAGAGTACATCCAACTTCAGCATGGCACCAGCAATCATTGGCAACGTTGGGTTGCACAAAATTGTTCCAGATTTCCTCTTTATACCTCTTTTGAATTACTTTTGCTGCAATTTGTAGCATGTAAAATTCCTCTTAACAATGGACTTTCAAATTATCTCAATGATCTTCATATCTCACGATCAACTGAAGAACCTGGACCAGTCAGGTACAGTGCCTTTAAGGCTCATCACCGTGGCTAAAAGCATGGCAGGAGATGGGGAATCCAGGCCAGGCTGAAATACAGAGGTGATGAGGCTCCTCTATCCAGCACCTTGTTGTTGAATGTGCAGATGCTGGAGAGTAAAACTTGACAATCTGAAGGAAAGACTGTTGTATCAAAGGTACATGAGAAACATTTCAGTTGTTTGCCATATCGAAACTTGGTTAACTGCTGTCACAGTGGATGCAGCAGTCAAACCAGAGTGTATTTTATGGGCAGTTCTCGTTGGTGCTCTGACATGGCGGTTTTGTCAAACTTGTGTTCCCCCAACTTGGAACACCTAATGGTCAAATATAGACCATTCTATTTGCCTCAGGAGTTCTCTTCTGTGATCCTGATCGCAGCTTATTTACCGCCAGCGGCTGACTATAAGTAATCACTCAAGACACTGCATAATGTCATCTGCAGACAAGAAACAGCCCATTCCGATGCATTTCAAATTATAGTTGGAGACTTCAACCAGGTTTGTGAAGAAAATCTTGCCTACTTATCACCCTCACATAATCTGTAGCATCAGAGCTCCCAACATACTACATCACTGCTATACTAAGATAAGCAATGGCTACCATTCCTTGCCCAGACCACATTTTGGTAACTCGGATCACTTGGCTATCCTCCTCCTACCTGCTTACAAGCAGAGCCTGAAATGCAAGGCCGTGGACATTAGGACAACTAGGAAGTGGTCGCGGGAGGCAGAGCAACGAGACAGGATTGCTTTGTGTCAGTGGACAGGGCCATGTTCAAACACGCATTGAGAGATCTGAATGAATACACCATGGTTGTAATGGACTTTATTAAAACAGCTATAGATGAGTGTGTCCTACAAACTTAAATCAAGCGATATGGAAGACAGCAGGGCTTCACTTCCAGATGAGCTCAATGCCTTCTCTGCTGGCTTGGACCATCACAACATGGAGGAACCATCACAAACCCCCACATGTCCTGAGGATCCTTTGATCTCAGTATCTGAAGCAGGCTGCCTTCAGGAGCGTGAAGCTAAGGAAAACATCCAGACTGGACGAGGTACCTGGCCGTGTACTAACTGACTAGTGCCCAAGAAAAGTGTGGTGAGCTGCCACAATAACTATCGCCCCATTTGCATCACATCCTTGATGAAGTGTTTGGAGACACTGGTGGTGAAGCACATCAACTCCTGTCTGAGTAGCGACTTGGATCCGCTCCAATTTGCCTACCAGAACAACAGGTCCACAGTAGATGCCTTCTCATTGGCTCTTCACTTTAAAGCCCTCCCAACCATTGAGTGCATTTACTTGAAATGCTGTCGTAGGAAAGTAGCATCCATTATCAGAGATTCTCAACACCTAGGCCGTGCTCTTTCCTCACTGCTTCCATCAGGCAGAAGTGATAAAAGCTTCAGGACACGCACCACCAAGTTCAAGAACAGTTACTACCCCTCAACCATCAGGTTCTTGAACAAAGGGGATAACGACACTCACTTGCCCATCCATTGAGATGGTCCTACACCATAATCTCACTTTAAGCACTCTTTATCTTGTTATCACAAGTTCTCGTTATTTATTGCTATTTATTTATATTTGCATTTGCACAGTTTGTTGTCTTCTGCACTTTGGTTGATCTTTCATTGGTCCTGTTATATTACTGTTTCTATAGATTTGCTGAGTATGCCCACACAAAAATGAATCTCAGGGTTGTATATGATAGTACATATGCACTTTGATAATAACATTTACTTTGAACTTCGAAGCTGAGGGGAGACCTGATAGAAGTTTATAAAATTATGAAGGAGATAGATAGGGTAGATAGGAAAACCGTTTTTCCCAGAGTAGAAAATACCCTTTGTCTTTGGGAAACACGGAGAGGAGTAGATGTTGCCGAGGGTGGTACTGGAATGAGGTACAACAATGATAATTATGAGGCTTTAGGATAGACACATAAATATAAGGGAGTGGAGGGATAGGGATCATGTACAGGCAAAAGAAATTTGCTTTGTAAAGGGAGTTTAATTTGGCATTATGTTTGGCACACCCATCATAGGTCAACAGGCCTATCCTTGTGCAGTACTGTTTTATGTTCTATGAAAAGGCAGGAGGAGAAGATGGCGACGCGACACAGCTCGCAGTGGCCACTCTGGTGGTGATATCTGTTATCTGTCAAGTAGGGTTCTGTGCACAATCCTGATTTGATGGAGACAGATGTGAGAGCATGGAGGAACATCTGGTGAAACTTCTGAAATGCCTGCTTCACTGCCGCTGCTGCTGTGTAATCCAGAATCTCCGGAGGAGAAGGCCCCGAGTCCTTGGCTTTGCTTGTTGCTCGGCAGCCGGGGCAGGGTCGAAGCGCTCGGCAGTGGATGGCACTGGGTGTCGGAGGGCTGGTCGGGGGCTCGAAGTTTTTGGATGGACTCAGAGTCCGCTGCAGTTGGGTGCTTCCAATGGTGTGGCATCGGCAAGTTTGCAGCGCTTGGAGGTTCATGGCAGGGAGAATTTCTGCCTTCTACCGTCTGCGTGAGATGATGAGGTCATCGGAACTTTGAGACTTTTTTTACCGTGCCCATGGTCTGCTCTTTATCAAATTATGGCGTTGCTTTGCACTGTTGTAACTATATGTTATAATTATGTGTGTTTGTCAGTTTTAGTCTTGTGTTTCTGTGATATCACTCTGGAGGAACATTGTATCATTTTTTAATGTGTGCATTTCTAAATGACAATAAAAGAGGACCGAGTGTCCTCATGATCTAAATAAATAAATAAATGTTTTCTCAGTGACTAAGACTGAAATTTCCATGGGAAGAATTGCATTTGTTTATCAAGTATAAGTCTTGCGCACCAAGTCAATTCAATGGAAATGTGGAAGCAAATTTGCTTGTGGAATTGTGTTCTGCTGCAGAATGTCCTCCTGCCTATAGAAAGGTATTTCTGCTAGTCAGAACTGTAGAACTGAATTAAATTTTCACCAGACTAATTAATATCTTAACAGATTGCACAGAGTTTCTGAATGATGATGGTGCCACATTCAGACAAGGACCAAGTGCAGAATATCAACCTGAAGATGCGGATTCATTTGGTTTTGAAGTAGGTCTCTTTTTTTTTTGCACCACAAACATTTTACAGTTAAATTGCAAAATATAAATGGAAGGTACAGGGCAAGACAGTTGGAAATCTAGAAAGAATGATATAATTAAGTATTTATAGTTTCAGTAGCTAACTGACAGTACATATGGTTTCCTTTATAGCTGCTAAATTTTTAACTGTCAATTCCAGCATGTTCTGTGCTTTTGTGATTCAGATTTGCAAATATTAATTTCTTACTTCACAAGTTCAAATGTTAGTGTTCACGAAACCATTTAATATGCCTGCTGCAAATCTAGCCATACATTCTTCTATCCTGCAAATAGTACACTGTACTTAATAACTTTGAGCTGTTCTGCAGCCTGTCATGAATTCTGCCCCTTGGCTGCTCTTCGCTTTTTTCCCCTGAGTTCCCTTGCCCTTTGGGGTTCCTCAGTCAGTCTATTTTCAACTGGACCAGGTACTGCTGCTTCTGCCACTTGGTGTCTTCATCTTGTCTCCCTGCAGTTATATCTTTCAGTACTCTTGTCTGCAATGATCCTGTTGATTATTTTCATTTTTATGTTCACTATTCTTGTTCATTGGACTTCACCCCCATTACATCGCACTTCTGTGCTGTCATTACTGATTGGCTAGCAAAACTGATCGTTTTGGGGATGCTTCGCGCAAACTAACCGTGGATTAATTGTGCCTGCTTTTCCACTGGGCTGCGTTTAGCACAGAGGTTCTCAAGCTGGGGTCCATGGACCCTTCGGTTGGGGTCCATGGCATAAAAACGTTTGGGAAACCCTGATTTAGTGCAATGTCTTGAAATGTTCTTTCTGATTTTACTTCCATTTCCCAGTCACCTTCAAAGTACACAGATTAATTTTGTCAAAGCCAAACTGACTTTTCATTGTCTGTGGGTCATTCCTGCACTCCACAGGACCTCAGATTTAAATTTGAACTCTGTCCTGGTTTTTCTCTTAATTGTACAGCCCTCATTACGAAAATGGAATGGCCTCACTGATCCAGATTGCCTTCATGCAATCCCATCATTATATCCTTCATGTTTGTTTACTTTTCCTTTACATACTCCAATGCTGTTTGCCTCAGTTATTCCCTGTGGCAGTGAATTCTTTTTTAAATGATTCGGTAGGTAAATGAACTACTTCCAAGTTCTCCTTAAATTTATTAGTAATCCCTGATTTCTTTCCATTTCCAGACAAGTTATAATAAAAGGTTAGGCTTTTCTGAAGGCAGCTTGCTTAACTATTTGAACATTTATTCTGTTGGTTATGCTATAATCTTTGTGAATTTTATTTTAACCCTTCCAGAAAGCTTCTATCTTTCTTTTATTATGGGTACAAGAAATTTTTTGTCATACTGTGAGTGTGAGCTAGCCAGTATAGGTTTCACATAAGCTCTCTGCTTTTAAATCTATTTGTTTCTCCCTACCAAATTCTGATCTGAACTTTCTCTGCATCTATCTTGAACAGCTAACAATAACCACACAAAATGCTGGAGGAACTCAGCAAGCCAGGCAGCATGTATAGAAAAGAGTAGTCAACGTTCCCGGCCTGAAACGTCGACTACACTCTTTTCCATAGCTGCTGCCTGGCCTGCTGAGTTCCTCCAGCATTTTGTGTGAGTGCTGCTTGAATTTCCAGCACCTGCAGACTTTCTCTTGTTTGTGATTAGCTAACAGTTACCTTTGGTTTCTTCTTCCGCTTTATCTGTGTTCATTACATGTAACCCCTGCCTCTCCCAAACATACTTTTATCTCAAATCTATTTGCCTCTATTACTGATACTATTAGCCCAGCTGCCTCTATGACAATCTGTCTTACTTGCCTTGTCTGTAGGTGTTTCACTGATTGTTCTTGTACTTTCTCCCCCCACAAAGTCTCAGTTATGTTCTTGGCTTTTGAGCTCCACCGCCTCTTCTATTCCGAATATGCCACAAACAACCAGTTTCTGTTCTTATCCATAGTTCTGGACAAAACAGTAAATAATATCCACATCTCGGGAACTGTTTAATAATCTTTTCAAAAATTCAGTAGAAAACTGTCCCTTGGTGAAATCTAATTCTCAGTTATTATTCTGTACTCAGTGCCCTGCATCCATTATTTGTCCTCAACATTTCCATTTTAAAATTCTTATCGTTGTATTCAAATCTCTTCACGGCACCACCCATCTCTCTGCAACTAACCCTCTCTATTCTGACTATTCCACAAACTGCTTTCCTCCAACTGGTGGTTTCTTATTTTTTCTACTCCTGCCTACCATTGTTGGTCACACCTTCAGCAGTTAGGCCCCGAACCTCACAATTTTCTCTCCATATATCTCTGCTACTCCATTCTCTGTCCTCCCCTATCAGATTCCTTCTTCTTCAGCCTTTTGCCTCTTCCACCTATCACCTCCCAGCTACTCACATCATTTCCTTTCAACCTCCCTCCCCAACCCACTTACATACCTTCTATCTGTCTCCTGGACTCACCAGTTCATTGTGCTATTCTCCCTCTTCCCACTGTCTTATACTGGCTTATCCTCCTTCCTTTCCAGTCCTGATGATACGTCTCAGCCTAATATGGCAACTCTTTATTCCTCTCCATAGATGTTGCCTGATTTACCGAGTTCCCTTAGCATTCTGTGTGTGCTGCTCCAGATTTCCAGCATCTGCAAAATTTCATGTGTCTCCATGAGTTCTTCCAAAAATTCAGTCCCGCTAACCAAGATACTGGTTCTTCATCCTAGTATTCCTAATTGGATTTGTTTGAATTTTAAAAAAGTAGCAAGATAATTAAAAGTCTTGGTTGCATTGAAGCCCATCAGAATGCAGCACTAGATGGTTTATATTTCCAGTACCGCAATAACACATGCTGTTTAAAATTGAAAGGGTGGTTTTCAATTTGATTCTAATGAAGATGTTAGTCATCTAACATGCCTTTAAGCAAGGCAGGAAGTCCTAGAGAGGGTACAGAAAAGATTTACAGAATAGTTCAAGACATGAGGCATTTTAATCGGTTTAGATCGGACAAATTTCTTATGTTCTCCTTGGGGTAAAGTTTAAGATGAGACTTAAAAGTTGCACAAGATCAAATTGGTTTAATTGGGATAAATAGAGAGGAACTGTCCTCTCTAACGGTTCAAGGACTATTTGGGGAGATAGATTTTTTTGAGTAAAGCATGTTTGAGGGAACTTCTTTTAACTCAGAGTAGTTACAAGCTGGAATGTGCGGTTTCCTCAACCCAATGTAAACAGTTATTTGGAGCTTTTAAAAGGGAATTGAAAGGTAGTTGAGAGAGAATTTGTTGGGCGTTGGGGATAGAACTATGGGAAGGATTTAGCAGGATTGTTGTATTAGGAATTAAGATAATGAGCTAAATCCTGCTGTGCTGCCATTTTGTTTCTAATTAAAACCTGCTGAATCCCATTGACTGTGCAACCTTTTGATTCTGTTACTTGATGCTTGTTTTGCAGTTGGAAGGTAAGAATGTTGAAGAAATAATGAATAATCCACTGAACATAAACAAGACACTTGGTATCTTCCCGTCCATGAGTACAGATAGACAAATTCAACAGTTCCAAGTTTTTCTCACAGCTGTAGTGAAAAATGATTTGGTGAGTATTAATCTAATATAAAAGGAGTTTTTTCAGTTTAGTGCTCCCAAAATGCAGTGAATAATTTATCAATGTAATGGGAATCTATTTCTAAGTTTACAGTATTTTATCATCTTAATGTTAACTCATAGGCAACAAATATTAATTAACTAATTAATGAGTGAAGTGTGGGCATGTGGCCAAGTGGTTAAGGCATTGGACTCGCGACCTGAAGGTCGTGAGTTCAAGCCCCAGCCGAGGCAACGTGTTGTGTCCTTGAGCGAGGCACTTAATCACACATTGCTCTGCGACGACACTGGTGCCAAGCTATATGGGTCCTAATGCCCTTCCCTTGGACAACATTGGTGTCATGGAGAGGGGAGACTTGCAGCACAGGCAATTGCTGGTCTTCCACACAACCTTGCCCAGGCCTACGCCCTTTCCAGGCGCAGATCTATGGTCTCGCAAGACTAACGGATGCCTTTAATGAGTGAAACAGAGCAGAGTTGGCCCTTTGAGCCATGCTGCCCCAGCAATCACTGACAAACCTATTTAGTTCCAACTTTTCCATCTCTCCGAAGCCGTCTCTTGTGGACAGTGCTCTAGTTCTCCTAGAGGCTCACTGTCAACCTCTATTGTCAGGGATATTGTTATGCAGTAGGAGCTGATTGGGAGAGGATGTTTGTAGATGTTTAGCATGGGTCTCTTTTACGCTTCCCAGTACATATTTATGGTCACTTAAAGCTTGATTTATGGATATAATGCACAAGCATCATGTGCATAATGCAACAGAAAGTTGAAATACCTCCGTTCAGTCTAAATATGGTTACGGAATCTTGGTCTTAATGTTAAGGTACTTTTTAAATGTATGAGCACATCCACCACCACTCAGGAAATGTGCTTCAGATTGTGTATAGTTTTTGACACCTTTGCTTTGAAGTAAAATTTCCTATTTTCTACTCTAAATTTGCCCTGTCCTACAAGCATCTTCTTCATCACTGATTTTAGACTCACAGACCCATTATTACCTGGCTTATCCTTGGTGCTCCTTTTGAACAAAGGGACTACCTTTGCTGTTTTCCAGTCATCTTGGCTGTGGTCAGTGATGAATTAAAATGTTGTTGCGTTCTCAGCATTTAGCATCTTAGGATAAATCTCATCGAACTATGGAGGTTTATTCATGATAAAGCCTGCTCAGACATCTAATACTTTTAATAGTTATATGATCATTGATTGTATCTGATCATTGTTTATTATATTTGACTTGCAAAGCTATAACCATTGGCAAAATTGTAGAAGTTTTAGAAGTTTGTGGTCTAGAAACTTGAGATCTGCAACAGGAACCTCAGGACTCACACCACCAAGGTTCAGGAACAGTTAGTACCCCTCAACCATCATGTTCATGAACCAAGGGGAATAACTTCACTGAACTGTACCCACAACATATGGACTCACCTTCAAGGACTCTTCATCTCATGTTCTTGAGATTTATTGCTAATTTATTTTTTTTTCTTTGTATTTGCTCAGTTTGATGTCTTTTGCACAGTGGTGTTTGTCAGTCATGTAGTGTGCAGTCTTTCATTCATCTTATTGTGCTTATTTGTATTTACTGTGAATGCCTGCAAGAAAATGTAATTCAGGGTTGTATATGGAGACGTATATGTACTTTGATAATAAATTTACTTTGAATTTAGAAGTTCAGGTATAATGTCAGACAGAGATTCTAACTGCACTTTGAGATGGGTGTGAAATCCCCATTGCATTACTCAAAGATAGACCAGACAGCTTCTCATTTCTACTATGATTAGATTAGATTATGAGGACACTCAGTTCTCGTTTATTGTCATTTAGTAACGCATGCATTAAAAAATGATACTATGTTACACCGGTGTAATGTCACAGAAACACAAGACAGACCAAGACTAAGATTGACAAAAACCACAAAATTATAACATATAGTTACAACGGTGCAAAACAATACTGTAATTTCATAAGAGCAGACCGTGGGCACGGGAAAAAAAAGTCTCACAGTCCTGATAGCCCATTATCTCACGCAGATTGTAGAAGGGAGAAACTCTCCCTGTCATGAGCTTCCAGCGCCGCAAACTTGCTGATGCAGCATCCTGGAAGTACCACAGTCCAACTCTGAGTCCGTCTGAAAACTTGGAGCCTCCGACCAGCCCTCCGACATCGAGCACCATCTCTGCCGAGTGCTTCGACCCCGGCCCCGGCCGCCAAGCAACAGGCAAAGCCGAGAATTCGGGGGCCTACCCCTCCGGAGATTTCGGTTTACACAGTAGCGGTGGCAGCAAAGCAGGCATTTCAGAAGTTTCACCAGATGTTCCTCCATGCTCTCACGTCTGCTTCCATCAAATCGGAATTGTGCACGGCCTCCTACTTGACAAATAACAGATATTCATCACCGGAGAGGCCGTGCACACTGCGTCGCACCGCCATCTTCTCCTCCCTCCATCTTCAACAAGCGATTACCAATACAACTACCAATTTTGTTCACAAATACAAATTAATAGTAATTTGTCTTGTGGACTTTCTGAGAATTCTCAGCACATATAGGCAGAAGCCTTTTATTATTATAAGACCATAAGACCACAATATATAGGAACAGAGTTAGGCTATCTGGCCCATTGCATCTGCTCTGCCATTTCATGATGGCTGATCCATTTTTCCTCTCAGTCCCAATCTCCTGCCTTTTTTCCATATCCCTTAATGCCTGACCAATCAAGAATCTATCAACCTCTGCCTTAAATATACTCAGTGACTTGGCCTCCACAGCCGTCTGTGGCAACAAATTCGCGACTCTCTGGCTAAAGAAATCTTTCCTCATCTCTGTTCTAGGAGGATGCCCATCTATTCTGAGGCTGAGTTCTCTGTTCTTAGACTTCCCCACTCTAGGAAACATCCTCTCCACATCCACTCTATCAAGATTTTTCAGCATTCAATAGGTTTCAATGAGGTTACCCCTTGTTCTTCGGAATTCCAGTGAGTACAGGTCCAATGTCATCAAATGCTCTTCATATGACAAGCTTTTCATTGTGGGAATCATTTTCGTGAACCTCCTTTGAACTCTGTCCAATGTCAGCACATCCTTTCTTAGACAAGGGTGCAAAACTGCTTACAACACACCAAGTGAGGCCTCACCTATGCCTTATAAAGACTCAAAATTACATCCTTGCTTTTATATTCTAGTTCTCTTGAAATGAATGCTAACATCACATTTGCATTCCTCACCACAGACTCAACCTCTAAATTAACCTTTAGGGAATACTGCACAAGGACTCCTGAGCCCCTCTGTGTCTCTGATTTTTGAATTTTTTCTCACCATTTAGAAAGTACTCAAACCTTTAATTTCTTTTTACCAAAGTGCATGGTCATACATTTCATGACATTATATTCCATCTGCCTCTTCTTTGCCCATTCTCCCGATCTGTTTTTTCTGTAGCCTCTCTACGTCCTGAAAACGACTTGCCCATCCACCTATATTTGTACCGTCTGCAAACTTCGTCACAAAGCTATCAATTCCATCATCCAAGTCATTTACATATAACATAAAAAGAATCCATCCCAACACAGAGCCCTGTGCAGCACCACCAGTCACCAGGAGACACCGTCAGAAAAGGTTCCCTTTATTCCCATTCTTTACCTCCTGCCAGTTATACACTTATTATCCATGCTAGTATCTTTCCTGTAATACTTAAATCGTTAACTTGTTAAACAGCCTCATTTGTGGCACCTTGTAAAAGGCTTCTGAAAATCCTAGTAAACTCCATCCACTGATTATTCTTTGTCTATCCTGCTTGTTATTTCTACAAAGTGTTCCAACAGATTTGACAGACAGGTTTTCCCCTGAGGAAACCGTGCTGACTATGGCCTATTTTATCTTGTGCCTTCAAGTACCCCAAAACCACATCCTTAACAACAACTTCCCAAACACTGGCTAACTGGCCTATAATTTATTTTCTTCTGCGTCTCTCCCTTCTTGGAGTGACATTTGCAATTTTCCATTCCTCCGGAATCATGCCAGAATCAATTGATTCTTGAAAGATCATAGCTAATGCCTCCACAATCTCTTCAGCAATCTCTTTCAGAACCCTGGTGTATATACCATCTGGTCCAGGTGACATTGTGTGGGCATTGTGGTTAAGGCATTGGACTAGCTATCTGAAGGTCATGAGTTCGAGCCCCAGCCAAGGGAACATGTTGTGTCCTTGAGCAAGGCATTTGTTCACACATTGCTCTGTGATGACACTGGTGCCAAGCTGTATGAGTCCTAATGCCCTTCCCTTGGACAACATTGGTGTCGTGGAGAGGGGAGACTTGCTGCATGGGCAATTGCTAGTCTTCCATACAACCTTGCCCAGGCCTGCGCCCTGGAGAGTGAAGATTTTCCAGGCGCAGATCCATGGTCTCGCAAGACTAACGGATGCCTTTAAACCAGGTGACATCTACCTTCAGATCTTTCAGTTTTCCAAGAACCTTCTCCCTAGTAATAGCAACTTCACACACTTCTGTCCCAACACTTTCGAACTTCCAGTCTACCGCTAGTGTCTTCTACAGTGAAGACTGATGCAAAATACTTATTCAGTTCGTCCACCGTTCATTATTTTCCATTACAGGTTTCCCCTGCTATCCGAAGGTAGAGCGTTCCTATGAAACGGTTCGTAAGCTGGAATATCGTAAAGTGAATAAGCAATTACCATTTATTAATATGGGAAAAATTTTTGAGCGTTCCCAGACCCAAAAAATAACCTACAATTCATGCCAAATAACACACAAAATCTAAAATAACAGTAACATATAGTAAAAGCAGGAATAATATGATAAATACACAGCCAATATAAAGTAGAAATACTTTTCTGCAGCACTGTCTAGCGCAGCGAAAATCTCGCGGAAGCGCTCTCGGCAGAAACGCTCTCTCCAGTAACCTTTAAGCTATGAAGCTGCCAAATCATACCAAATAACACATAAAAATACACAGCCTATATAAAGTAGAAATAATATATGTACAGTGTAGTATCACTTACGGGAATCGGGAAGACTAATAAATTGCAGTTTCGTCACAGTTAAACACTTGCTTATATGAATAACCACCTGACGCAATCGGCAATCTGCTCTGATCTGGGCCGACATTTACATGCCGGGCGGCACCTAATTAATTAGCTTGTTTATTTCAGCTTTTTTCTTAAAGATGTGCTGGGTGCGTCCCAACTACCGCTGCACCACTGCATTCTTCACGGCAATGTATCGGTCCGCGGCCCAGAGGTTGGGGACCACTGCTTAATCTATGAAGCTGCCCTCAGCTCAGAAACCGATCAAACCACCCATGACTACCTTTAAATTCCACTTTCGCAACACTTTCATCACCATCGTCCAGTGCTTTCTGTTTCAGCTTATTAAAAAGACTGACTGATTTCTCCTTAAGTATAAGAAAACTTAATGGAACACTACGCTTTCTACAACCATCAATCCACTCAAGCAATAGACTTTCCATTTATCCATTATTGGATGCCGACTGAGAGAGACCACTTTGCTACGAGCAGAACCAACAGTAACATCGGCAGCTTTCAAAATTCTTTCTCTCTGTATAAATAGTGTGAATGGTGGATGCAGGCAAGTTCAACCCGTGAACAATGTCCTTACTTTGATCACCACGATCAAAATGCTTAATTATGTCTAGTTTTACGCTAAACGTAACACCCTTACAAGCTCTTTTAGACTTTTCCGATACTTTAGAACTCATCTTGTTGACGGATGCATAAAGTAAATCGAGATAAAGCACATGTTTAAGCAGTGCCGGGTAGAATATAGTTCCACGGGAGGAGCTTGGCTGCTCGGGCACGCGCTGCCTTTTTTCCTAATAGTGAAAACACCTTCTGTTAGCAAAAACAGGGTACTAATGTAGGTCTTTCATAACAGTGAGGTGTCGTAAAGCGAACGTTCGGAAAACGGGGGCCACCTGTACTACCTCTCCAGCATTATTTTCCTGCAGCCCAATATCCACTCTTGCCTCTCTTTTACACTTTATGCATCGGAAGAAACTTTTGGTATCCTCTTCAACATTTACGTATTCCATCCTTTCCTTCTTTATGACTTTTTCAGTTGCTGTCTGTTGGTTTTTAAAAGCTTCCTGATCCTTTAACTTCCCACTAATTTTTACTTTATTATATGCCCCCTCTTTGGCTTTTATGAGGGCTTTGACTTCTCTTGCAAGTCATAGTTGTGTCATCTTGCCTTTAGAATTATGAAAACAACTTTAAAATATAAATGCACTTCATTGGCTTTAATCTGTTTTGGGATATTCTTTGCTATCAAAGTATAAATTATTTTGTGTAGTGGAAGCTTATTCAAAGGCAAAGTGTAAATACGATTAAATGACTTCACCTCTCTTGCTCCTAGGTATGTCGAATAAGTCAAGTGCAGTACCTGTTGTTGCTGCACTACTTTGTTATGGCACTCTGCTCCAGAAGCAAGGCACAGGTACCATTTTTCTGGTAGTTCTATTTGTAATCTTAAAAAAAAATGTTTGAAGGTATTGTGGCTTTTACTAAACTGATCAGCATGCTTTTGCTTCTTAATCCAAATGATTTGTTCAATCAATTTTACAAAGCTTTACGAATGGTTTGATAGAGACCTGCTGTTTAGTGCATTGATGTGGCATTTTGAATTGAACTGACTTTATTTCTTACATCCTTCTTATACATGAGGAATAAAAACCTTTACGTTACATCTCCATCTGAATGTACAATGTGCAATCATAGTAATTTATAATAAATACAACAGTCGATGTAATATAGAGTATACTCAAGTCAGCGTGAATTCATCACTCTGTTGGCCTGGTGGAAGAAGCTGTCCCAGAGCCTGTTGATCCTGGCTTTTATACTGCGGTACTGCTTCCTGGATGGTAGCAGCTGGAATAGATTGTGGTTGGGATGGCTTGGGTCCCCAGTGATCCTACGGGCCCTTTTTACACACATGTCCTTGTAAATGTCCTGAATCGTGGGAAATTCACAGCTACAGATGTGCTGAAAAGTGCTGCATTCAAAATAGCATCGGGGCAACAACAAGCATGCAAACTTCTCTATTTGTGTGGAAAAATTTCCAGGGTACTTCACAATGAATACTGTACCAAACAAGACGATACTAAATTCAACGATGAAATTCTGATGTGGATCTTAAACAGGGAGTTATTTGAAGAGAGGAATCTCAAGGGGACTTGACGGACTTGGGCTTTATTCCTTGGAGTGCAGGACACACAAAGCTGATGTTATAGAAGTTTAGAGAGTCATGAGGAGCAGAGACAGGATGAAAGCAATTCACCTTTTTCCCAGGTTTGGTGAATCAAGAACTAGAGAGCATAGGTTAAGGAGGGAGGGGAAAGATTTAAGAGGAACTTGAGGGGTAACCTTTTTACACAAAGGGTGCTATCTATGTGCAATGAGTTGCCAGAGGAAGTGATTGAGGCAGCTACAATTACATCTTTTAAAAGTGAGTGGACAGGTACATGGACTGGAAAGGCTCAGAAGGTTATGGAGAAATACTGGAAAATATGACTAGCTTGGGTAGGATATTCTGGTCACCTTGGACCAAAGGACCTGCTTCCGTGCTACTTGACTAGATGCTCCTAAGTACATGTAGCTTTGATATGTGGAACTGTGCTTGTTTCAGACTTACTCAGCCCTTCATATTTTCCACCCCAGGAGCATTGACTAATGTATTGATGATGTTCCCTGCACAAAACTTGAAAATTTCATAACTTAGCTGTTACTTTCCACCCTGCTCCCACTGACGCACAATCCATCTCTGATTCCCCTCCCCTTCCTTCACCCTGCTCCCAGTTGCATACAGTCTATCTCTGATTCTCCTTCCCTTTCTCTATCCTGCTCCCACTGACACACAGTCCATCTCTGATTCTCCTTCCCTTTCTTCACTTTATTATCATGTTAGATTGGTGGCCAATATCTATTCCATGCTCTGGGATTCCCACAGCTAACCCTCCTTTGCTTGATCCCTTTTCCTGCTGCTGTATTTATTATCCATCCTATGCTTCACTGGAGCAATGTGGTGACAAGTAGTCAGTTCAGCTAACCTGCATGCTGTACATTTGTTTCTTGTGCCAGAAGCTGCTGGGTCTGAACCACGAATATCAAAATGAGAACTTATTCTATTTATATTTCTTCATCAGTGCTGAGGTGCAATTCCTGAATTTCCCACTAAACATTAACTTGAATACACTATTGCAAGCAGTAAATCAACTTTCAGGTTAACTAAGAAACAACAATTAAGAAGTTCTTGCAATGCATTCCGTATGCTTGGAGCAAATGATAAAAGGAACCAGGCACGTGGCGTAGAGTTTTACATTAATATGCTATCTGGATGACAGACGAGTGGAGCACCAACACAGAGGCTGTGTACAAGAAGGGCCAGAGTCACCTCTACTTCCTGAGGAGACTGAGGTCCCTTGGAGTATGCAGGCCTCTCCTTCAAGTGTTCTACCAGTCTGTTGTTGCCAGTACAATCTTCTAAGCGATGGTGATCTGGGGCGATGGCATCAACACGGGTGATGCCGACAGATTCAAAAAACTGATTAGAAAGGCTGGCTCTGTTATAGGAGTCAAACTGGACACACTGGGGGCTGTGTTTGAACAAAGGACCCCACAGAAAATCCTGGCGATTCTGGACTATATTTCTCACCCTCTACATGCCACCTTTGCTGAACAGAGGAGCATTTTTAATAATAGACAACTGAGTTGCTCCAAAGAGTGCTTTATGAGGTTATTCTTACGCTCAGTCTCTATAATGAGTCAACCTATAGCCGGAGAAGTGAGGACCCCTTCCTGTTAGACTATTTGAGGTAACTTTTTTAAAAGTCTTTCTTACTTCTCTTCTACTATTTGTATATCTGTGCACTTGTAATGCTACTGTGACACTGTAATTTCTTTTGGGATAAATAAAGTATCTGTCTATCTAAAGGAGCAAAGTAACTGGGAGAGAACATGACGGTAAGCTTGACTCTGCTGGGTATGTAATCTTGTGTGCTTTCTGACCACTTGTTTCGAAATAGGGTGCAGTTTACATGTTCCGAGGTCCGGTCGAAGATGTAGTTTCTAAAGACTTGGTGTTGTTTGTCCTGCAGCTATTTTACACTCTTTATACTGTATCTCTAGGATCTGGCTGAAGCCAAAAAGCAAGTTAAAACAATTGAGAAAATGACTAAGGAGAAAGCTGAATGCCAGGATTTTTTGTATGTGGCCTATCACACTTTAGGCTGTTTATACTACAAGCAAAATAGGTAAGGAACCTCAGCTTGAAAGTGAATATGAAAAATTAAATAGTCTTTAGAACAATTTAAATTACATTGGAAATAAATGTTCAGTGATTATGGGACAACCTGTGTTTGCATTCAGTTTTGCTCTGTTAGTTACTGTTATAGACAGCCATCCTCCATTGCAACATGAACCGTGCAGTCTCCTGATGAACAAGTAAACAAGAGAGGAATTGTTTTATGATCACCATTACTCTTACTCCTCTCTATTCCAAGAAATAATTTAAACAGCTAAATCCCCTTCCAGTGTGGACTTTGGACGCCCATCACCCAGGACGTGCCTTCTACTCATTGCTAACATCAGGAAGGAGGTGCAGGAGCCTGAGGAGACACACTCAATGATTCAGGAACAGCTTCTACCCCTCTGCCATCCGATTCCTGAATAGACATTGAACCCGTGAACACAGCCCCACTTCTTTCTTTTTCTCTTTTTGCACTATTTAATTTAACTTACAGGTATACTTACTGTAAATTACAGTTTTTTATTAATATATATTACAATGCTGCATAACAACAAATATCATGGCATAATGCCATTGATATTAAACCTGATTTTGATCCTGGAATCTTAGTCCAGGTCCAGGTGGTACGTATGTGTAGATGATAGCTAAACTCTATATCAGTCTGGACCTTAATCTTAGTCTTGTATTACTTTATCACAATAGTGCACACTGTTAAAAGCAAAAAAAAATGTCTAGGATTTCCAGGAATTTAAAAAGTACAAAAAAGTCATTCCATTCATTTAATCATAGTTCTATATTATATGAATGGATATTTTGTTCAAATTCATATTTCAAATATTTAAGTTAATGGAGCAAAAGTAGAACAGTGATGAGTGTTGTTAAAAGCCTTGGGCCAGGTGTAGGGTAGATAGTTTATTTGTGTGAATTACCTTTTTAATATGAATCTCAGTATTTGTAGCATTTAAAAAGACAAGTATGACAAGACATCAAGAAACCTAATTTTGTGGAGGAAGTTCATGATTTCAAGATGGCGCAGAACATTGATTGTGCGATACACTGTTAAGAAATACTGTGGTGTTAGAGATACTGAAGGGAAGTGGAGCTGTCAAGACCACCCTGCTTTAAAACTTTGAAATACAGGAGGATGAAATTATTCCACTGCCCAAATAACCTAATGTGGCATTGTCACCATTTCTTAAATTTCATTTTTTCTGATTATTGTAGATGGTTCCAGCAACTAATTTGCAGTCTCTCTCTCCTTTCCTTTTGCCTGTCATTTGCTTTCTCTCTATATATTAGATTATAAGAACAAAAGAGATGATTTCTTGAAAGTGAGTCCATAGGTTGTAGGAATAGTTTAGTGATGGGGTGAGTGAAGTTATCCTCCCTGGTTCAAGGGCCTGATGTTTGAGGGGTAATAACTGTTCCTGAACCTGGTGGTGGAGTCCTGAGGCTCCTGTACCTTCTTCCTGAGGGTAGCAGTGAGAAGAGAGCATGGCCTGGATGGTGGGGGTCCTTGATGATGGATGTTGTGTTTTTTGCAACAGCACTCTTGTGTGGATATGCTCAACGGTGGGGAGGGCTTTATCCATAATGGACTTGGCTGTATCCACTACTTTTCATGGATTTTTCTGTACAAGGGCATTGGTGTTTCCATACCAGATCACGATGCAATCAGTTAGTATGCTCTCCACCACACACCTATAGAAGTTTGTCAGTGTTTTAGATGACATGCCAAATCTTCGCAGACCTCTAAGGAAGTAAAACTCCTGCCATGCTTTCTTCATGATGTCACTTGCGTCCTAGATCCAGGACACTCCTCTGAAATGATAACAACAAGGAAATTAAAGTTACTGACCCCCTCCACCTCTGATCCTCCAATGAGAACTGGCCCATGGACTCCACCTGAGGTCAATAAGCAGCTCCTTGGTCTTGTTGACATTGAGTAAGAGGGTGTTATTGTGGCACCACTCAGCCAGATTTTCAATTTCCCTCCTATATGCTGATTTGTTTCCATCTTCGATTTAGCCAACGCCAGTGGTGTTGGTGGCAAACTTAAATATGGCATTGGAGCTGTGCTTAGCCTTACAGTCATTAGTATAAAGCAAGTAGAGCAGGGGGCTAAGCACACAGCCTTTGTCCCTGTGCTGTTGGTAATTGTGGAAGTGTTGTGGCCAATGCAGACTGACTGGAGTCTGCAAGTGAGGAAATCGAGGATCCAGCCGAACAAGAAGGTATTGAGGCCTAGGACTTGAAGCTTATTGATAAACATTTGATAGTTTATCACCATTTTAACAAAAAGGAAAGATTTTGAATGGTTGATTAATAAAAGGAATAAGTGATCCAAATTCAACTCAAAATTTGCAATTCTTAGTTCATGACGAGAACTGTTATTTTAAATTTCCTTATGGATATATTTCACAAGTTTGATCTATCCTTTCGATTATGTTAGAGGTTTTCTGCCTCCATTCAAGCCAAGTATTATATAAATAGCTCATAACAAGATTTTAAAATCTTTCTGCAGGTTTGAAGATGCCATGCAGTGGTTTCAAAAATCTAAACAAGAGTTCGCAGAAAACCCCCCAAACATGGAATGGAGCAATGTGATACTAAAAGCAGAAGAGATTATACCAGAATATTTTGAAGTAAGAATTTTATCTCAAATACTAAGAATAAGTCACTCTATGGTTAAACAAATTTTTATCTTAGAAGCATAATAGGAAAACAAATGTGTAAAAGATATATTCGGGGAATGGGTGGTAGTGCAAGATATATTCTGAAATGTTTCGTGTTTTTAAGGTAATTCTTTTGCTTACGTAATAGTGGTTTTGATAGCTTTGTAATAAGAAACATTAATTTTTTTCACATTTTTTTTTGGGTGGTAACAGTGGCACTTCAAATTTATGCCATTTACCTTTCTTTGCACTACCCAGAGATCCGATGTATTAGACGTTAATAGACTTTTGGGAACACTACAAATATTAAAATTCAGTTCATGTTTCATTCATCCATTGTGGCAGATTTCTAGATTTTAAATGTATTAATTCAAGCTCCAGAATATGTGTGACCAAACTGACTTCCTGCACGAAACCCACACAGTAGGCAAAAGGCCTCATGCTGTTGGGATTTTTCAGAAAATTAATTCAAGTCATATCAAGTTCTTGGTATGCAAATTATTGGCCATCTTCTTTAAATTTAGTATTTAGTTGTCAGATTTTCCGATACCAGAAAGATGAATTTTGCCTCAGGCATAATCTGAATTTAGGTTCCATTGATTTTTGCTGTAAGTAACTGATGAACTAGAAACATAGAAAACCTACAGCACTATACAGGCCCTTCAGCCTACAATGCTGTGCTGAACATGTATTGACTTTAGAAATTACCTAGGATTACGTATAGCCCTCTATTTTTCTGAGTTTCATGTACCTGTCCAAGAGACTTTTAAAAGACCCTATTGTATCCGCCTTGACCACCATCGCCGGCAGCCCATTCCATGCACTCACCGCTCTCTGCGTAAAAAAAACTTAACCCTGACATCTCCTCTGTACTTACTTCCAAGCACCTTGAAACAATGCCCTCTCGTGATAGCCATTTCAGCCCTGGGAAAAAGTCTCTGACTATCCACATGATCAATGCTTCTCATCACCTTATACACCTCTACCAGGTCACCTCTCATCCTCTGTGGCTCCAAGGAAAAAAGGCCAAGTTCACTCAACCTATTCTCATAAGGCATGCTCTCCAATCCAGGCATCATCCTTGTAAATCTCCTCTGCACCCTTTCTATGGTTTCCTTCCTGTAGTGAGGTGACCAGAACTGAGCACAGTACTCCAAGTGGGGTCTGACCAGGCTCCTATACAGCTGCAACATTACCTCTTGGCTCTTAAACTCAATTCCACAGTTGAGGAAGGCCAATGCACTGTATGCCTTCTTAATCACAGAGTCAACCCGTGCAGCAATTTTGAGCGTCCTATGTAGTAACTGTTCTTGAACCTGGTGGTTAATTGGCTAAACTTGCAGTTTGTTATAGAAGTGCAGAACCCAGATGACATACAAGGCAATTCAGCCCACCAAATCTTTTGTGATTTTTTTTTTTTTTTTACAGCTTTTGTTCCCTCACTCTTTCCCTCAGCCCAGTAGATTATTTTTCGTCACATGCCTATCAAACTGATCAGCCAAAACCGAAATGATGTTCATGTCATTACTCTGCCTTTCTCATCCTTTAGGTGAAAATAAATGAATATATTGAAAAGTGCACTGATCCTCCTGACCCCATAGCAACCTGCCAACATTTAAATTGTCAAGGATACTACAAGAAGGAAATCTATCCATCTGACCCTGATTACAAGGTATGGCTTCATACATGTAGAATGCTTACATGCAATGAGCCAAACTTAAAATATCTCTTCTGTCAGTTGATGCTTGTTTTTGACTTGCTAATAAGGATTGTTGCCAGATAATCTCATTAATCCGATGGAAGTAGTAATGGGACGCTGTTTCTGAATGTAAGGAAGCAATTTTCATGTAAGGATTAAACTGGAATTTAGACTAGATTGCAAGCAAGAATTGGTAATTTTATTTGGGCATTAATTCTTGTTCACTGTTGAAGAACTGATTCCAGATGGAAACTGAGCATTTTGATTGTCTAAACACGAGATCCTGCAGACGCTGGAAATCCAGAGTATCACACTCAAAATTCTGGAGGAACTCAGCATCTATGGAAAGGAATAAAGAGTGATGAAGGGTCTTGGTCCAAAACACCGACGCTTTATTCCTCTCCATAGATGCTGCCTGATCTGCTGAGTTCCTTCTGCATTTTTGTGTGATATTTTGATTGTCTGGTAATTTTCCAGTTGTTTTGATCATCTAGTGAGGATTTGATTGTCTCAAAAAGCATATTAGTTTAAGTATATGTTTATGTATAATAATGTGATTCACGCTGCTTTCTGTCTGATTTATTCTCCACCCAGTTAACCTAAGTTTTGGTATTGATTCTGAACAGACCCACCCAGTTACCCTCCACCACCACTCTTCTCTGTCTGGCGGAACTGGTCCTCACTCAATAATTTATCTTTCGGCTCATCCCACTTCCTCGAAACCAAAGGTGTAGCCATGGGCACTGGCATGCGTCCCAGCTATCCCTGCCTTTTTGTCCGCTACGTGGAACAGTCCATGTTCCAAGCCGACAGCAGTATTGCTCCCCAACTCTTCCTACGCTACACCGACTGCATTGGTTCTGCTTCCTGCACCCATGTTGAGCTTGTCAACTTCATCAGCTCTGCCTCCAACTTCCAACCTGCCCTCAAATTTACCTGGTCTATTTCTGAGAGCTCTCTCTCCTTTCTCGATCTCTCTGTCTCCAGAGGTGGAGACAATCTATCTATTGATATCTTTTATAATCCCACTGATTCTCACAGCTACATGGACTATACCCTGTCACTTGTAAAAATTTCATTTCCTTTCTTAGTTCTTCCATCTCCGCTGCATCTGCTCTCAGGATGAGGCTTTTCATTCCAGAACTAATGAGGTGTCCTCCTTCTGCAAAGAAAGCGGCTTCCCTTTCACCAGCATTAACGCTGCCCTCACCCGCATCTCTTCCATTTCACACACATCTGCTCTCACCCCATCCTCCTGCCGCCACACCAGGGACACGGTTCCTCTGGTCCTTACCTATCATCCCACTAGCCTCCACATCCAGTACATAATTCTCCTTAATTTCCGCCATCTCCAGCGGGATCCCACCACCAGGCAAAACTTTCGCTCCTCCCCACTTCCCACTTCCACAGGGATCGCTTCCTACGCAGCTCCCTAGTCCGCTCGTCCCTCCCCACTGATCTCCCTTCTGGCACTTATCCTTGCAAGCGGAGCCGGTGCTACCTCTGCCTCTACATCTCCTCCCTCACTACCAGTCAGGGTCCCAGACAATCCTTCCAGGTGACACCACACCACCTGCGGGGTCTCTTGGGGTCACTTATTGTACCTGGTGCCACCAGAGTGGCCTCCTGGCTATCAGTGAGACCCAATGTACTGTAGATTGGGAGACTGCTTTGCCAAGCACCACTCCTCCAGAAAAAGCAGACTCTCCCTGTAGCCATCCACTTTAATTCCATTTCTCATTCCCATTCCAGTGTGTCAACTGGCATGATGAGGCCTCACTCAGGTTGGAGGAGCAACACCTTGTATTCCATCTGGTGGCACAAACATTGATTTCTTGAACTTCCAGTAATTGCCTACCCCCTTCACCATTCCCCGTTCCTGTTTCTCTCTCTCAGCTTTTGTCCTTATCAGCCCATCACCTCCCGCTCGTGCTCCCCCCTTTTCCTTTCTTCCATGGTCTTCTATCCTTTTCTATCAGATTCCCGCTCCTCCAGCCCTTTATCTCTTTCACCAATCTACTTCCCGGCTCTTTACTTCACCCCTCTCCCTGTTTCACCTATCACCTGCCACCTTGTACTTCTTCCTCCTCTCCCCTACCTTCTTTGACTTCTCCCCTTCCTTTCTAATCCTGAAGAAGGGTCTCGGCCCGAAACGTTGACTATTTACTCTTTTCCATAGATCCTGCCTGACCTGCTGAGTTCCTCCAGCATTTCTGTGTGTGTTGCTTGGATTGCCAACATCTACAGATTTTCTCTTGTTTATGATTTGAAGTAATTAATTATGCATGCTTTTCTTCCTCAACCACCTGTTCTTCCCATCCCTGGTAGATGTGCCTTGTTCCCATTTCGTCTCCTGTCAACTAAATATACCCTGTTCTTGGAATGAGGACAAGGAAGTGAAGGCGTTGAGGCTTCATCAGTGTAGGTGACCCTATAGAGTGGTGTCCAGAGCCAGGCATATCAAGGGATGGTGTCTCAAAGAGCCACTTTGAATTAGTTGTACTGCATGCTGCAGGGACACTGCAAAGGACCTTTCTATGCATTCTATTATAAATGAGATAAGAAAATGTAGTATTTATTCTATGAAATTTCAGAGGTCTGTACCTGCAATTTTGTTACCTTTCAGGGTTATGTCGAACTTTCTTGTGACAATAATTGCGTCATGCAATATCATACGACCTGCTGGAAAAAGTTGAGGGATTCTAACTACCAGGGGCAATCGAATCAGGTGAGATATATTCTGATTGCTCACTCCTCTTATTTCCTCTCTTCCTACCCCATCTTGTCATCTTCCTTATTTTGATGAATTTTCCATACTATCGCTTTCTATTTCTTGTTAGACAGATGAAGAGAGGAAACCCAATGCTTCTGTTATATTTATTCTATAAAACAAAAATATCCATAAGATTGAAAGAGTGCAGAGAAAATTTACAAGGACGTTGCCAAACTTGAGAACCTGAGTTGTAAGAAAAGGTTTAAAAAGGTTAGCACTTTATTCCCTCAAGAGTAGGAGATATGATAGAGACATACGACATTATGAGGGGTATAGATAGGGTAAGTCTAAGCAGACTTTTCCCACTCAGGTTGGGTGAAACTAGAACTAGAGGTCATGGATTAAGGGTGAAAGGTTAAATATTTAAGGCGAACAATGAGGGGGAACCATTTCACTCAGAGGGTGGTTAGACTGCGGAACGAGCTGCCAGTGGAAATGGTGGATATGGATTTGATTTCAACATTTAAGAAATGCTTGGATGTGAGAGATATGGGGGGTCTACTGATTCCCCTCTTCCTGCCTCCTTCCCACTCTCAGTCCGCAATAGAGACTCAGGTTGGAGGAACAACACCTTATATTCCGTCTGGGTAGCCTCCAACCCGATGGCATGAACATTGACTTCTCTAACTTCTGCTAATGCCTCACCTCCCCCTCGTACCCCATCCGTTATTTATTTATATACACACAGTCTTTCTCTCTCTCTCCTTTTTCTCCCTCTGTCCCTCTGACTATACCCCTTGCCCATCCTCTGGGTTTTCCCCCCCCTCCCCCTTTTCCTTCTCCCTGGGCCTGCTGTCCCATGATCCTCTCCTATCCCTTTTGCCAATCAGCTGTCCAGCTCTTGGCTCCATCCCTCCCCCTCCTGTCTTCTCCTATCATTTTGGATCTCCCCCTCCCCCTCCCACTTTCAAATCTCTTACTAACTCTTCCTTCAGTTAGTCCTGACGAAGGGTCTTGGCCTGAAACGTCGACTGTACCTCTTCCTAGAGATGCTGCCTGGCCTGCACCAGCAACTTTGATGTGTGTTACCCATATCAGAATCTGGTTTATCGTCACTCACATATGTCATGAAATTTTTTTTTTTGCAGCAACCGTACTTTTTACCACAGTACTGTGCAAAAATCTTTGGCACCCTAGCTATATATACTGTATATACCTAAGAATTTTGCACAGTACTGTATGTTGATGGACTATATCTGACACCATCTATATTTGCAGATGTTGTTTATCTACTCTAAATGAAATGAGGTTCACTTTTAAAAAGCAGCATGTGGATCTGTAATCAGTGACGCTTTAAATCACGCCTGGTACTGCGTGTAACAATATTTGGAGCGTCAAATAAAATAGGGACTGCAGAATATACTGAACAATTCTGAAATAACTATAGAGAAAGAGACAGAGTTAATGTATCAGGTTGACAGTCCTTCATCAGAACTGTGAAAAGTTAGAACTGAAATTGTAAGTTGTAGAGAAGGGGAGTAGAGACGGAATGAATTACGTAGTGGTGATACAAAGCGCAAGAAAATCCATTCATAAGAAGATAATCAAGTGGAAATAAGGAAAACTGAAATACTAGTGAAGGAGAAATGAGAAATACTGAAAGCTGGATACTCTTAACGTTGAGTCTGACTGCACTTGTAATGCTGTGAGCAGTTTTGATCTTATCTAAGAAAAAGATGTATTGGTGACAGTCCAGAGGAGGTTCACAAGAATGCTCCAGGAATGAAAGGGTATGCTAACCATTTGATGGCCCTGGATCTGAACTCACTGGAATTTAGGAGAGTGAGGGGGAATCACATTGAAACCTGTCAAACATTGGAAGGTCCAGTTAGAGTGGATGTGGAAAGGATGCGTCCTGTAGTGCAGGCGTCCCCAACCTTTTTTGCAACGCAGACCGGTTTATTATTGACAATATTCTTGTGGACCGGCCAACCTGGGGGTGGGGGAGGGAGGAAGTAGGGTTGCCAACGGACAAGAGTAGCAGTCAAATACGTTTTTAACCCCAGGAAAAACTACAATGACCATGAAGCCTTGCGCAGGCGCCAGTGTGCATGCGTGACTTACGTATGCGTGTATGTGCCGATTTTTTTCTGCAAATCGTTTTTGGCGATTCTGTCCAGGGAGGGGTTGGTGTTAATCACGACCAGAATATAGGTGATAAGTAGCTAATACACTCAATTTCATTTCTAAAAGGGTTTATCTAACGAATTTAATATTAAACACACAGTGCGTATTTTCCTCGCATGAATATAGTGATAAGTCAATTATCAGGGGAGCTTGAAGTAAGTGTTGAACGAACTCCCAGTAGAAGTGGTAGAGACAGGTTCGATATTATCATTTAAAGAAAAATTGGATAGCTATATGGACAGGAAAGGAATGGAGGGTTATGGGCTGAGTTCAGGTCGGTGGGACGGGGTGAGAGTAGCGTTCGGCACGGACTAGAAGGGCAGAGATGGCCTGTTTCCCTGCTGTAATTGTTATATGGTTATATAAGTAAGTCAATAGCATCATGACATATTAAGTAACGTTTGGATATTAAACACACAGCACATATTTTCCCCGTATGAACATATAAAGTCATTGCAACACACCAATATCACTGAATCAGTGGGAGCCCTGGGCTGAATACTTGTTCCCTGCAACAAGACGGTCCTATCGAGGGGTGATGGGAGACAGCGATACTCGAAAGGGGTTCCTTATGTCCAGTCTATTCCACAATTTAGTTTTCGTTGCATTCATTGCAGGGATATGTTGGAAATGGAAGCAACATTTTCAGTGCTTTTGTGGCTATCTCGGGATATTTAGCCTTGACTTTGATCCAGAATGCCGGCAGAGATGTTATGTCAAACTTACTTTTCAGCCCACCGTCATTTGCAAGCTCGAGGAGTTGATCTTCTTCCCGCACTGACATGGATGACGCATGCGTAATGACCTTGCGTGCGTTCAAGCTCAACAGTGCGTGACGGGGAATAAGGAAATGGGCAGCTGACTCATATCGCCAAATCATATCGTTTCCTTGCGGCCCGGTAGCACATGCTTTGTGGCCCAGTGGTTGGGGACCGCTGCTGTAGTGGGAGGGTCTAGGATGAGGAGGAAATTTTTAAGCCAGAGGGTAATGAATCTGTGGAATTCATTGCCGTGGAGACCAGGTTACTGGATATATTTAAAGCAGCGGCTGATAGGTTCTTGATTAGGTAGGATGTTAAAGATTAGTGGAGAAGGCAGGAGGATGGGGTTGAAAGGGATAGTAAGTCAGCCATGATGGAATGGCGGACCCTTTGGGTCGAATGGCATAATTCTGCTGCTTTGCCTTATGGCTGTGGCCCAGGTGCAGGGTCGATGGGCCTAGGCAGAATAATAGTTTGGCATGAACTAGGAGGGCCCAAGGACCTGTTTCTGTACTGTAGTGTTTTGTAATTCCTCTTCCAGATTCTTGTAGACCATATCCAGTAAAGGGTGAAAATGTATGTCACATTTGTTTGATAAACTGTATATTCAAATCAATGTGTTTTTCTTTCTCCACAGGATTTCTGTTCAATGAATTGTATAAACAGTGGTTGTAAAGGGATAATCATAAAACTTACGATACACAGTGCTGCAGGAAGCACACAAACAGAGGTAATTACCAGCAATATTGCAGTGTATTTTCGACTGTTAATGGCCAGAGTGGTGTGAATGAGTTTTGAGCATTGACCTTTGGCATTTTTTAAACACTATGAACCACATTATTTGTGGTGGGAAAGCTGTTGGAAAAGATTCTTAGAGATAGGATCTATGCGCATTTAGAGAATCATGGTCTGATCAGGGACGGTGAGCATAGCTTGTGAAGGGCAGATCGTGTCTAACAAGCCTGATAGAGTTCTTTGAGGAGGTGAACAGGTATATAGATGAGGGTAGTGCAGTGGATGTGATCTATATGGATTTTAGTAAGGCACTTGACAAGGTTCCACACGGTAGGTTTATTCAGAAAGTCAGAAGGCATAGGATCCAGGGAAGTTTGGCCAGGTGGATTCAGAATTGGCTTCCCTGCAGAAGGCAGAGGGTCGTAGTGGAGGGAGTACATTCAGATTGGAGGATTGTGACTAGTGGTGTCCCATAAGGATCGGTTCTGGGACCTCTACTTTTCGTGATTTTATTAACGACCTGGATGTGGGGGTAGAAGGATGGGTTGGCAAGTTTGCAGACAACACAAAGGTTGGTGATGTTGTAGATAGTGTAGAGGATTGTCGAAGATTGCAGAGAGACATTGATAGGTTGCAGAAGTGGGCTGAGAAGTGGCAGATGGAGTTCAACCCGGAGGAGTGTGTGGTGGTACACTTTGGAAGGACAAACTCCAAGGCAGAGTACAAAGTAAATGGCAGGATACTTGGTAGTGTGGAGGAGCAGAGGGATCTGGGGGTACATGTCCACAGATCCCTGAATGTTGCCTCACAGGTAGATAGGGTAGTTAAGAAAGCTTATGGGGTGTTAGCTTTCATAAGTTGAGGAATGGAGTTTAAGAGATGCGATGTAATGATGCAGCTCTATAAAACTCTGGTTAGGCTGCACTTGGAGTACTGTGTCCAGTTCTGGTCGCCTCGCTATAGGAAGGATGTGGAAGCATTGAGAAGGGTACAGAGGAGATTTACCCGGATGCTGCCTGGTTTAGAGAGTATGGACTATGATCAGAGATTAAGGGAGCTAGAGCTTTACTCTTTGGAGAGAAGGAAGATGAGAGGAGACATGATAGAGGTGTACAAGATAATAAGAGGAATAGATAGAGTGGATAGCCAGCACCTCTTCCCCAGGGCACCACTGCTCAATACAAGAGGACATGGCTTTAAGGTAAGGGGTGGGAAGTTAAAGGGGGATATTAGAGGAAGGTTTTTTACTCAGAGAGTGGTTGATGCGTGGAATGCACTGCCTGAGTCAGTGGTGGAGGCAGATACACTCGTGAAGTTTAAGAGACTACTAGACAGGTATATGGAGGAATTTAAGGTGGGGGGTTCTATGGGAGGCAGGGTTTGAGGGTCGGCACAACATTGTGGGCCGTAGGGCCTGTAATGTGCTGTACTATTCTATGTTCTATGTTATTAGCTAGTGCAAGAGAGTTTTATGGCATTGCTAACCCTGCTTTGGTCATGTGCTTCCCTATATGGTTGCATTAAATCTTGGGATATGTAAGGTTGAAGGAATGGTGAGATTGTTATCATGCAATGTTCTTTGCTGAATTCTATAGACTGGATTGTACTCGACCCCACTCAAGTCTTGCATTCACCACCTCCGCCCTTTCCTGGCCTTTGCAGTTTTCACAGCCACACAATTCCAGCAGAAATTTGAGGTGTTCCTGCCCCGTGAGGCAGGGCAGTCCCTAAGCAACAGCCCGGTCCCAGGTAGCAGATCCTGGGTCCTCACTCACAGTCTACCCTGCGAGGATCAGAAACGTTTATTTCCATCTCTTGATATTTGATTGTTTAAATCTTATTCTTCCTGACTTGTCCTTCAAAGCCTTTTTGCTGTAGGACAACTCATTTATCTAACTCCTGTCCCAGTCTCTTATTAACCACCTTTTATCACTAAACATGAATCAAATTCATGATCCTCATTGTCGCAATCATTCACTGTCTATCTCCATCCTTTAGCACCTTCCAGACAGCCTTCTCTTTTCAAACTAGATTAAAACTGATCTATCTTCATCTTTTGATCTACTGTAGATAATCAGTTACAATTAAATGCTTCTGAAAATAGAAAGATTAATGTCAGCACAAGTTATCATATTACTAATTTGTGATCTTTTAATAGCTATTAGTTCCTTATCTGAGCTTGGCTTTCATATTTTTTGACAGATTCCTTGCTGTGTAATGTCAAATTATTGTAGTCGTTGAGGTGAAGGTCTTTATTTTTAAATACACCTGTTTTTTTTTCTCAATGTTTTCTTACAGTTTGAAGTGAAGATTCCAGCTCAGCAACCACAACTTTCCACTATGTAAGTATTTAAAAGCATCTGTACTTAGTTTATTATAATAAACTTCCCTGGGGAACTTCATAGGCTGAAAAAAAGTTTGCAAGTTAAGATAATTTGAATAAGTGGCTTGAAGCACAGTTGTTTGGTTAAATTTTGTAGAGATTTTGCAAGTCTTAGAGAGGATGTAGCAGAATGTTTAAGTTATTGGAATAAAAGACGTATGCAGTACTCGTGACATTATTTTCAAACTTGGTGCGTCACCCGGGGAAACTACACTAAAGCTGGAATAATAAAAAAGCACTTCACTCTAATATAATCAGAGAAACTGCCATACTAATATGAATTTTATTTTAGTTCACTAATATTCATTAAATGAAGAAATGAATGCTTGATTTGTCTGGTTTGTATGTGACTGTAAACCCACCGGAGTTGTCTCTGTCTTCTGAACTGATCTAACATGGCACACATCGGAGGGAGGGATGGATCATAAGTCATAAGATCCATACAGCACAGAGAGATGCCCTTTTAATCACTACGTCTATGCTGTCTGTTGTCCCTATCAACACTAATCCCACACCACCACTTTGAGCTTTGCCCTCTGTGCCTTGGTGACTTCTGAAAAGTAATGAGTGTCTGCTTCCATTGCCACATCCCAGAATCCAACCCACCTGACTACAAACTGCTAAAGAGACAAAGAGCATCAGGAGTCCTACATGCAGCTCTGTATTCCGTATTTAAGAAAGAATTTATGAGTCGGGGCACTTCATAGCAGGGTTATGAGGGTAACTCCAAGAATGAAAGATTTTCCTATAAGGAAAGGTGGAGCAATTTGGCTCTGTGCTTATTGTAGTTAAGAAGAATGAGAGGTGAATTTATCAAAACATATATGATTGAGGAGACAGGACAGGATAAATGCTGAGAGAATGTTTCCTCTGGAGAAATCTATGACAAGTTTCAAATGAGGAATCACCTTTTTAACATAATAGGGAGGAACCTCATCTGAGAGAGTTATGAATTTTCCCCATAGATAGTAATTACGGCTGAGATGAAGCGATAATAGGCAGATCAGATCTATGATCTTATTGAATGGCAGATCGGGCTCAAGCATCCATGTGACTTACTGCTGCTCCTAATTCTAAAGGAAGAATAAAACAAAGGATACCGATGCTCCTGAAGAATCGAGTAAGTGCCCCGAGGAGAAGAATACTGAGATGGCAAAGGAAGGACTACATCCATTTTGTTCGACAGGTTTGTTTGGGTTGTTAGTTGTCTGTCCGTCTGTCTCTAACAACCCTGTTTTTATCTCTACAAATAATGCCCCGTGAGCTACAAATTCTCAGATTTTGTTTGGTGGGATTTTTTCCTCTCTCTGTACAGAGCACCCTTGTTGTACAGATTACCATGAAATTCTAAATTAAAGTTGAACAATGCTCCTTATCATATTATGTATATTTATTTTGTTTGTTCATTATGTGTCATGTCGTATGACATGGTGATCATGATCTTTCCGTGACTGTGATTGTCCTCAGCAAATTTTTCGACGGAGGTGGTTTTCCATGGCCGCCTTCTGGCCAGTGTCTTTACAAGACAGGTGACCCCAGCCAATATCAATACCTTTCAGAGATTGCATAACCAGGACTTATGATATAGACGAGCTGCTCATACAACCATCCACCACCTGCTCCCATGGCTTCACGTGCCCCTGATCAGGGTGGAAGGCTAATCAGGTGCTACACCTTACCCAAGGGTGACCTGCAGGCTAGTGAAAGGAAGGAGTTCCTTACACCTCCTTTAGTGGAGACGTACCTCCACCCTGCCACCCACAAACATTTTACAGCTTGTATGTGCACATTTGGTCACATTTTAATCCTTTGAAATATGACACCACAAGGTTATGAATTTGTTTATTATTTTCTAAAAATAATGCCCATCCAAATCACTGGAGCATAATACTTGTTAGAGCATAACACTCATTCCAGATCTTGTTGGGTCCAAAACTAATAGCTGACCTCTGCCAATTTCAGCTTGAGGACTTGTACCTGAGCCTGATGAAGCCCCCCGGTTTTGGCTCCAGTCATGATTGGCTGACTGGCTTCTGCAGTAGATCAAGTAGGGAGCCCTTCCTATGCTACCTACATTCCCCTGGCTTTTCCAGCTGGTCCTACACAGCCCAGCCTGATCTAAGCTGAGCCCAGGGAATTATAAATATAACTTTGTTGGGGTTCTCTTGGTATTCTATTAACCGATCTCTTCTTGATGGAAAGGAATGTTAAATTACAGGCTACCTTTATTTTTATGTTTATGAAATCTTGTATTTTTTTTCCTAACAGTGAAATGTCGCCTATTTCAAGAAATAGCTAAGAACAGAAAGCTGATTGAAAATGCAATCTGTGAAATTGAAAACGTGTCAGAACTGTTAACGTTGTGTAACTTGAAAGAAGTACTTGCCGAGAAGAGCAATAAGATTTCTGCTGAAATCATTGTAGACCGTGTTTTGGAATGGAACTGCAATATTAAGATGCGCCACTTCCTAAGTGTGCTTAGGAATCAGGATATCGCTAAACACCCAGAACTCTTGGAGTGGCTGAAGCTCATCTTGGAATTGAGTAAGATTTGGACTTTAATTTGCACTGAATTATCACCACAGACAGATTATACCACAAACATTTGGAGATACAGATAGCATTCATCGACTTTAATTCATAAATTAACTCTTGAAACATTTTTCTGGACCTCGGGTTGACTCAAGTGTTCAGGACTTTGCAGAAGTTGGGCAGTAGGAGACAACTTGTGATTCCACATAATCTTGGGGGCATTTACATTTTGCTCAACTGTCACAAAACCAGATTTATAAAAAAAATTCATTGATATAAGACACTTTAATTTTCCAGCTCTCTTCATTATCACAACGTGTTTAATTACAGGTTGACCTTCACTAATCCGACCGACTACCTGTAATCCGGTTCCTTCCATAATCCGGCACTGATTATGCTTAATGTGATCCTTCTGTAATTCGGCATTTTCACTAATCCGGCACTCCTCAGGTCCCAATGGTGCCGGATTAGTGAAGGTCGACCTGTACTAGCTTTAGAGCTGGGTTCTTTCCTGTTCAAGTATGAACATTTTTAATTTCCATTATTTTCACAATTTGAGTTCTCTTTATCATTGCTATGAACTCCCTTTCATCAACTCCCCTACTCATGTTCTCAGTATTATTTATTCACTTGTTTTTTTTCGTTTGTCTCCTTTTGCACATTAGTTGCTTGTCAGTCTTTGTGTGTGGATTTTCACTGATTCTATTTAATTTCATTGTTCTACAGTGAATGTCCTCAAGAAATGAATCTCAGGGTAGTATATGGTGTCATATATGAACTTTGATAATAAATTTACTTTGAACTTTGATTTAAGTTGTTTTGATTGTCTTTCCATTATTTTCATGGTAATGACACAACCTGATATTTTAGTTCACTTTTCAAACACTACAGAGCTTATCCATATTTTAAAATGATAACAAAACTTGTAGATTAACCAGCAAGGTCTAAAACTCAATCCACTGTTTTATGTCTGAATGAGATTTTCTTCTCAATTATATACAAGTATTGCGTATTTGTTTTCTCCTTTCAGGTGACCAGTGCAGTTTGTACTTCTTATTTAGTTATAAGAAAATCTTAATTCAAGTCCTTAATGAAGCAGGAGATCTCGTTATCAACATTGCTGTAAAGCTGCTGTCTAGGAAAGCTATAAGTCAACAGGAACTGAAGATATTGACTGTAACTGCGCCTGACCAAAGATCACATACTTTGATGGAGCAAATGATCACCAGTAAGATACTTTGGCAAATTGGTGAGCTAGTGTTTCTTCTGGCTGAAGAGCAAGATGCAATTCCAAAACTGAAGCCTTTATTTGAAGAGTTTAACCAGGAGTTTGATAAGTTCAGTAAGTTGGAGTTATTTTAGTTTGGTACATTTATTCAAACAAATGCAATTTCAGTTTTAAAAATGTCAAAAGCAGCACATGAGGACACTTTTACTTCTGTGGAGGTTCAGGTGATACCAGCTACTGATGGACATCTGACAGTTCTTTCTTTCAAGCAAATTGGTTCTTGTCTCCAAACTTCCCTGCAAACTGCACGCCTTTTTTGGTGAACAAAATTTTAAGAATGGTTTGCATAGTGAATTGGAATCATCAAAATGCTCCCTTTACGCTTGACTTATCCAGGAGGGAAATAGTGCTGGAGTTAGCCTGAGTGACTTTATCTTTGCATTGTAAAGAATGATTCCCCAGTTGAAAAAAAGTTGTAACTGTAACTTATTTGTGGAATTTAGAGGGCTTGCTTATATAAAAACAAAATGGAGTCTAACCTGTGTCCAGTCTAAGTTGCAAACACAAGAAAATCTGCAGATACTGGAAATTCAAGCAACGCACACAAAATGCTGGTGGAATCTGATGCAACATCCAACCTGATGGCATGAACATGATTTCACTAACTTCAGTTAATGCCCCTCCTCCCATTCTTACCCCATCCCTTATTTATTTTATTCCCTCCATTTTTTTTCCTCTCTCTCTCTCTGTCCCTCTCACAATCACTCTTTGCCTGCTCTTCATCTTCCTCTGGGCTCCCCTCCCCCTTTCTTTCTCGCTAGGCCTCCCATCCCATGATCCTCCCCTTTCTCCAACTCTGTATCCCTTTTGCCAATCAACTTTCCAGCTCTTAGCTCTTATCTCTCCCCCTCCTGTCTTCTCCTATCATTTCGGATCTCCCCCTCCCCCTCCCACGTTCAAATCTCTTACTATCTCTTCTTTCAGTTAGTCCTGATGAAGGGTCTCAGCCCGAAACGTTGACTGTACCTCTTCCTACAGATGCTGCCTGGCCTGCTGTGTTCCACCAGCATTTTGGGTGTGTTGCTCCAGTCTGGTGCTTGCTTCACCCTCTTTTTTTGTACAGATGTTGTATTACTCCTACCCTATGACAGGTGGTACTGCAATTGACTGCCCTTGCAACTCCCCTGAGTATGTCCTGATCCTGGCCATATTTCTCGCTCAGCATAATATTGCAACTGAAGGACATTTGGACAACTTTCTCCAATTGATGAGATGTGCTGCTACACTCTTGACAGTATAAAGCCATCCCTATCTGCTCAGAATCTCTCTCAATCAGTCTTGCAGCTCTGGATGTCAATGCCTGACAGATCCTGAGTCCAGTAGCTTAGGCTTTCAATTGGAATTTTATAATGTGGCCAGCCTGAGGTAGTGGAAGGACAAATTCAGCAAAATTCTGAGTAGCATTCTGGTTCTACCAGTGTGCACTAAATCTGGGGGTAGAGTGGGCGGGGAGAAATTATAGGACTGACAGTCCAATGATGCTGCTTTAAGAATTGTAAGGATACACATACTATATTATAAATTGCGGTCACCGTAATTTATGATCTGGGCAAGCAGCAGTACTATGATTTGCGGGTTCTAATCTATTTTATTCATGGGACAACCAACAGATCTTATATGGATGAATGTAACAACAGTAACTTGTTTAATTACCTAAATAACTGGGATTTATAACAAAAATAACAGCATGTTTATAGCCATTCCTGTAGGGTTTAATTTCTGAACAAGTAAATGATAAAAATAGAAAATGCTGGAAAAAAAAATGATTGATTATGAAAGGTCATTGTCCTGAGTGTTGAATCTTTCTCTCTCTGTGGCCACTGCCTGATATGCTGATTACTTCCAGCATTACTTCATTCAAATTGACATCTCTGGCAATACTTTTGTAGATACAGATAAATTAACAGTTTAAAATGGTACAATCTCAAGCTAAAATTATGGATTTGTTAATGATCTTTTCATGGTTGCAGATTTGTAATTATGCTTTTAATAAAACTAGTGTTTTGTATGTGTAAGATATTTTACAGTTAACTACAGATTATATACACAGTAGCATTAACAATTATGTGTTGACTTTTAGACAAAGGCAGTGTCCCTAATTTTGGAAATGCTTTGCCCATGGATTCCTTTTCCAAGGACCTGGATTATTCATTATTTTACCGCCTTCTTCATCTGCTCATAATAAAGGGCACTGAAGTCGTTTTACAGATATTTGATCGGGCACTACCACCTCAAGTATTAAAGAGGGAATTACTTAAAAATAAACGCATTTTAGAACCTTACCATAAAGGCACCTCAAAGGCCATGGTAAACACAGGTGAATGGAGTTTACTTTTTCCACCTAACAACGAGCAACCCAACTCACAGAGATTTGACATCACGTTGCTGGCCTCACTTATTAGACACTTGAAGATCCTTCCCTCCCCCCGTAGAGGGTGGGATACTGAGCCTGCGAGTAATGACCACAGCAAAAGTGCAGCTATAATACACCTCTGCAACCTCCGAAACAAGCTTCTTTTCGAAACTCTGAACACTGGAATTAATGAATCCGAATTTGCTGTGATGTGGGACAGAATGACAGAAATCCTTGTGAACCTTGGGGCAGATAAGCAAGAGTTACAGGAGCTGAGGAGTTTTCCTGTTGAAAAACTGTGGGAGGATCACCATCGACTGGCCGGTTATCTGGGAAAACCTGTGGCAGATGTCATGCAGCTGCTCTTGTCATTTGTTCAACAAGGTACACGTCAACAGAAGCAGAATACTCTATTTTTGTAACAGAAAGTATCGTAGCATATCTTGCACCTGTCAAGTACTAAGCGTTGCTGAATAGCCCCAATAATTACTATGGCGGAGATCATTAAATCTTTTGTTTCCTTGATTTCTACTCAAAACTTTCTTCTATTCATCCTGTTCCAATGAATAATTAACTTTTTTAAAAATAGTGTTGGTCTTTTCACTATAAACTCTTATTTATTCTATTAACCTTGCTAGAGGAAACATTCTTTTAAACTAGTCATTAATACAGCCTGAGTACCCCTTATCTCAAATTCCAAAGTGCAAAAACCTCCAAAGTCATAAATCTTTTTGAGCACTGACACAATGTCACAAATGGGAAATTCCATAAGCTGCTGGGCAGGTTCCCTGGCACTGCACAGGTCTCTGGGCACCTTGGACAGTTCTGAGAAGTGACCTTGTGTAATAAACAGAAATTAATGAAAAATAGAAAAATACTGCATAAAGTGAAAAATTAAGATCTCGATCATGTATGGTAACAATGGATTCGGCCGAGTCAGGGTGAAAACATGCTGATTATGAAACAAGCTAAGATCTATCATGACAAACTGAAAATTGAAGGTAATTGTGAATATTTAGCAGGCTAGTTGCAGAAATTTAAGAAAAGGCATAGCATTAAAGTTTTAAAGATTTAAAAAGTTTTAAAGACAAAGCATCTACTGATCACGAAGAAGCAGAGAAATTCATTGGAGTTTGTGAAGATCTAACATCAGAACAAGTCTACAGTGCTGATTGTTCTTATACCTTACATAAAACCTGAAAGAAATTTAAAATACAAGTACAGAAAACTGCATTGTAGTTTGAGACTGAAAGCCTGCCGTTGTTTGCTGTTGTTCAACAGCTGATTCAGGTATTCTCCCGATGCTGCTTTCGTTACCCTACACACAAAGGCTGCTTACCAGTGGCACAAGTTCAGAGTTGGAAATGATGGTGATCCCAAGCTAGTTTATAATTTATTCCAGTATCTGAAAAATTCTTAAATCTGAAACACTCTGGCCCCAAGCGTTCAGCCTGTATTTATTAATTCATGATGTTGTCAAACCAGATGCAGATTCCAAACTAGTCTAAATTGAGCAGTCTAAGCTAAGATTCTTTCAAATGCCCTTTGCAAGCACATTAATTAACATTGCACTTACATTTTCTTTGTTACAGTAAATAGAATAAAGGATTGGGAAAGTGATACTTGCTTGTATTTAAACTAAAGCCACAATTACATAAAGAAATAAAATGGATTTGGTCCTTGAGCCAGCTGACTTGAAGTATTGTAGGACAAGTCTCCTATCCAAACTGAATATGGGCTTTGTTGTTCTGTTGGTGTTTAGGGTGTTCAGTAACTAATCTCTTTGGATAACTCAGTGATATCAAGCAGTTATTTTAAATATCCAAACTAAGTACAGAACTAAAAAGTAACTTGTGGAATCCAATGTTAACAATTAATTCAAGAACACTGATGTGACTTGTTGGCCATTATTCATCTAGATAACACTGTACAACCCATCAAACTTAAAACTCACTCATCCCTTTCCTTCTATAGGAATGACTGTACAATCAAAAGAAGCAGCATCGACAAACTGTAAGTAAATTGGTTACACTGATGCATTTTGGAATAACATGAATTTGACAATTTTAAAATATTCAGTATAAGTATTGAAACAAAGTATTTGAGATTCGGTAACACTGCCATCAGTTTCAGGCTGTGTTCACATTCACTTTGAATTTTATTTTCTACTAATGCTATTCAAGATGTATTTTAAAATGAGTGCAACCTTAATGCCCACTAATTCTCTCTTGATTACTGCCTACCAAAGAAACTCCTGGAAGAAAGCTGTTGTCCCTAAGTAATTTTTTGGACAAGGTGTTAAATGGAAGTCCTGCACACTTTCAAAGGACTGGGGTACAGCAGTCAACAATGCAACTTAGAGCCCCTATAACCCATTGCTGTCATGCAGAAGTGAACAGTATAATGCAAGTTAGTCACTCTTTCCCTAGTCTAAGGGTGGGAAATTGGCAATCAGTAGGCGGTCTATCTCACTATGATTTTAAAAAAGTGATGTTAACCAATGTCTATTTCTGTTACCAGCTGTTTTACCTGCACTTCCTCCTCCACAAGAGATAAAAGAAAAAATAATGGAGTCAGAAGATCTAATTGATGATCACTCAGTGGTAAGAACATCCGCTTGCAAACTATCATTAATTTTGGAGACTATATAGACCAGTCTTTAATAATGAATGATATGTTTCTTTCCACTCCTAGAATCCAGAAAAAGAGATGGAATGTTTTTAACAGTTGCCAAAGCCACTTTTCCAATTTGGTTCTGTTGGTCAGGACTTTCCTGCTGGCTTAATACCAATTAACACATTTTTTTTTTGCAATGCTGGTGAAGCTGATAATGTGAACAAATGCTTCACAGACACCATTCCTCATTGCATTCATTCATGCAATACCAATCTGCAAAATATCTTTATATAAACCTTCCATCATTCAGATATTTAATCAGGTGCAGTGATCAAAACCTGGATTTCTATCTTTGCATTGTTCACATTTTTTTGTTAATCCTTGTAATGCCCAGTTTGCTGCTCAGTGCGATATGAACATCACCTTGCTTATTGTTAAGTAAGTTGTTTATAAAAGAAACATTTCGGAGTTCCATTTAGAGGATCATATAACAGGTCAAAGGTTTATGAAATTGTTTACGCCATGGAAGTAGGCACTCGCCCATGCTGACCAAAAGCTTGTCTACACTAATCCCATTTTATTGCATTAGGCCCATATCCCTTTACTCCTTTTCCAAACATGTACCTGTCCAAATACCGTGACTATAACAACCTCCACCACCTCCTCTGGCAGCTCGTTCCATATACCCATCAACCTCTGTGTCGGAAAAACTTAACTCCCAAATCTCTTTTAAGTATTTCCCTTCTCATGTTAAATCTATCTTCTCTAGTTCTTCCTCTACTTTTGTTGGGTGGGGGGAGGGGAGACTATGACCACCCACCCTATCTATGCCTTTCATAATTTTATAAGGCCATCCCTGAAATTCTGACATTCCATTCAGATCATCCCAGCCCATTGGATATCTCCTTGTAACTACAGTCCTCTATGACAGGCCACATCCTGGTGAATCTCTTCTGCACTCTTCATAGTGCACCTACATCCTTTCTATAGAAGAATGGGATGGGGGGGGGATTCAAAGTCTAGGTAAATTTATTATCAAAGTCCCGATATGTCACCATGTACTAACCTGAGGTTCATTTTCTTGCGGGCATTCACAGTAAATACAAAGAAACACAGCAGAGTCATTGAAGAACTGCACACAACAAAGTCGGACAAATGACTAATGTGCAAAAGATGACAAATTATGCAAGTACAAACAATTATAAACAAACTAATAATAATAAATATTGAGAACATGAGTCGTATGGTCCTTGAAAGTGAAGTCCATTGGTTGTGGAATCAGTTCAATGTTTGGGTGAGTGAAGCTATCCACTCTGATTCAAGAGCCTGATGATTGAGGGTTCTTGTTGATGGCCAAGGGAGGATCTCATTGAAACCTACCAGATACTGAAGGCCTGGATAAAGTGGACGTGGAGAGGATATTTCCATTAGTAGGAGAGTCTTGGAACCCTGGGCACAGCCTCAGAATAAAGGGACATCCCTTTATAAATGAGATGGGGGATATTTTTAATTCAGAGGGTAAATCTGTGGAATTTGTTGCCACAGAGGGCTGTGTAGGCCAATTGTTGACTCTTTATTGATAAAGAGGTTGAGGGTTATGGGGTGAAGGCAGAGAATGTGGTAGAATGAGAGAGGAATCTCTAAGCCTAATGGCCTAATTCTACTTGAATATCTTGTGGTATATATCAATGGCTCTCAAATTGGGTGATATCATGTCCCCCTCCCGAAGGCTGAGGGAGTAAGTAGAGGGGGCGCTCGGTAGCAAGCAGGGCAGTTGAGGAATTACAGGCTTATTTTAAGAAAACTACCTATTTTGAGCATTTGATCCTCAGTGCCTCATAAATGATTACATTAACCATGTAATCGCCTCATCTCTTGGTAATCCACCATTCTCTTGTCTTTGCTCAAAGCAATATGTCGAAAAGCAATGTGACACTTCTGTATCTGGCATATCGTGAGAAATCTGGACTGAAGAAGTCGTGTTATTTCCGGGCTCAGCCCATGCATTATTGCCATTCACTACTATAGGGTACAGTGTTAGCTAGTACCATGCCCATATTCCAATCATGCAGTTATGCCATTCCTATGAATTAGGGTATGCTGTTTAATGGGGTAAAGTTCAGAATTTGCTCTTTTAGACCATAAGATATAGGAACAGAATTGGGCCATTTGGCCCATTGAGTCTGCTCTGCCATTTCATCATGGCTGATCCAATCTCCTGCCTTCTCCCCATATCCCTTCATGTCCTGACCAATCGAGAATCTATTACCCTCTGCCTTAAATATAAACAAGGACTTGGCCTCCACAACTGCTTGCAGCAAAAAATTCCACAGATTCATCCCTCCCCGACTAAAGCAATTCCTCCTCATCTCCGTTCTAAAAGGATTCCCATCCAGTCTGTGTCCTCTGTGTTCTCTCTCACCACAAGAAACATCCTCTCCACATCCACTGTATCAAGGGCTTTTCACCATTCAATAGTTTTCAATGAGGCCCACCTTCATTCTTCTGAATTCCAGAGAACACTGGCCCAGTGCCATCAAATGCTCTTCATGTGACAAGCTCTTCAATCCTGGAATCATTTTCGTGAGCCTCCTTTGAACCCTCTCCAGTTTCAGCACATCCTTTCTTAGATAAGGGGCCCACAACTGCTCGCAATACTTCAAGTGAGGCCTTGTCAGTGCTTTATAAAGTCTCAACATTACATCCTTGCTTTTTTTTTCTAGTCCTCTTTAAATGAATGCCAACATTGTATTAGCCTTCCTCCCCACAGACTCAAACTGCAAGTTAGCCTTTAGGGAATCCTGCGCAAGAACTCTCAAGTCCCTTTGCACCTCAGGTTTTTGTATTTTCTCTCCATTTAGAAAATAGTCAACCCTTTCATTTCTTCTGCCAAAGTGCATAACCATATGCTTCCTGACATTGTACTCTATCTACCATTTCTTTGCCATTTTCCTCATCAATCTAAGCACTTCAGTTAGTCCTGACGAAGGGTCTCGGCCTGAAACGTCGACTGTACCTCTTCCTAGAGATGCTGCCTGGCCTGCTGCGTTCACCAGCAACTTTGATGTGTGTTGCTTGAATTTCCAGCATCTGCAGAATTCCTGTTGTAAGCACTTCTGTAGCTTACTTCCTCAAACCTATCTGTCCCTCCAACTATTTTCATATTGTCTGCAATTCCATCATCCATATCATTGAATCGGTCCCAACACAACCTCTGTGGAATACCACTTGTCACTGGCAGCCAAGCAGAAAAGGCTCCCTTTATTCCTGGTCTTTGCCTCCTGTGAATCAGCTATGGCTTTAGCCATGCCAGAATCTTTCTTGTAATACCATGGGCTCGTAGCTTGTTGAGCAGCCTTATGTGTGGCACCTTGTCAAAGGCCTTCTGAAAATCCAAGTACACATCAACCAATTCTCCTTTGTCTATCCAGCTTGTTATTTCTTCAAAGAATTCCAACAGATTTCTCAGGCGAGATTTTCCCTTGAGAAAACCATGGTTTATTTTATCAAATCCCTCCAAGTGCCCTGAGAACTCATCCTTAATAATCGACTCCAATGTCCTCAACCACTGATGTCAGACTAACTGGCCTATAGGTTTCTTTCTTCTGCCTCACCCCCTTCTTGAATTGTGGAGTGATATTTGCAATTTTCCAGTCTTCCGGAAATATTCCAGAATCTAGTGACTCTTGAAAGATCATTTTTAATGCCTACATGATCTCTTTAGCCACCTCTTCAAAACACCATCTGGTCCGTGTGATTTATCTACCTTCAGACCTATCAGTTTCCCAAGAACCTTCTCTCTAGTAATGGTAACTTCACACACTTCATGACCTCTGACCTGGAACTTCCACCGTACCGCTAGTGTATTCCACAGTGAAGACGGAAGCAAAATACTTATTCAGTGTTTGCCATTTCGTTCTCTCCAGCATCATTTTCCAGTGGTCCAATATCCACTCTCGTCTCTCTTTTACACTATGTATCTCAAGAAACTTTTGGTATCCGCTTTAATACTATTGGCTACCTTACTTTTGTACTCCAGCTTTACTTTCTTAATGACTTTTTTAGTTGCCTTCTGTTGGCTTTTAAAAGCTTTCCAATCCTCTAACTTCACACTAACTTTTGCTCTATTATATTCCCTCTCTTTGGCTTTTATGTTGTCTTTAACTTCTCTTGTTAGCCATGGTTGTGTCATATTTCTTCCTCTTTGGCATGTATATATCCTGTGCCTTCTGAATCGCTTCCAGCCATTGTTGCTCTGCTGTCATCCCTGCCAGTGTTCTTTTCCAATCAATTCTGGCCAGCTCCTCTCTCATGCCTCAGTAATTTCCTTACTCCGCTATAAGACTGATACATCTGACTTTAGCTTCTCCTTCTCAAATTTCAGCGTGAATTTGATCACTTTCCCCTAAGGGTTCTTTTACCTTGAGCTCTCTAATCAATTCTGGTTCTTGCACAACACTCAACCCAGAATGGCTGATCCCCTGGCAGGCTCAACCACAAGCTGCTCTAAAAAGCCATCTCGTAGGCAATCTAGAAACTCCCCCTCCCGGAATCCAGCACCAGCCTGATTTTTCCCATCTACCTGCATACTGAAATCCCGCATGACTATTATAACATTGTCACTTTGGCATGCATTTTCTACCTCCCATTGTAATTTGTAGAACACATCCTTACTACTGTTCGGGAGTCTGTATACAACTCCCATCAAGGTTTTTTTTACCCTTGCAGTTCCTTAACTCTTATCTTCAATGAGTCAACAGCTTCCTACCCTATGTCACCTCTTCCTAATGATTTGATTTCACTTTTTATGAACAGAGCAACACCTCCCCCTCTGCCTTCCTGTCTGTCCCTTCGATACACTGTGTATCCTTGGACATTAAGTTCCCAGCTATAATCCTCTTTCAGCCATGATTTAGTGATGCCTACAACATACTTGCCAATCTGCAACTGCGCTGCAAGTTCACCTACGTTATTTCACATACTATGCGCATTCAAATATAACATATTTTGCTAGTTTTGCTAGTACTGAAATATTGCTGTCCCACTTTATGTACTTTCAAGTAGAGAGTCAAGTTTTGCTGGAGCTATGATGATGTCATAATTTTCGACTTTATTGAATGCAGTGCTTGAGGTTGGACTTAGACTACAGGCAATTGACCATGGTCAGTAATCCATAACAAAAATGACAGTAGCAGACCAAATGAAAAAGAAATTTAGACAATATAGTGTGAAATATAGATTTATACCAGCACCAAGCAACAAATGTGTCTGTTGTGTGGAAAAGGTTTTTTTCAAATGAGGCAATGAAATCGCCCAGGCTTCATAAAAATTTGAAGAGAATACACTCTACAAAAGCAAACAAGAACTTAGCTTATTTTCAATCACCTTGTGGCAACTTTCAAAACAGAAAACATGTCAAAACATGTTTGCCAGCGCTTCACAACAAAGCAGTTTTGGTTTGCGTGTTTCGTATATTTCTTTGCTCATTGCTAAGTCTAGGAAACCCCATACAGTTGGAGAAGAACTGATTCTGCCAGTAGTAAGGGTGGTTCTGAGTATGATTTTGCTTAAGTCCTCAGTCCAAATAATTAAAGCGATACTGCTCAGTGACAATTCTGTTCAAAAACGAATAGAAGGAATGTCTGAGAATGTGGAAGGTACATTGTGCAACATGCTTAGGACAACAGAATTTGCTCTACAGTTGGATGAGTCAACTTTGCCAGGCAATGAATCTTTGCTTCTTGGTTATATTCGCTTCATAAAAGATGAAAGCGTGATTCAAGAGTTGTTATTTGCAAGGGGACTAGAAACAAGTATGAAGGGAGAGTCAATATTTTGGGTAGTTGAGCAATATTTCAAAAAGAAGGACAATCTGCTCACCAATATTCTTGCTCATTCAACGGATGGGGAACCATCAAAGACTGGACGCCAACATGGGATTATTACTTTCTTGAAAAAAGCTGTACCTAACATACTTACCATTCACTATGTAATTCACAGACAACATCTTGTCACAAAAATCTAAGTGATTGGCTGCAGAAATCATTAAATATTGTTATCACAGCGGTAAATGAAATCAGGTCCCAGTTATCAACAATTTCGAGATCCTTGTATTGAGAATGATGAACAATTTGAACATTTGCTATTGCACGCAGATGTCAGGTGGCTCTTTAAAGAGATGATTTTATGTGCTTTTTGAAACTGTGATAAAGTTATTTGAAGACATGAGTATTTCGTTCCATAAACAATTCAAGAATGTTTGGCAACATATTGCTTATTTGTCAGAATTATTTGCAAAGCTTAATGAAATCAGACTTCAATTGCAAGGAGATTATGTGAATCATATCAAAATCAAATTAGTCATCTCCACATTTCTGTTCAGGTTAACCCTATTTAAATGCAACATTGGCTGTTGCGGCCTTTTCCAATTTCCGCGCCTCTCTGAGTTGGAAGAGAAAGAAAGAATACCAGATGATGATCTTCAAGTATACTGCGCCCAACTGGGTGAGCTGTATGTGAAAGAGATTTCAGACTCTTTCCTCGATCCAAATTCCAGATTGGGTAATAAATCCATTCCTGAACACTTGTAATGAAGAATTCACAGGAAGGATGGAGAAAGAACTGATCGCACTGCAAAATGACTTTGCACTGAAGCCAAGGTGCAAAAAAATCATTTCAAGACTTCAGATTGCAGAAAGAAATTTCTAAATGCCATCCTGCACTGTGGATAAAGGTCAAGATGTTCTTTATTGGCTTACCAACATCATAATTAGTGGAGTTCAGTTTCAGTAAGTCACCCAGCAACTTTCAAAGCAACCAAACAGACTGCCAATTACTGAATGTGGGGATCTGAGGTTCCTTCTGAGTGACACTCAGCCCGATGTTGAGAAGCTGATCTCACTGCACCAAGCCCATCCATCTCATTGAAAGGTGAAAAAGCAATGAAGGATTGATAATTGGCCTACTCTAAAATTTTATGCTCTAAAATTGTTGATAAAAATCCTTTTTACTTTAATTAAATCGTTTTATTTGTACCTTTTAAATAGATTTAAATCTGCTTGGATTTTTGCAATTTGTCACTGATTCCAATTTGCATTTCCTATTTTCTTTCACTGTGCATCGTAAATCAAGATTCTTTATAGTTGTTATGCAATGACTAGAAAGAGAGAGAGGGGTGCTGAGAGCCAGGTGAAGGTAACCCAGAAAAACTTGGGAACCACTTGTCTGTAATATGGTGACCAGAACAGCACACGATTTTGCTTCTTCATTTTCCTATCCACTTGTATTGCCATTTTCAGCGAGCTGTGAATTTGCACACTACGGTCCCTCTATATATCAATGTTCCAGTGTCCCTCCACTTACTGTATATAACCAGCCACTGTTAGATCAGTATCAGATTTAATATCACCAGCACGTGTTGTGAATTTTGTTAACTTAATGGCAGAGTACAATGAAATACATGATAAATAAATATAGAGGGAAAAAACTGAGTTAAGTAAGTGTGTGTATGTATGTATGTATGTATGCACATATATATAAAATAATGTGAGGGGTGATTGATAAGTTCGTGGCCTAAGGTGGAAGGAGATGAGTTATTAACTTCAAACTTTCTGTATAATCACTCAAAGAGTTGAACTGCACGTGCATGTAACCAGAGCTGTATAACTCATCTCCTTCTACCTTAGGCCACGAACCTATCAATCACCCCTCGTATACACGCACACAAATATATACACATACACATGTATATCTACTAACTGGGTAGGATCCTTAATGATGGACGCTGCCTTCCTAAGGCACCGCTCCTTGAAGATGTCTTGGATACTATGGAGGCTGGTACCCACGACAGAACTGACTAATTTTACAAGTTTCTGCAACTTATTTTGATCTTGTGTTGTAGTCTTGTTGTTGTTGTTAAGTGCCATCGAGTCATCGTCGACTCTTGACGACCCTGTGGATAATTGCCCTAGAGTTTTGATCCTTGCAAAGGCGGCTCATTGTTAATACACTGTGTTCATAGCTGTCCTTACTGTGTCCTTCCATCTGATTGTCAGCCTTCCACCGAGCATGATATCCTTTTCCAGGCAGATGTTTTTTCCCATGGTGTGCCCAAAGTACGGAGTCTTGTCATTTCAGCCTCCAGTGGGAGATTTGGTTTGATCTCCTTGATGATTCGTTTGTTCTCTGAGAAGTCCTTGAGATGTATAGCATTTTTCTCCAGCAAAGGCGTCAGTAAGCTTCCTATCCTGCTTTACCGTGTGACTTTCACATCCACATAATGTCGTTGACAACACCATCGCCTGCACAAGTCGAATCTCTGTATGTAGGGGTAGATTCCTGTTTCTGAGGCTCTTCTCTAGATCCTTCATGGCTGCTCTAGGGTGATTCTTTGCTGGATTTCTTGACTGCTGACCTCTTCGGTTTTAATTATTGATCCAAGTAAGCTGAAACTGTAAATCACCTTAATTTCCTCTCCATCGAAATTAAAACTGGGAGTGCTGCCAGTAGTCATAATGTTAGTCTTCTCCAGGTTAAGGTGCAGGCCCATCTTAAAACTAAGTTCCTTGATGTTGGTTAGCAGTTGCTTCAGGTCTTCTTCGTTTGCAGCCAGTATTGTCATGTCATCAGCGTAACGAAGATTACTGATGATTCTGCCACCAATTCTCACCCCTCGTATACGCCTGCTTCTTTGAAGATTTGTTTGGTGTACAAACTAAACAGGTGGGGGAGAGAATGCAGCCTTGTTGTACCCCTTCACGGATGCCGAACATTCTGTTTCTCCTCGTTCCATTCGCACTGCTGCTTCTTAATTGATGTAAAGATTGCGCACAACGGTCAAGTATTCTGGTACAGCCACGTGTCTTAATGTGTCATGATCGATGCAAAGGCCTTGCTGTAGTCAATCAAGCACATATAGATGTCCTTCTGGTATTCTTTTGTCTTCTTGAGAATCCATCTCACATCTGCAATGTCTCTTCTTCCCCCCTTCTTTCATGAAACCTGCTTGCACTTTTGGAAGCTCCTGCTCTAAATAAATATGAAGTCTTTTCTAAATGATCTTTAGTAAATCCTGCTGGTGTGAGGAATGAGGGCAATTGTATGATAATTTCCAAACTCCATTGGACCACCTTTCTTCAATATTGGTAAAAACATTGATTTCCTCCATTCACTTGGCTATGGCATTGTCTTCCAGATCAGCTGACAGAGCCTCATCAATATTGCAACAGCTGCATCTGATTGCTGTAGTATTTCAATTGGAAATACTCTTCTTCATCCTACCTTTCCTGAAGTCCACAATCAACTCTTTGATCTTGCTAGGTTGTTGCTGCGATACCACTCTACTGGCAGGTATATCTTGATCCTCTACGCCTTTTCGTCACCATCTGAAATTCTGCCAATAGTGGTTGCATCCTCAGCAGGTTTACCATAATACACTACCTCTCAACTCAATAGGTTCATTTAATGTCAGAGAAATGTATACAACATGCATCCTAAAATTCTTTTTCTTCACAAACATCCACGAAAACAGAGGAGTGCCCATAAGAATGAATGACAGTTAAATGTTAGAACCCCAAAGCTCCCCCTTCCCACGCATAAGCAGCAGCAAGTCAGCAATCCCCCCCACCAGCAAAAAGCATCAGCGCCATCTGCCGAACACTCAAGCGTGCAGCAAAGCATCACTAAAGACACAGACTTGCAGTACCCCAAAGACTACTTGTTCATACAGTAATTCAACATAATTCGAGAGGCTCTCTCTCTCTCCCCCGAATAAGGGAAAAAGAGTTGTCTCTGTTTCACAGCGAGAGGGGAGACATAACAAACAACTCGCTGATTTATGATGTTAAAATTCAGTTGCGTCGCTTTTTCCCAGTTCTGTGCCCCGAGCGTTAGCTCGAGACACATAGCTCCCGATGTTCTTTGTTCTCCCGCAACACTTCAACCGGGGACACCGGCCTTGAATCAGCCCGTCTCCAGAGCCACAAAAATCCGGCACCCTGAAGGCACGCTACTCTTCCAGGCTGTATCATTGGCATATCAAAAAGCAGCCGGTTGTGAGGCCCTGAGAGTGAGTCCCATTTCCGCGAAGAACTGAAGTCAACGTGTAACTCCAGGGCAGGGCCTTCCAAAGAACCTTGAAAAGGGAAAAAGGAGATATCAAAGATAGAAATGGAGCCGTTTCCAAAGATGCAAGCAAAGGAGTGGTCGTTTAGCGCCATCTTAACTTTGCACCACCCTCCAATTTTGGATTGATTTCCAGCTAATCTACTGCATAATCCATATGTATCTTTAAGCACACGGCCCTCACTATCAACAATTCCATCAGTCTTCATGCTGTCAGCAGACTTACTAATCTACTATATAATCCATATGTATCTTTAAGCAAACGGCCTCACTATCTACAATTCCACCAGTCTTCATACTAATCAGACCACAGTCTTTCTCTACAGGTTTTCCCTGTGCTACAGTCTTATGGGAAATTCACCCTTACAGAATTCACCAATCACCATAGAAAAACCTGAGATACAGAATGAAATTCACTGGATATTCATGTGGAGAAAGGTTTTTCATTTATTTAGAGATACAGCACAGAACAGGCCCTCTCAGCCCAACATGCCGCACTACCCGGCATTCAACCAAGTTAACCCTGGCCTAATCACATTACAATTTACAATAACCTATTGACCTACTAACTGGTATGTCTTTCGACTGTGGGAGGAAACCCACACGCACCTGGGGAGGATGTGCAAAACTCCTTACATTGGACTCCAGAATTTAATTAGGAACTGCGACACCTCGACCTGTAATAATACCAGGTGAACCGCTGTGCTACTGTGGCGTTTATTTCTTTTCAACTCACATTTCTTGACACAAGTGCAGAAAGTGCAACTTTGCATTTTCTATAACCAGTTGCATCTCTGTGCTCACAGATTTCCAATCAGAAAAACGAGACTGCCACTGCTGCCCTCTGCCTCTACTCACCAAGCCAAGTTTTTATCCAATTTCACCTTCCACCCCAAATGCCCTTTGTTGCCAGAAGTTTTCTTCAGCCCATCTATACAATGTCTACTGCCTGGCCTTCATCTGTTTTCTTAGAGATGTGCGAAGCAGGGATTCCCCTACACAAAACCACCCCGACTCTACCTAATTAGTCCCTGTTTTTCTGATTGATCACAAATCTAGGTCCTTCATAATTCTGGTAAATATTAAAATTATATTCAATTCTAATTAATATTAAAATTACATTTAAAAGGTTTATTTTCTTTTCATTGCAGATGCTGAAAGCCAAAACAAAGTCTAAGAAGAAAAAGAAAAAGTCTAAAAGTAAAAAAGTAAGCTAATGTTACAGTATACTGATTTGGGGGCCCAAAAGAAATACATTTTTTAATCAAAAATTCAAAATCCCAATCAATTATAAATATCGTTACGTTAGCTGCTGATGCAAGGGCATTTAGTTGTGCTGGGAATGCTTGTGTAAAGCCCTATCTGTGTAGAGAGAAGCTCACTGCATGTTCTGCCAATTATTTCCAATAATTTCTCAGACTGAATTAATTTTACTGAGAAATCCATTGCAGTGAGACATAGAATACAGTAAACAGTGAGGCAGAATCTCACGATCAACATCTGGTTAGCATCAATGTGAGAAAGTAGACATCGCACCGTGAGCTGGCCCTGAGCACAGAGCAAACTGGTGAGGATGTGCTGAGACAGACAAATACTGAGATGTGTAATATCAGCCTGATAAATTGTGAAAAACCACAATGGATTCTGAAATTTCAGAATGTATGGTCTGGAACAGAGTAACACACACAGAGATGATGTTTTGGGCCAAGACCCTCGGTTCCAGCATCAAGCATATCTTGATTCAGGGATCTAGCCAGGTTCACCTAGAGTCCAAGCGTTAAGTTTTTGGAATTATTTGAAACCAAATAGTGATTTTTGGTATTGTTTAAAACTAATAGCAATTAATAAAGTAACATAGTTGTTAGGCTATAGACGTGCTCAGTCCTGAGACACTAGGCAAGGTTACTTGATTCCAAACAATTGGTTTATTGATCATTACAGGAAGTCTCTCCTTTCCCCTTTTCCCAACCATGATGGCTCCTTTCCACTCTCAGTCCATAATGGAGACCCATATCAGAATCAGGCTTACCATCACTCAATTTGTGATAAAATTTGTTTTTCTTTGCAGCAGCAACAGTACAGTGCAATACATAACCGTACTGTGCAAAAGTCATAGCTATGCATATGTGCCAAAGACTAGCACAGTGCTATAGATGGTGACGTTTGATATGTGCATAGTCATACAATCATGTACGTTAGCAGTGCACCTTGTGATCTGAAACAGCAGTAGCAAAAGATAAACCAATAATGGACAGAATACAGGAACTATGAAGCAATTCTGGAAAGTCACCTATAATTAAGTGGTGTGAAGCACATGGCAATGCAATAATTAATCAGAAGCACAAGTACGTGCAAAATAATTAAATGCACTTGCTTAAACTGCTACTGGTCGGATAGAAAGAAGCCCAAGGATGCAACGTTATCAACTTAGGTCACTGAATTTTATTAAAGATGTCATACTACTTTGATGGAAAATAAGAGAAAATTTACCAGGCATCAGATTCACATGAAATTTCCTGAAATAATTTTCTGTTTCCAGGATATAGATACTGAGGACGATCATCAAACAACGCAAGTTGCAGTTCCTAAAAGATAGTAAGTTCTTTTTCTATAAACAAAACTTATTTGCAGGTCCCTTGATCCACAGACTACCTGTACTGACCATCAAACATACGCTGAGACTATTCCTATACGTCACATTTTATTCCTCCACCCAGTTCTGCCACACTCAGGAAAATTATCTTGCCAGTCTTCATGTCCCTGGGATGTGGTTGGAAAGAAATGCACCAGGAGAAAGTGCAAATTGAACACACACACACAGCATAGGGGGAGGTGGTGTGTGTAAGGATCAAACCGGGAGCTGGGACCTCCACCATCTGCACTAGTTGTTGCATCATTGAATGAGCAGCTTCATTTTCAGCTTCTATGCCATGGGATAGAAACGTACTTAGACCTGTTAATATTATACCTTAATCTCATTTCCAATAATTGCTTCACTTGTGTATCCTGCTTTTATCCATGCCTATTCATGCATTAGTCTAAGTTGCTAAGGACTAACATTTGCTAATGTATTATAAAGCTATATGTATAGAAATCTAAGGGAATACATTTGTGAACTTGCAGTGAGCATGTCAAATTGAAATATATGGCAAAGCTTCTAAACACTCCTTAGTTTGTAGATCTGTATCTTATTTTTTGAGCATTTCAAGTTTCCTGTGCTGGTCTCAGGGTGCAGAGATCTCATGAGCACCGGAACAGATGTGGGGAGACAAAAAAGTGGTTCATTGTAGAACTGTGGGAGACTGGAGGTGGTAAACTTAGCATTTGCAAGAGTAGTTAAATATGGGTTCATGAGTTCTTCAGTTCTTCCTGGCTGTACTATCTGAATAATTTATCATTCATTACTTGTTGCAAACATTTTGTTGGATTGACCAAGGATGAACCAATCTTGCAGCAAGTTTTGAACGCCTTAGTCTTATGTGCATCCTGCATGTTTTGGAATTTGGGTTGTAAAATCTGGGGTATTTTTGCACATCTCGAGGTATTAATAATCCAGTCTTCAGTATTTGGAAAAGATTCACTGCGATTATAGAAGCTATGCAATATTAAACTTGTGTTGGGAGAAAAGAAGTTAGAGAATTTCCATACTCATGTTATCAGGGGTGTATGCAGATATAGTCATTTCAGAATCTTTCTGTAAAACAAAACATAATGCACTGAACATTGCAAGAGAGATTCCAGTTTGCCATTTCTTATTCATTCACTCTTCTGGCACCTGTGCTTACATTTACTTTGCAAAGACTGGAAGTAAAGAAGAGCACAATGTCTTTATCTACAATATATGTTAGGACATTTAGATAACCCATCTGAAACTTCAGGGTCTACAGTACAAAGTACATAATTATGAGCCTTTGATTCTTCTGATAATCATATTTGCCAGTTTGAATGATTTTAGTAAAGCTTCTGTAAAGTTTAGTCCTTGGCAAATTCAAGGAAACTTCACAATTATCTCTATGCTGCATACTAATTTTAGTCACATGTTTAATTGAGCATTTATTTCTGTAACAGTGAGGTGCTGTCAATTCCTGTGCAAGAAAACCAATCAAATAAGAATGAGGGAAGTGAGCTTATGGCAAATACCATCTGTAACGTTTCTACATTTGGAGCCATTCCCCCAGACTCTTCGTTATCGGTTTTGCACACTGCAACTGATGGCAGTCATACTGCACCCCTTTTTACAAGTCATGAAGTTAACCAATCAGCTGATTTGCCTGATCTGACCTATCAGAGTGACGGAGAACTGGATGACATTGATTTCATCATCAAAGATTCCAATGTAGTAAGTTTGAATTTCCTTTTTTTTTCCCCCCAGAAGTACTATTGTATAAATAAAATAAATTGAAATCAACTTTGCTTCTGAGTATTTGTATTCGTTGCAACTGTTCAGTTCTGGTTATTTTTTACAGGAAGAATGTGAAAACCTTGGGTAGAGTAGGAACAGAAAATATTCATTTCAGGAACCAATTCTGTAAACATTTTATGGTTCTATGAAAATGTCAATCATTGCTTTCTGCTTCGATGACTGAGATGCTAACTTTATCCTAAATACGTCCTTTCATGGTAGTACGTGACTGGACCCATTCGGGTCTTTACCTCAAAATGAAATATTTGCCTTTTAACTATCCATGATGAGTTGAAACATGTAGGCTGGACCTGAACCTAGCAACTGTGACTGGAAATTATTACATCAGCTCTTCAGACATCGGTGAATAGCTAAATAATGCATACTGGTACAGATCTGAAGTACCTACAGTGGACTTGTCAATCTTCACTACTGTTTGGAACACTCGGACAACCTCACACTCTTACAACTACCTCAGACTGCTTGCCCAATGATGTTGTAAGATATTGCGAAGTCTTATCAACTAGTAAAGTCAAACGTTCTTTCCCCATACCCCTTCAACGTATCTTAAAGTCATACGAGGCCTTAGAATCTTTGCCTTTAAATTTTGACAGTGCTGCAAATTATCAAAGACCCACTGTAAAAGATCCCTTGGTTTGTTCTTCAGTGCAGCTGATGAGTAAAACAATAAACCTCATTTATACGAACCACAAGAGATATTTGATGCACAACTGGGAAGTTTGAAAACTCTCTGGCTGCAGGTATTGTTACCCAGAGAATGTAGCTTCAGGCTCATAAATATGGAAACTTCGATAGACATCTATGGAATATTGAAAGGCATAGGTAGAGTGGATATGAGAGGATGTTCCCAATAGTGGCAGAGTCTAGGATCAGAGGGCACAACCTCAGAATACAAGGCGTCCCTTTAGAACAGAGATGAGGAAGAATTTCTTTAGCCAGGGAGTGTTGAATCTGTGGAATTCATTGCCTCAGAAGGCTGAGGAGGACGGTAATGGGTGTATTTAAAGCGGGGGCTGATAGGTTATTGCTTAGTAAGGGCACCCATCAAGGGTCCCCAACTTTTTTTATGCCATGGTCCCCAACCATTAACTGATGGGTCCACGAACCCAGGTTGGGAATCCCTTGTTGCCAATGGTTACGGGAAGAAGGCAGGATACTGGAGGTGAGAGGGAAAATAATCAACCATGATTGATCAGCAGAGCAGTTTCGATCCAAATGCCCTAAATCTGCTTCTATGTCCTATTGCCTTATGGAGATATCACAGCCATTCATTCTGTTTCCAACTAAGTTGTCCAGCCCAATCATCTGAATGTATGGTTTAGTAAGCTGTTAGGTTCAAGTGATGAGAAACACCTTTGACTTTTACAGTCCCTTGAAAAACTGTGCAAATAATAGTGTTGGTTCTATATTTTTATAAAAATAGTTACAGTATCTAAATGCAGCAATAGATTATTTTCAACTGTGCTTTCAAAAATAATATTAATTAAGTTCTCTTCTAGCAACTGAATCTCTTGGGCCAGATATAATTATTGAAAAGCTTGGACCTAACGCGGCACATAAAGGGTATAAATCAGAACAAACTCTGGAAGAATGGGTCGATGGAGAGTATGAAAAGACTTCGTGGAGGTGGAGGCAGCGACATGACTGTTGAATGAAATATGCACTTTGCATTTGCCCAAGTGAAAGAGAACAAGGTTAAAGCAGGATGAAATTAGAGTGGATAGATCAAAGGCACTCAGAAATAACCTGCTGTAACCTAAGAAACTGAGAGACATTAGAAAGGCTCCAGAAATGTCCATAATCAATTTTTCCTGGGTGTGGGTTTGGTGGCAGAAGTTGGGCACTTCTGTTTAAAACAGGGAAAAGATAATTAAGCAATTACAAAATCATTTTAAAAAATGTGGACTGATAAATGAAGGTTAGTATGAATTTATTAAAAATATAATTACTAAATCCTTTATTCAAGTAATAGAGAAACTTGTGTATATTGACTTTCAAAGGGCCACTGTAAAAGTTCCACATAAATGGTGATAACAAAATTAAAACCCATCAGATTGAAGGGAGAATGATTGTTTGGATATGATATTGACCAAGGAACAGAATAGGGATGTTTTCAGACTCCATGGTTCCAAGCAATATTTCTCTGGTGTCATTAATAGAACTGCTCTTTTTGATGTATATTAATGACCCAAACTTGGAAAATACAGGCCATAATATAAGTGTTTACGAATGATAGAAGTGTGATAGGGTGGTCAATGGTCTCAGCCAGTTATAAACTAGTGAAATGACAGATACAGAGCAAATGAAGTTCAACTACAATAAGTAAAAGGCGAGGCAGTATGAACTAAGTGGTACATTTAAAGGGGTTATAGGGCAAGTGGCAGAACAGGTTGAGGTGGTTCTGAAATAAAGCACCAGTGCGTGGAATTGCACTTACTGAGACAAGAACCTATCACATTCGTTAAGCCTCTGCTAAAATATAGCTTAATTCTGTCCACAATTTAAAAAAAAGATGCCAAAGCCTTGGAGCAAGTGCAAAGGTATTTTCAACCCTGGATCAGTTTTAACTTTTTGAGCTATGGAACATCACTGCTTTTGGCACATTTAGAAAAGCCTTTAAATAACGAGGGCAAGCAAATTGCATACAAAGCTGGATCACTGTCTACTAAGGATTTTAGCCCTTTTGGCGAGAATATTTGTTCTGAATGGACAGTGTGGTGTTATGTTCTGAACTACCAAAGGACAGTAATGGAGTCAAATATTTCAGTACAGTAAAAATCCTTGATGGTTTGATGTTTGATTTTCTTCATAGGATTTGTATTCTTCCCCATTGGAAGCTGATGGAGCCATCAAAGCACGGGAGTACGTTTGTCAAAATAGCAAAGGAGATTCTGAATTCAGGCAGAAATTGATTGATCTTGAAACTGAAAACAAAGTAAGTGTTTAAAAATTACCTTTAAATCATAGTAAACCCTAGTGTAATGTGACCTTAGTCTTTTGGTGTAATATGGGTATTTTCAATGGTTGCAGTTTGCAAAGTTAAGTTTCAGGCTTCAATACACAAAATTTTATTTTGATAATGATTTGTAAATACTTTAATTTTTTTCAGGTTCTTAAGAAAAACTCAGAACTTTTGATGATTCAATTCAAGAAAGAGCAACGACGGAGAATTGATGCAGAAAGCCTGATTTCAAAACAGCAAGAACATTATCATCAGGAAATAACCCAGTATGCCTATATTTACAAGTGCAATGTACATTCAGGTTCAAATCTCTAATAATCATACAGGAACAGGCCCTTTGGTCCACAATATCAGGGCCTGTAGATGATGCCAAATTATGCTAATTCTTCTCTGCCTGTGTTTGATCCAAATCCCTACATGTCCTGCATATTCCAGCGTCTAACCGCCTTGTAAATACCTTTATTGTATCTGTTGCCACTGGCAGCACATTCCTGGCACCTGCCACCGTCTTTCTTTTTTAAACAAAACGTTTTCTCTCCCCCCCATCCCCAATTCTTAAATGCAAAGCCAGGAAAAAGCTTCAAATTGTCTACCGTATCTATACCTCTAATAGTTTTATCAGGTCTCCTCTTGGCTTCCGACACTTCAGATAAGACAACCCAAGTTTGTCCAATCTTGTCTTATGGGTCATAACCTCTCATCTAGGCAGCATCCTAGTATCCCTCTTCTGTACCCTCTCCAAAGCTTTATCACCTTCCTGTAAAGGGGTGATAAGAATTGCACACAGTACTCCAGTTGTGACCTTACCAAAGTTTTGCATAGCTGCAATACCTCTCTTGTTCTCAATGCCTCAGACAATAAAGGCAAGCGTGCCATACGTTGCCATTACTATCCTATCTACTTGTGTGACCACTTTCATGGACTTGGACCCTAAGGTCCCTTTGCACATCAGTGCTGTTAAGGGTCCTGCCATTAACTCTATTCTTGCCTCTTCGTTAGGCCTCCATGGTATAATAGCTCACATTTGCTTGGATTAAACTCCTTAGAATCAGAATTAAGTTTATTATTACTACCTTATGTGATATCAAATTTATTCTTCTGTGGCAGCAGTACAAAGGCATAAAATTATTATAAATCACAAAATAAATAAACAGTGCACAAATAGAGGAATAATGAGGTAGTGTTCGTGGCTTTATGGACTTCAGAAATCTGATGGTACAGGGGAAGGAATTATTTTTGAATTGTGAGTGTGTGTCGATATAATACACGTCATTAATTACCATTGAGAAGATGGGTGGTGTGCCAGAATCCTGACCCACTGCAGTGCATTTGTTAACAGCTTTCTTACAGTGTTGTGACGTATTTCCAACTTCTGTTGGCATATGAAGAGGGGGAGTTTGCAGTTGGTTAAATTCTCAATAGTATGCTGTCCTTAATAGTCCAGGAGGTAAAGGCAAAAGTTTTGGGATTTTTGTTTCTGACTGAGCAAACTGTATCACTTTTGTTAATTTAATGCAACCAAGATGCTTTATTTCAAAGTTAAAAATCTCTGTAGTTGGGGACAGAAAATGTTGATATGTGGATAATTTGGCATTTTAGTTTGTTTATGTATCACAAGTCTAAGAAATTAGATTGTGCTTTGCTTTACAAACAACTGTACTTTTGCCCTTAGATTAAAGCGACAACTTCAAAGGAAAGAAGACGAGATAAAGAAGGTTACCACACAATATGCAAATGAGAGGTATGTTCTCCAATAAATCACAGGTTCAGAACAATGTTTGATTAACAGATACTCAGATCTAATAGGCTATGAAAGCAAAGGATCAGTCTAGAGACAATTTGTCTCAAATATTAACGTAAAGGATTAGCGTCTCAAATGTTCTCAGAAAGATGAAGTAAAAGGCTTATAATTTGTATTCAGTGATGAATACAAATGGTCACCACTGGCCTATATATAAAATAATAACTTGCCTTGTGCAGCCCTATGGATAGGAAACTGCTGAGAGAAGTTGGCTGCAACGCCCCCTGTTATGACAGGACCATCCACAACATCATCACCAATTTGGCTGTCAACACTGCCAAAGCATCTGAATGTTTCATTTTTCTGAATTATTTGGGCAGGGATTTGCTTTGTTATTGGCCATCGATATGTTGAGCTAAAATACCTTTTAATAATACTAGGTAATTAAAAATATTTAAAATAAAGTATGTAGTTGTTTTATTGACAGTGTGAATGCTCAGGTGTTCAAGTTTATCAGCACCCAGTCTATGAGAATCCGTTACTGGTGGTTCAATGTAGCATCTCAAGCTACATTTCAATATCCAAAATAAAAAATATTCATCAAATGATCAATATCATACTCATCTAATTTTGGGCTGAGTTCGACAGAAGCACAAACTTTAATGTTAATGAAACTTTACCTGAAATGAACAAACATCAGTAATTATTATCAACAAAGTGCCTGATTCTTGGGTGGCTACTTCCTGCATTACAGATCCTCACCTCAATACAGCCTTGCCACGTGGACCATTGAGTCACATGAAACTATAATCTAAAAGCTACAGAATAAAATGCCAACTATTATAGCTGTTACTTAATATTCATTTTGAAGTATAACGATACTATCTACTACTGGCAACACAGAGCTGGTCCACCAACATTGAGGTCTTATTTCTGATTTTAGGTGCCTGTCATAGACTGCTTAAGCTTAACATTTGTGATAATGATTTCAAGTCAACTTCTTGGTTGAAGGGCTGTCTCCTCCTAGTATATGAATACATATGGAAGGTAAAGTCTTGTTACTTGGACTGCAGGGGAAAAGCAACTTGCCAAAGACGCTGAAACAGCTATAGGGTGCCGAATGTCAGATGTTACCTGATGGTCAGCACCCAGCAACTGGAGAGGTCCTCTCATAAATCACTGAAAATCACTGATATTATGTTGAGGACAAGTTGATAGTTTGAAAAAGAACAACATCTTCCCCAGAATTTAACAGTAATTTCTTGACTACTGAGAACCAACCAACAAACTGGAACCTTGAGTGTGACTTGACCCAAACTTTTCATCAGGAAAGTTGCGAGGCCTGGCCAGGCATAGCTGAGGTGTATTGAAACCCGATGCTAGTAATTATCACCGATGTACATATGAACTGAGAATGTTTTAGTGGGTGAAAAGACCTCATAACTGTTTCAGTGTTGGTGACTAATGCTTCCGTGCACTGTTTAACTTTTTGTGTGAGCTCCCCAAATCAGGCTTGGCAGAATTCGATTTTTTTAAATAAATTTAACAGAAAAAGTGTTTAGTTTTTAAAAATCTGAATACTTAGAATTATCCAACATTATAGGATTTGGAGAATTCAGTTTATCAGTGGAAGCTGCAAGTTTCATTCTGTCTATTTTAAAGCTAAATAGTCTACCTGCTTCAACCACTGATATACTGGAAGACAGGGTTTGAGGGAGATATGGAAAGTATAATGGATGTTCCCGTTGCTGGACCTTGGCGATTCTTATCCTCAGTACTGGGTGAGATAGAAAGCCTTGTCTGCATCAGCGGAGAGGTCTCTTCCTCATCGCTACACCAGGAAATACTGAGTGTCTCTTTTTTGGACACACTAACACTGTGATTCTGGCCAAGCAGTTTATCGTGGCCCAGCCCTCTGCATGCAGCAAAGCTCTGCTGTTGCATTGGCCTGCATTTTGTGGAGGTGCTGATTAGTTTGAAAGGTCGAGATAAAATCTGCACTTAGCAACATTTGCTTGCTGAAAAATCGTTTTTACCAAGCCTAAGTAAAACTAACTGCATTTGATGAATCCTCATACTACAAAATTGTTAAAGTTTACACAGAACATTGGTTCAGTTTGTGATATGAGTCTGTTACTAATCCTATGGCAGGATGCTGTGGAATAAGGATAAAGCTAAACTCGAGGACGTAACTGCAAAGAACATTGTGAAGTTGGTAGAGGCAACAAAGCGAGCTGTTGCTGCTGAGGTAATCTATGAGTAACAAAAACTTGTTAGATGCACTCAAACTTTCATATTTGCAAAGGTTCAAAGTACATATATATGGTAAATCCTATGGTAATACAGTCCATGCATTAATATTGTCTTGTTTATTTGAAAGATATTGTAGAAATTTTGACTGACTGGGGGAAGAAAATATATCCAGTCTCATGGAAAACATGCATCTATTTTGTGTGCTGATAACTTTAATCAGAAATAGCATGTTTTAATTTACAGAAAATTTTCAAAGTTCAAGTTAAACCCATTTTTACTTGAGAAACAAAATGACCAACCACAATTGAAAAGACAATTTATTGATTTAAAGACTAGCATCAAATTAGTTAGCAGAATTTAAAACCATTCAAAATGAGAATAACAGAATTGAAATATTGAGCACATTCTTCATTAGCTTAATTAAGGACCTTTTTGTACCACTCATATTTGAAAATTATGCTAAAATAAATTCAAAATCAATACTCTAGAGCACAACCTATTGAATCACCCAGTATTAATCCAGAACTACATGTATAACTGTAGTCACCGGAGAAATGTGATAAATTCTCAGCCTGAATTGAAAATGCATTTTGTGGTTAATTATTCTTACATTTACAGATAGCAAGAGGTTACAGATTTTAAAAAACTGTCACGAAAATTAGAAACTGCTAGAAATGCTCAGTAGGTCAGGCAGCATCTGTGGAGAGGGGAACAGAGTAAACAATTAGAGTGGTTGACTTTCATTAGAACTCTTAAATTGGCATATGACAATGTGTACCTGAAGAAAATGTGGGGAGGGGAGAATCAAAGGGCAGTTCTGTGGCAGGGTGAGTTGCAGCTGAGGTTATGTAAATAATGCTATGATAATTAAAGAAAGATATTAGTGACACCAAGAAGAAATGTGTAAGAGGCCAAAGTAAAATTATTAACTGAAACTGCTGAGTTCAATGTTGTAATATGTCCGGACAAAACATGAGCTGGTAATTTTGATCACAATGGAACTATTTATGAGACAACACACAGAGAGGCCAGAGTGGGAATGGATTAAAGTGACTTAGATAACTCAATACTGGGTTTAACTTACGAACTGTGTAGAGATGGTACACAAAAAGAAAGTGACCTGGTCCAATGAAGAGACGTCATCAGCTATAAGTACAATTTTCTGAGTTGAAAAAGGACTAAATAAATCGCTACGTGAGCTGGAAAATGTGTTTGGAGTCCTGGAAAACTGAAATGAAAATGCCGAGAGGGCAGGTATCAATAGATAGATACCTTATTGATACCAAAGGAAATTACAGATGTTGCCACTCTTGTGGTTGTATGGAAGGAGAGGAGCTAGTGATGGAAGATGACACTTGTCCGTCAGCAAGGCTGTATAATCAGGATCAGCTGTGCTTTTACAGATTTACTCAGATTTCTTCCAAATGTACAGGATCAAGGATGTTTCAGAATTACAAACTTGTGTAGCAAAAATTTCCCCATGTCTGTTAGTTGTAGGGATATCCTAACCATCAATATTCACTCCTGGAGGGGATAGTAAACCAAAACAATTACTCCATTTCCCACAATTATCTATATAAACTATTACTTTGGATGTAATTGTAGGAAAACTCTTCAGCGTATCAATGTAGGTTTGCCCATGGTTTTTATATTAAAGTGTAGTCCAGGACTCTGATGTAGACTGTTGTCTTTTTGCATTAACTCACTGGCTGTGCTGACTGGATGAGAAATAAAAGCAACCTTTAGCTTTTCTCCAGAATTGCCATATACACACCTTTGGGAAAGAATTACTTAATTTTGCAGAATTTTGTTGTGCAGAATACTTTCTCAAAAGTACCTAATTAAGTGCTGGGGGAATTCAATGAAGTCTCTGCTCTGCTACTGGAGAGGGAAAGGCCCGCTGATGTGCCTGGAGAATGTTACCCAGCTTTTCTGCATTTTGGTTAGGGACTTTTTTTTTCCAGTCTTATAGTTTTTCACTCTGTCTTTCTCTCGTTTTGTGCATGAGGGAGGGTGATCTGGGGGGTCAATGTGCCTTTTCCATTTTTGTTCATTTTTTTGTGCAGGGAGGAGAGATTTGGCATCAATGATCATGCTGCCATTCTTTTCTTTCTTGGTTTCATGGCTATCTAGAGAAGAAGAGTTTCAGAGTTGTATAGTTTGATAATAAATGAACCTTTAAAATGAGAGTGTACTTTCAAACTGAAGGCCAATAAGCCTAACATCAGTGGTGGAAAATTTACAGGAGTGGGTTCTCGGAGACAGGATCTACCAGGATTGGGCTAGGCAGGGATTGATAAGGAATAGTCAGCATAGCCTTGTGTGTGGGAAATTCCTGTGATTTTTTTTTGAGTTTTAGAAGAGGAGTAATGAGGGCAGTATGGTAGCTGTTGTCTACATGGACTTTGACAAGGTTTCAGGTGGTAAACTGTTCTGGAAGGTTGGATCACATGGGATCCAGGGTAAGCCAAATGGATATAAAATTGGCTTAGTGGAAGAAGTCACTGGATATTAGTGGAAAGTTGTTGTTTTGAAAGGAAGAGAGTGATCAGTGATGTGCCACAGGGATCGGTACCAGGTCCACTGTAGTTTATTATTTAAGTGATGGATATAATGTTGGCAATGTCATTAGTAAGTTTGCAGATGATGCAATATTGGTAGTGCAGGAGACAGTGAGGATGTTTTAACCAAGAATACAACAGGATCTCCATGAATGGGAGAAGGAGGGCAAGGAATTTATCTCTGTCAAGTGCAGTAAGTTGCATTTTGATCAGTTAAACTAGAGCAGGACTTCCAGAGTAAATGATCTGGATGAAGTCAATGCTACGTGCTCATTCCCACCCATATGAAGAGGTTCAAACCATTCTCCAGTGATTTTCAATTATTGTTCCTCTAAGCAATGAATGGCTACTGGAAAATCATCACCATCAACATCCATTTTGTGCACAAGTAAAAGCCAAGGGTAGAAGAAACCAATGGTTTCTGACACATCCATGCTTGCAAAGAGCTAGTGGATGTAGGCTCAATCATCAGCAGAAGCTTGAGCAAGCCAGACTAAATTGAAGGGGTATATGTTTCCTCCATCCAGTATCTTGTTTGCAAATGCATAGTTGCTGGAGAGCAATACTGAAGACTTAAGGGCGAGATTGCTATATCAGAGGGAAATGAGAAATTGCTGTGTTCTGTGTTTCATGGAGACATGGCTCACTACGGACACACCAGATTCGGTGATTAGACCTGCGGGCTTCTCGATACACAGGATGGACCAGTCTGCTGATTTGGAGAAGGCAGAAGGTGGGAGTTTGTGTTTCATGATAAACTCTTTGTTCCTCCGATCTGGAACATTTAGTGATTAAGTGCTGACCATTCTATTTACCAGGAGAGTTCTCTTCATTCCCCCAAAGGCCAATGTTAAGTAGTCCCTCGCAGTAATAACTGCCACCATCAGCAAACAAGAAACAGCCTATCTTGATGGCTTTCAGTAATTGTCAGGGACTTCAGTCAGGCTTGATTGAAGAAATCTCTGCCCAGTTATCACCAGCATATCACCAGCAACACCAAGGGTTGCAACACACTCAATCACTTGCTATACTATGATGAGGAATGCCGACTGTTCCATCCGTAGACTGCATCTTGGGATTCTGATCACTTGGCACTCCTCCTCCTACCTGCATACAGGAGTGGTCGCAGGAGGCAGAGGAGTAGCTAGTTGGACGGGCCGTGTCCAAGGACTCATTGGAGAATCAAAATGAATACACTATGGTTGCCATGGACTTTATAAAAACAGTCATAGATGACTGTGTCCCCACAAACTCATTCAGAGTCTTCCCCATCCGCAGCGCGCACGGCCTCTCTGGTGAATGATATCTGTAATCTGTCAAGTAGGGGACCATGCACAATTCTGATTTGATGGAGACAGACATGAGAGTACGGAGCAACATCTGGAAAACTTCTGAAATGCCCGCTTTGCTGCCACTGCTACTGTGTGGTAACCGGAATCTCCGGAGCAGAAGGCCCCGAATCCTCGGCTTTGCTTGTTTCAGCGGCCGGGGCTAGGTCAAAGGCGCTCGAGAGGCTGTATTGGAGGGGCTGGTCAGAGGCTCGAAGTTTTAGGATGGATGGACTCAGTGTCGGCTGTGGTCGGCTGCTTCCAAGGCATCGGCAAGTTGACGGTGCCTGGAGGTTTATGGCAGGGAGTTTCTCCCTTTTGCCACCTGCTACCGGGGACTCGGGAGTCGATTGACTTGGGGACTTTGAGACTTTATTTTACCATGCCCATGGTTTGTTCTTCATCAAATTATGGTATTGCTTCACACTGCTGTAATTATATGTTATAATTATGTGGTTCTGTCAGTGTTAGTCTTTGGTTTGTCCTGTTTTCTGTGATATCACTCCGGAGAAACATTGTATCATTTCTTAATGCATGTATGCGTTTCTAAATGACAATAAAAGAGGACTGAGTGTTCTCATAATCTAAGCCCTGGATGAACCATGAGATCTGCAATCTGTTTAGGACCCGACCAATTGCACTCAGGTCTGGTGACCAAATAAGATACAAGAGGTCCAGGCACAATCTTCGGAAAGCCATCTCACAGGCGAAGTGGCAACTGCAGACTGCAAGCTGCTTGACAGCTGTGGCAGGGCTTGAATGCTAGCACTTCCTACAAGGTGAAACCAAGTGACATAGGTGACAAGATTTCACTCCCAGATGCCTTTATGCTCTCTTTTACTGTCAAAACATGGAGGCACCTTCGTGAACTCCCACTGCCTCCGATTTTTGATTTCAGTCTCTGAGGCCAACGTGAGAGTATTCTTCAAGAGGGTTAACCCAACGAAAGCATCCAGCCCAGACAGGGTACCCGGCAAGTACTAAACCCCTGTTTTGATCAACTGGCTGGAGTATTTGCCAATATATTTAACCTCTTGCATCGGCAATCTGAGGTACTCAGTAGCTTCAAGCAGGCTCCAATTATACTGGTGCCTACAAAGAATACGGTAACCTACCTCAAGTACGGTCGTCCAGTAGCACTTACAACCACTGTGATGAAGTGCTTTGAGCGGTTAGTGATAAAACATTTCAACTCCTGTCTGAGAAGTAACTTGGATCTGTTCCAATTTGCATACCATTTCAATAGGTCAACAGCATATGCGATTTCATTAGCTCTTCACTCAACCCTGGAAAATCTGGGCAGTGAAGATGCATACATCAGGCTGCTCTTTAGTGACTACAGTTTGGCATTCCATACTATCATCCCCTCTAAACTAATCACTAGGCTTCAAGACCTAGGTCTCAATACCTTTTTGTGCAACTGGATCCTCGATTTCCTCACTTGCCGACCCCAGTCAGTTCAGATTGGTAACAATTCTCCTCCTCAAACTCCATCAGCACAAGTACACCAGAAGGCTGCGTGCTTAGCCCCCCTGCTAATGCTTTATAAATAATGAGGACAAACAGACTCAGCCTTTTTACCAAGATTAGAGAGTCTAAAACTTCTGGACATGATTTTAAGGTTGGAGGGGAAAGATTTAAAAGGGATCCAAGGGGATGACTTTTTCCACACAGAGGATGGTGGGTATGCAGAATGAACGGGGAGAGGAAGTTGAACAAAACAGGTGCATTAATAACATTTGGAAGATATACACACAACCAATCTTCCGTCCTTGGACTCACTTTACACCGCACGCTGTCGGAGCAGTGCTGCCAGGATAATCAAGGACACGACCCACCCAGCCAACACACTTTTCGTCTTTCTTCCCTCCGGGAGAAGGCTCAGGAGCTTGAAGACTCGTATGGTCAGATTTGGGAACAGCTTCTTTTCAACTGTGATAAGACTGCTGAACGGATCCTGACCCGGATCTGGGCTGTACCCTCCAAATATCCGGACCTGCCTCTCGGTTTTTTTTACACTACCTTACTTTCCATTTTCTATTTCCTATTTATGATTTATAATTTAAATTTTTAATATTTACTATCGATTTGTACTCCAGGGAGCACGAAGCGCAGGATCAAATATCGCTGTGATGATTGTACGTTCTAGTATCAATTGTTTGGCGACAATGAAGTATAAAGTATATATACGCAGGTACATGGATAGAAAAGGCCTAGATGCATATTGCGCACTTGCAAGCAAATAGGACAAGCTCAGATAAACAGCATTGTCAAGTTGGGTTGAAGAGTCTGTTTCTGTGCAAAACTATAACACTTCTTGTGTGCTGCTTCTCTCAGGTTTTGGTTCTGGAGTGTCGGAGGGATAATGGTCTCTTCCAGCTCCAGCAGGCCGAACAGGATTGTACAGTGCACCTTAAGGCAGCAGAAGAGAATATGGGGAGGTGAGTGGATTTAACATACAGAATGTTGGATTTGTATTTTGGCACAGTTTTATCATCACTATTTATGTAATTACACTTCAGTGCCATGTTATAACTATAAAGGGGTGGGCTCCCTGGCCTCTGACGTTGGTACACACGTGCAATGTTCCCTCTGAGGTGCATGCACAAACACATCTTTTGCTGCTGGCACCCGAAGGAATTTAAACTGCGCACAAAAGGTAGTCACCCTCTACCTCATTGGCACGTTAAGTTATTTCCCCTACAACTGTACACCATCACATTTCGTTTTCCAGTTTCTGGTGTGAACGGTGTTAACAACATGAAGTTTGCAATGATTTGTCTGCAGATTTTAGAACTGGCTTTTATTATACTTTTTTTTTAATTGAAGAAATTACTCAGTGCGTACATGTTGTTGTCACTGGGCGAAAAATTGGGCAGCACAAGATTTTGCACCGACTGGTCATCTGGCATTGGAGGGAATGAATGTTGAACACATGACTCAGCCAGGATCTGTTGAGGAGATGGGATGCACTCCTGTGCAGCAGCCTCAGCTGCTTCAGTGAAAATTTATCTCCGAGGACTCAGTACAGTCACTTCTAGTGCGAAATTCGTCTATTCTGCTGAAATCTGAATACCATTCATACCAAATCAGTTTACCATTGAAACAGCAACTCAAATCTTATTCATTTTATTTATTTAGTGATACAGCCCGGAGTAGACCCTTCCGCCCTTTTGAGCCGTGCTGCCTCAGCAACCCCACGGCCTTAACTTAATAACGGGACAGTTTACAATGTCCAACTAACCGACTAACCAGTACATCTTAAGACTGTGGGAGGAAACCAGAGCACACAGGGAAAACCCAGGCATTCTACAGGGAGGACATACAGGGACCCCTTACAGAGAATGCCGGGACTGAACTCTCAACTCCAATGTCCCGAGCTGTAATAGTGTCACACTCACCGCTACGCTACTGTGGCGCCCAATTTTCAATTACATAGAACATAGAAATGTACAGCGCATTACAGGCCCTTCGGCCCACAATGTTGTGCCGACCATGTAACCTACTCTAGAGACTGCCTAGAATTTCCCTGGCGCATAGCCCTCCATTTTTCTAAGCATTCAGTGAATACGCAAGTCTCTGCCACACACAGTCCCTGATACAAGAAAAATGCGAACTACTACAGAAAAAGCCCTTGATAACAACCGCCTTCACTTGTAACACCATTATTGTCCATATGAATGGTAGTAAGAGGGTTTTCACCAAAGCTTTGACAAATTTTTCTCTGGAGCTCACAGTCACAACAGGCAAGATTTATACATGTGATTATTTTTTGAAAAATTCTGTATCTTCAGACCACAGCAACATATCCACTATGAGCTCTGTTTTTTTGCTGAGGTACTTTCCATTTCTGTTCATTATATTCAGTTTTATTTTCTTTAGTCACAAACTTATTTCCACCATGACTGTTTGTAAACTAATAAAGAAAATAAATGTTCCACTTTAATTTCCCACTCTTTTGTCATTAGTCACGTGTTGGTCTTGTTTTTAGTTCTTGGAAAAATCTGTTTCACTTTCTGTTTTCCAGCCAGTAAAAGGGGGACCTCTCAGTGGCCACCCATATTAGTTCCACTTCCCATTCCCACTCCCATTCCGATATGTCCATCCATGGCCTCCTGCACTTTCGTGAGGAGGCCACACTGAGGTGGAGGAACAACACCTTTTATTCTGTTTGGATAGCCTCCAATCTGATAACATGAACATCAACTTCTCGAACTTCTGGTAATGCCCCCCCACCCCCCTTCACCGATTCCCACGTCCTTCTCCCTCTCTCACCTTATATCCTTGCCCACCCATCACCTTCCTCTGGTGCTCCTTCCCCCTTTTCTTTCTTCCATGGCTTTCTGTCTCTTTCACCAATCACCTTCTCTTTACTTCATATTTCCCCTTTCAGATTTCACCTATCACCTTGCGCTTCTCTCTCCCCTCTCCCCACCTTTTAAATCTACTCCTCAGCTTTTTACTCCAGTCCTGCCGAGGGGTTTCGGCCCGAAATGTTGACTTCTCTTTTCGTAGATGCCGCCTGGCCTGCTGAGTTCCTCCGGCATTTTGTGTGTGTTGTTCACTTGCTTGTGTTTAACATTGCTGCACCAACTTTTCCTTTCTTCACCACTGTGTTGTTTGCTCTTTAATTAAAGAGCCGATATGTAGAAAACTGATCTTTTTTTTTACTAGGATCATATAAACTTGTTTCATAGGTTTGTCTGCAAATTTGGAAACTCGTTTAGTTAAATGAAACTTTTTGAACACTGTCTTTTCAAAAAAAAGTTATTTAACAGTTATTTAATATGTCCTCTTTCTTCTAAAATATATCATTTCAATTGAACTTAGTCGGACATATCATCCCTAACAGTAATCTGGTCATTTGTCCAAATTTGTCTGCTGTTCTTGACACAGAGTCGTAGTGTACTATAGCACAGGTAAAGGCCACTAGGCTCATCTAGTCCTTGCCAAACTGTAATTCTGCCTAGTCCCATCAACTCACAACTGGAGCATGGACCTCCGAACCTCTCCCATCCAAACTTCTTTTAAATGCTGCCGATGAATCCACAATCACCATTTCCACTGGCAGCTTGTTCCACTTTTTACCCTTAACCTATGACCTCTAATTCTAGTCTCACCCGTGGCCGATTTTGCTCTCTCTCCCGAGATTTTCACTCTTCGCTCCATGTTGCTGAGGCTGTGAGACTGCCCTGGCTGCCAGGGTTAGTCTCTACGAGCTTCGTGGCAATTTGCCCCGCTAATAGGATGAACTCAGACTCAGGCTTTGGGCCTACACCGGCTGCTCTGCAGATTCGGATCCAAGGACACAGTTTGGTTCAGAATACTGTTGCTCGCTTTTTATTGTTTCATGATGTGTTTTTCTTTTCTCTCTCTGCGCATAGAGCATTGGTCTTTTTTTCTTAAATTGGGTTCTTTTGGGTTTCTTGCTTTGTGGCTACGTGTAAGCATACAAGGAGCTGAGGGCAATACAGAGGGACCTGAAAGCCAGGATCAGGGAGGCTAAAGACAGGTACAGGAGGAAGCTTGAGTGGAAACTCGAGCAGAACAACATGAGAGAGGTCTGGAGGGGGATGAGGACCATCACTGGGTTTCGGCAAACTAGCAACAGAGGAGCTGAAGGCGGTGAGGACAGAGCCAACGAACTTAACCTGCTCTTTAACAGATATGACATTGTGACCCCTGCCCATCCCCCACATGAGCCATCTGTTGTCGGCCCCCAACCAACACATATTCCACTCTCCCCTCCTACCCCTCCTCACAGCCCCCCACCCTGCTCTCATGACTATACCCCTTCCCCACACGAAACCACCATGGTGGGCTTCACGGCTGAACAGGTGAGAAGACAGCTGAAACGTCTCAACCCAAGCAAGGCTGCAGGACCGGATGGTGTCAGTACCAGGGTGCTCAAAGCCTGTGCCCCTCAGCTATGTGGAGTACTTCACCATGTATTCAACATGAGCCTGAGGCTCCGGAGGGTTCCTGTACTGTGGAAGATGTCCTGCCTCGTCCCTGTGCCGAAGACACCGTGCCCCAGCGGCCTCAATGACTACAGACTGGTGGCATTGACCTCCCACATCATGAAGACCCTGGAGAGACTTGTTCTGGAGCTGCTCCGGCCTATGGTCAGGCCACACTTAGATCCCCTCCAGTTTGCCTACCAGCCCCGACTAGGAGTTGAGGATGCCATCGTCTACCTGCTGAATCATGTCTACGCCCACCTGGACAAGCCAGCGAGCACTGTGAGGGTCATGTTTTTTGACTTCTCCAGTGTGTTCAACACCATCCGCCCTGCTCTGCTGGGGGAGAAGCTGACAGCGATGCAGGTGGATGCTTCCCTGGTATCATGGATTCTTGATTACCTGACTGGCAGACCACAGTACGTGTGCTTGCAACACTGTGTGTCCGACAGAGTGATCAGCAGCACTGGGTCTTGTCTCCCTTTCTCTTCACCATTTACACCTCGGACTTCAACTACTGCACAGGGTCTTGTCATCTTCAGAAGTTTTCAGATGACTCTGCCATAGTTGGATGCATCAGCAAGGGAGATGAGGTTGAGTACAGGTCTACGGTAGGAAACTTTGTCACATGGTGTGAGCAGAATTATCTGCAGCTTAATGTGAAAAAGTCTAAGGAGCTGGTGGTAGACCTGAGGAGAGCTAAGGTACCAGTGACCCCTGTTTCCATCCAGGGGGTCAGTGTGGACATGGTGGAGGATTACAAATGCCTGGGGATACGAATCAATAAACTGGACTGGTCTAAGAACACTGAGGCTGTCTACAAGAAGGGTCAGAGCCGTCTCTACTTCCTGAGGAGACTGAGGTCCTTTAACATCTGCCGGACGATGCTGAGGATGTTCTACGAGTCTGTGGTGGCCAGTGCTATCATGTTTGCTGTTGTGTGCTGGGGCAGCAGGCTGAGGGTAGCAGACACCAAGAGAATCAACAAACTCATTCGTAAGGCCAGTGATGTTGTGGGGATGGAACTGGACTCTTTCACGGTGGTGTCTGAAAAGAGGATGCTGTCTAAGTTGCATGCCATCTTGGACAATGTCTCCCATCCACTACATAATGTGCTGGGTGGGCACAGGAGTACATTCAGCCAGAGACTCATTCCTCCGAGATGCAGCACAGAGCGTCATAGGAAGTCATTCCTGCCTGTGGCCATCAAACTTTACAACTCCTCCCTTGGAGGGTCAGACACCGTGAGCCAATAGGCTGGTCCTGGACTTATTTCATAATTTACTGGCATAATTTACATATTACTATTTAACTGTTTACGGTTCTATTACTATTTATTATTTATGGTGCAACTGTAACGAAAACCAATTTCCCCCGGGATCAACAAAGTATGACTATGACAAATCTCAAGGCTGCATAATTTATACACTCTTTGATAATAAATGTTCTTTGACTTTGGAAAAAGCCTATCGTCTTTATCGATTAACTTGACTCTGAAAACTTGCACTCAGTCCTCAATCGCACTTTATTTACTTGTACACAAGGAGAACAGCACGGCCTGTCACCAAGTTGTTCAAAAGTTTGAACAAAGAAATGCCATTATTTTATACAGAAGTTGACTAATTGGACACACATTAACTAATTGGTAACTCTGTGGATGTTCAAATTCCTTATCCGCATAATCAGTCACACCACGATAATATAGGTATTAATAGCCAATGGAATCTGCACGTTAAAGGCCAGTAATACTTCATAATTAGTAAAGTAACTGACCAATAGTAAGTGTCAAACTAGAATCCTTAATTTGCATCTTTATCTTGCCTTTGTATGGCAAATGGCTCCGGTCCCCTGCTCTGCAAAGTGAAGCTATGCTTTTCAAAGACCTCTCTTGCCTGGGTTGACTGCACACCATCTGTAAACTATCCTTGCCTGGACATTACCTTAACCCTTGCCTTGCCAGAACTTCCATGCTGTATGCCTTCACCCTATCTACACCCTCTCACAATTTTGTATACCTCTATCAATTCTCCCCTCATTCTCCTACTCCCAGGGAGCAGAGTCCTAACCTATTCAACCTTTCCCTACAACTCAGGTCCTCAAGTCATGGCAACATCCTTCTGAGTTTTCTCTGTTCTCTTTCAATCTTTAAAGTATGTAAGTCACCAGAAAACTAGATACAGTTAAACAATTTCTCTATTTCAGTCATGGGAAATTTTATGACAATTTCCCCCTGTACAAACTGAGAAAAACAGGGAACAATGCTAACGTTTCAAAAATAATTTGTCCATTAACCAGTTTCTCTATACTATACTGCCAATTTTTATTTTACTCTACAAGTTGTAATTTAAACTTGCTTGCTCAATCACCACTTGCATTTTCACTTGTGATGGTGTTCTCTATGACTTTTATCTTTTACGGCCTCTAGAAATGTGGCCACCATCTTTCTGAAGTCTGTGTATTCAATGTCCCAATGTGGACAAGTTTTCCATCCAGCAAGAGCTATTTTGACTTTCTGATCACTTTAATAGGCACTGTTTGTTTTTTATCTAACAAAATATTTTTGGTGTCTAGGAATCCTACATCTGCTTCTGCCTGTGCAACAGTTGATGGTTGGCAAGCAATTGTGGCTGATATAAGAAACAAAATTGATTTTACAAAGGTGAGGTAAATGTGTTTGTGCAAGTTAAATACAAGGACCTGTGTTAAGCTTGAAATCAGTATTTGTCTGACATGTAGATGTATCTGATTTTTAAATTGCTGAGCTAATGGTGTGGTCTTCGATAACTCTTTCCTCAACAACTGCAGATTTAAACAAAAAAAACTGGTACAATTAAATAGAAATATCAATTGCTGGAAACACCACGTAGGGATGACACAGTCTACAGATAGAAGTTATATGAAAACGTTTTGGCTGTGGGACGATGACTACTGAAACCTGATTGAGGTCATTTCTAGTCCAGGAGGCAAAGGGGATTAGAAGATCTCAATGTGTTGTAGACTTGGAAAATCACATACAGCAATCAGAAATCTGTCACTACGAGTAAATATGGTCCTGGTCTTGTCAATGCACAGACCAAAGCTGTCCTCAGTGAGAAAATGGAAAGAACGAGAGGAGTAAAATGGTAAAACCCAGTTTGCGTGGGGCAGGTTGGCAATGACCTGAAATGGGAAAAGCTGGGGAAATTTTAATCAGTCTTCCCTTTCTAAAAAAAAGATAAAAGTAGTTCAAACAAATGTGCATAATTCAGCACTGTTAAGTCTTCTGTCATGAGCGTTTTCACCTGAAGAAACATTTTGCTTTCTTTCCCTTTGCACCAAATATGCAACTGACATTACTCACAAGGAAACAAGAGATGCATGTGGGATATGCATAATATTCACAAAGCTCTGCTGAGCATAGAAACTCTAGTATCTGCCTCCCAAAGGCTAAAGTTTCCCTGGAAGCCCAGCTTTCACCTAGAAGGATATCCTTTTCCTTTTTAACCCTGCGATACATGGGCCACTGGGAGGTTTGATTCTTGGCTTGTGATGAGTTGCCCCAATCTTCAGTAGGTGTTGTAATTGCCCATTGTGTTCATGGCAGTGGAGGGGAAGTTTAGTTACTGCTTTATGAACCTTCCCTCATTTTGTACTGGCCACTGGTCATGACAGACTAATCTTTTAATCATTCCCTCTGTGATCGTTGTTGTCTGATTAACTCTGATAAAACATAATTTGCACATAATTCTATTTTTTAAAGTGCTGTATAAATGCAAGAATTTTGTACATATCAATTAGTTCATGTTGAGGATGAATGTTATGGAGTGTGACTTGTGCCTATGGAATCATAGTTGTGTCCACCGAGAGCTTGAATCTTTGTGACCTGTATGAAAGGATGGAATTGCTTCATTCAAATCAAGTACAACACTTATGGTTTGATTCAACATTCTTCCTTTCAATTTTCCTTTTCCATCAGAAAGAAAATGCTTTGTAGGAGAAGAAACGAGTACAAGAAACTTGCACAATATATGTATTGTTATTGACAAGACTTGTTTGCATGTGAAGTGCCAACGTAAGTTCCCGATGATCTGAGTTCAGTAATAATTTAGACTTTTTTCTTCTTCTTAGAATCAATTTGATGAACAGATAGCTTTGTTGAAAAGTGGAACTAAGCTGAGCATACTTCCACAAATAAAGATCCCACCACCACCTCCACATCCTAATGCAGTGGTATGTTCTTTCAATTATACTTGTTTTACACATTTACTGCTATATTCATTTTGCTCTGAAATCATAGGCTTGTGATCATAGAAGGCATCCTATACAAATTGCCCAATATTGCAAGAAATTGCAGAGATATGAACACAGTCCAATGGATCACAGAGATCAGCCTTCCCTCCATAGACTGCATCTACACTCCTCACTGCCAAGAGAAAGCGGCCTACATAATCCGTGAACCCTCACACCCCAGTTATTTTCTCTTCTTCTCCCCCCCCCCCCCCCGTTAGGCAGAATATACAAATGCTTGAGAACACGTGCCACTGGATTCAAGGGCAGCTGCTATCCCTCTTATTCAGCATCATCATCTGGTGCCGTGCCCAGATTGAGCTTTGACTGCCATGGCCCACACACTCCTGTTTCAGGTCAAGTGGATCAATTCATTGGTATTCATTTCCAGTTCTCTGGCTGCTGTCTCCATCATCATTTGTCTTTGTCTTCCTCTTGCTTTCTTCCCTTCAATCTCTCCCATAATTACCGTGCATCTAACTCCTCTTTCCTAATCACGTCCAATGAAATTACGTTGCCCTTTCATGATCTCATACATTATTTCTTTTTTCGTGTTTGCTCTGTTCATGACATCCTCATTAGATATTCGTTTTGTCCATGATATTCTTTGCATCCTCCTCAAAAACCACATCTCTGCTGCTCAATTTGTTTCCTCATGTTACTAGATATTGTCCAGCATTCTGAGCCATATAACATAAATGGATAAACGTAACATTTCAGTACTCTGAGGCGGGTTGTCATGCCTAGTTTAGTGTTGGTCAGTATACTCTTCATTCTCGTAAAGCTGTCTTTTGCCATCCCTATTCTTCTTTTGATGTCCATGTCGCACCTGCCATCTGATGTCACCCAGCTTCCTAAGTAGCAAAATTTCTGTACTTGTTTTCTGTCTTCCCCGTTTATTTTCAGCCTGCAGATAGGATTCTCCTTCTTTTTGGATATCACCATACATTGTCTTTTTGCGATTGATAGACAGACCCATTTTTGCACTTGTCTTCAACAACTATATCAATTAAGTTTTGTAGTTCTTCCTCCGTACTTGCAATTAACACAGTGTCATCTGCATATCTGAAATTATTGATGTTTTCACCGCCAACTTTGATTCCCAAGATGTCTCTTTTGTAATATTGTTTCACTGTACACATTAAATAAATCGGGAGAAAACACACCCTTGTCTAACGCCTCTCTTGATTTTCGTAAACTGACTCACTTCTCCATCTATTCTTATAATGGTAGTTTGTTCCCAGTACAGATTTCTGATTAGGCGGAGGTCTTTCGAATCTAGATCTAGAGTTTTCTGTAATATTTCAACTTATTGTGCTTCACTTTATCAAATGCTTTTGTGTAGTCGATAAAACAAACAAATCTTTTTGCACTTGAATAGCTCGTTCTGATAGTATCTTTAACATCAATATTGCGTTTCTTGTACCTTTGTCTTTCACAAAACCACATTGTTCTTTACCTATTTCAGCTTGTATCTTACTTTTAGTTCTTGTCATCAAAATTCTTAGAAGTGTCCTGGTGATATGACTCATTAAACTTATGGTCCTATGTAATTCACATTCTATTGCTCCAGGTTTCTTAGGAAGAGTGATGATTACTGAGTTTTTTCATCTCCTGGTATTATTCCAGTCTCATAAATCCTTATAAGGCTCTTGAAATGAATCATTCATATGTTAACCATTGATCTCCCAGTTTACATTGTAAACGCATCTGGACTTGGTGTTGCCTGCACTGTACTTTCTCAGTGACTATAACACAATAATCTGCATTCTTATAGAGTTGCAGAGTCATACACAATGGAAGCAGGGCATTCAGCCCAACTAGTCGATGCTATCCAAGATTCTTATCTAAACTGGACACATTTTTCCATGTTTTGCTTATATTCTTTTAAACCAGGGGTTCCCAACCTGGCGACCACGGACCCCTCAGTTAATAGTAGGGGTTCATGGTGTAAAAAACACTGGAGGCCTTTGCTTTAAACCTTTTCTACCCACATGTCTGTGTAAGTACCTTGTAAGTGTTGTTAATGTGTCTGCTATTCTATTTTCACTTTTCACTATCTTGATGTATTTATATATGGGATAATCTGCCTGGATGGCATGTAATGTAAGCTTTTCACTGCTTCTCGGTAATGTGACAATAATATACCAAAGATTCAGTGAAACCTCAAGTGCTGTTTTTCTTCTGATTTTCAGATGAAACATTTTCTGGAACAACATTTACAAATGAAATCAAACTATTGGCAGGCTGGATCCGGACAATCCAGTTCTGCTAATGGAAGGTCCGCAGTTGTCAAGGCACAGCCAGAAGTTTCTATGTCTGGACAGGAACAGGTGTGCATGTTACCCGCATGATGATGGAAAAATTCTGCAAATATTCTTATGGTCTTTAATGCAGTTGGTGGCAAATGACCCACTGACATTTTCCTCTAAGTTATATCCTGCCATAGTTAACAGTCTTCCAGAAGGAATAATAAACAGAAGAAAGTCTGCCGGTGCTGGAAATCCAAAGGAAAAAAAACAAAAAAATGCAACAGGTCGGGCAGCATCTATGGAAATAAACTAACAGTTGGTGTTTTAGGCCAAGACCCTTTCTCAAGACTTAGGAAGGGTCTTGGCCCAAAATGTTAACTGTTTATTCAGTTCCGTAGAGGATGCCTGACCTGCTGAGTTCCTCCAGCATTTTGTGTGAGATCTTTAGTAATGTCTTTTACTTAAATTTTAGCAGAATGCTTCTGATCCTGACTGATGTGCATGCCATGGATACTTCGGTGTGTGATGAATGTTTGAGATTTACTGCAGCAAGTAACCTCTAGTTTCAGTGGCACTACCTGGATGACAGCACTTAAAGTATTTCTGAAGTAATAGGCTTGAAAAGATGGGAGGGTAATCTCATACATTCAATAGTTTAGTTAACATATATGCAGGTTACTTTTGTTAATCCTGTGAACAGCCTGCTTGGTACAGAGATGGTGATGGTTTAGAGCTTCGAGTTCCTAGGCATAAACGTTAACAACAGCTTGAGCTGACCCAGTTATTTAGACAGTCGGACCAAGAAGGTACACCAGTACTTCGATTTGCTCAGAAAGCTGAGGGAATTCAGCATGTCCCTGTTGACCATCACAGCTCGGTTTTGCAACTGTTCTGCCCAAGACTGCAAGAAATTGCAGTAAGTTGTGGACACAGTTCAGTCCATCGCAGTAATCAATCTCTTTTCCATGGACCCTGTCAACACTTCCCACTGCCTTGGACATTTTCACCCTGGACATCCTCTCTTCTCCCTCCTTCCACTGGGCAGAAGGTAATAAAAGTTTATAAGCACGCACCACCAGGCTCAAGGATGGCTCCTATCCCATTGTTATAAGATTAGTGACTGGACCACAATAAAGATGAACGCTTGACATCACAATTCTACCTCAGCATGGCCCTTACACCTTATTGTCAACCTGGAAGGCATTTTCTCGGTAACATTTTCTATGTTCTGCATCTCGTTTTTTTCCTTAGTACTACCTTCATGTACTTCATGTTTTGAAATAATCTGTATAGATGGAATGCGAAGCAGTGAAGTTTTTACTCTATCTCGGGACATGTCACAATACTATTAACTACCAATTACATGAATCCGTAGATTCAAGTGACTGCCCCAGCATTCAATCAAGTTGTAGCTTGGCACAGCGGAGGAGCAGCAAGGGACGTTGCATCAGCAGGAGGAATCCGTGGGAAAAACAGCTTTGAAAGAATTATGGAGAAACTCTCAACATATTACCCACAATTTACAAGGTAAGCATCAGAGGCAAAACTGCGAAGTTCAGAGAATTGCATCATAATAGTTTCAACAAGTATTTACTTTACTCCCACCACTGCACATTTGATTCTAGCTAGCGGTACATGGTTCGTGTTTTATCTCAGAAACTTGCAAAATTATTTAATTTTGTGCTTGTGTTTTAGAAATTCACTGACAGATTATCTAAAGGAAGTGAGGCTGTCGAATGGTGGATCCCTGTCTGGATTATCATATGATGAAATTATAAATAAAGTAGCCCGATTAGTGGAGTCAAAACTGTCTGAGGTAACTGTGTGATTGCTATTCAGGCAACAGTGGAGTAATATACAGCTTTATTCTATTTATTTAAAGAGTTAACATTTATCTTTATCCTTTGTCTTTCTGCATTTCAGAAGAGTAACAGAGGTCAGAATAACCCCTCCAAGACATCTGTTTGGCATTCATCTAGACAGCAGGGATTTAAGCCCTGGGAAGGAGCTGCAGCCTTGGTAATCTGCTAAATGCTGTGTTTATAAAGTTAATTTCCCCCCCCCCCCAAAATATAACCTTTCTTTAAATAAAGTTTTTACTATTCTCCTCGCCTTTCCACATAAAAAAAAAGGTCTCTATTGAAAATCCCACCAATGCCAGTTTTAGCAATAAGAATTCCAAAAATTTATATTAAAGTAAAGGATGAAGGAAACCCACAGGGTGCAAATATAAATTCTAATCTGTACTCATGGAGAACAAGGTTAATCACCTGCATGAATTGTTTTACAAATTACAAAGCTTAAGGTGAATTTGATGCATCAGAGACTATGCATAGACGTGAGTTCATGTGACTGAGCAGGATTGCCACAAGTGATTTCATCCTCTCCCCTTCCCCCAGCAGCCCTGTAATTCTCACGAGCTCTGTCTGGCAGTGCCGATGCTGCACTTAACGGGTGCACATGCTCAGTGAGAGAGTTTTCATGTTGGGGGATGGGGAACAGTGCTGGCTCCTGCAAAGTGGCTAGTTGATCGATTTCATTGCGCAATGCCATTGTGAGCTTATTGTGACAAATGTATTTGTGGACATTTGTGATTGTGAAGGAGGATGTGAATTCCTGTATTTTGGTTTTGTGTAATTGTTCCAGACCCACATCGCCGCATTCCAAAGAATGGTCTATCCCTTTTTTTCCTAGAGTAAGGAGATTCCTTCTTAAAGTTTCTTGTGAGTGAGAGAGAGAGAGAGAGAGTGAGTGAGTAAGAGAGAGAGCGATGCATTACTTCAGACTGATGTTTTGCAGCTGAAGTCCTAAAGGTCTGATGCTCTGTATCTCTACTTTCTCTTTTGCCTTTTTTTTTATTGTATTGTGCTAAATGTTTTCCAGCTCTTGCACACAATAAACACCTTTGCATTGAATGTGCTATTGTGGCCTGTCATCTGATTTTTTTTTTAAGTCCACACCTTTGTAAGGGCACACGGCCCTCTCTAAAACCCAACGGCGTGATAGCTGATGCAGTGGTGGGATGGTAAACAGCAAGAAAATGAGGGTGTTTTTTTAAAAAAAAGGACTGGTTTGCGCTCACAGACAACAGCTCCTTTTTCAGCCAGGCATGAAGGATCTGATGACGAGCGACGGGATCCCGCGGAGTCAGAAAGAGAGGAGCATGCAGCCTCAGGTGCTGGCCCAGCAAGTCCGCTCCAGGTGTCCGACTCTCTTGGATAGATTCCTGATTGACCAGCAGGAACGGCTGATTGAGGGGTTCTGATTAGATGAAAACCCATCTAATGATGCCACCCCAGCCAGAGGAGGGCAAGGGGAATTGGTACAGTTCTTGCTATGGGGGACACCCAGCGTTCACTCACGAACTGCAGAAAGTTCCAGCCCAAGGCTACCCCTACCAGCTCCCAAGTACCCTCTCCAGGCAGGTGAAGGAGGCCTACTCTGCGATGGATGAGGAGGTGTCCAATCAGTATCCTCAACTGAAGGAAGCTCTCCTTGCCAAGCTTGACGTCCATCCGTAAACCTACCAGTTGAAGTTCCGAGCTTGGTCGACACCACCGAGGGAGTCACCAAAGGAGACCTACCATCGCCTGAAGAGACTGTATCGCTGGTGGGTGAAGTCAGGGCCCAGGACCAAGGATGACATCAGAGAGCGAGGTCATCATGCTAGAGTAGCTGCTACATGTCCTGCTAGGAGATGGCTGTATATGGTAAAGGAACGTGAACCTGTGAATGGTTTAGCCGTGGCCCACCTGTACATGAATGCCTGGCGAGAGTTGGTCTAGCCAGTTTCGATCCAGCCACGGGAGGAGAGTACAGCTGCTGTGAGTAAAGCTACTCTGGGACCTACGAAAGTTACACCTTTGTCTACACAAGAGAAAGACAGTGGGAAGACTGAGCCTTTGATTTGCTGCTTTGAGGACATAAATAATCTTCCAGAAATAGTAAGGGACAGAGGGTCCAGTGAGATGGAGGAACTGAGCGAAATACATGTTAGTAGGGAAGTGGTGTTAGGTAAATTGAAGGGATTGAAGGCAGATAAATCCCCAGGGCCAGATGGTCTGCATCCCAGAGTGCTTAAGGAAGTGGCCCAAGAAATAGTGGATGCATTAGTGATAATTTTTCAAAACTCGTTAGATTCTGGACTAGTTCCTGAGGATTGGAGGGTGGCTAATGTAACCCCACTTTTTAAAAAAGGAGGGAGAGAGAAACCGGGGAATTATAGGCCGGTTAGCCTAACGTCGGTGGTGGGGAAACTGCTGGAGTCAGTTATCAAGGATGTGATAACAGCACATTTGGAAAGCGGTGAAATGATCGGACAAAGTCAGCATGGATTTGTGAAAGGAAAATCATGTCTGACGAATCTCATAGAATTTTTTGAGGATGTAACTAGTAGAGTGGATAGGGGAGAACCAGTGGATGTGGTATATTTGGATTTTCAAAAGGCTTTTGACAAGGTCCCACACAGGAGATTAGTGTGCAAACTTAAAGTACACGGTATTGGGGGTAAGGTATTGGTGTGGGTGGAGAATTGGTTAGCAGACAGGAAGCAAAGAGTGGGAATAAACGGGACCTTTTCAGAATGGCAGGCGGTGACTAGTGGGGTACCGCAAGGCTCAGTGCTGGGACCCCAGTTGTTTACAATATATATTAATGACTTGGATGAGGGAATTAAATGCAGCATCTCCAAGTTTGCGGATGACACGAAGTTGGGTGGCAGTGTTAGCAGTGAGGAGGATGCTAAGAGGATGCAGGGTGACTTGGATAGGTTGGGTGAGTGGGCAAACTCATGGCAGATGCAATTTAATGTGGATAAATGTGAAGTTATCCACTTTGGTGGCAAAAATAGGAAAACAGATTATTATCTGAATGGTGGCCGATTAGGAAAAGGGGAGGTGCAACGAGACCTGGGTGTCATTATACACCAGTCATTGAAAGTGGGCATGCAGGTACAGCAGGCGGTGAAAAAGGCGAACGGTATGCTGGCATTTATAGCGAGAGGATTCGAGTACAGGAGCAGGGAGGTACTACTGCAGTTGTACAAGGCCTTGGTGAGACCACACCTGGAGTATTGTGCGCAGTTTTGGTCCCCTAATCTGAGGAAAGACATCTTTGCCATAGAGGGAGTACAAAGAAGGTTCACCAGATTGATTCCTGGGATGGCAGGTCTTTCATATGAAGAAAGACTGGATGAACTGGGCTTGTACTCGTTGGAATTTAGAAGATTGAGGCGGGATCTGATTGAAACGTATAAGATCCTAAAGGGATTGGACAGGCTAGATGCGGGAAGATTGTTCCCGATGTTGGGGAGGTCTAGAACGAGGGGTCACAGTTTGAGGATAGAGGGGAAGCCTTTTAGGACCGAGGTTAGGAAAAACTTCTTCACACAGAGAGTGGTGAATCTGTGGAATTCTCTGCCACAGCAAACTGTTGAGGCCAGTTCATTAGCTATGTTTAAAAGGAAGTTAGATATGGCCCTTGTGGCTACAGGGGTCAGGGGGTATGGAGGGAAGGCTGGGTTCTGAGTTGGATGATCAGCCATGATCATAATAAATGGCGGTGCAGGCTCGAAGGGCCGAATGGCCTACTCCTGCACCTAGTTTCTATGTTTCTGTCAACAGCCAGGCCACAAAGATTCTTCTTGTCCCCTTAAGCACTCAACCATCTACATTGCCTTCACCCACATCTCTTCCATTTCATACATGTCTGCCTTCACCCCTTCCTCCTGCCACCACACTAGGGATAGGATTTCTCTTGTCCTCATCTACCACCCAACAAGCCTCCGTGTCCAGCACATCATTCTCCATGAAGTTCAGCCACTTCTCCAACAGGATCCCACCACCAGGCACATCTTTCCCTCCCCTTCATTTTCCGCAGGATCGCTGCTTATGCGACTCTCTTGTCCATTCGTCCCTCCCCACTGATCTCCCTCCTGGTATTTATCCTTGCAAGCAGAACAACCTCCTCTCTCAACACTACTCAGGGCCCCAAAACACTCCTTCCAGGTGAGACAACACTTCACCTGTGAGTCTTCTGGGTCATCTGCTGTATCTGGTCCTCCCAGTGTGGCCTCCTCTACATCGGTGAGACCTGACGTAGACTGGGAGACAGCTTCGCTGAACACCTAAGCTCCATCTGCCAGAAAAAGTGGAATCTCCATGTAGCCACACATTTCAATTCCACTTCCCATTCCCATTCTGAGATGTCAGTCCGTGGCCTCCTCTAGTCCCACGATGTGGCCACATTCAGGTTGGAGGAGCAACACATTGTATTGTGTCTGGGTAGCCTCCAGCCTGAAGGCATGAACATCGATTTCTCGAACTTCTGGTAATAGCCATCCCCCACCCCTTCACCATTCCCCATTCCTGTTTCCCCTTCTATCCTCATCTCCTTACCTGTTCATCATCTCCCACTGATGCTCCTCCTCTTCCCTTCCATAATCTTCCAGCCTCTCCTGTGAGATTCCCCATTCTCTAGCCCTTTATCTCTTTCACTAATCAACTTCCCAGCACTTTACTTCACCCCTCCTCCCCTCCTTGTTTCAACTATCACCTTCCACCTTGTACTTCTTCCTCCCTTCCCTCCACCTTCTTCATCTGACCTCTTTTTTTTTCCTTTCATGATGAAGGGTCTCAGCTTGAAACGTCGACCGTACTCTTTTCTATTGATGCTGCCTGGCCTGAGTTCCTTCAGTATGTGTTGCTTTGGATTTCCAGCATCTGCAGACTTCCTGGTGTATATGACTGTCAAAATACTGTTATGTTCCTCAAGAGGGGGAAGAAACAGAGCTGGAGGCTTGTGAACACTCTAAGGGGAAGGGAGAGTATATGAAGGAAAATGAACTTTCTGTTGAAGTAACACACATCAAAGTTGCTGGTGAACGCAGCAGGCCAGGCAGCATCTCTAGGAAGAGGTGCAGTCGACGTTTCAGGCCAAGACCCTTCGTCAGGACTAACTGAAGGAAGAGTGAGTAAGATATTTGAAAGTGGGAGATCCAAAATGATAGAAGAAGACAGGAGGGGGAGGGATGGAGCCAAGAGCTGGACAGGTGATTGGCAAAAGGGATACGAGAGGGTCATGGGACAGGAGGCCCAGGGAAGAAAGACAAGTGGGGGGACCCAGAGGATGGGCAAGGGGTATATTCAGAGGGACAGAGGGAGAAAAAGGAGAGTGAGAGAAAGAATGTGTGTATAAAAATAAGTAACAGATGGGGTACGAGGGGGAGGTGGGGCATTAGCGGGTTAGAGAAGTCGATGTTCATGCCATCAGGTTGGAGGCTACCCAGACGGAATATAAGGTGTTGTTCCTCCAACCTGAGTGTGGCTTCATCTTTACAGTAGAGGAGGCCGTGGATAGACATGTCAGAATGGGAATGGATGTGGAATTAAAATGTGTGGCCACTGGGAGATCCTGCTTTCTCTGGCGGACAGAGCGTAGGTGTTCAGCAAAGCGGTCTCCCAGTCTGCGTCGGGTCTCGCCAATATATAAAAGGCCACAGCAGGGGCACCGGACGCAGTACATCACCCCAGCCGACTCACAGGTGAAGTGTCGTCTCACCTGGAAGGACTGTTTGGGGCCCTGAATGGTGGTAAGGGAGGAAGTGTGAGGGCATGTTTTGCACTTGTTCTGCTTACACGGCTAAGTGCCAGGAGGGAGATCAGTGGGGAGGGATGGGGGGGACGAATGGACAAGGGAGTCGTGTAGGGAGTGATCCCTGTGGAAAGCGGGGGGGGGGAGGGAAAGATGTGCTTAGTTGTGGGATCCTGTTGGAGGTGGCGGAAGTTACGGAGAATAATATGTTGGACCCGGAGGCTGGTGGGGTGGTAGGTGAGGTCCAGGGGAACCCTATTCCTAGTGGGGTGGCGGGAGGATGGAGTGAGAGCAGATGTACGTGAAATGGGGGAGATGCGTTTAAGAGCAGAGTTGATAGTAGAGGAAGGGAAGCCCCTTTCTTTAAAAAAGGACAACATCTCCCTCGTCCTAGAATGAAAAGCCTCATCCTGAGAGCAGATGTGGCGGAGACGGAGGAATTGCGAGAAGGGGATGGCGTTTTTGCAAGAGACAGGGTGAGAAGAGGAATAGTCCAGGTAGCTATGAGAGTCAGTAGGCTTATAGTAGACATCAGTGGATAAGCTGTCTCCAGAGACAGAGACAGAAAAATCTAGAAAGGGGAGGGAGGTGTCGGAAATGGACCAGGTAAACTTGAGGGCAGGGTGAAAGTTGGAGGCAAAGTTAATGAAGTCAACGAGCTCTGCATGTGTGCAGGAAGCAGTGCCAATGCAGTCGTCGATGTAGCGAAGGAAAAGTGGGGGACAGATACCAGAATAGGTACGGAACATAGATTGTTCCACAAAGCCAACAAAAAGACAGGCATAGCTAGGACCCATACGGGTGCCCATAGCTACACCTTTAGTTTGGAGGAAGTGGGAGGAGCCAAAGGAAAAATTATTAAGAGTAAGGACTAATTCCGCTAGACGGAGCAGAGTGGTGGTAGAGGGGAACTGATTAGGTCTGGAATCCAAAAAGAAGTGTAGAGCTTTGAGACCTTCCTGATGGGGGATGGAAGTATATAGGGACTGGACATCCATGGTGAAAATAAAGCAGTGGGGGCCAGGGAACTTAAAATCATCGAAAAGTTTAAGAGCGTGAGAAGTGTCACGAACATAGGTAGGAAGGGATTGAACAAGGGGGGATAAAACCGTGTCGAGGTATGCAGAAACGAGTTTGGTGGGGCAGGAGCGAGCTGAGACAATAGGTCGGCCAGGACAGGCAGGTTTGTGGATCTTGGGTAGGAGGTAGAAACAGGAAGTGCGAGGTGTGGGAACTATAAGGTTGGTAGCAGTGGATGGGAGATCTCCTGAGCGGATAAAGTCGGTGATGGTGTGGGAGACAATGGCCTGGTGCTCCTTAGTGGGGTCACGATCGAGGGGTAAATAAGAGGAGGTATCCGCGAGTTGTCGCTGTGCCTCGGCAAGGTAGAGGTCAGTGCGCCAGACTACAACAGCACCCCCCTTATCGGCGGGTTTAGTAATGTTAGGATTAGTGCGGAGGGAGTGGAGAGCAGAGCGTTCCGAAGGAGTGAGGTTGGAATGGGGACAAGGTGCGGTGAAGTCGAGACGGTTGATGTCCCGTCGGCAGTTAGTGATAAAGAGATCCAGAGCAGGCAGAAGACCAGAGCGGGGTGTAAATGATTTTGCCAATCACCTGTCCAGCTCTTGGCTCCATCCCTCCCCCTCCTGTTTTCTCCTATCATTTTGGATCTCCCCCTCCCCCTCCCCCTTTCAAATCTCTTACTCACTCTTCCTTCAGTTAGTCCTGACGAAGGGTCTCGGCCTGAAACATCGACTGTACCCCTTGCTAGAGATGCTGCCTGGCCTGCTGTGTTCACCAGCAACTTTGATGTGTGTTGCTTGAATTTTCAGCATCTGCAGAATTCCTGTTGTTTCTGTTGAAGTAAAGGGGCAAACTGTTTAGGCATTATTGGTCACTGGGAGTGTAATTAGGAGAGAGTTAGTTTTCCCTGACAATGTTAACTACTCTAAATGTGTGAAAGTGGGATGTGTGTCTGGGGATGTTAAGCTATATCCTACCACAGATCTTACCCTTGACTTTGATGATCAGGTCTTTCTTTTGTGGGTGGGAGTGGTTAGCAAATTGCCAAAAGTTATGGTTCTTGGGTGGGCTTTGCCTGTGTTGTCCGACTTTTTGCAGAAAACTGAACCTGGTAGCACTGTGAAGCTTTCAAGAGAGCTCAGACCAAGGCAGGGTTTGACCGCAGGCTTCTTTTACCACCTCCAGCAACAAGTAGCTGGCCAGATGATAAGATCCTTGAGGTTTTGAGGAAGATAGGTCCTACGTCTTACAAAGTGTCCTATCCAAAGAGGGGCTAAATGTCCCAGGTCTACCCTCTTAATCTCTTGAAGAAATGGAAGGAGAGGGAGGAGGCTTAGATGCTCCTGATGATCCCAACTTGTTTAAACTACAACCTGGACGTACCAACTTGATCAAACACACCATCCATATAAAGGATGACTAATCCATTCGTCAGAGACCATACAGAGTTGCCACAAGTAATTTCTTCCTCCCCACCCCTTGTAGCCCCATAGTTCTCATGATCTCTGTCTGGCAGTGTTGACGTTGTGCTCGTTGGATGCACATGCTCAGTCGAAGAGCTCATTTCGGGGAATGGGCAAGAGTGCTGGCTCCTGGTAAATGGTTCATTGTTGATTGATCTTATTGTGCAATCTCATTGTGATGAATGTATTTGTGGACATCTGTGACTGTGAAGAAGGATGTATCCACATTTACAACACAGTCAGAATGGATGATCCTTTCTCTCCTAGAGGGAGGCGATTCCTTCTTAAAGTGAAGAGCGAGTGAGTGTGGTGAGGTGTATTACTTCAGACTGATGTTTTAGAACTGTAGCCTTCGAGGTCTAATGCTCTATATCTCTACTTTCTCATGTCATTTTTTGCTAGTTCACCCTTTTTTTTGCACTATAAATATTTTTGTACTTTCCTAAAAGTTTTCCACGTTTCGCACACAATAAACACCTTTGCAGTGAATGTGACTTGTTTGTTTTAAGTCCACACTTTCAGAAGGGCACTTGACCCTCACCAAAACCCAACGGTGCAACAGTTCCCATTCAGACTGAGTTATCTCCCACTCTAAAATGACATGGGAATTTGGTTTCCCCAATACTTGGGCACTCAACAAAGACGGTGTTCCTCATCTTCCATTTGGGGAGAAAAAATATTTCTGTATCTAGTAAATAATTAGAAAGGCAAATGGAATTTTGGCCTTTATTGCAAAGAGAACAGAACGTAAAAATTACTAGAAGTGTACATAGAATTGTAACACCATGCCTGGAACATAGAAATTGAAGAGATTTCAGTGAATAATCGCAAAGCTCAGTGTCTTACCAGATTTCTAATCTAATATTATTTGGCTTCTGGGTGATGGGGCTATTCGAGGAGAAGTGAAATAGGTCATTGGAATTTATTTAAGAAAAGGGAAATGATTGTTTTGAAATGTAAGGTTTTGGAGGAAGTTTGATAGGATAAATACTGATAAGGTGTGTCATATCACGGGAGAGTCATTTCACAGTAAGGAGACATCCACTTAAACCAAACTGAGTGATAAGTTCCTGGTTGTGCTGAATTTTTGGAATTCTTATTGCCAAACCTGCCATAGAACGGGAACTGAGCCTATAAACGATATTAGATCAGCATTGAAAAGTTGGTGGTGGAAATGTGAAGTGAAAACAGAAACTGCTAGAAGCAATCAGCAAGTCAAGCAGCACTTGCAGAAAGAGGGCGGATTAGTTAATGTTTCAGAACTGAAATGATAACTGTGTTTCTCTCTCCACAAATGTTGTCTAACCTGCTGAAAGTTTCCAACATTTTTCTGTTTTTATTTGGATGAGTTATGACTGCTTTGAATTAGCTGTTGAGCCCTCTCCTACTTCTGTAGAGTTTAGGTGGTGGGGGGCAGGGAAGGAAGAGGATAAACCAGCAGTTATAGCCAAATAGAATCAGCTGATGATGCAGTTATTGAGAACTAGAAGAAATCTGTCATCTAGATATTATGCACTACCTAACTAAAGGGAGATAACAGAATGACAGCTTTATTAGTGAAGGCCATCATATCAGTATAAAAGTATTTTGAAGTCTGTAACCTTTTTCAAGTGGCAAGAAGAAAGCTGACAGCACAAATCTCCAACAAAATGCTGGAGGAACTCGGCAGGTCAGGCAGCATCTATGGAAAATAGCAAACAGTCGACGTCCCAGGCCAAGACCTTTCTATAGGACATTTCTTTCCACTGATGCTGCCAAGTTTCACCAGCACCTACAGTCTCCCAAAAACTTGCTTCATTCATATCTACCAAACGTAAAGCCATTCCGCTGCAGTTCTACATTAGCAATTCACTGAATAAACCAAGGTTCTTATTATTGTCAAAGTATGCATGCATGATACAACTCTGATATTTGTCTACTGAAGACAGCCATTAAATACAGAAAAGACCATAGGCGTTGCTGATAGAAAAGACATCAACTATCCCCCAACCAGCATGAAAAAAGAAACAAAACTCGCAGACACCAAAATTCCCCCCTCACCCACAGCAAAAAGCAACCACAAATACAACAATCCTCTATACATAACAATCCCCAACTCATTCACTCGCAGAAAAGAAAAGTGACAGTAGCACCAAACCCCCAAACCCCACTTATACGCAAAAAAATTAATAGATCACTCACTCGCCAATCGACCACAAAAAGAAAACACCAAAAAACTGAAGGAATAATATGAAGTACAGTCCAGTAATCTCATTATATCGGCTTCCTGTATATTCACTGCTCTGTATATAATAGTGCTATTGAATGGCACCTCATCTTATAATTTTAATTTCTAATACTGAACTGCTAGTCTGTTACCAAGTACAATTATTAGGGATAGAGAGCTTTTTGTAATGCAAAATTCTTCTATTTTCTAGAGTGAAGAAGATCCTTGTGTGATCTGTCATGAAGAACTTACTGCAGAATCCATGCTTATTTTACCGTGTGCTCATAAGTTCCACTCACAGGTACTATAAAGAAATTTATTTTTATTCATGTTTTGTTTTCCTACTACAGCAAATGAAGACTGAGTCAATACATTCAAAGTGCCATTGAACAAGACCGTATCCATGGTAGAATAAATCTTTATAGCAGTAAACTGCATTCCCAACAGCGTTGCTGAATATACAAAATAAAATTCTAGTTAATAGAACATAAAACAGTACAGCACAGTACAGGCCCTTCAGCCCACAATGTTGTGCTAGTATAAACCTACTCCTCCATCAATCTAACACTTTGTACTTGTTTTACTGTTGTGTAATGTGGAAAAAGTTTCTATACATCACTGAATGACAGAATACTTCACACAGGAAGCAAATGAACAAAAAGACTATGGTAGCTGACAAAGCGTGTATTAAAGATATTGAGCTCATCCAGGAATGATGAGTCATTGCCACGTAGGAAGTTGCATTGTGCAAACCCTGCCACAGCTGTCAAGCGTCCAACTATTATCTCAGTTCAGTCTGAAATTGTCTCTTTGTGCTCACGATGACCCAGCGGATGTCAAATCTGGACTCCTTGTATAAACTCAGTGTTGTTAACCCTAAACCCTTTAATGGTTGCATTAAAGATGGATTTAGAGTATTACAAGATCACTCCATATTTGAGATTTTCAGATTCTTAGAGTCTGGAAATCCCACCTCTAAACAGTTCACAAATACTTTGCACCTCCCTTTTATCAATTCAATGATCAGGATTTCACTATGTCCCATCCACTGTGACACTTAAAGCATTTCCCTTTTCATAGTCCGGATTCTATCCAGAAATTGTGCTTTTCTTGTAGAAAAGAAACAAACTAATCAAGTAAGTTCTTCTGTGCACAGTACAGAATTCACCAATGAAATATGGCTGTATTTTAAGTGTGGATATTAAAATTGCAAAACACCTTTCATTCCTAGACCATGTTCATACAAGTAATTTTAGTTATAGACGTAAAGCACTGATTAAAGCAAATTGATTGTTAATTTATTTTTTCCCTGCATAGTGCATTGAACCATGGCTGAATGAACAGAGAACCTGTCCGACTTGCAGACTTCACGTTGTACTACCGCGAGAATTCCCAGACCTTCCCAGTCGGAAAATTCCTCCATTGTAGTGAGGAGAGGAGAAGATGGCAAGACGCAGTGCGCACGGCTGATCTGAAATGATATTTGTATTTGTACGTGGGTACCATGCACAAACCTGATTTGATGGTGTCACGTACCCCGTGATGGGAATAAAGAACCAGCAGAAATAGAAAACACTTTGGAGTCCAGTATTGCTATTAACTAATAATACTTATTAGTAACTACGCAATCCGTTAGTCTTGCGAGACCATGGACCTGCGCCTGGAAAGTCTTCACTCTCCAGGGCACAGGCCTGGACAAGGTTGTATGGAAGACCAGCAGTTGCCCATGCTGCAAGTCTCCCCTCTCCACGACACCAATGTTGTCCAAGGGAAGGGCATTAGGACCCGTACAGTTTGGCGCCAGTGTCGTCGCAGAGCAATGTGTGATTAAGTGCCTTGCTCAAGGACACAACACGTTCCCTCGGCTGGGGCTCGAACTCACGACCTTCAGGTCGTTAGTCCAATGCCTTAACCACTTGTCTATGCAATACAGTAATAAATGTAAATTACAGAGTTTGAAACAATACAGGTAAAATCATCAGATGACAGAGCAAAAATGTGTACAATTTCCAACTTAATATCTGGATAACTAATCAGCTATAATATTGTCAGTACCTTTCACATGTTTGATTTTTAAGTCACATTCTTGCAATAGCAGACTCCAATTTAACAACCTTCGATTCTTATCCTTTATCTCAATTAGGAACACCCACGGATTAAAACCCATGTAAACCACAAGTGGTCTCTGAGCAACAGAGAGATTTTGAGGTCTCTGAACATAGACCTTAAAATGTTGTAAAGCCAGAATAAGTGCTAGTAATTCCTTTTCAACAGTTAAATAATTTTTCTGGTGCACATTAAATTTCTTTGAGAAATAAGCTACTGGGTGCTCAATATCATCCACACCCTTCTGTAACAGTACTGCCCCAGCAGCTTCGTCACTAGCATCGGTTGCTATCGAGAATGGTTTTGAAAAATCAGGTGCTTTGAGCACAGGATGATAACACAGGATGGTTTTCAGACATTCAAATGCCTCCTGGCAAAGGTCATTCCATATAAATCTTTCACCCTTCCCTAAGTTTTGTTAGGGGGAGAGTGATGTCAGCAAAGTTCTTATATAACTTATGACAGGGGTCCCCAACCTTTATCGCACTGCAGACCGGCCGAAGGTTGGGGGGGGGGGGGGAGACTACAATGACCATGAAGCCTTGCACAGGCACCAGTGCGCATGCATGTACGTGCCGATTTTTCTCTACAAATCGTTTTTGGAGATTCAGTTCTGGGGTGGGGAGGTGTTAATCACAAACGCAATGTAGGTGATAAGTGGCTAATACACTTAATTTCATTTCTAAAAGGGTTTATCTAACGAATTTAATATTAAACACACAGCGCATATTTTCCTCGCATGAATATGGTGATAAGTCAATTATCAGGGGAGCTTGAAGTAAGTGTTGAACGAACTTCCAGTAGAAGTGGTAGAGGCAGGTTTGATATTATCATTGAAAGAAAAATTGGATAGTTATATGGACAGGAAAGGAATGCAGGGTTATGGGCTGAGTGCAGGTCGGTGGGACTAGGTGAGAGTAGCGTTCAGCATGGACTAGAAGGGCAGAGATCGCCTGTTTCTGTGCTGTAATTGTTATATAGTTATATAAGTCACTTATAATTCAATAGCATCATAACATTTTAAGTAACGTTTGGATATTAAACACACCACATATTTTCCCCATATGAACATATAAAATCATTGCAACACACCAATATCGCTGAATCAGTGGGAGCCCTGGGCTTGTTTTCCTGCAACAACACGGTCCTATGGAGGGGTGATGGGAGACAGCGATACTCAAAGGAGGTTCTTTATGTCCAGTCTATTCCGCAATTTAGTTTTCGTTGCATTCGTTGCAGAGATATGTTGGAAATGGAAGCAACGTTTTCAGTGCTTTCGTGGCTATCTCAGGATATTTAGCCTGGACTTTGATCCAGAATGCCGGCAGAGATGTTATGTCAAACATGCGTTTCAGCCCACCATCATTTGCAAGCTCGAGGAGTTGATCTCCTTCCCACGCTGACATGGATGACGCGTGCGTAATGACCTCACGTGTGCTCAAGCTCAACAGTGGGCGTGACAGGGAATGAGGAAAAGTGCAGCTGACTCCTATCGCCAAATCATATCGTTTCCTCGCGGCCCAGTAGCAAATGCTTTTCGGCCCGGTACCAGTCCGCGGCCCAGTGGTTGGGGACCGCTGACTTATGATAAGACCCAACCATTCCTAAAAACCTTCTTAAAGCTTCCTTGCTGGTCAGAACAGGAACTTCAGCAATAGCTTGAACCTTGGCCTGTACAGGAGCCAGGTGGCCCTGGCCTACTATGTAGCCGAGATAAATAACAGTAGCGTGACCAAACTTACTTTTAGCGAGGTTCACAGTAAGAATGGCCTTAGAAAGTCTGTCAAACAGTTTTTCTACTGCTGAATTATGCTCTTCCCACGTGTCATTCCAGACCACTAAGTCATCAGTATAAGCCCCTATGTTTTCTAAACCTCTAATCACAGAATTGATCATTCTTTGAAATGTCCCTGGTGTATTTTTCACCCCGAAGGGTAAAACATTGTATTCATACAGCCCTGAAGGTGTGACAAACGCTGAGATTTCTCTGGCCCTGTCAGTCAATGAAACACACCAATACCCTTTTAACAGATCAATCTTTGTGAGGTACTTAGCCTTTCCCACTTTATCAACACAATCATCCACTCTGGGGATAGGATAAGCATCTGTCTTGGTTATAGCATTAATTTTCCTGTAGTCAGTACAGAATCTCATGCTACCGTCCGGTTTAGGGACAAGGACGCAGGGCGACGACTAGTCAGAGGTAGATGGCCTAATAATACTGGTTGCTAGCATGTAGCTAATCTCTTATTCAACGTCTTTGTTTTTCTCAAAGTTTGTTCTGTAAGGATGCTGTTTAATAGGCTGGGCTGAACTTATAACGATGTGATGCACTACACCTGTGCACCATTTCAAAAGGTCAATTAGTCCTTTCACTTGCTTTTGTGGTCTAGGGTCCAACTGATGGACCTTATCAGTAACATTTTCCAGAACAATGGAATTCTGACATCTTGGTGAGACTAGATTCAGTGGGTAAACATGTCTTTTCACTCCATTATCAGATTCCACGACTCCATTTTGTTCCATAACAGTTCCCCCAGCTGCAATTCTAGCAAACAAGTGTTTTATTTTTATTCGACCATTTTGTAAACTTCCCTTGGCAAGGACACAAAGCCTATTAAATCTTTCCCAGAATTTTAACATAGTTAAACACACTGACACATTTTTCTAAATCAGACCATGGTTCTCTGAGTAGGGTCAAAGATCCTTTTGGCCTGTAACTGAATACAGGTTTCAACAAACTACCCTCCAATGCCTTCTGAATCGTATCTCCAACAATAAATAAGAGGAGGGGAAACCCCTCATCCCAATTTTTCTGATTTCTCACACCATATGCTTTAATCATGGTCCGTATATGGCAAGTCCTGTTACACTTCACAACATCCTTCCTTAAACTAGGCCAGTAAGATTCCTTCATAATCCTGTCCACTGTCTTTCTCACTCCATGAGGTCCACCTAAAGTCATACTGTAAGCCATGTTTAAAATTTCAGCCCTGTAAACTTTCAGAACCACCACGTGACTTGCAGGCATAGTGGCTGGTCTCCACTTCCTCATCTACACCCCATCTTTAAGGTAATATCCCACTGACCCTCTCTGAACCTCCTCTCCTGTGAGACCTATTTCCTTTAAAGCCACCATTTCAGAATCTCACTTCTGTTCCTCTATAAATTCCTTCCTCAATCAAGACAAATCTTTCTCATACACCTTACTCTTATCAACTGTACTACCCTCTAAGTCCTGCTGAAATCTGGAAGGTAGAAAAGTCTGTGACACATCCTCATATTTTAAACCTCTGGTTTTGCTATCATAGGCCTCAACAGCAGCTTTGCTCATACATTGAACAGCTATACCAACCTTACCTTGGAGAGGTGTCAACATGCCTCCATTGTTTACTAAACTTAGCACCATCATCAGGCTTATAAGAACCATGTGTACATTATGGAAGAGCCCAAACAATCCCTTTATCAACTTTTTCCGACCTTCTCTTTGACTTTCTTCCATAACATTACACTGAATAACATGATGATGACCTTGCAGGTGCTTTTCTCCAAATGTCCAAACAAAATTCAACAGAGTAGCACATCCTTTCCCAGCAGGCCTTTGTCCTGCAAGCAGGGTCAAAGGTTGTGCAAACAATCCAACCTTTTCCAGCACTTTTGCCATTATTTTCAGCAACACTGACCTCACCAATTTCCACCTCATCACCAACTTTTAAAACACAGTCTAATACAAGTGACTGAGAATCCTCACGTTCCACTGGTACCAAGGATAACCCCTTATTCACTAAACCAAGATCATCTGACATAAAAAAACTCCATTCCTTTTCAACCAAGTCAGATACTTCAGGCTTTAACTGAGTCTCAACACAAGGTTCCGATCCCTGTGAATTCACGGGTACTTCCACAACCTGAACACATTCAATCGGAACAGCTGCCTCTTCTGGGCTGTCATCACTTGTCCCAGTTTCAAATTCAAGGTCATCCCGAACCTCCCAGCTATTCTCTGGCAAACTCTCATCTGGAGTAAACTCAACCTCGTGAGTTAAAACCTCTGGATATGCCCTTACATCATCAGGAACACACCTTTTAAATTCATCACACAAAACAAGCCCTTCCGAGCTGCACAAATCATCAGGGTCTGACACTAAACTTCTTTGCTGCAACTTCTCTATCTTTTCCAGCTCGAACCACCTCTGCTTGTCTGCCACGTGATCTTCACGTTGCCATTCCTCCCTCTCGAGTTGTCTCTGTCTTTGTCTCTTCTCTCTGTTTTGCTGTCTCTCTAGCCTCTCTCTTGAACTGCTTAAATTTCAATTCATGCTCCATTCTTAATTTTGCTCAGCCTCAGTAGGATTACCTTCTGTGAACATATTCAACACATCCTCAGTAAATTCTTTCGTCGAAACATAATATTCAACTATTTTTCTTTGAATTTCTACCTTAGTCATACCCTTATTTACCGTCGTAAGCTTTAATTCCTTAACAATGTCCCGCAACTCATACTTTCTAGCTTTCTTCAAGGACGCGGGGTCTGGCAATTCCAGAAATTCCGCAACATCCATTTCTGCTGATTTTCCGAACAAACAAATCAAAAGGGATTTTCCCCAATCAATTCAAACAAGCCTCCCAACCAATTTATTCATATCACGGACGCAGGCCCCAATTTTGTCACATACCCCATGACGGAAATAAAGAACCAGCAGAAATAGGAAACACTTTGGAGTCCAGTATTGTATACACTAATAATATTTATTAGTAACTATGCAATACAGTAATATAAATGTAGATAAATCAAATGGGTTAGCAATGATTATATAAAAGTAAGTGTGGAATATATATGTATGGGAAAAAAACAAGCTTCTTTAAGTCTAGGGGTAAAAAGATACAGTCTTACGATGATGAGTAAAGTTCAGTTCAGTTCATTTCGTGGTATTGAGTTGAGTAGTGATGGAGAGAGAGAGAGTGAGAGATTTGAATCTTCAGGTGAGCTGACGCCGTCGATCTTCTCGTTGTCCTTCGAAATCCTTTAAAAGTCATCGACTGTGACTTTAACAAAGGGGACCGGTTTTCTGTGGTGGAGCTATCCCCCCGGCAAGGGTGGACACATGGACAACTCCCCACCAGTCAACACCTTTTCCATTCCACTGCAAGACTGACGGATCGATCCGCCTGATCGATCCTCTAAAACCTGCTTTTCCTGCGGGCACAACAATGCTCATTGTGTCCAAACATGTGTCCGAGGTCTATCATCTGACCTCCTATTTTATCTTTCTGTGCTGAGCATCAACTGTCATTCAAATAACTCTTCCTTCCTCTCTCTAAGAAAATCACAAGCAGGCAAACTGTCCTTGAAAAGTATCAACACACTGCTGAAAATCATAACATTGAGTGTCCAACCAATAACGCCCTCAGTCACCATAGCAACTTACGAGCTGCTCGGTGCTGTCTCCAACTCAGCAGAAAGCCAAAAGTTACTTCCAGTGCCTTAAAGTGACAGTCCAACAGTTCATCTCTCTCGCTCTTTCTCTCTCTCTTCAAAACACAGTTAATAGGGGTAAATGAGCACAGTTCATAGGGGTAATTCAGGACCCTGTCACAATGGAGACAGACGTGAGAAGCACAGAGGAACATCTGGAGAAACTTCTGAAATGCCCGCTTCGCTGCCGCTGCTACTGTGCGATCGAGAATCTCCGGAGGGGAAGGCCCCAAGTCCTCGGCTTTGCCTATCCCGTGTTGCTGGGGCCGGGGTCAAAGCGCTCGGCAGAGGTGGTTCTCGGTGCTCGGTGTAGGAGGGCTGGTCGGAGGCTCAAAGTTTTCGGACAAACTCAAGAGTCGACTGTGGTCGGGTGCTTCCAGGGTGCTGCATCGGCAAGTTTGCAGCGCTGAAAGCTCATGGCAGAGAGATTTTTTCTTCCTTCTACTGTCTGCGTGAGATGATGGTACTTTCAAGAGACTTTAAGACTTTTTTTTTACCGTGCCCATGGTCTGTTCTTTATCAAATTACGGTATTGCTTTGCACTGTTGTAACTATATGTTATAATTATGTGGCTTTTGTCAGTTTTTCAGTCTTGGTTTGTCTTGTATTTCTGTGATATCATTCTGGAGGAACATTGTATCATTTCTTAATGCATGCATTACTAAATGACAATAAGAGAGGACTGCATGTCCCCATAATCTAATCTAATTGGCTGGATAATCTTCCTGGCTGATTAACTATCATAGATGCTACAGAATTATATTTAGAATTAAAACCTGGTGAACGCAGCAGGCCAGGCAGCATCTCTAGGAAGAGGTACAGTTGATGTTTCAGGCCGAGATCCTTCGTCAGGACTAACTGAAGGAAGAGTTTGTAAGAGATTTGAAAGTGGGAGGGGGAGGGGGAGATCCAAAATGATAGGAGAAAACAGGAGGGGGAGGGATGGAGCCAAGAGCTGGACAGGTGATTGGCAAAGGGGATATGAGAGGATCATGGGACAGGAGGTCCGGGAAGAAAGACAAGAGAGGGGGGAGAAACCCAGAGGATGGGCAAGGGGTATAGTCAGAGGGACAGAGGGAGAAAAAGGAGAGAGAAAGAATGTGTGTATAAAAATAAATAACAGATGGGGTACGACGGGGAGGTTGGGCATTAGCAGAAGTTAGAGAAGTCGATGTTCATGCCATCAGGTTGGAGGCTACCCAGATGGAATATAAGGTCTTGTTCCTCCAACCTGAGTGTGGCTTCATCTTTACAGTAGAGGAGGCCGTGGATAGACATGTCAGAATGGGAATGGGATGTGGAATTAAAATGTGTGGCCACTGGGAGATCCTGCTTTCTCTGGTGGATAGAGCGTAGGTGTTCAGCAAAGCGGTCTCCCAGTCTGCGTCGGGTCTCGCCAATATATAGAAGGCTACATCGGCAGCCTCGCCAATATATAGAAGGCCACATCGGCAGCCTCGCCAATATATAGAATATATATATATTACTGTAAAGATGAAGCCGCACTCAGGTTGGAGGAACAACACCTTATATTCTGTAGGAACAGGTGCAGTCGACGTTTCAGGCCGAGACCCTTTGTCAGTCGACTGCACCTGTTCCTAGAGATGCTGCTTAGCCTGCTGCGTTCACCAGCAACTTTGATGTATGTTGCTTGAATTTCCAGCATCTGCAGAATTCCTGTTGTTTACCTTATATTCTGTCTGGGTAGCCTCCAACCTGATGGCATGAACATCGACTTCTCTAACTTCCGCTAATTCCCCACCTTCCCCTCGTACCGCATCCGTTATTTATTTTTATACACACATTCTTTCTCTCACTCTTTTTCTCCCTCTGACTATACCCCTTGCCTATCCTCTGGGTTCCCCCCCCACTTGTCTTTCACACCGGACCTCCTGTCCCATGATCCTCTCATATCCCCTTTGCCAATCACCTGTCCAGCTCTTGGCTCTATTCCCCCCCCTCCTCCTGTCTTCTCCTATGATTTTGGATCTCCCCCTCCCACTTTCAAATCTCTTACTAACTCTTCCTTCAGTTAGTCCTGACGAAGGGTGTCAGCCTGAAATGTCGAATGTACCTCTTCCTAGAGATGCTGCTTGGCCTGCTGCGTTCACCAGCAACTTTGCTGTGTGTTGCTTGAATTTCCAGCATCTGCAGAATTCTTGTTGTTAGAATTAAAACCTGATCAATTGATTTCGACTGACTGTGAGAATAATGTTAGAAGATAACTAATGAACAAAAAGAGTGCTTGTGCATGAGAGAGCTGTTTTGTGTAACTACCTATCAAGGATGCCTGGCAACAATCACAGTACGTATGTGATAATGAATGTTTAACAAGCAGCACCAGATAGTTCTTGGGGCTCACTCGATCGCAGATTTTCCCAGGCTCTATGAGCGGTGGCTCTGTTGTGTCAACTGAGATGCAAGCTTGCTAACAAACAGTATGTAATTTTAAGTAAATAGTGTTTGACAGTTAGTCCCTTGGTCTGAACCTAAAGTCCTCTGGTAGAGAGGCAGATCGACAGTGCAAGGGGTGTAATTTGGTGTTTGGTGACAGTGCTTTTGGTCTTTAGATTTTTTTCTGCACCTTAAGTGCAAAATCAAGCATGAGATTTTCTTGAGTTTCTCTTAATATACCGTCCACCCAGCTGTGTGGAACATTTGAGACAGCTTTCTCAAGTGTAAACTTGATGTATAAGAGGTCCTTTAAATTGAATAATAAGAACAGACACAGCAGAGGAATTAGGGCATTGAGTCTGCTCTGCCATTTCATCATGGCTGATCCATTTCCCTAATAACTCTATTCTCCTGCCTTCTCCCCAATAACCTTTCACACCCAGAATAATCAAGAACCCAGCAATCTCCGCCTTAATTGCATCCAGTGATCTGGCCTCCGTAGCCGCTAGTGGCAACAAATTCCATAGGTTGACCACCCTCTGGCTAAAGGAAATTCTCATCGCTGTTCTAAATGGACATCCCTCTACTTTGAGGCTGTGCTCTCTGGCCCTAGGCTCTTCTACTAAAGGAAACATCCACCAGGCCTTTGACTTCCGACAATGTTGAACAATGGTCATAAAGTACAAAAAATAACTGAAAGGAGAATGGAAGTTGTCAAGTTGGGCAACTTTGTAAATCTAAATTAGGCAGCTATTAGTTTTTTTTAAATAAATGTCCTGGAACGATTTTACACCTTTTGAATTAAATAACTTATTTGTAGATGCCTCCACCATTCCATTAAAGTCAAAGTCCTTGCAGCTTCTCACACCTGGCACCAGATCTTTAGATGAGCAGAGGCCATTAAAGGACATAGAACATAGAAGAGTACAGTACAGGCCCTTCGGCCCACAATGTTGTGCCGACCCTCAAACCCTGCCTCCCATATAAGCCTCCACCTTAAATTCCTCCATATACCTGTCTAGTAGTCTCTTAAACTTTAGTGTATCTACCTCCACCACTGACTCAGGCAGTACATTCCACGCATCAACCACTGAGTTAAAAACCTTCCTCTAATATCTCCCTTGAACTTCCCACCCCTTACCTTAAAGCCATGTCCTCTTGTATTGAGCAGTGGTGCCCTGGGGAAGAGGTGCTGGCTATCCACTCTATCTATTCCTCTTATTATCTTGTACACCTCTATCATGTCTCCACTCATCCTCCTCCTCTCCAAAGAGTAAAGCCCTAGCTCCCTTAATCTCTGATTATAATCCATACTCTCTAAACCAGGCAGCATCCTGGTAAATCTCCTCTGTACCCTTTCCAATGCTTCCACATCCTTCCTATAGTGAGGCGACCAGAACTGGACACAGTACTCCAAGTGTGGCCTAACCAGAGTTTTATAGAGCTGCATCATTACATCACGACTCTTATAAACTTTCTTAACTACACTATCCACCTGTGAGGCAACTTTCAGGGATCTGTGGACATGTACCCCCAGATCCCTCTGCTCCTCCACATTACCAAGTATCCTGCCATTTACTTTGTACTCTGCCTTGGAGTTTGTCCTTCCAAAGTGTACCACCTCACACTTCTCCAGGTTGAACTCCATCTGCCACTTCTCAGCCCACTTCTACATCCTATTAATGTCTCTCCACAATCTTTGACAATCCTCTACACTATCTACAACACCACCAACCTTTGTGTCGTCTGCAAACTTGCCAACCCACCCTTCTACACCCACATCCAGGTCATTAATAAAAATCACGAAAAGTAGAGATCCCAGAACAGATCCTTGTGGGATACCACTAGTCACAATCCTCCAATCTGAATGTACTCCCTCCACCACGACCCTCTGCCTTCTGCAGGCAAGTCAATTCTGAATCCACCTGGCCAAACTTCCCTGGATCCCATGCCTCCTGACTTTCTGAATAAGCCTACCATGTGGAACCTTGTCAAATGCCTTACTAAAATCCATAAAGATCACATCCACTGCACTACCCTCATCTATATGCCTGGTCACCTCCTCAAAGAACTCTATCAAGCTTGTTAGACATGATCTGCCCTTCACAAGGCCATGCTGACTCTCCCTGATCAGACCATGATTCTCTAAATGCCCATAGATCCTATCTCTAAGAATCTTTTCCAACAGCTTTCCCACCACAGACATAAGGCTCACTTGTCTATAATTACCTGGACTGTCCCTACTACCTTTTTTGAACAAGGGGACAACATTTGCCTCCCTCCAATCCTCCAGTACCATTCCCGTGGACAACAAGGACATCAAGATCCTAGCCAGAGGCTCAGCAATCTCTTCCCTCGCCTCGTGGAGTAGCCTGGGGAATATTCCGTCAGGCCCCGGGGACTTATCCTTCCTAATGTATTTTAACAACTCCAACACCTCCTCTCCCTTAATATCAACATGCTCCAGAACATTAACCTCACTCATATTGTCCTCACCATCATCAAGTTCCCTCTCACTGGTGAATACCGAAAAGAAGTATTCATTGAGGACCTCACTCACTTCCATAGCCTCCAGGCACATCTTCCCACCTTTATCTCTAATCGGTCCTACCTTCACTCCTGTCATCCTTTTTTTCTTCACATAATTGAAGAATGCCTTGGGGTTTTCCTTTACCCTACTCACCAAGGCCTTCTCATGCCCCCTTCTTGCTCTTCTCAGCCCCTTCTTAAGTTCCTTTCTTGCTTCCCTATATTCCTCAATAGACCCATCTGATCCTTGTTTCCTAAACCTCATATATGCTGCCTTCTTCCACCTGACTAGATTTTCCACCTCACTTGTCACCCATGGTTCCTTCACCCTACCATTCTTTATCTTCCTCACCGGGGCAAATTTATCCCTAACATCCTGCAAGAGATCTCTAAATATCAACCACATGTCCATAGTACATTTCCCTGCAAAAACATCATCCCAATTCTCACCTGCAAGTTCTAGCCTTATAGCCTCATAATTTGCCCTTCCCCAATTAAAAATTTTCCTGTCCTCTCTGATTCTATCCTTTTCCATGATAATGCTAAAGGCCAGGGAGCGGTGGTCACTGTCCCCCAGATGCTCACCCACTGAGAGATCTGTGACCTGACCCGGTTCATTACCAAGTACTAGATCTAGTATGGCATTCCCCCTAGTCGGCCTGTCCACATACTGTGACAGGAATCTGTCCTGGACACACTTAAAGTCTGCCCCATCTAAACCCTTGGAACTAATCAGGTGCCAATCAATATTAGGGAAGTTAAAGTCACCCATGATAACAACCCTGTTATTTTTGCACCTTTCCAAAATCTGCCTCCCAATCTGCTCCTCAGTATCTCTGCTGCTACCAGGAGGCCTATAGAATACCCCCAATAGAGTAACTGCTCCCTTCCTGTTCCTGACTTCCACCCATACTGACTCAAAAGAGGATCCTACTACATTACCCATCCTTTCTGTAGCTGTAATAGTATCCCTGACCAGTAATGCCACCCCTCCTCCCCTTTTTCCGCCCTCTCTATCCCTTTTAAAGCACTGAAATCCAGGAATATTGAGAATCCATTCCTGCCCTGGTGCCAGCCAAGTCTCCGTAATGGCCACTTCATCATAATTCCATGTATGTATCCAAGCTCTCAGTTCATCACCTTTCTTCCTGATGCTTCTCACATTGAGGTACACACATTTCAGCCCTTCTACCTTACTGTCTTTATACCGTTTATTCTACTTCTCTTTCCTCAAAGCCTCTCTGTATGTTAGATCTGGCTGTACTCCATGCACTTCTTTCACTGCTCTATCGCTCTGGGTCCCATCCCCCTTGCAAATTAGTTTAAACCCTCCCGAACCATGCTAGCAAACCTACCTGCAAGGGTATTGCTCCCCCTCGAGTTCAGGTGCAACCCATCCAATCTGTACAGGTCCCACCTTCCCCAGAAGAGATCCCAATGATCCAAAAATCTAAAACCCTGCCTCTGCACCAACTCCTCAGCCACGCATTCAACTGCCATCTCTTCCAATTCTTACCATCACTGTCACGAGGCACTGGCAGCAATCCTGAGAACGCCACCCTTGAGGTCCTGTTCTTCAGCCTTCTGCCTAGTTCTCAAAACTCACACTTCAGGACCTCATTCCTCTTCCTGCCTATGTTGTTGGTCCCTACATGTATCACGACTTCTGGTTGCTTTCCCTCTCGTACCAGGATGTCGTGCACCCAGTCAGAGACATCCCGGACCCTGGCACCCGGGGGGCAACAAACCATGCGGGTGTCCTTCTCACATCCACAAAATCTCCTGTCTGCTCCCCTGACTATAGAGTCTCCAATTACATCAGCTGTCCTCTTCTCCGTCCCACTCTTCTGCACCACAGGGTCAGACTCAGTGCCGGAGGCCCTGCCACCATGGCTCACACCTGGTCGGTTGTCCCTGCCAACAGTATCCAGGATGGTAAACTTATTATTCAGGGGAATGGTTACAGGGGTGCTCTGCACTACCTGTCTGCTCACCTTTGCTTTCCCCCTTCTGACTGTCACCCAACGACCTGCTTCCGACAGCCTAGGTGTGACTACCTCCCTGTAGCTCTCATCTATGACTGCCTCTTTCTCCCTTATGAGTTGAAGGTCATCCAGCTGCTGCTCCAGATTCCTTACATGGTCTTCCAGATCGCCCAGTCATATGCACTTCTGGCAGATGTGACTCTGCAGGGGAGGGGCGTTTCCCCCAAGACTGCCACATCTCACATAACAGGCACATCACCATCTCAGGAGGCATTGTGAAGACTGACTGTGAGCAAGCTTGTCCTCCACCTCTTCTCGTCAAAGCCTCAAAGCTCCACTCCTTCACTGGCCACTTTGCTTGAGCTCTCCCCCTATTTATCTGTTTGAGCTTTTCAAAATGCTGGGTCACCTGACCTCGATTGCCCAATCAGCCGCTTTCTGTTGAGTCTGAGCTATTCAAATCTTGATTGTCTAATCAACGGCTTTCTGCTGATCTATTCAAACCTTGATTGACTTACACAGACCAAGTCATTGGCCATTAGCCCATCTCAGTCTCTCTTTCACTGAATTTTGCATTACAGACAGCAAATACAGCCACCTAATGGGTATTGCTGGAATCCCATGTTTGAGCATGTGCACATAGAAATCCCAAAGCAGATTTCCAGGAGTGTATTGTGGAAGCAGATTCACAGGTTCGGTGAGTGAGACAGAAAACAGTGACTATAAATGAACGTATTAATCATTTAGTTACAAACAGTAAAAAAAAAATCGACCAAACTTTTAAATTGCACAAGCTACAGAACTAAATAATTCAACCAATAGATATTTAGCTAAGAGTTCACGCGGAGCATACCTTCCCGGTGGTTTTGTGTAGCATGCTCTGGGAACAAACGAAAGGGAGAGAGCAGAGCTCCTACACGTGCTATTTTATCCCCCACCGAGGTGCCCGGAACCAGAAATTGATGCTGTGGTGCGCAAGCCAATCAACGGGAAAGGGAAGATGTAGCGTTTAAACTGACCAATCAATGATCAACAAGGCAGAAGTGGCTTTTGACTGACAAATATGCCACAGCCCCACCTACAAGGAGTGACGGCAACCAATAGTGGACTTCCTGCTGTCTTCGTTGCCACAAAATCCAGGCATCGCCACTGACAAATCAGAGTTGTAAAAGAATTTGGAGGCTCTTTGAGGACTCATGAAGTTCATGGGCATGTTCAAAAGAATGAAGGAAGCTGCCTGTATTTCACTGGTCTCTCTACTTTTCACTCAATGCTGCCAGAGGATGGTGCCAGAGCCTTGGGCCTTGGGAAAGGTTTAATCGAAATGGTTTGGTGGATTGGACTCTGCAGTTCACATTATGATATGTTCCTGGTTACTTTTTTTTATTGCCATTTTGTGTGATTTTGATGGGGGTGGACTGGCTCTGGGGCCTGGAGTCACAGCTCCAAATTGAACTGAACTGAACGTTCCCAGTCTGTTCCAATGTCTCTGATTTGATGTTTTATGTTCTGTGTTGTTGCTGGGGTTTTTTTTTTGCGCGTTTGGTGTTTGATGTTTACTTTGGACAACTGCCATGGTTTTGTTTCGTGGCTGTCTGTGGGAAGACGAATACTGCATACATATTTTGATTAAAAAAATGTACTATGAAAAGTAATCAAAAAGATAGAATGCAAAATTGACCTTCAATCACATGAGAGCAGGAATACAGAGGAAATCGTGGTATTCCTTACTTACTAGTTCTTAAGGATATTATGTTCAGTTATGGTAGATTCTACTGACCTCCCAAAGGTCTCCCAAATAATATTTTGATTAAAAGTATTAAACAAGAGGTCAGCTTGAAAATTGAGGTGTCATCGATGATTTAATTCGGAAAACTGACAAAGATGACATAGTGTGCATTAAAAAGATAACATTTTCTCAAATGAGGACTTAAAATAAATTAAGTAATTAAGTATATTTCTTTAAGGAGTTAAAATAAAATGATGAGATACATTTCAGACAATGTACTGGAAATCTGAAACTGTCCCACCTCCACACGCCCCCCCCCCAAAAAAAAAGACTCTGGGGTAGCCTAGACTTTACCTTTTGGTTGGATAAACTTACAAAAGCTAAGTAACAATGATGAACAAAATGAGGTTGTAAAGAAAAAGCAGATGGCTTACAGATGATCAGTGATCATTTCGAATGGGCACATAGAACAGAGTAGACCATTTGAAATGGATGCTAAAAAATAACAATGATAGAAAGTGCAAATGTATAATTGTTAGTACTCTTAACATGCAGTACTGTGCAAAAGTCTTAGGCACATATACCGTTTGTATATAGCTAGGATGTCCAAAACTTTTGCACAGTACTGTATTTGTCAATGTGGAGTAGAGAGAGAGTTTGTAAATCCGGTGGGTGTAAAGGCTGTTGGGAGTGGTGAGGGTGGAGCACCCCACTGTGGGAGGGGTGTGGGGTGAATAGCAGAGAAGAAGTGCCAGGGCCGGTAGGTGGTACATTTGCAAATACACACACCCCTGAGACATGAGACAAGGACACTTGATTTCAAATAATTGGTGAACTGATCATTACAGGATGTCTCTCTAGTGTTTCCCACTCCCTTCCCCCTTTCCCAATCATGATTCCCCTCTCCCTGCCCCCTTCCCACTCTCAGTCCGCAATGAAACCTCATATCAGAATCAGGTTTATCATTAACATATGTCATGAAATGTGGTTTTTTATGTAGCACCAGTACAGTGCAATACATAAAATTACTGCAGTACCATGCAAAAATCTTTGGCACCCCAGGGCTAATATATATAAACTGATACATTTTACCCCTCATTTTCACCATTTTCTAAAGCAAAACAATAAATTGTGGTTATTAGCCATTATTAATGTTTAAAATTATTGCTTCAACAATGTCGGGGTGGGTATTGGGACTGGTTCTTTTCATGTTCTACTGTATATCAGTGATTTGGATGACAAAATTGATGGCTTTGTTGCCAAGTTTGTGGATGATATGATAGAAGCAATAAAGGCATAGACTATTTTCTAAATGGGGAACAAGTTCAGAAGTCAGAATGCATGGGGACTTGGGAAACCATGTGTAGGGTAGTGTCCAGTTAACCTACAGGTTGAGGCGATGGTGAGGAAGGCAAATGCAATGTTAGCATTCATTTCTAGAGAATGAAAGATAGTTTCATTCATTTCTAGAAATGAATGAAACTATCTTTCGAGAGGAGACATGATAGAGGTATGCAAGATATTAAGTGGAATAGACAGAGTGGATAGCCAGCACCTCTTCCCCAGGGCACCACTGCTCAATACAAGAGGACATGGCTTTAAGGTAAGGGGTGGGAAGATCAAGGGGGATAGTAGAGGAAGGTTTTTTACTCAGAGAGTGGTTGGTGTGTGGAATGCACTGCCTGAGTCAGTGGTGGAGGCAGATACACTAGTGAAGTTTAAGAGACTACTAGACAGGTATATGGAGGAATTTAAGGTGGGGGGCTAAAAGGGAGGCAGGGTTTAAGGGTTGGCACAACATTGTGGGCCGAAGAGCCTGTACTGTGCTGTACTATTCTATGTTCTATTACTATAAAGCAAGGATGTAATGCTGAGGCTTTATAAGGCATTGGTCAGACCACACTTGAGAGTAACGTGAGCAGTTTTGGGCTCAGTATCTAAGGAAGGACATGCTGGCATTGGAGAAGGTTCAGAGGAGGTGTCATCGCAGGTTAACTGGACTCTGAACACGTGCACTCGTTTCTCAGTCAACTGTCTCATACTCCTGCACAAGGAGAACAGCACGGCCCTTGTCACCGAACTGTTCTGAAGTTGGCACAGAAAATGCTATTTTTATACAGTATTGACTAGAAGTTAAGGATATTTGACTATTTGGTAAACTGTATGTTTGAATTCCTGACTTGCAAGGTCAATTGCTATTCACAATAGAGGTGTTAAAAGTCAATAGAAACTACAAGCTAACAACCAATGATAATCTGAAGTTTGTAAAGCACTTGCCTATAGTTGGTTCCTGGCCTTCCATATCCTTCCATTATATTTTTTCTTATCTTCTCTCCAGTAAATGAAAATGGCTCTGGCAATCTGCTCTGTAAAGGGGGGCTATGCTCTTCCAAGACATTTCTTGACTGGGCTGTCTGCACTATTTGTAATTTATTCTTGTCCTGACATTGGTAACCCTTGTCTTGCCACAATTGCCACAGAGAATCATGAGAATTAACCTGCAAATGAAATGGTTAACATATGAGGAGCACTTGACGCCCTGACCCTGTACTCTCTGGAGTTTAGAAGAATGAAGGAGAAGTCACATTGAAATCTATCAAATATTGAAAAACCTATAAAGAGTGGACATGGAGATTATGTTTCCTATGATGTAGCCTCAGAATAGAAGGATGTTCTTTTAGAATAGAGATGACAAAGAATTTCTCCAGCCAGGCAGTGGTGAATCTGGGGAATTCATTGCCACAGATGGCTGTGGAGGTCAAGTAATTGCATGTATTTAAAGTGGAGGTTGATTGGTTCTTGATTAGTAAGGACGTCAAAGGTTATCAGGAGAATGGGGTTGAGAGGGATAATGAATGAGACATGATGGGATGACAGAGTAGACTCAATGGGCCAAAAGGCATAATTCTGTTCCCATGTCTTATGGTCTAACTCTTCCAAACCCAAACACTCAACTTGGTTTCCTTCTCCAACAACCCTAACTGCAGTGCATGGGAAGTAATGGGTTTGTCTTTAAAAGAGACCAGTATTGCCTCGCTAAAGTGCATTTTAAGTGACATTGCACATTACTTGATGGAGTGGAAAGTATCTGAAGTACCAGATAGACTGGACGTGATTTTTATTTAAGGACGAGTAGGACTGGACAATAGGGAAATGACTTTGAGGGAAAAAAAACGTATAAGAATTCATAATTAATAATATATCTAACCTTACCTAGAATACCATTTTTAATCTAAGCCTCAATAAACTGCAGGATTGCCTCATTTCTGATAATGTGTCCAACTGGTTAGACAATATGTTTCTAAAATATTAAGTAAAAATTTTTACCAACAGACACATTTCTATGACAACAAGGCTTAGGCTACTAAAATGTTACATCTGGTCAATCTTGCTGTATGATTCCGAAACATGGACTATAACACCAGAACTCCAAAGAAACTTAGAAGCAACAGAAATGTGGTTTCTTGGAAGAATGCTGAAAATATCATATAGAGATAGGGTAACTAATGAGACAGTAATCCAAAGTGCCCATACAAAAAGATCTTTAATGAGAACATTAAATGAGAGGAAACTTAAATTCCTGGGCCATGTCATCAGAAAGGGAGAAATAGAATGCCTTACATTACAAGGCCGTATGCCTGGGAGACGTGGAAGAGGAAGGCAAAGAAGAAAATATCAGGACACTGAAAGAACTAACAGATCTAAGTGTGCGAGATATCATTGACACTGCAAGGGATTGTTCGATGTGAAGAGCCATGATCGCCCAAGCGTGTAATGCACAAGGCACATGAAGAAGAGAAGATGTAAAAATGACCTATATTAATAAATTATACTTATAAAATTATGTTAATTTGTGGTTAAATATAAATAATTTAACTTCTCTGCATTACATGTTGTTCTGGCTCTTTGTCACGCTGGGTTGCAAATGAGGATGGAAATTTCTTTATTCTCCAAATCAAATTTGCATAACGTTGGACCGTGTTTAGGCATATTATAACTATTATTATATATTATAACCTTTGCCTCCTTACTTTCTCAATAAGCCTTGCATAGGGAACCTTATCAAATGCCTTACTGATATCTACATATACTACATTCACTGCTCTACCTTCAATGTGTTTTGTTACATCCACAAAGAATCCAATCAGGCTCGTAAGGCACGAGCTGCCCTTGATAAAGCCACACTGACTATCCCTAATCAGATTATGTCTCTCCAAATGCTCATAAATCTTGCCTCTCAGGATCTTCTCCATCAACTTGCCCACCACTGAAGTAAGATTTGGTCTATAATTGTCTGGGTTATCTCTACTCCCTTTCTTGAACAAGGGAACAACATTCGCTACCCTCCAATCTTCTGGTACTTCTCCTGTCTCTATTGATGCTGCAAAGATCATCGCCAGAGGCTCAGCAATCTTCTCCCTTGCTTCCCACAGTAGCCTGGGATATATCTCATTTGGACCCAGCGCCTTATCTAACTTAATGCTTTTCAAAAGGTCCACCACATCCTCTTTCTTAATGTCTATATGCCCAAGCGTTTCCATCGCTACAAGTCATCTGCACTATTGCCAAGTTCTTTTTCCCTGGTGAATACTGAAGCAAAGTATTCATTAAGTACCTCCGCTACCTCCTCTGACTCCATGCACACATTTCCACTATCACACCTGATGGGCTTCTTTCTCACACGGATCATCCTCTTGCTCTTCACATACTTGTAGAATGCCTTCAGGTTTTCCTTAATCCTGTCCGCCAAGGCCAACCCTTCTAGCCCTCCTAATTTCATTTTTAAGCTCCTTCCTGGCAACCTTGTAATTTTCTATATCGTTTGTACACCATGTTATTTTATCATATCATTCTTTCCTTGCTCAATGGAAACTACTTATGCAGAGCGCCGTGCAAATGTTCCCCGAACACTTGCCACATTTCTGCCATGCAGTTCCCTGAGAACATCTCCCAATTTATGCTCCCAATTTCCTGCCTAATAGCAACATCGTATTTCCCCCAACCAAATTAAATGTTTTCCCAAATTGTCTGCTCCTCTCTCTCTCTCTCTCTACTGCTGTGGCAAAGGAGATCGAGTTTGATCACTACCTCCAAAATACTCTCCCACCAAGAGATCTGACACCTGACCAGGTTCATTTCCCGATACTAGATCAAGTGCAGCACTCCTCTAGCTGGCTTATCTACACATTGTGTGAGGAAACCTTCCTGAAAACACCTAACAAACATCTAAACCCCTGGCTCTGAGGAGATACCAGTCAGCATTAGGAAAGTTAAAATCACCCATCATAACAACTCTATTATTATTGCACCATTCCAGAATCTGCCTCCCTACCTGCTCCTCGATGTCTCTGTTACTATTGGGAAATCTATAAGAAACACTAGTAGAGTTATTACCCCTTTCTTGCTTCTGACTTCCATCTATACTGACTTGGTAGACAATCCCTCCATGGCTTACACCTTTTTGGCAGTTGTGATACTATCTATGATTAGTAATGCCACGTCCCCACATCTTTTGCCTCCCTCCCTGTCCTTTTTGAAACATCTAAAGCTCAGTACACTCAGCACCTATTCCTGCCCGAGACATCCAAGACTCTGTAATGGCCACAACATCATAGTTCCACGTATTGATCCATGCTCTAAGTTCATCCAACTTGTTTATGATACCCCTTACATTAAAATGAAACTATTCAGCTGAGTGCATCTTTGCTCTATCATCTGCCTATCCTTCCTCACAAACTCTCTACTTGTGCATCAACCACCTCATCCTCTGCCTCTTCACTTTGATTCCCACCCCCCTGCAAATCTAGTTTAAACCCTCCCCAATAGCAAACCGCCCCCCCCAGGATATTGGTTCCCCTCCACAGGTGCAACCCGGCCCGCTTGTACAGGTCACCCCTTCCCCAGAAAAGGTTCCAATGATCCAAGAACTTGAAACCCTGCTCCCTGCACCATCTCCTCAGCCGCTCATTCGTCTGCGCTATCGTCCTGCTCTGATCTTCACTAGCTCGTGGCACCGGGAGTAATCCAGAGAATACCATGTTCAAGATCCTGCTCTTCAGTCTCCTTCCTAACTCCCTAAACTTATTGCGCAGGACCTCTACCCCTCTACCCCTCTCCTACCTATGTCATTGGCACCAACATGTACCACGACCTCCGGCTGCTCACCCTCTGCAACTACTCAGAGACATCCTGGACCCTAGCACCCTAGCAACACACTATCCTGGCTTCTCTTTTGCTGCTGCAGAATCTCCTATCTGTCCTCCTAACTATCGAGACCCCTATGACTATTGCTCCATCTGACTTCACCCTACCCTCTGAGACTCAGAGCTGACCACAATGCTATTGGTTTGGCTACTGCTGCCTTGCCCAGATAGGCCATCCCCCTCAGCAGTATCCAAAGGGGTCTGCCTGTGGCTGAGGGGAATGGCCACAGGGGGACCCTTGCACTGACTTCTTTCTCCCTTTACCTCTCTTAGTCTTCACCCGTCTACTCCCTGAATTCTGCACTCTGGGTGTAACCACCTGCTCCAAAGTCTTATCTATTAATTGCTCTTCCTCCTGGATGATCCTCAGTTCAACCAATTCCAGCTCCAGCTCCTTAATGCGGTCTTTCATGAGCTGGATTTGGCTGCACTTCCTGCAGGTGAGGTCATCAGGGAGACCATCAGGTTCCATAAATTCCCACATCCTACAGGAGGAGAATTCCACTGCCATGTCTGCCATCCTGTCTGCACTGTACAATGGGCAACCAAGACCAAATCAGCAATAACGAAAGGAAAAACCTACCCTTCTTACCTGTTTCTTTGGCCTCAGCCTCTTTTCATGCAAGCCTTTTGAGTCAAAGCCTCGAAGTTCCCACTCTGACTGTAGTCACTCTGCTAGACCCTCTTTCTCTTTAATGGTTAAAAAGATAAGAAAAGCCCCCACACAAGGAGAAAGAACTCATCGCATTTGGTGGTGCTTTGCCTGCCTTCCAATGCCTCTGACATTTCCCGTGTACAATCAGGTTTCTATAAATTGACAGAATTTTTAGAATGTTTTGTGAGATCCACAAGGTTTGAAATGGAATTGTGAAAGTAATCACTGATTTAGTATAGCAATTTTTCATTGAGAATAAATGAGACATGGCTGGCTATGACAAACAAAGAGTTTCCTGACAGCTATTTACAAATATGTGAGACTTGGCTCCTGTGGAACTTCCAGCCAACAAAAGGAATTGTAAACAATAAGAGCATGAGATATAGGAACAGAATTAGGCCATTTGGCCCATCAAGTCTACTCTACCATTTCTTCATGGTCAATCCAATTTTCCTCTCAGTCCCAATCTCCTGCCTTCTCCCCGTATCCCTTCACGCCCTGACTCAATCAAGAATCTATCAACCTCTGCCTTTAAATATACATAATGAATTGGCCTCCACAGCTGCCTGTAGCAAAGAATTCCACAGATTCACCAGCCTCTCGCTAAAGAAATTCCTCCTCATCTCCATTCTAAAAGGATGCCCCTCTATTCTGAGGCTGTTTCCTCTGGTCTTGGACTTCCTCATCTCTCTTTTATACTTTCTGTATCTGAAAATACTTTTGGTTTCCTCTATAATATTATTGGTTAGTCTACTTTCATATTCCATCATTAAAAGTATTAATGACTTTTTAATTTGCTTTTTGTTGGTTTTTAAAAGCTTCCCAATCCTCTAACTTCCCACTAAGTTTTGCTCTATTATATGCCCTCTCTTTGGATTTTATGTTGGCATTGACTTCACTTGTCAGCCATAGCTGTGTCATCCGGCTTTAAGAATACTCCTTCCTCTTTGGGATGTATCAATCCTGCACCTTCAGAATTGCTCCCAGAATTTCCAGCCATTGCTCTGCCGTCAACCCTGCTCGTGGTTTTTCTAAATTCTCCCTCCTGTAAACCAGTACCAACCTGATCTTACCAATCTACCTGCATATTGAAATCACCCATGACTATTGTAACATTGCCTTTTTGGCATGCATTTTGAATCTCCTGTTGTAACTTGTAGACCACATTCTTAATGCTGTTTGGGGCTCTATATAAACCTGCAGCCTCTTTTCACCCTCGCAGTTCCTTAGCTCTATCCACAATGATTCAACACCTTCCGATCCTATGCCACCACCTTCTAATGATTTGATTTGATTTTTTACCAGCAGAGCAATGCCGCCCCCTCTGCCTTCCTGCCCATCCTTTCAATACAGTGCGTACCCTTGAACATTAAGCTCCCAGCTATAATCTTTCACCATGATTCTGTGATACCTGCAACTTCATACCTGCCAATCTGCAACTGTGTTGAAAGTTCATCTACCTTATTCCATTGAGGACAAATCGGCCATGAACGGAGCATAAAACGTAATTATTTCCTCACCAATAAACTTAAATATAGGAACTTGTTCAGCAACATTTTTTTGTCATGCACAACACAAAAAACCCAAAGAACAGCACTGATTTGAGAAAGTGTTTAATGCAATTTGTGGTATAGACCTATGAGGAACATGAATCTGTTTTAAATATAACTACATTTTGATCAGTTATGTTTAGATCATAAGACCATAAGACCATTAGACAAAGGAGCAGAAGTTGGCCATTCGGCCTATCGAGTCTGCTCCGCCATTTTATCATGAGCTGATCCATTTTATCCTATTTAGTCCCACTGCCCCGCCTTCTCACCATAACCTTTGATGCCCTGGCTACTCAGATACCTATCAATCTCTGCCTTAAATACACCCAATGACTTGGCATCCACTGCTGCCCGTGGCAACAAATTCCATAGATTCACCACCCTCTGACTAAAAAAATTTCTTCGTATTTCTGTTCTGAATGGGCGCCCTTCAATCCTTAAGTCATGCCCCCTCGTACTAGACTCCCCCATCATGGGAAATAACTTTGCCACATCCACTCTGTCCATGCCTTTCAACATTCGAAATGTTTCTGTGAGGTCCTCCCTCATTCTTCTAAACTCCAAGAAATACAGTCCAAGAGTGGACAAACATTCCTCATATGTTAACCCTCTCATTCCCGGAATCATTCTAGTGAATCCTCTGTACCCTCTCCAACGTCAGCACATCCTTTCTTAAATAAGGAGACCAAAACTGCCCACAGTACTCCAAGTGAGGTCTCACCAGCGCCTTATAGAGCCTCAACATCACATCCTTGCTCCTATACTCAATTCCTCTAGAAATGAACACCAACATTGCATTCGCCTTCTTCACCACCGACTCAACCTGGAGGTTAACCTTAAGGGTATCCTGTACGAGGACTCCCAAGTCCCATTGCATCTCAGAACTTTGAATTCTCTCCCCATTTAAATAATAGTCTGCCCGTTTATTTCTTCTGCCAAAGTGCATAACCATACACTTTCCAACATTGTATTTCATTTGCACTTCTTTACCCATTCTTCCATTCTATCCAAGTCTCTCTGCAGACTCTCTGTACCCTCAGCACTACCGGCCCCTCCACCTATCTTCGTATCGTCAGCAAACTTAGCCACAAAGCCATCTATTCCACAATCCAAATTGTTGATGTACAATGTAAAAAGAAGCGGCCCCAACACGGACCCCTGTGGAACACCACTGGTAACCGGCAGCCAACCAAAATAGGATCCCTTTATTCCCACTCTCTGTTTCCTGCCAATCAGCCAACGCTCTATCCACGTATGTAACTTTCCCGTAATTCCATGGGCTCTTATCTTGTTAAGTAGCCTCATGTGTGGCACCTTGTCAAAGGCCTTCTGAAAATCCAAATATACAACATCCACTGTATCTCCCTTGTCTAGCCTACTTGTATTTTCCTCAAAAAATTGTAATAGCTTTGTCAGGCAGGATTTTCCTTTAAGGAATCCATGTTGAGTTCTGCCTATCTTGTCATATGCCTCCAGGTAATCTGTAACCTCATCCTTGACAATCGACTCCAACAACTTCCCAACCACCAATGTCAAGCTAACAGGTCTATAATTTCCTTTTTGCTTCCTTGCCCCCTTCTTAAATAGCAGAGTGACATTTGCAATCTTCCAGTCCTCCGGAACCATGCCAGAATCTATCGAATTTTGAAAGATCATCGCTAATGCCTCCACAATCTCCACAGCTACCTCCTTCAGAACATGTGGGTGCATTCCATCTGGTCCGGGAGATTTATCTACCTTTAGACTATTCAGCTTCCTGAGTACTTTCTCTGTCATAATTGTGACTGCGCACACTTCTCTTCCCTGCCACCCTTGAGTGTCTGGTACACTGCTGATGTCTTCCTCAGTGAAGACTGATGCAAAATACTCGTTCAGTTCCTCCACCATCTCCTTATCTCCCATTACAATTTCTCCAGCATCATTTTCTATCGGTCCTATATCTACTGTCACCTGTCTTTTACTCTTTATATACTTGAAGAAGCTTTTAGTATCCTCTTTGATATTATTTGCTACCTTCCTTTCATAGTTAATCTTTTCCCTCTTAATGACCTTCTTAGTTTCCTTTTGTAAGCTTTTAAAAACTTCCCAATCCTCTGTCTTCCCACTAATTTTTGCTTCCTTGTATGCCCTCTCCTTTGCTTTAACTTTGGCTTTGACTTCTCTTGTCAGCCACAGTTGCATCCTTTTTCCATTCGAAAATTTCTTCTTTTTTGGAATATACCTGTCTTGCACCTTCCTCACTTCTCGCATAAACTCCAGCCACCTCTGCTCTGCCGTCCTTCCTGTCAGTGTCCCTTTCCAGTCAACCTTGGTCAGTTCCTCTCTCATGCCTCTATAATTTCCTTTACTCCACTGAAACACCGACACATCAGATTTCGGCTTCTCTTTTTCTAATTTCACAGTGAACTCAATCATGTTATGATCACTGCCTCCTAAGGGTTCCTTCACCTCAATCTCTCTAATCACCTCTGGTTCATTACACAATACCCAATCCAGTACAACCGATCCCCTAGTGGGCTCAACAACAAGCTGTTCTAAAAAGCCATCTCGCAGACATTCTACAAATTCTCTCTCTTGAGATCCAGTGCCGACCTGATTTTCCCAATCCACTCACATGTTAAAATCCCCCACAATTATCATAACACTGCCCTTCTGACAAGCCTTTTCTATTTCCTGTTGTAATTTGTAGTCCACATCACTGCGGCTGTTTGGTGGCCTATATACAACTGCCATCAGGGTCCTTTTACCCCTGCAATTTCTTAGCTCATCCCATAAAGATTCTGCACCTTCCGATCCTATGTCACCTCTTTCTAATGATTTAATATAATTTCTTACCAATAAAGCCACACCTCCCCCTCTGCCTACCTTCCTATCCTTCCGATACACTGTGTATTCTTGGACGTTCAGCTCCCAGAGACATGCATCCTTTAGCCATGTCTCAGTGATGGCCACAATATCATACCTGCCAATCTGTAGCTGTACGACAAGATCATCCACCTTATTCCTTATGCTGCGTGCATTTAAGTATAACACCTTAAGACCAGTATTTGGTACTTTTCGCTTTGATTTCACTGCAACTTTATTGCACTGCAACTCATCCCAATGGCTACAAATTTGCCCCATCACCTTTAATAATATTCTGATGAGTTAGATGAGTTAGCCTTTTCCTGCTGAGATTACAACCCTCTTGTTTTTCTTGGAGTCTCCAAGAATTATACATTCATGCACAAATAACTGGAGCTTTTAAAATAGTATTTTTTTAAAATCCCTGCTCATTGCATTAACTGGCGCTAACCCCAGTCAATTTCAGAATCTAAAATTGCTCACTCTTGTTTTCAAATCCCTCATGGCCTACTTCCAAATTTAAAACTCAATTTTTGCTTATTTCTTGATCATGCCAGACTTAATTGAGAGCAATACCTTCAGCTGCCGAGGACGCAAGTACTGCACTGAAATTCTCCCCCTAAACCACTGTTTCTCCCTTTTTGAGATATTTATTAGCCTTTGGCCAAGCTAATGAGATCTGGTGTCAAATTGTATTCAACAATGCTCTCCTTAAGTTTGTCTTTTGAACCTGCTCTGCTTTTCAATACAGCCATGGCTGATCCTTTCAATACCACGTTCCCACTCTGTTACCGTACCTCTTGAAGTTGTTAGTGCCAAGACATTTATGTACCTCTTCCTTAGATATACCCAGCAATTTACCTTTGACCACCTTCTCTACTAGACAATTCCACGGGTTTGCCAGAATGAACCAGTTTTTACCTCCTTTTAGTCCTAAATTTCTCACCATAGCTGATTATCTAGATCCATCCCCGGCTAAGGGAAGCATCCTCCCCGCGTCCAGTCTGTCTAAGCGTGAAACTATTTTGTACATTTTAATAATAACATTTTAGAGCGTCTGAAAAGCATTAAGTTAGATAAGTCACCGGGAGCAGACGAGATGTACCCCAGGCTACTGTGGGAAGTGAGGGAGGAGATTGCTGGGCCTCTGGCAATGATCTCTGCAGCATCAATAGAGACAGGAGAAGTACCAGGGAAGAGGAGGATTGCAAATGTTGTTCCCTTGTTCAAGAAAGGTAGTCGAGATAACCCAGGAAATTATAGACCAGTGAGTCATATTTCAGTGGTGGCGAAGATGTTGAAGAAGATCCTGAGAGGCAGGATTTATGAGCATGTGGAGAGACATAATCTGATTAGGGATAGTCAGCATGGCTTTGTCAAGGCTAGGTTGAGGTTGTGCCCTTTAGTTCTGAATACCCCCATCCTAGGAAACATTCTCTCCACATCCACCTTATCTAGTCCTTTCAACATTCAGTAGGGGATCTACTGTAGGGGATTATTTATCAATAAGATCCCCATGCATTCTTCTAAATTCCAGTGTGTACAGGCCCAAAGCTACCAAACGCTCCTCACATGTTAACCCTTTCTTTCCCAGAATCATCTTTGTGAACCGCCTCTGGACTCCCTCCAAAGACAATGCATCCTTTCTGAGATATGAACATAGAACATAAAAATCTACAGCACATTACAGACCCATTGGCACAAAATGTTATCCTGACCACGTAACCTACTCTAGAAACTGCCTAGAATTTTTCTACCGCATATAGCCCTCTACTTTTCTGAGCTCCATGTACTTATCTATGAGGCTCTTAAAAGACCCCATTGTATCCACCTCCACTACTGTCACCAGCAGTGTATTTCATGCACCCACCACTCTCTGTGTGAAGAACTTACCCCTGACATCCCCTCTGAAACTACTTCCAAGCACCTTAAAACTATGCCCCCTCATGCTAGCCATTTCAGCCCTTGGGAAAAGCCTCTGGTTATCCACACAATCAGTGCCTCTCATCATTTTATACACCTCTATCAAGTCACCTCTCATCCTCTGTCACTCCAAGGAGGAAAAGCCAAGTTCACTCAACCTATTCTCATAAGGCACACTCTCCAATCTAGGTAAATCTCCTCTGCACTCTCTGTATAGTATCCACATCCTTCCTGTAGTGAGGTGACCAGAACTGAACACAGTACTCCATGTAGGGTCTACCAAGATCTTATCTAGCTGTAACATTACCTCATGGCTCTTTGTTACATGCTCAAGGAGATCTGTCTTTTTTTGTGAGAATGATGTAATGGTCTTTTGGAGGTCACCTGATGTGATTTTCCCGCCGATGTGAGGTCACGTGATGACATGTGCCCCGTGACTATATAAGGGTCGACCCATGTGACGCAGGGTTTTTTTTCTTAGTTTGTAGATTTCCAGGTAGAACGTGCTGTATCTCCGTTTCTGTTGCGTGTTTGTTTTTGGTGTTTCATTTTTAAAACGGAGTGTGTGTTCTGTTGCAAAATACCATATTATCTGGACCGGAAATTTTTGCTAGATGTGTTGATTTACTCAAATCAAACATTAGAAGGGAGAGTGAAGAAATTATCAAAGTTACAGGATCGAAGGATCGAGAGAAGTCGGCATCGTCTGGCAGTTTAATAAAGGATTGACTTATTGAGTCTTCGTTGGAGGAGTAGCTACCTGCATCGAGATAACTCTTGCCAAAAAGAGAAAGGAGTTCATGCAAAAAGGTGCTCTCCCTCTCTAAAGGAATTTAAGGTCAGTTGATTTAAACTGTTTACTTTTGGCATCGTGAATCCTGTGGACAGAACCAGCAGTAAAGTTGCGTCTGTGAAGAAATCCTTCTCCAGAGAAGTCTCTCCCAATTGAACGTGTAAATCTGTTGGACTTTCAAAGTTATCGCTTTAAGAACTATATCTGACTGTATCGCTTTAAGAACTATATCTGACTGTATCGCTTTAAGAACTGTTTTCGCATTTAATGCTTTAAGAACCAGAGCTGAGTGACGAGGTGTTGAACGGCTACATATCTGTTAACTTCCGGTTAAAGTTTTCGTTTGTTTTTTTTCTTATCGTTTATCCGTGTTTAATAAATGTTTGGTTGTTTTTATATAACCTGTCTCGATTGATATTCATTGTTGCCGTTTATGTAACACTCTTGAACTCAATTCCATGGTTGATGAATACCAACACACCATTCGCCTTCTTAGCAACACTGTCAGCTTTGAGTGTCCTGTCAACACAGACTCCAAGATCTCTCTGATCCTCCACACTGCCAAGAGTCTTGCCATTAACACTATATTCGGTCTTCAAATTTGACCTACCAAAATGAACCACTTCACACTTATTGGGATGAAGTCCATCTACCACTTCTCAGCCCAATCTGCATCATATCGATGTCACACTGTAACCTCTGACAACCCTCCAGACTATCCACAACACCCCCAACCCTTGTTTCATCAGTAAACATGCTAACCCACCCTTCTGCTTATTCATCCAGGTCATTTTTGAAAATTACAAAGAGGAGAGGTCTCAGAACAGTTCCCTGCTAAACACCACTGGTCACCAACCTCCATGCAAAATACAAACCATCTACAACCACACTTGTCCTTCTGTGGGCAAGCCAATTCTGGATCCTCAAAGCAAGGTCTCCTTGAATCCCTTGCTTCCGTACTTTCTGAATGAGCTTTGCATGTGGAACCTTATCAAAAGCCTTACTGAAATCCATATAAACTACATCTACTACTCTATATTCATCAATGTGTTTTGTTACATCCTCAAAGAATTCAGTCAGGTTTGTAAGGCATGATCTGCCCTTGACAAAGCCTATCCCTATTCAGATTATGTCTCTCCAAATGCTCATAAATCCTGCCTCTAACGATCTTCTCCAACAACTTGCCCATCACTGAAATAAGACTCACTGGGGTATAATTTCTACTCCCTTTCTTGAACAAGGGAACAACATTTGCAAACCTCCAGTCCTCCAGTACTTCTCCGGTCCCCACTGATGTTGCAAAGATCATTGCCAGAGGCTCAGCAATCTCCTCCCTCGCTTTCCACAGTAGCCTGGGCTATATGGGGCCCAAAATTGTTGACAATACTCTAAGTGCGGCCTGACTATTGTCTTATAAATCCTCAGCATTATCTCCTTGCTTTTATATTCTATTCCCCTTGAAATAAATGCCAACATTGCATTTGCCTTCTTTACAGCATTACATCCACTTTTCTCACAGCCAACTCTTTGGTTTTTGGAATGTAGTTTATCAAATATTTATTTTCTATTAATTTATTTAGCACTAAATAGTTTTGAACAAAATTGTCATTTGACTTTTTGTTCCTTATGTTTCTGGAAAGTTACTTGTGTACTCTTCCCTAAAGACAGGGCCAAAGTATTTGTTTAAAAAATTTCCAGGTTTCTGACTCAGGAATACACATTAGACTATATATTTTCTTTTTACTTAGATTTGAATCTTTTACAGTACATATTTCCCAAGGCATAACAGAAAGCCATTCATTTCATCGTGTGTAACAGCAGTGAGACTATATCTGGAGAACAATAGATTGCAATGGTCTCCTTAGTTAAGAAATAATTTAAATATTGGATGATGTTCAAAAGTTCACAGGATTAGTATGTGGAATGAACAAGATGCAAAAAGATTGGATAGGCTAGCCTTGTACTGGTTAGAATTTAAAAGGGCAAGAGGGGACTTCATTGAAATACTAAAGATCCTGATACTTCTTAACACAGTGCAAGTAGAGATAAAATTTGGTAGATACAGTATGCATATGGAAATGCATTTCCTTTGCGCTCCGCGTTTAAAACTGAGTTGAGGAGACTGTTTTTCCCTCTCAAGACCAAATTTTTGGGACACTCCCTCAAAGGGCAGTGGAAGCAGAGTTTTTTTCTGATGTCTTTTAACTGGAGGGAGATGTAGTGTTGATAAGGAAGCAGGTGAAGGGTTTTGATCAGATCAGCCATGACTTTACATTGATTGCTGTTCAAATGCAACAGAAACTGATTACAGTCAAACCCTGATAATCCAACGTCTCCATCTTCAGAAATCATGACTTTCCGCATCTGCCTCATCAGGCAGATCTTTCCTGTGCTCTGTTGAAAGCTTCTGGGTTCACTTCAAATGTTATCAGTATCAGGCTGAGTAGACAAAAAAATGAAATAAACGTGCTGAGGTACCAAATGGGGTATCGTACACTTGTCTGGAAAATCCACCAGTCCGGAGTGTACCAGATTATCAGAGTATAAGAAATCACCGCCATCTAATGGTCATTGACATATATCTGACATTTTTTTAAAATCTTCTGCCAGCGTTGCTGCTGGAGTACTGACTGAAATTTATTTTCTATACACACTGTGAAGCAACAGTGAACCCAAACGCCCAGCTCCAATAATTCTACAGTAATTCATTCTGCAATGCTTCACATTAACATTGTATCTTGTCCTTTGGTTCTTTCCATTGCCCCCCCCCCCCCCGCCAAACTCAGTTCTCTTCCTACAAAATATAAACAAGGACCCTTTTTACACAATTCCATGTCAGGAGAGGTGTTGCTTCCACTGTTGTATCTGACATCATTCAAGGGTAACTGATTAGCCAGTAAAGAGACAGATTAATAAAAATAAATTAGACTAAGTAAAGGCATCCGTTAGTCTTGCGAGACCATGGATCTGCGCCTGGAAAGTCTTCACTCTCCAGGGCGCAGGCCTGGGCAGGGTTGTATAGAAGACCAGCAGTTGCCCATGCTGCAAGTCTCCCCTCTCCACGACACCAATGTTGTCCAAGGGAAGGGCATTAGGACCCATACAGCTTGGCACCAGTGTCGTTGCAGAGCAATGTGTGATTAAGTGTCTTGCTCAAGGACACAACACGTTCCCTTGGCTGGGGCTCGAACTCACAACCTTCAGCTAGCTAGTCCAATGCCTTAACCACTTGGCCACGTGCCCACACAAATTAGACTATTTACTAAATTAAAAATGAGTTGATCGATTCCTTCCAATTTTCAAAGGGAGGATTAGATGATTACTCCTCCAGCACAATGGTAGGAGTAAAGACAGAATTAACAATTAACCTATAATTGTCAACACTACCTAACAGTGGTTGATTAAAAAGCAGAAATGAAAAAGTAGCTTTAGCAAGTTGAGACTGACCTGTTTATGTATTTATTTTCTACATATAATTGTTGAGGCACAGAATGACACCATTCAGGTCTGTGTCAGCTTCTTGTAGTGCAGTCCCATCAATACTGCTCCCTGTTCTTTCCCCATAGCCCTCTACGAGACATTAACTCAAGTGCTTAACTCAACTCTTTTAAAGATCAGGAAGAGAAAAGCAGTTATTATTTTCAGTCATTGCCCTTTCTTCAAAGATTCACATGAAAGACACAAATTGCAAATCTTAACTGGTTCTCTCAGCGTATTTGACCTGCTGAGCATTTCAAGCATATATTGAAGGGTCTCGGCCCAAAACATTGACTGCTAATTCCCATTCATACACTAGATGCCGCCTGATTGCTGAGCTCCTCCAGCACATTGTCCTTTTTCAGCTTGCGAGTATTTTGCCTTTGAAGGCACTGACTGGTTCCGTTTCCACCAGCCCCAGCATAACCTCAAGACTATATTAGTCTGCCAAATGACATTTTGCTAATATTGTGTTAAATCAACAGTTGTTTCCCATGTGCCAGCTTAAACTTCTGTCTCTCAGCTGCTGCCAGAAGCCGAGGGCCTCACAGAGATACAGTATCTCGCCCTGTGGCCACACAACTCTGGCGATCTGTGTTAGGTTCTGATTTTAGAGACAGCCTGTAGAATTTGTAGGTTTTCACTATGGACGTGCCAATTTGCTCTGGTATCACAATCCGTCACAGAAGTGTGCTGGTTGGTTAAGTGGCTACTGAGAGTTAATGCCCCCCATATAGATGGACAGCAGGAAATCAGTGGCTGTCAATGGACATCGGAGGGTACAAGTTACAGGGAAATAAGTATGGGAATGGGATTGTCAGGAAAGAACTGAAAGGCAAATGGATATTTTTATGTCAGAAAATATGAAAACCTTCCTCCGTAATTTGCTGGGTCATTGAATTCCATCAATCTTTAGATGAAATTCTTGTCCTGTTCTGCCAAAATTAAATTTAATACTCTCTCTTCAAAATACCCATGTCAGGATGCCATTTACTTACGACAGCTCAGCATTTAAAGTTCTGATTGAAAAGCTCCAGAACCTGGGCCTCTGTATCTCCCTCTGTAACTGGATCCTTGACTGCCAAACTAGATGACCACAATCTGTGCAGATTGGAAGTAACATCTCCACCTCACTGATAATCAACACTGGCACACCACAGGGATGTGTGCTTAGCCCACTGCTCTATGTTCTCTACACACATGACTGTGCGGGTAGGCACAGCTCAAATGCCTTCAGATGCCCACGAGAGGGCTTACAGAAGCGAGATATATCAGCTAGTTGAGTGGTGTTGCAACAACAACCTTGCTTTCAATGTCAGTAAGACCAAAGAACTCATTGTGGACCTTAGAAATGGTAAGATGAGTGACAACAGTCCTCACAGAGGGATCGGAAGTGGACAGAGTGAGTAGTCTCCAAGTTCCAGGGTCTCAGCATCTCTGAGGACCTGACCGGGACCCAATATATCAATGCAGCTATAAAGAAGGCAAGACAGCAGCTGCAGAAAGTTGTAAAATTAGCCAGCTCCATCTTGGGCATTAGTCTCTGTAGTACCCAGGATATCTTCAAGGAATGGTGGCCCAAAAAGGCTGTGTCCATCATTAAGGTCCCCCACTACCCAGGACATCTCCTTGCCACCATCAGGAAGGAGGGACAGAAGCATGAAGGCACACACTTAATGATTCAGGAACCGCCTCTTCCACTCTGCCATCCAATTTCTGAATTGACACTGAAACCATGAACACTCCTTCATGAAGTCCAGAACGAGGGGTCACAGTTTAAGGATAAAGGGGAAGCCTTTTAGGACCGAGATTAGGAAAAACTTCTTCACACAGAGAGTGGTGAACCTGTGGAATTCTCTGCCACAGGAAACAGTTGAGGCCAGTTCATTGGCTATATTTAAGAGGGAGTTAGATATGGCCCTTGTGGCTACGGGGATCAGGGGGTATGGAGGGAAGGCTGGGGCGGGGTTCTGAGTTGGATGATCAGCCATGATCATAATAAATGGCGGTGCAGGCTCGAAGGACCAAATGGCCTACTCCTGCTCCTATTTTCTATGTTTCTATGTTTCTCTGTTTTCTTAATTTCTATTTTTTGCTGAATATTAATTAAGTCTTTTTCTCTCTATTATCATGTATTGCATTGTCCTGCTACTGCAAAGTTAACAAACGTCACAACAACGACTCTGAGAAAGTGTTTGAACTGCTTGCACGAGGAGTCTGCCACAAAGGACAGTTTGGGACAGGAGCACACCACGAGCAAATTTCAGCTTCCATCTCAATTTCCATGCAGGCCTCCATTTATCAAGCAGATGGGAACCTTAAAAAGCCCATTATTCACAAAGGTAATGATTACTGGGTTAAGCTTGAGTCACAAGTTATTATTACCGCAAGAACAAACTTTGATGCAAGCCCTACAAATTCTACACTGCATATCCTGTGACTCTGTGCCGCTTAAAAAAGTTGTGGTTAACCTCTCTGACTACATCAAATTTCCACCTTATATTTGTAAGTGGAAACATTTCATACAAAACAAACCTGCTCTTGGTGATCTCATAAGAAATGATGTACAAGTGGTAAAAACCCATGGTGACAAGGATATACTTCACTTTTTTTTGACCAGCTGCTTGATCACTAAGCCACACTCAGTGATAAAAAGGAAGATAAGTATATTGTTTAAATGAAAAGTACTACATAATACTGCAACGATATTATGTGGGGGGGGGTGGAGTGGGGGGAGGAGATAGGGTGGAGGGAAGAGGGTGGAAGGAAGAGGGGTGAGGGGAGAGGGGAGAGGGGAGAGGGGAGGGAAGGGAGAGGGAAGGGAGAGAGGAGAGGGAGGGGAGAGGGAGAGGGGAGAGGGAGGGGAGGGAGAGGGGAGGGAGAGGGAAGGGAGAGGGGAGGGAGAGGGGAGGGAGAGGGGAGGGAGAGGGAAGGGAGAGGGAAGGGAGAGGGGAGAGGGAGGGGAGAGGGGAGAGGGAGGGGAGAGGGGAGAGGGAAGGGAGGGGGAGAGGGAAGGGAGAGGGGAGAGGGAGGGGAGAGGGGAGAGGGAAGGGAGGGGGAGAGGGAAGGGAGGGGAGAGGGGAGAGGGAAGGGGGAGGGAAGAGGGAAAGGGGAGGGAAGAGGGAAGGGGGTAGCGCAAGAGAGGGATGGGCAAGAGATATAGCTGCTGTCATGCTTTCTTTGTAACTGCATCGATATGTCAAACTCAGGCGAGATCCTCAGAGATATTTGTTATAGTCGGAAACATTTAGATAACTTTTTCTTCTAGTTAGTGTTTTGAGTTATTGTTCTGCGGTAATCATTAAAATGCTCAATAATAAAAAACCCACTGCTCAACTTTCATTATGAATGTACAGAGTTTCAAAATCTTTTCCCAAATAAAAAAAAAATCAATCTTCATACTGACACAGATGAGCTGCAAAAAAGTGCATTTCCTTTGTTGAGCTGGTTTACCACAGGATATGAAGATGTTGTTTATGAAAAGAATTCTGGGCGGAATTTAATGTTATCTGATGTAGGAGCCATGCATCTGTTTTCTATCTGCATTGTACTCTGGGGTTGCACGTTTATTAAAGTAACTAGCCATATGAGTGGGAGCATGGTAAAAGTGAAGGGAGTGAGTTAGGTATTCGTGCTTTGTTCTGGGCAGTTTAGTTTTCGTACTGGGGACCGACAGGTGTCATATCTTTTGTTTGTCGCTCCATTGCACCGCTTCAAGAGTGTACATTTTGCTAGCTACAAGTAAAATATCGAACATAGTTTTTTGACTTTCTGGAACATTATTATTGGTTTGATTAGAGGGTGTATCATACAATGATAACAGCCCATGCTAGGTCACCAGCAGTGGCATTCATTGGTTTCTTAGAATAGCCCCTACATTCTGTCAACAAGAGATTTCGACAGTTATACCAAGTGAACATTTGGAAGTCAGCATTTGGACGTGCCTGCGAAATGAGAAGCACCACAACTAGGAGCAGCTTGTGACAAGTAATGACCTTCTGTTGATTCATGCTATGTGATCAGGATTGGAACATAGTTTGGAATGGTCATCGCTGACTGTAGTGTGGTGTTCGGTACCTGGTTCTGTTGACATACTGAAATATTTCAATTACCAACATCTGATTTGAATGCCATTGTTTTCCCTGGTCCATGCACTTGGAAAACAACATGAGTCAAGCTGGAAGCAGTGACCTTCAAGTTAGGACTAAAAGAGAAATTAAACTTACTGGCAAAGTTTTATCGTCTAGAATTGGTGATGTTCATAAGGAATATAATAACATTGTTAAGAAGATTAATGACTTAATACCATTAATTGAGTGTTTCCAGGTACCAGAAGAGCAAGATGTCTTGCAAGTGCAGTCTCATTTGGACAATTTTAAAAAACCTTTGTGAAGATGTTGCCAAGTAACATAACTTGCTGTTGTCTTTAATGCCTATTTCAGAGCAAGATAAACAAACCAAAAGCTTTGAAAATGTTCAGACGCTTATTAATACTGTCACAACAGAAGATAAACAATGGTTGAAACAAACATGTGATGTTGAAGGCCAAGTTGCTGGCATAAATGAAAATATTTATAAAGCCACAGAGCATGCTTTGACTGATGATTTTCAGGATGACGTATACTCTGAAGACAGTGCTTCTAACGTGCATGCAGCAGGTTCTTTAGCTAGCAGAACATCTTGTGTGTCTTGATACTTCTTCGGCATGCATTAGAACAGAGGCTGATTTAGCTGCGTTATGCACAAGGCAACAACAGGATGGAAGAACAGCTTCAGAGAAATGAGGAGCAACTTCAGAGAGGAAAGGAGCATCTACAAAGAAAGATAGAGTAGCTTACTTTGCAGGAGGAAATTGCAGTCAAGATGGTCAAGGCAAAAATGCTGAAGGTTTCAAATGCTGTGGGTGCTACAGATGCTCCTGCAGGGCGATTCTATGGTGAGAGTTCCTATGTCGGCATGGCACAGAGAAAATCAACATACTCAATGTCAGTGTGGATACAGTTATTCCTCAAATATCTATGAGCCACAAGTTTGGACCCGAAAGGTCAGTTCAGGGTGTTCACTCTCAGCCTGCACCAAGGAGGCACTCTGAACTGATGCCACATCCAAATTGCTTCCGAGGACATTGATTTACAGCATATTGACACTCATGTTCCACATTATAGAACTCTAAATTCTGCGCTGGAGGCCATAGGACGCAAAAGGAAATAGCAAGCTTAGTGGTGTGGTAACAATGCACTATGTCTCTGCCTAAAAGAGAGATTCAAATCTTTGATAGCAATCCATTGTAGTATCATCTACATATGAGGGCTTTCCAAAATAACGTTGAAGGCAAGACGGATGATTATGGCGACTGGCTATATTTTCTCAAACAGTTAGCTGGAGGTTATCCTAGAGAGTTTGTCAAAAGTTGCCAGCAAGCCAGCCTGGAGCAGGGATATCTAAAGGCCAAAGCTTTACTACAGGAACATTTTGGTGATGAGCAGAAACTTGCTGCATCCCACGTGAATTACATTCCAACACATCTCATTAGCAGGGCAGAAGCATGGTCACGTTGTTTATTCCAGGGACCAGCGGACACCCCAGCTGAAATCTGGAGAAAAACACACTGCGGATGCAGAGGGGGATCACAAAGGCGAGGAAAGAGGACCAGGTCAAGACAACAGAGACTTATGGGGAAGAGGAGTTCGGTGGATAATAAAATGGACGAGTTCACAGCGCTAGCCAGGCATCAGAGAACATTTCGGGAGTGCAGTGTTACCCTGGAACGGGGCTGCACGAGGACATACCCAATCAAAACTTTTCCATGGACAGCTTCCAGACTGGAAGTGCACTGAGAGCGGTAAGCGTAAAGGAGTTGGGTGCTTACTGTTCTGGTTAACAATGGATGGTGCAGTTTGGGTCATATTACGATTGAGGAATGTGTTTGTAGACCGGATATTGAACTTTTTGCTGTTGGCCTCCGGCCATATTCCACCGAGATACAACACTGGGCGTCACGGGAGATTGCTCCTGCCTACGGCCATCGAACTTTGCAGCTCCTCCCACAGAAGGTCAGACACCCTGAGCCAATAGGCTGGTCCTGGACTTATTTCCATCTGGCATAGTTTGCATTTTGTTGTTTGATTGTTTGTGGTTTTTGTATTGCTATATTTACGCTCTATTCTTGGTTGGTGTGGCTGTAACGAAACCCAACTTCCCTCGGGATCAATAAAGTATATCTATCTATCTATCTATGGAAAAGGCTTTTTCCTTGGCCGCATATCAAATCAGAAGACGTGAAGCTCTTCAAGACTACAGTCTACTGCTTAGAGGCTGTTGCAATGCCATGAAAGTAGTACAGGACATGATAATATGACGATTGTTGAAAAGAAATGCCCCATAAACTGAGGGGAAAATGGAGGTTGGTAACCCACAAGGAATGCACAACCATAAGTTTACTTTCACTGATATTCATAAAAGTTGCTGGTGAATGCAGCAGGCCAGGCAGCATCTCTAGGAAGAGGTACAGTCGATGTTTCAGGCCAAGACCCTTCGTCAGGGCTAACTGAAAGAAGAGCTAGTAAGAGATTTGAAAGTGGGAGGGGGAAGGGGAGATCCAAAATGATAGGAGAAAACAGGAGGGGGAGGGATGGAGCCAAGAGCTGGACAGGTGATTGGCAAAAGGGATATGAGAGGATCATGGGACAGAAGGCCCAGTGAGAAAGAAAAGGGGGAGGGGGGAACCCCAGAGGATGGGCAAGGGGTATAGTGAGAAGGACAGAGGGAGAAAAAGGAGTGAGAGAAAAAGAATGTGTGTATATAAGTAAATAACGGATGGGGTACGAGGGGGAGGTGGAACATTAGCAGAAGCTTGAGAAGTCAATGTTCATGCCATCAGGTTGGAGGCTACCCAGACGGAATATAAGGTGTTGTTCCTCCAACCTGAGTGTGGCTTCATCTTTACAGTAGAGGAGGCCGTGGATAGACATATCAGAATGGGAATGGTCTTTACAGTAGAGGAGGCCTCTCATATCCCTCTTGCCAATCAACTGTCCAGCTCCTGGCTCCATCCCTCCCCCTCCTGTCTTCTCCTATCATTTTGGATCTCCCCCTCCCCCTTCCAAATCTTTTACCAACTCTTCTTTCCGTTAGTCCTGACGAAGGGTCTTGGCCTGAAACATCAACTGTACCTCTTCCTAGAGTTGCTGCCTGGCCTGCTGCGTTCACCAGCAACTTTTATGTGTGTTGCTTGAAATTCCAGCATCTGCAGATTTCCTCGTGTTTGCGTTTCACTGATATTGTTGATTTTATTGAAAGACATGTAAAGATTTCCACACACCCAGTGTTTGGGAATGTATATGATGCTACATCACCAGCAATACGCAAAACTGTGAACAAAACTATATCACAAATTTGTTCTAAAGCTAAGGGAAACAAGCTTTGCTACCACTGTGGCTACTGTGAAAAGTGAAGTCAAAACTGAGCTCGGAACTGATGAAAAGGGTACAGATTCAAACTGGTTAGGTTTGGAATCCAAAAAGAAGCGGAGAGCTTTGAGACCTTCCTGATGGGGGATGGAAGTATATAGGGACTGGACATCCATAGTGAAAATAAAGCCTCACCAGTTCCCCTCTACCACCACTCTGCTCCGTCTAGCGGAATTAGTCCTTACTCTTAATAATTTCTCCTTTGGCTCCTCCCATTTCCTCCAATCTAAAGGTGTAGCTATGGGCACCCGAATGGGTCCTAGCTATGTCTGCCTTTTTGTTGGCTTTGTGGAACAATTGATGTTCCAAACCTATTCTGGTATCTGTCCCCCACTTTTCCTTCGCTACATCGATGACTGCATTGGCGCTGCTTCCTGCACGTATGCTGAGCTCGTAACTTCATTAACTTTGCCTCCAACTTTCATCCTGCCCTCAAATTTACCTGGTCCATTTCCGACACCTCCCTCCCCTTTCTAGATCTTTCTGTCTCTGTCTCTGGAGACAGCTTATCCACTGATGTCTACTATAAGCCTACTGACTTCTCACAGCTATCTGGACTATTCCTCTTCTCACCCTGTCTCTTGCAAAAATGCCATCCCCTTCTCGCAATTCCTCCATCTCCGCTGCATCTGCTCTCAGGATGAGGCTTTTCATTCCAGGACGAGGGAGATGTCTTCTTTTTTTAAAGAAAGGGGCTTCCTTTCCTCCACCATCAACTCTGCTCTCAAACGCATCTCCCCCATTTCACGTACATCTGCTCTCACTCTGTCCTCCCGCCACTCCACTAGGAATAGGGTTCCCCTTGTCGTCACCTACCACCCCACCAGCCTCCAGGTCCAACATATAATTCCCCATAACTTCCACCACCTCCAATGGGATCCCACCACTAAGCACATCTTTCCCACCCCCCCCCTGCTTTCCATAGGGATCGCTCCCTACGCGACTCCCTTGTCCATTCGTACCCCCCATCCCTCCCCACTGATCTCCCTCCTGGCACTTATCCTTGTAAGCGGAACAAGTGCTACACATGCCCTTACACTTCCTCCCTCACCACCATTCAGGGCCCCAGACAGTCCTTTCAGGTGAGGCGACACTTCACCTGTGAGTCGGCTGGGGTGATATACTGCATCCGGTGCTCCCGATGTGGCCTTCTATAAATTGGCGAGATCCGACGCAGACTGGGAGATCATTTCGCTTAACACCTACGCTCTGTCCGCCAGAGAAAGCAGGATCTCCCAGTGGCCACACATTTTAATTCCACATCCCATTCCCATTCTGATATGTCTATCCACGGCCTCCTCTACTGTAAAGATGAAGCCACACTCAGGTTGGAGGAGCAACACTTTGTATTCCGTCTGGGTAGCCTCCAACCTGATGGCATGAGCGCTGACTTCTCAAACTTCTGCTAATGCCCCACCTCCCCCTTGTACCCCATCCGTTATTTATTTTTATACTCACATTCTTTCTCTCTCTCTCCTTTTTCTCCCTCTGTCTCTCTCACTATACCCCTTGCCCATCCTCTGGGTTTTTTTCCCCACTCCCCCTTTTCCTTCTCCTTGGGCCTCCTGTCCCATGATCCTCTCATATCCCCTTTGCCAATCACCTGTCCAGCTCTTGGATCCATCCCTCCCCCTCCTGTCTTCTCCTATCATTTTGGATCTCCCCCTCCCCCTCCAACTTTCAAATCTCTTACTAGCTCTTCTTTCAGTTAGTCCTGACAAAGGGTCTTGGCCCGAAACGTCGACTGTACCTCTTCCTAGGGATGCTGCCTGGCCTGCTGCGTTCACCAGCAACTTTCATGTGTGTTGCTTGAAATTCCAGCATCTGCAGATTTCCTCGTGTTTGAGTAAGTAATCTAATGGGTTTATGGGGGCTGGTGATCGTGATAGCAGTTCCAGTTGCAGTTCAGGTGAAGTCTAAGAAAAGTAACTAGACAGTGTGTTACTTATGGTTTCCAGGATCAAGGAAGTATAGCAGTGTTCTGCACAGTGAGCCTCATGAACGAGCTCAAACTAACAGGAAAAAGAACATGCATTCTCTTACACACCATGGTTTAAAGGAACGTTGTGAGTAGCTACGTCGTTTCAGGATTGGAAATGGATGATTTAGATAGTGAATGCTACTGTGAACTCCCTAACATCGACATGCAGGACCCTACGCCTGTCTACAAAGGGGACATTCCACGACTGAGAGATCTTCAGGAATGGTCTCACCTGAAGCATATTCATTCGCTGGTAATTGAGCTGCTGATAGGAGTGAATGTGCCTAAAGCATTAGAGCCGTTGTAAGTGATTAACAGTGTGTTAACGATACCACTGTGCAATCAGAACAGTGCTGGGTTGGACTGTTAATGGATCATTGAAAGGAGACCATGGTGGTGGAAGAGACTAAGCTCGGCCATATGTTGAAAGTTAACAGGATTTCAATGTTGAAATTTGATGAGCTTTTGCAGCAGAAATTGAAGACATATTTTCCTGTTTGGAGTCAGGAGGAACAACCTGGTTTGTCAAGAGAAGATCACGATCCAAGATAAATTGCTTACTAGAAAGAGGACATTTGTGTGAACGTTAAGATTTCATGTTTCCTGTGTTTTGGTAGTATGTAGTTGTAATTACTCTAGTATAATAATTAGGAGCTGTAGGAGCTTTGTATTCTTTGTTGTGCATTTATTATGGTAACTAGTCACGTGAGTGGGGGTGTGGTAAAAGTGAAGGAATTAAGTTATATGTTCGTGTTTTGTTCTGGGTAATTTAGTTGTAGTATTGCGCACCGATTGACAGATGTCATATCTTCTGTTGACCACTTCAAAATTGTATGTTTTGCTAGTTGCTGACAAAAGATTGAATACAGTTCTTTGGCCTTTTTGGAACATTATTATTAAATTGATCAGAGGGCATGTCATACATCGATAACGATCTGTGCTAGGTCACCAGCAGTGGCATTGGTTTGTTCAAGTTGCTGCTACATCTGATGAAAGCAGCATTTGTGGTTTTGCTTTGAATTTGATACTGACCAGTATTATGAGCATCTGCTAGATTGTACTATGCTACCACACTACATGATGTGCAAACTAAACATACAGCAATCAGGAAATGTCATTTGACAACTAATCTCTGTATAAAATGACTACTTAATTTCAAAAATTACTGCAGTTGATTGGCAAACTGAGAAAAGTTGTGTTTCTTTAATAATGAGAAGCAAAGTGGTGTTCTGTTTACATCAAAAAGCTGGTCATTTTTATCACCATCTGGGACATACTCTTTTCTCATTACTGCCATTGGGAAGGAGATACAGGAGCCCGAAGACCCACCTCAACTTTCCAGGAACAGCTTCCCCTCTGACATCAGATTTCTTAATCGTACATGAACGCTACCTCATTATTCCTCTTTTGCACGACTCAGTGCAGAAAAACATGCAGACATGTCAAGAGGTTAACAGGTTATTCACACCTAACATCAGAATAGGAAAGAAATGTGACCTAAGTGATGTTGACAGTGAAATGACTGTTGGTGCCAGTTGGGGTGATTTGAGTATCTCAGAAACTGCTGATCTCCTGGAATAAAGAGTCATAATGGGGTTGCTAAGCCATATTCAAAATATTATCTTTTTAAAAATTGTGTGTTTATGATTTTAATTAACAGTTGCTTTCTGTATTTACTTTTCAATACTTTGCTACAGGCAGCTGTGGGGGCCAATTCAATACTTATGCATTTTAATAATGTTTACATTTTAAAGCACCTCTGATAATCACAGTGGTTTGTGGGCCAGACCTTATACTATGTGGTTTACAGCCCAGTTGCTACATGCCATGTTGTTCATGTCACAATACTACCAGGAGTAACGACAGCAGGAGCTTAGGAGCCACATGACTGTGATAGGTTAATATAGTCACAGGGTGACCATCCGGTGCAGGCAGGGTTAATACAATCTGACCCAGTAATTGCTCCAACACCTGAATAGCATGTCTAATGTTCAAGTTTAATTGTCATTCAACCATACATGAATATCCAGGAATACAGTGTTACTCTGGGGACAAGGTGCAAAACGTAGGACCAACAGAAACACAGCACGAGGCACATATAGCACATATAAGATATCAGTAACATACAGTCAACACACACAAAATGCTGGAGGAACTCAGCAGGCCAGGCAACATCTATGGAAAAGAGTATAGTCGACATTTCGAGCCGAGACCCTTTGGGTCGAGTATGATGTTCCCTTAAGGCAGGGGTTCCCAACCATTTTTATGCCATGGACCAATACCTTTAAACAAGGGGTCATTGGTCCCAGGCTGGGAACCCCTAGCTTAAGGGGTTGTCTACTGGTGGATCCTTGGGTGGCTGTAAAGGCTGATCTGGTGTCCCCAAATCTTGGTGCAGTGTGAGCAAGAGTAGGTAGTGGCTGTGGTTAGTGGTTGGGTGTTTTGGTTGTTCAGTCTCTCCTTTCACAGCTGCTGTTTATGTCCTCCCAGTTTTTTGATGTAAGGTTGTATTTCTTCAGGCTGATTTTGATATTATCTGTGAAGCATTTCCTTTGTCCACCAGCGGCTCACTAACCTTCCTTCAGCTGAGAATAAAGGACCTATTCCGGGAGATACGAGTTAGACATGATCTACATATAGGAGTTGGTGCTGCTTAATCATGGTGGAAATACTGATAATGTTGGCCTCTGGCAGTATGCTGGTGTTAGTGCATCTGTCCTTCCAGCTGATCCTCAAGATCTTTCACAAGGATCTTTGGTGTATTATTCCAGGACTTTCAGATGCCTACTATAGATAGTCCATGATTCAGCTCCTTAGGAAGGTTGACTGCTCCATAGACCAAAAGTTTTATTTGGACCTGTAAGTTGCAGTCTTCAAAGACACTTTGCCTTAACCTTACATCGGCTCCACAAGCTCTATTCAGCTGGTGGTTGCTCTCTGAATTGATGTCTGCTTTTGAGGAAAGAATGCTCCCATATGGGGAAATGGTCTACATTTTCAAGGGCAATATTGTCAACTTTTGCAGAGGGCTAGAAAAATAGGACCTCGAGGGATATCCAGTGACTTACTTCAGTCCCCATAAATGTTCCATACACAGTCATGTCTACTTATGCCTATTGACCAATCAAATTCATTATCTGACTTGCCTGGGTCCTGAATCAATCTGACCACAGAGTTCATTCTCCACCTCTCCACTCCCCCGCCCAACCCAACGACTTTATGCTTTACAATGCAATGCACAGATGGACACCCTCAAGATTGATGTCGTCGTTTGAGATGTCACTGGCCTACACTGACCTCCTGGGTTACCAACCCAATCAAATACGGTTTTGATCAACTCAATTCGATGAGGTTCATATTCATTTACTATTCAGCTTGTATTAACTAATTGGTTTGCCTACAAGCTTTGTATTTAATATATTTTCTCAAATTGTTTAAATGCACTAATATTGTTTAACTGACTGGAGAGAAATTAGGCCTCATGTGCCCAAGTCTGGTCATTCCCTCTCTGAGTTTTTTTAAGCAACTTCTGGCTATTCCCTTCTATCTGCTCCAGGTCTCCCTCAGACAACTATGATCTCCCAGCTGCCTACTTTCTTTTGTTACCTTCTCCAATTCTGAGTCACGTCTCTTATCTCACAGTACATACTCAGCTCTTGGGGTTTCCTGTACCTTCTTTTGGGCCTGTTCCATCCTCTAGCTTTCATCGGTTCATTCTCTCTCTCCCACTCTCTCCTCAGTCCTCCCCACTGTCCTTTTTGGACTACTCTCATTATCTCTCACTGTGTTCTCAGCTCCCTCTATCTCCTCATCTCTTATGGACATCTCCTTTCTCTCAGCTCCATGCCTTTGCCCGTCATTTTCTTCTGTTCTTTTGGCTTCTTTTTTTTAAAAACCAGTCTGAAATCTTCTTTCTTGCTTTCTATAATTTTAAGGAACTGCCATTGTCTCGGTGCCTCATGTTCTCGGTAGGTGAGGCCTGTCTCCCACTCTTGGGTTCCTTTATCTCTGCTTCATCCTCTGAGTAATGACGACTTTCACCATCTCAGTAGACACACTATACAATGGTAATTGACTCCTTGACTAATTGTCAATCCATAACAAAGTGCCTACTAAAATCAAGCCAACAGACCCTCAAAACCCGCATATCCCTCTCAATCCCAACACATTTCAAATCATAGTCAGCGACTTCAAACAGACTTATTTGAAAAAAAATGCCCAATTACCATCAGTATATAACCTGTAGCAGCATAGGTCCCAAAACGCTAGGCCACTGTTATACTAAAATAAGGAATGCCTACCGCTCCATGCCCAGAGCACATTTAGATAAATCAGATCACCTGGCTGTCTTTCTCCTACCTGCATACATGAGAAGCTAAGGAGCAAAACTCCAGAGATTAGGACAACAAAGAGGTGGTCACGTTCATCTGTGGATCTGAATGAATACACCAAGACTGTCATGGATTTGTTTAAAGCAGCTGTTGACGAGTGTGTCCTCATAAAATCATTCAGAGTCGTCCCAAATCAGAAGCGCTGGATGAGCCATGAGATCCAGAATCTGCTGAGAGCCACATCAGAGGCATTCAGGTCTGGTGACCAAAAAAGTTACAAGTAGTTCAGGTACGATCTCTGGAAAGCCATTTCATAGGCAAAGTGGTAATTCTGGACTAAACCCATATTAACGTGGATGCTCAACAGTTACGGCAGGGCTCGAAAACTATCACCTCTTATAAAGTTAAATCAAGTGACATAGGCGACAGCAGGTCTTCGCATCCAGATGAGCTCAATGCCTATGCTCGCTTTGTTCATGAAAATATGGAGACACCATCACAATCTCCCACAGCACCTGATGATCCTTTGATTTCAGCCTCTCAGGCCAATGTGCTAGCAGCTTTCGGATGGGTGAACCCACGAAAAACATCTGGCCCAGACAGGGTACCTGGACAAGTACTAAACACCAGTGCTGATCAACTGACTGGAGAATTCACTGAGATCTTTAACCTCTCACCTGCTTCAAGCAGGCTTTAACTACACCAGTGCCCAAGAAGAATGTGTTGACCTGTCTCAAAGACTATCGTCTAGTGGCACTTCCATCCACAGTGATGAAGTGTTTTGAGGGGATGGTGAAGAAACATGTCAACTCCTGCCTGAGAAGCATCTTAGATCTGGTCCATTTTGTCTACCAGAGCAACAGATCCACAGCAGATGACTCCTCATCTGCTCTTCACTCAACCCTAGAACATCTGGACAGCAAAGATGCATACATCAGGATGCTCTCGACTACAGCTCAGCATTCAATACCATCATGCCCTCAAAACTAATCAATAAGCTCCTAGACATTGGCCTCAATACCTCCTCGTGCAATTAGATCCTTGATTTTCTCAATTGCAGACCTCAGAGAACTTGGATTGGCAGCAACATCTCCTTTTACGATCTCCATCAGCACAGGTGCACCACAAGGCTGTTTGCTTGGCCCCTGCTCTACTAACTTTACACTTATGACTGTGTAGCTAATGTTACGTACCCCGTAACTGGGTTGCCAAACCAGCAGAAATGGATCACTCAGTTGGAGTCTGGAGTACTAGAACTAAGAAAGTTTTATTAAAGAAACAAGCAACACAGTAATCGAAAGGATAATAAATGCAACAATTCAACAATGATAACCACACGTGCACAGAATTAAGATAACAGCATCAATCAAGCTCTATCGTTGTCTAGGGGTAAATGACCAATTTCAAAATGACTCAAAGTTCAGTCCAGTTTGTAGTTCAGTTCGCAGTAATCGTTGCCATGGCGATGGACAAGGTGGGGGAAGAGAGACAGAATAGGAACAACTGATCATTCAGCACAGCTTCACTCACAGACCAGCGAGATTGCTCACAAGCAGCATTTGGGCAGGTCCTTGGTGATGTCACCTGAGGTCACCGACTGTGACCCCTCCTCCAGATGCGGTCGATCCTCTGCAGTGAACCCGGCACCCAGGCAAGGGCGGACACACACCGGGTTCCCACTGATCGTACCTTTCCACCCTTGTCGTTGTCCGGTACTTCTCACCCACTCGTGAGAAGCGCACCGCTTTCAGGGTCTCGTTACCTCGGGTGGCGTGTGTGTCTGTCTTAGCGAACCTGTCCCTTTTTATCCCCCTGCTGGGGTATCGCCTGTCCATCACTTCAAACAGTTCAGGGTTCAAAGGGGGGGAGCCGCTCCAGACAGCTCTTCCTCCCACATCCCTTCATTACACATCTCCAGACGCTGCTCCATTGTTCCTTATCTCTCCTTCCCCTGAGGGCAGGTGGCAGACCAACTGCTGATGCCACTGATGCTAGCCCAGGCCAGCAAACATCTTAATTTTATGTGTATTCTCGTAACACTAAACACAGCTCTAATGCCATATTCAAGTTTGCTGATGACATCGCTGCAGCAGGCTGAATCAAAGGTGGTGATGAATCAACATATCGGAGGGAGAATGAAAATCTGGCTGAGTGTTGCCACAACAACACCTCTTACTCAATGTCAGCAAGACCAAGGAGCTGATTATTGACTTCAGGGGAAGGAAACCAGAGGCCCATGTGCCAGTCCTCATTGGAAGATCAGAGGCAGAGAAGGCCAGCAACTTTAAATTCCTCGGTGTTATTATTTTGCAGGACCTGTCCTGGGCCCAGCACACAAGTACAATTACAAAGAAAGCACGGTAGCACCTCTACTTCCTTAGGAGTTTGCAAAGATTCACCATGACATCTAAACTTTGACAAGCTTCTATAGATGTGCAGTGGAGAGTATATTGACTGCCTGCACCACCATCTAGTATGAAAACAATGATGCCCTTGAATGGAAAATCTACAAAAAATAGCGGATATGGCCCAGCCTGTCACAAGTAAAGTTCTCCCAGCCATTGAGCTTATCTACATGAAACACTGTCACAGGAAAGCAGCATCCATCATCAGGGACCCCCACCACCCAGAACATACTCTCTTCTCTCATTTGCCATCAGGAAGAAGGCACAGGGGCTGTGGGACTCATACCATCAGGTTCAGGAACAGTTATTAACCCTCAACCATCAGGCTCTTGAACCAAAGAGGATAACGTCACACAACTTCACTTGCCCCATCATTGAAATGTTCCCACAACCAATGGACTCACTTTCAGGAACCCTTCATCTCATATTCTTGATATTTGTAACTTAATTATTTATTATTATAATTTCTTTTTATGTTTGCACAGTCTGTTGCCCTTTGCTTTTTACTGGTTGAACACCCAAGTTTGTGCGGTCTTTTATTAATTCTAGTATGGTTATTATTCTATAGGTTTATTGAGTATGCCGCAAGAAAATGAATCTGAGGGTTGTATATGGTGACATATATGTACTTTGATAATAAATTTACCTTGAACTTTTGAACTAGAACCTTACTGAGACCTTCAGCTTTTCACACATGCCCTTTGCTTGATTTGAAGATTGAGAGGATTTAGAAGGAGTGGATTGGGACAATTTATTTTATGGGAAGGATGTAACAGAGTAATGGAGGTCATTTAAAGGTGAAATTTTGAGGGTACAGGATCTTTATGTTCCTGTTAGGTTGAAAGGAAAAGTTAAAAGTTTGAGAGAGCCATGGTTTTCAAGAGATATTGGAAACTTGGTTCAGAAAAAGAGAGGGATCTTCAATAAATATAGAAAGCCTGGAGTTAATGAGGTACTCGAGGAATATAAAGAATGTAAAAAGAATCTTAAGAAAGAAATTAGAAAAGCTAAAAGAAAATACGAGGCTGCTTTGGCAAGTAAGGTGAAAATAAATCCAAAGGGTTTCTACAGTTATGTTAGTGGCAAAAGGATAGTGAGGAATAAAATTAGTCCCTTGGAGAATCAGAGTGGACGGCTATGTGCGGAGCCAAAAGAGATGGGGGAGATTTTGAACAATTTCTTTTCTTCGGTATTCTCTAAGGAGAAGGATATTGAATTGTGTAAGGTAAAGGAAACAAGAAGGGTAGTTATGGAAAGTATGACAATTAAAGAAGAGGAAGTACTGGAGCTTTTAAGGAATATAAAAGTGGATAAGCCTTTGGGTCCAGACAAGATATTCCCTAGGACCTTAAGGGAAGCTAGTGTAGAAATAGTAGGGGCTCTGACAGAAATATTTCAAATGTCATTAGAAACGGGGATGGTGCCGGAGGATTGGCATATTGCTCATGTGGTTCCATTGTTTAAAAAGGGTTCTAAGAGTAAACCTAGCAATTATCGGCCTGTGAGTTTGACGTCAGTGGTGGGTAAACTGATGGAAAATATTCTTAGAGATGGTATATATAATTATCTGGATAGACAGGGTCTGATTAGGAACAGTCAATATGGATTTGTGTGTGGAAGGTCATGTTTGACAAATCTTATTGAATTTTTTGATGAGGTTACTAAGAAAGTTGACGAGGGTAAAGCGATGGATGTTGTCTATATGAACTTCAGTAAGGCCTTTGACAAGGTTCCACACAGAAGGTTAGTTAGGAAGGTTCAATCATTAGGCATTAATAAGGAAGTAGTAAAATGGATTCAGCAGTGGCTAGATGGGAGAGGCCAGAGAGTAGTGGTGGATAACTGTGTGTCAGATTGGAGGACGGTGTGTAGCGGTGTGCCTCAGGGATATGTACTGGGTCCAATGTTGTTTGTCATATATATTAATGATCTGGATGATGGGGTGGTAAATTGGATTAGTAAGTATGCAGATGATACTAAGATAAGTGGAGTTGTGGATAATGAAGTAGGTTTTCAAAACTTGCAGATAGATTTATGCCAGTTAGAAGAGTAGGCTGAAAGATGGCAGATGGAGCTTAATGCTGATAAATGTGAGGTGCTATATTTTGGTAGGACTAATAGGACATACATGGTAAATGGTACGGCATTGAAGAATGCTGTAGAACAGAGGGATCTAGGAATAATGGTGCATAGTTACCTGAAGGTGGAATCTCATGTGGATAGGGTGGTGAAGAAAGCTTTTGTTATGCTGGCCTTTATTAAACAGAGCATTGAGTATAGGAGTTGGAATGTAATGTTGAAATTGTATAAGGCATTGGTAAGGCCAAATTTGGAGTATTGTGTACAGTTCTAGTCACCGAATTATAGGAAAGATGTCAATAAAATTGAGAGAGTACAGAGGAGGTTTACTAAAATGTTGCCTGGGTTTCATCTCCTAAGTTACAGAGAAAGGTTAAACAAGTTAGGTCTTTATTCTTTGGAGCATAGAAGGTTGAGGGGGCACTTGATAGAGGTGTTTAAAGTTATGAGGGGGATTGACAGAGTTGACGTGGATAGGCTTTTTCCATTGACAGTGGGGAAGATTCAAACAAGAGGACATGAGTTGAGAGTTAAAGGACAAAAGTTTAGGGGTAACATGAGGGGGAACCTCTTTACTCAGAGAGTGGTAGCTATGTGGAACGAGCTTCCAGCAGAAGTGGTTGAGGCAGGTTTGATGTTGACATTTAAAGTTAAATTGGGTAGATATACGGACAGGAAAGGAATGGAGGGTTATGGGCTGAGTGCAGGTCAGTGGGACTAGATGAGAGTAAGAGTTCAGCACAGACTAGAAGGGCCAAGGTGGCCTGTTTCCGTGCTGTAATTGTTATATGGTTAAACCAAAATATAATGAATTCAAGCAAAAAGGACAGTAATTATGGCAGAAATCTGTCATCATATGGATTGGAGTTGGGGGGGTGGGGAAGTGGAAGTATGGAACGGGGCAGATTATTGTATCAGATAATCCATCATACAGCAAAGTTAACATACTGAAGAGATATGTTCTTTAAAGAGCAGAGGGAGTAATGTCCCTTAAACATGATTGATGTATAGTTACTTTGTGGTTGTAGTACAGTGTAGTCTGATAAGGTTCAAGTTCAAGCTTAATTATCACTCAACCATAAATGAATATAGCCAACGAAACAGCATTCCGCCAGGGCCCAAGGTGCAAAACACATTACCAACAGCGCACTGCACATATCACAAATAGTACCTATGGTTATTATTTCAGAAAAAAATACAGTCACAAAAAAAATTCGTCGTAGTCCCTGAGTGGCACGACTGTAGAATTGATGGTAAGTTGTCCTGGTCCTGCTTTTTCTTCCACTGAGCGAACACTGGAGGGCAACACAGACGGGCGAGGCCAGCCCCCAACCCAAGTACAGATTCCATCACGCCCCACAGAGGACCTCCCAACCTGCCTCAGCACCAGTGATCTCTGTCTTGGAGGCAGACATCAAGTTGTCTTTCAAGACGGCGAACCCGCTCAAGACGTCTGGCCCCAATATCTTCCCATATTCCCGTAGATGTGCTGACAAGTTAACTTTCTAATGCAACACAAGCCAAGGCCCTTCCTGAAGAAGGGACTTGGCCCAAAATGTCGACTGTTTATTCATTTCCATAGATGTTGCCCGACCTGCTGAGTTCCTCCAGTATTCTGTGTATCTTGTGTTGGATTTCGAGCATCTGCAGACTTGCTAGTTAATTTTCTATTACATATTATCCTATATGTATGTAAGCAGCTGAAATAATCAAAGGTGGAGATGCTGAGCATGCAAGACACAATAACTTGTAGGGCTAGAGGGGAAGTAGAAGGGAAGTGGGACTGATAGGTTCGCTCTGCTTCCACCTGCATTGTAACGAATCAGTAAATTAGTTAGTTGGGGGTTGATATTATTCCGCTGCATGTGGGGCAGTGGGTGCACACTCACAAGCTTGAAGTCTAAGATGAGTCTAATCTACATGGTTAGCCTCCTGCTCAGACAATAAGAACAGTGGTGTACAATTCTTTCATGTGGAAAATCCATATTGACATGCAAAGTAATTTCACTGGCCACTCAAGTGAATTGTGCTTTAGTTCAATCACATCCAGTCAGACACTGGTACTTTTCTAAAAAGGCAAATGCAAGAATTTAGTAATTACTTAGTTGCTGTTCAAACTGCCAAAAATAAACGGCAGCAATCTAATACAGAAACCTTAACTAAAATGTGTGGAATTATGTTGTGTGATTTTATGTATTTGCTTAAAGTTTTTTTCCAGCCTTTACAAGTCCTGGTGACACAACAGTACTTGACATCAACTTCATAATGGCATCCCATCGCCAGTGCAAACATTCACTGCTTTACAATTAAAATTTAGATTATTAAAACAATAAAATGTCAACATCCTCCTCCTCAAAATGCCTGCACATTATTTTCATCTCTTACCCAAAAACGCCTGCAGGCCATTTCCACATTCTTGTCACTATTAGCTCACACGTCATGGTTTTTAGAAATAGTCCATTGATCTTACAACAGGTTAAGAGGGCATTTAGTGCCCATTGAGTATGCACAGGCCAACTACACGCATTGAGACAGCAGAACACCAGTGGACTTACAGGTCCAAAGGACAACACAAAACACAGCACAGTACAGGAACAAGTCCTTCAGCCCATAATGATGTCAAATTATACTAATCCCATTTGCCGCAATGCAATCTATATACTTCCATCCTTGAGAATTCATGTGCCAATCATAAAAAGAGTGTCTTAAAGGCTATTATCCCATCTGCTTCCACCACCGCCATTCATGGAAGTGCACTCCAGGAACTCACCACTCTGTGTAAAAAACATTTGCCTTGAACATCTCCTTTAAACTTTCCCTTTCTCACCTTAAACCGATGTCCTCTTGTGTTTGACCTTTTAACCCTGGGCAAAAGCTTCTGACCTCCTACCCTACCTAACTTCTCATAATTGTGTACACCTCTATCAGGTTACCCCTCAGCCTCCGACACTCCAGGGAAAACAATCCTGATCTGTCCAACTTCTCCAGATAGCTAATACTCTCTAATCCAAGCAGCAGCATCCTGGTAAAACTGTTCTGCACCCTGTCCATAGCCTCCACACCCCTCCTGTAATGGGGCAAGCAGAACAGTACACAATACTCAAAGTGAGGCCTGACCAGTTTTACATGATTTCCTCACTTTCCTGACCAATGAAGCAGACCACACACCTTCTCTACCACTCTATCTACTTTCAGGGAGGTAGAGACTTGGACCCAAGATTCCTCTGTACATCAAATGCTGAAATGGCCCTTCCACTCACTGTCTACTTCCCTTTACATTTGATCTCCCAAAGTACAACACCTCATACTTATCCAGATCTTACTACATCTCTCTCCTTAGAAAACCCTCTTCTGCAAACTTACGAACAACCCAACTCAAATTTAGTCCAACTCAATTATTTATGTTACAAACAACAGAGGCCCGAACAATGATCCCTGCAGAGGACCACTGGTCATAGACCTCCAACCAGAATAACAGCTTTCTACCACTACCACCTGTCTTCTTATGTCACCATACCACATCTTAAATTTCTGCATCAGTCTACCATGAGGGACCAAGTCAAAAACCTTATTAATATCCAGGCAGACAACATCCATTGCCCTACCCTCACCAACCACCTCTGTCACCTCCTCAAAAAACCTAAAATCAAGTTAATAATCATTAAAAAAAGATGGCGCCGGTAACTGGCGACTTCGTGCGTTCTCTCCCGAGCAAACTGCCCTCTCCACTATCCTATATCCAAGAAACCCTTCTAAACTTCCAACTTAGCAAGATAAAGATCAACAACACCCCGGCGAAGCTACTGACCGAGCTGGAGATCACCGCGTCAGAACTGCTTCTTAAACTCCGGACCGCACCTAGACCCGACCAACGAGACGCACAACGTTCCCGGACGCCCGCGGTCTGCTACCGTGCTGGAGCGCTTGGAGACACAGCCCATTCCAACCAGCACCTCTTCGGAGCAGATGACCACACAGAAGTGACAGCGGAGACCTCAAGATGCCCCAGATGCTTCCCCGGAGAGACCACCGTAAAGCCCCGTTGGTGGCCATACACAGCCTCTGGAAGTGAGGCCTCTGCTGCCGACCTCGGAAATCGAGCCTGAGGCTCGGCTGGAGCGGAGGCCTCCGCAACCATGACTTGGTTTACCGACTTGTTTCAGCAAGGGGCCTGGCCATCCGGGATTAGGTGTAGGCTTCGAGGCCCGACCCAATCGACAGCCTGGGCCCCCAGCAGCTGGAAGTGGCAACGGAGCCTCCCCAGTTACTCGGCCCAACCCAGAGCGCACAACGACGCGATCTGGAAAGATGCACTACTTACCGAGGAAGCGTGGGAAAATAGCTGGGCTGCTGGTCAGATTGAAGCTGAGGGGCTTCAGGGTCCCTATGCCCACCATCCTGATAGCTAATGGGCAAGCCATAGAAAACAAGGTGGATGATCTTAAAGGGAGACTCACCTACTGCAGGTAGATGCAAAACTGCTGTGTATTCTGTTTCACCGAGACCTGGCTCTCTCCTGCCACCCCCGACTGTGTCATCTGACCGGAGGGATTTTCGATCCATCGGATGGACAGCACGGCGTCTTCGGGCAAGACGAGGGGAAGTGATATCTGCTTACTGATCAACACTGGGTGGTGCTCGGACACAGTGGCACTGACAAGTTCCTGCAGCCCGGACCTGGAACACCTGTCGGTGGTGTGTCGTCCCTACTATCTGCCACGGGAATTCACGTCGGTCATATTGACAGCGGTCTACATTCCCCCCATGGCGGACGTGGAGTGTGCTCTGAGCATACTGTATGCCAACATCAGTGAACTTGAGACCAGGTATCCGGAGGCTTTGCTCATTACAGGGACTTTAACCAGGCCAACCTCAGAAAGGCGCTGCCAAAGTTATGCCAACATGTCTCCTGCCCCACTAGAGGCCCGAATATACTTGCCCACTGCTACACAGCAGTCAAGGATGCCTACCGTTCCGTCCCACGACTTCACTTCGGAAAATCGGACCATCAGGCCGTACTCCTCCTCCCGGCTTACAAACAGAAACTGAAGCGGGAGGTCACGGTGTCAAAAGTAGTATCGCGTTGGACGGAGGAAACAGATGAGGTCCTCCGTGCCTGCTTTGAATCGGTGGACTGGTTAGTATTCAAGGACTCGGCAGCTAACCTCGATAAGTATGCCTCAGCTGTCACGCACTTTATTTGGAAATGCATGGAGGACTGTGTGTCTCGCAAGACGATCCGGGTATTCCCTAACCAGAAACCTTGGATGAATTATGAGGTCAAGTCCATTTTAAAGGCTAGAGCTGCCTTTTAGGTCCAGGGATACCAGTCGCTACACGGAATCCAGGCGTGAACTCCGGAAAGCCAGTGAGGGCGCCAAGAGGCAATATCGAGCCAAATTGGAAGCCCAGGCTAACCAAAGGGATGCCAGTAGACTATTGCAGAATCTAAATGAGATCACTGGGCGCAAAGAAAAGGCTGGGAATATCAATAACTGTGGCATTTCTCTTCCTGACGAACATAACGTATTCTACGCAAGATTCGAACAGAAGAGGAGCGTCCCGCTCCCTCCGGATGAACCAGACCTGGTGGCATCGAGATTCATCGTCACCAAGGAGGACGTCAGAAGGGCCTTCCTGAAGATAAATCCAAGGAAGGCGACGGGCCCAGATGGCGTCCCGGGACGGGTTCTCCAGGCCTGTGCAAGCGAGCTAGCTGGAGTATTTGCTGACATCTTCAACTGCTCCTAGCTTCAGTCTAAGATCCCCTCGTGTTTTAAGAAGGCAACGATAATCCCAGTGCCGAAGAAGAGCAAGGTGGCATGCCTGAATGACTATCGACCTGTGGCTCTGACATCAATTGCTATGAAGTGCTTCGAGAGATTGGTTATGGCACACATCAACCACAGCCTACCGGTCAACCTCGACGCTTTGCAATTCACCTACCAGAGCAACAGGTCAATGGCAGATACCATCTCTCTGGCCCTACATTCCTCCTTAGAACACCTGGAGAATAAAGACGCATACGTAAGGCTCCTTTTCATTGACTACAGGTCTGCCTTTAATACCATCATTCCAAATAAATTGATTCCTAAGCTCCGGAACCTGGGCCTCAGCACTCAGATCTGCAGCTGGATCTTCAACTTCCTCACAGACAGGACCCAGGCTGTAAAATTAGGGGACAAGCTCTCCTCTACAATCACTCTGAGCACTGGTACCCCACAAGGCTGTGTACTCAGCCCGCTGCTGTACTCACTGTACATCCATGATTGTGTAGCCAAGTTTCCATCAAACTCAATATATAAGTTTGCTGATGACACAACAATTGTAGGCCATATCTCGGGTAATGATGAGTTTGAGTACAGAGAGGAAATTAAGAACCTGGTGGCATGGTGCGAAGACAATAACCTATCCCTCAATGTCAGCAAGACGAAGGAATTGGTTGTTGACTTCAAAAGGAGTAGCAGACCGCACGACCCAACTTACATCGGTGGTGCGCAAGTGGAAGAGGTCAAAAGCTTTAAGTTCCTCGGGGTCAATATCACAAATGAACTGACTTGGTCCAACCAAGCAGAGTTCACTGCCAAGAAGGCCCACCAGCGCCTTTACTTCCCGAGAAAACTAAAGAAATTTGGCCTGTCCCCTAAAACCCTCACTAATTTTTATAGATGCACCGTAGAAAGCATTCTTCTAGGGTGAATCACAACCTGGTATGGAAGTTGTCCTGTCCAAGACCGAAAGAAGCTGCAGAAGATCGTGAACACAGCGCAGCGCATCACACAAACCAATCTTCTGTCCGTGGACTCACTTTACACCGCATGCTGTCGGAGCAGTGCTGCCAGGATAATCAAGGACACGACCCACCCAGCCAACACACTTTTCATCCCTCTTCCCTCCGGGAGAAGGTTCAGGAGCTTGAAGACTTGTACGGCCAGATCTGGGAACAGCTTCTTTCCAACTGTGATAAGACTGCTGAACGGATCCTGACCCGGATCTGGGCCGTACCCTCCAAATATCCAGACCTGCCTCTCGGTTTTTTTGCACTACCTTACTTACCATTTTTCTGTTTTCTATTTATGATTTATAATTTAAATTTTTAATATTTACTAATTTTAACTATTTTTAATATTTTTAATATTTGATATTTGTAATCCAGGGAGTGTGAAGCGCAGAATCAAATATTGATGTCATGATTGTACGTTCTAGTACCAATTGTTTGGTGATAATAAAGTATAAAAGTAAAAGTAAAGTAATATACACAGCCTTCCACTACAAAGACATGCTGAGTGTCCCTAATTAGCAAATACTTTTCCAAGATAGGAATCATACTTTAATAAACACATGGAGCTTCTTTTCAGATCAACGATCCCCTGGACCTCTCCCGGGACACACAATGACCTTGTGGGGAAATCTATAGGTGTGATTAACATTCTGTGCAGCATATCAAGCAAAAATAAATTGGTAAATTCAGCTGACAGCACACAGCCAAAATGAAAGAAACCTTCCACCCATTGCACCCTCTCTCCATGCACCCAACTAATTCCCAATATAACAATAGCACCCAGCATTACTGTCTGAATAGTGTGTGATGGACCCAAGACCAGATGAAACCTTCCCAGTTACAGAATCTGTGAAGAGGGTAAAATGGCATTTTATTAGTCTTAACTTATCTAACTCTCCTCACATTTAAAAACAAACATTCAATGACCAATCTACCTGGTGAGGTGCTAATGAAGGGCAAGGATCCATCAGCAGCATGGTCTGTTGTGTCTTGGAGGATGAGCTAGAGTTATTCAGCAGAGAATCTGACAAGGTACGGACATCATGTGGTCACTGGCTAAATTTTTTGGAGTGGTCTAAGTACTTCAAACCAACAATGATAACGATTGCTACTGGCAGATTGAATTAACTGACTGGTGGACTACAGTGCCTTGAATACGCAACACCATCTTCACATTTTACTGTCTTACCTTCTAAATTTAAAATATATTGAAGTAAGATTTTTGAGCTAATTTAAAATACATTGTGCATCATGTCAACCCAAAACCTGTCAAAAATTAACTAAAAATTAAAAACCAAAATTGTGAAGCTGGAAAAGTATTCACCCCCTTTGTGATTACTACATTATCTTCTCTCAGGCGCAACATCCCACATTACCTTACCAGCTCACCCAATTAGGCGTATAGAATTGAAGGATCACATGTTTACAATGAATTCTTAAGGATAAATACCGCCTCTCGCTGTAACATCCAACATTATGGTAGATTGTCAACAACCAAACCAAAATGAAGACAAAAGAGCATTCAAGACAAGTCAGTGAAATGACGATAGAGAAGCACAAGCTCAAGGCCATCACAAAGGCACTGAACGTACCTCGGAGCTCAGTGCAGTCCATCGTGAAAAAAAATTGGAAAGATATGAAACCACAACCACACTGCCTAGTGCACCCCTCTAAACTTAGTTGCCAGGGAAGAATGGAACTTTTAAGAGAGCTACTGTGACACCAACAGTCACTCTGACTGAGCTGCAGAAGTCAGAGGCTGCGACTGGAGATGAGGTTCATAGCTCCACAATCTCTAAGGCCCTGCACAATAAGGGTATTTATGGAAGAATTTTTGGCCTCAACACTAAGTGATACCTGTGGCATAAATCTAATACCACACATCAGCTAGGTAACACCATCCCTCCTGGAAACTATGGTTGAGGAAGCATCATGCTATGGGGAAGCTTTTCAGCAGCACAGACTGGAAATCTGGTCAGGTCCGATGGGAGATGAATGCTGTTAAATACGGAGAGATTCTGGATAAAAACCTGCCAGCCTCTGCCAGGAAGCTTAAACTGTGGAGGAAGCTCATTGTTCAGCAGGACAACAACTCAAAGCGCACTGCCAGAGCAATAATGGGGGTGGCCTCAAATGAAAAAATTGATGTCCTTGAGCGGCTCAATCAGAATCCTGACCTTAACCTAATCAAACATCTCTGTCAAGACCTCAAGACTGCTGTCCACCACTGCTCCCCAATTAACCTGGTGCAGCTTCAGCAATTTTGCAAGAAGGAATGGGAAAATCTTTCTCTGTCACGGTGTGAAATGCTAATAGAGACTTATCCAAAAAGACTACGGGTTATAATAGCTGCGGGAAGTGGTACAACTAAGTACTGAGCTGGGTGGGGGTGTGTGAAATGAACACTTTTGAACCGGCTGACATTTCAGGTTTTGAATTTTTAGATTTTCATGCTTTATGATTCTCCCTGTGCTCTGGGCTTTACTGTGAAAACAGCAGCATGTGATTCACAAGTAAAACTGTTTCCCATGGGCTCAGCTGCAAGTCATACATCACTGAAGATTAAAAGAAAGTTACTAAACTCTAATTGCCCAGGTCAATTTTGTAAAATTAGTTCATTTTTATTTGTCAAAGCAATTTTGCATAAATATTTAATTTCAATTTCAAGCAATGAGGATTAGTAAAGGATATAAAGCTGGTAATATGGAAATCATTATTTATCTAATTTTATGCAACTGCCCCATTTTTACTTAATATGAATCATTTTGATGAAAACCATTACCTGTTGGGTAAAAATCCAGCAAAAAAAACTCTCTGATACTTTGTGGTTTTCTTGAAATATGAAGAGTTTCAAATAGGAAGTTCAAAATAATGACTGGCAATGAAATGATTAAGAGACAGCAAGTAGCACACAGAATGGGGAAAGTATCTGACAATAATTTCAGAGAATATTAACTGTGATAGTGTGGCACAGTGCCTGTCAGATCTGAAAAGTTTGTGGTGAGATGTTAATTTCCTTTTTTTCCTGAGAATCTGATAAACTTTACAGGGTGAAAAACACAAGTGTTTACTGTATGCCCAGTCATACATTCAGTTTGGTAAGTAGTACCATGAGAATCTTTGCAGGCTAGCAAGTTTATGTTACTTTTTTCTTCATGGACGCCACCAAACTATTCAGTATTTTAACAAATCAATTGCACAACTAACCTGCCAGAATGCATATTGGACAGCAGATCTCGTCTCTGGAGCAAGATCTGCAAGAAGAACATGCAGCCAGCAAGGGAGAGTCGATTCTTCCCCCACCACAGAGGTACAAGGTTAACAGGGCATTTAGTGCCATTGAGTATGCACAGGCCAACCACACACAACATCGAGACAGCAAAACACCAGTGGACTTGCAGGTCTAAAGGACATCACAAAATAGCACAGTACAGGAACAAGTCCTTCAGCCCATAATGATCACGAGATCACAAGACAGAAGAGCAGAAGTAGGCCATTCAGCCCATCGAGTCTGCTCTGCCACTCCACCATGAGCTAAACTATTCTCCCATCTAGTTCCAATTTCCGGATTTTTCTCCATATCGCTTGATAACCTGACTAATTAGATACCTATCAATCTCCTCCTTAAACACCCTCAATGATCGGGCCTCCACAGCTGTATGTGGCAATGAATTCCATAAATCCACGACCCTCTGGCTAAAAAAAATTTCTCCTCATCTCTGTTTTAAATGGGTACCCTCTAATTCTAAGACTGTGGCCTCTTGTCCTGGACTCACCCACCAAGGGAAACAGCCTTTCCACATTTACTCTGTCCAACCCTTTCAACATTCGAAATGTTTCTGTGAGATCCCCTCTCATTCTTCTATACTCTAATGAATACAGTCCAAGAGCCGACAAACGCTCCTCATATGTTAGCCCCTGCATTCCAGGAATCATCCTTGTAAATCTTCTCTGAACTCTCTCCAACCTCAGAACATCCTTTCTGAGATAGGGGGCCCAAAACTGCACACAGTATTCCAAATGAGGTCTCACAAGTGCCCCATAGAGCCTCATCAACACCTCCTTACTCTTTTACACTATTCCTCTTGAAATGAATGCCAACATAGCATTCACTTTCCTTACCGCCGATCCAACCTGGTGGTTAACCTTTAGGGTATCCTGCACGAGGACCCCCAAGTCCCTTTGCACTTCTGATTTTTGAATTTTCTCCCCATCTAAATAATAATCTGCCTGATTATTTCTTCTTCCAAAATATACAACCGTACATTTCTCAACATTGTATCTCATCTGCCATTTCTTTGCCCACTCTCTTAAACTGACCAAGCCTCTCTGCAACTTTTCCACTTCTTCAACACTTCCTGCTCCTCTACCTATCTTGGTGTCATCCGCAAATTTAACCACAAAACCATTTAATCCATAATCTAAATCATCGATATACATGGTAAAAAGAAGCGGCCCCAACACCGACCGCTGTGGAACACCCCTAGACAAATTATACTAATCCAATTTGCTACAATGCAATCTATATACTTCCATTCCTCTGTATTCATGTGCCAATCATAAAAAAGTGTCTTAAAGGCTATTATCCGATCTGCTTCCACCACCACCACTCATGGAAGTGCACTCCAGGAACTCACCACTCTGTGTAAAAAAATATTTGCCTTGCACATCTCCTTTAAACTTTCCCCTTCTCACCTTAAACCGATGTCCTCTTGTGTTTGACCTTTTAACCCTGGGCAAATGCTTCTGACTTCCTACCCTACCTAACTTCTCATAATTGTGTACACCTCAATCAGGTTACACCTCAGCCTCCGACACTCCAGGGAAAACAATCCTAACCTGTCCAACTTCTCCAGATAGCTAATACTCTCTAATCCAAGCAGCAGCATCCTGGTAAAACTGTTCTGCACCCTGCCCATAGCCTCCACACCCCTCCTGTAATGGGGCAAGCAGAACAGTACACAATACTCAAAGTGAGGCCTGACCAGTTTTACATGATTTCCTCACTTTCCTGACCAATGAAGCAGACCACACACTTTCTTTACCACTCTATCTACTTTCAGGGACGTATAGACTTGGACCCAAGATTCCTCTGTACATCAAATGCTGTTAAGAGCCCTTCCAGTAACTCTCTACTTTCCCTTTACATTTGATCTCCCAAAGTACAACACCTCACACTTACCCAGATCCTACTACATCTCTCTCCTTAGAAAACCCTCTTCTGCAAACTTACTAACAACCCAACTCAAATTTAGTCCAACTTAATTACTGTATATATGTTACAAACAGCAGAGGCCCGAGCAATGATCCCTGCAGAGTACCACTGGCCGTAGACCTCCAACCAGAATAACAGCTTTCCATCACTACCCCCTGTCTTCTGGCCAATTCTGAATCTAAACTACTTTGTTACCATACCACATCTTAAATTTCTGCATCAGTCTACCACGAGGGACCAAGTCAAAGACCTTATTAACATCCAGGGAGACAACATCCATTGCCCTACCCTCATCAACCACCTCTGTCACCACCTCAAAAAGCCTCTATCAAGTTAATATACACAGCCTTCCGCTACAAAGACATGCTGAGTGTCCCTAATTAGCAAATACTTTTCCAAGGTAGGACGCATACTTTAATAAACAGATGGAGCTTCTTTTCAGATCAACAATCCCCTGGACCTCTCCCGGGACACACAATGACCTTGTGGGGAAACCTATAGGTGTGATTAATAATGTGTGCAGCATATCAAGCAAAAGTAAATTTGTAAATTCAGCTGACAGCACACAGCCAAAATGAAAGAAACCTTCCACCCATTGCACCCTCTCTCCATGCACCCAACTAATTCCCAATATAACAATAGTACCCAGCATTACTGTCTGAATCGTGTGTGAAGGACCCGAGAGCAGATGAAACCTTCCCAGTTACGGAATCTGTGAAGAGGGTAAAATGGCATTTTGTTAATCTTAATTTATCTAACTCTCCTCACACTTAAAAACAAACATTCAATGACCAATCTACCTGGTGAGGTGCTAATGAAGGGCAAGGATCCATCAGCAGCATGGTCTGTTGTGTCTCGGTGGACGAGCTAGAGTTATTCAGCAGAGAATCTGACAAGGTACGGACCTCATGAGGTCACTGGCTAAATCTTTTTGGAGTGGTCTAAGTACTTCAAAACAACAATGATAACGATTGCTGCTGGCAGATTCAATTAACTACGGTGCTTCGAATACGCAACACCATCTTCACATTTTACTGTCTTACCTTCTAAGTTTAAAATATATTGAAGTAGAATTTTTTGAGCTAATTTAAAATACATTGTGCATCATGTCAACCCAAAACCTGTCAAAAATTAACTAAAAATTAAAAACCAAAATTGTGAAGCTGGAAAAGTATTCACCCCCTTTGTGATTACTACACTATCTTCTCTCAGGTGCAACATCCCACATTACCTTACCAGCTCACCCAATTAGGCATATAGAATTGAAGGATCACATGTTTACAATAAATTCTTAAGGATAAATACCGCCTCTCACTGTAACATCCAACATTATGGTAGATTTTCAACAACCAAACCAAAATGAAGACAAAAGAGCATTCAAGACAAGTCAGTGAAATGACGATAGAGAAGCACAAGCTCAAGGCCATCACAAAGGCACTGAACGTACCTCGGAGCTCAGTGCAGTCCATCGTGAAAAAAAATTGGAAAGATATGAAACCACAGCCACACTGCCTTGTGCACCCCTCTAAACTTAGTTGCCAGGGAAGAATGGAACTTTTAAGAGAGCTACTGTGACACCAACAGTCACTCTGACTGAGCTGCAGAAGTCAGAGGCTGCGACTGGAGATGAGGTTCATAGCTCCACAATCTCTAAGGCCCTGCACAATAAGGGTATTTATGGAAGAATTTTTGGCCTCAACACTAAGTGATACCTGTGGCATAAATCTAATACCACACATCAGCTAGGTAACACCATCCCTCCTGGAAACTATGGTTGAGGAAGCATCATGCTATGGGGAAGCTTTTCAGCAGCACAGACTGGAAATCTGGTCAGGTCTGATGGGAGATGAATGCTGTTAAATACGGAGAGATTCTGGATAAAAACCTGCCAGCCTCTGCCAGGAAGCTTAAACTATGGAGGAAGCTCATTGTTCAGCAGGACAACAACTCAAAGCGCACTGCCAGAGCAATAATGGGGGTGGCCTCAAATGAAAAAATTGATGTCCTTGAGCGGCTCAATCAGAATCCTGACCTTAACCTAATCAAACATCTCTGTCAAGACCTCAAGACTGCTGTCCACCACTGCTCCCCAATTAACCTGGTGCAGCTTCAGCAATTTTGCAAGAAGGAATGGGAAAATCTTTCTCTGTCACGGTGTGAAATGCTAATAGAGACTTATCCAAAAAGACTACGGGTTATAATAGCTGCGGGAAGTGGTACAACTAAGTACTGAGCTGGGTGGGGGTGTGTGAAATGAACACTTTTGAACCGGCTGACATTTCAGGTTTTGAATTTTTAGATTTTCATGCTTTATGATTCTCCCTGTGCTCTGGGCTTTACTGTGAAAACAGCAGCATGTGATTCACAAGTAAAACTGTTTCCCATGGGCTCAGCTGCAAGTCATACATCACTGAAGATTAAAAGAAAGTTACTAAACTCTAATTGCCCAGGTCAATTTTGTAAAATTAGTTCATTTTTATTTGTCAAAGCAATTTTGCATAAATATTTAATTTCAATTTCAAGCAATGAGGATTAGTAAAGGATAAGAGGGAGTTAGATATGGCCCTTGTGGCTACGGGGGTCAGGGGGTATGGAGGGAAGGCTGGGGCGGGGTTCTGAGTTGGATGATCAGCCATGATCATAATAAATGGCGGTGCAGGCTCGAAGGGCCGAATGGCCTACTCCTGCACCTATTTTCTATGTTTCTATATAAAGCTGGTAATATGGAAATCATTATTTATCTAATTTTATGCAACTGCCCCATTTTTACTTATTTTGAATCATTTTAATGAAAACTATTACTTGTTGGGTAAAATTCCAACAAAAAAAACTCTGATACTTTGTGCTTCTCTTGAAATATGAATAATTTTGAATAGGAAGCTCAAAATAATGACTGGAAACGAAATGATTAAGAGACAGAAAATAGCACACAGAATGGGGAAAGAATGTATGTATCTGACAATAATTTCAGAGAATATTAACTGCGATAGTGTGGCATAGCACCAGTCAGATCTGAAATGTTTGTGGTGAAATGTTAATCTCCTTTTTTCCCTGAGAATCTGATGAACTTTACAGGGTTTCCTTTCTTAAAGGGGTGAAAAACACAAATGTTTACTGTATGTCCAGTCATACATTCAGTTTGGTAAGTAGTACCATGAGAATCTTTGCAGGCTAGCAAGTTTATGTTACTTTTTTCTTCATGGACACCACCACACTATTCAGCATTTTAACAAATCGTTTGCACAACTAACCTGCCAGAATGCATATTGGACAGCAGATCTCATCTCTGGAGCAAGATCTGCAAGAAGAACACGCAGCCAGCAAGGGAGAGTCGATTCTTCCGTCACCACAGAGGTACAAGGTGTAGCTTATGATAAGGGCAGTATAGAATTAACAGAAAGGTGGCTCCTTGAAGATAGTGAGTGACTACATCTCTCTGGATTTTCAGGGAAGATCTCAAAATGCACTGTGCAATCAGTTCACAGAAGGAGTAGTCCTCAGTTTAATTTGGACTGATCACATATTAAAAGACTTCCTTAAAATAGAATTTTACTGCCAAAACTGGATCTCTGCCAAATCCATTGAGATGTGGCATTGTGGATTGCAACAAACTAACATGCTAAACCAGGGTGTGGACGACTCCCAAAAACGTTTCTCGCCCGCCCCCCCCCCGATGTTTTACTGGTGATGCACTATCAATTGCTCCAAAAGACTGAAAGTACAGTAAATACTGAAAGGCTTTTATCAGCAGTAAAATCTGACCTTGACTGTGCTGAATATCTGCCCTGGACTGAGAGGAGGAGCAGTGACACAATCGCCTTTATTCAGGGGTCTGTGGGAAGAGCCACAGGAGCAGTCAGCAGAGGAGCGTGTCCAAACAGGTAACCCAGTTACAACATATATATATGGTTTACCACATTTACCCCTCCTTTATTAAAAAGAGTCCCGCGGGGTGAAGTGACTGACAATATTTAAAACAAGTATATTTACAGGTCCAGTCTATCAGGCGGTCGAGTCCGTTGCTGTGATCTACGTAGCACCGGCGGTGATTGCACCGGCGATGGCGGTTGTGCTGGCTCCAGCCTGACTTGAGGTGTCAGCACGTTAGGCGTTGTTAATCCCTCGTGCGTGTGCGTCGCGCCCGGTATGGGAGTGTCGTGTGGTGTCTGTGTAGGGTTTGGAGTGCGCGGTGTCTGGTGGGGACATATATCGATGGGTATGGGGTTAATAGTCACCACGGAGTGTTCAGGGTAGGGGCCCGGTGCTCCTGCGGGCGCCAGGTCACGGATGGAGACCGTGTCCTCCCGCCCATCAGATAAAACCACATAGGCACCCTGAGGGCTCGCATGAAGTAAGTGAAACCTCTCGACCATCAGGGAGTATTTATTGCTCCTCACATGTTTCCAGAGCAGCACTGGCCCCGGGGACGTCAGCCAAGATGGTAGGGTGGTTCCAGTGGTCGACTTTCTGGGAAAAGAAAAGAGCTGCTCATGAGGGGTGGCATTGGTGGCCGTGCATAACAGGGAGCGGATGGAGTGGAGTGCCTCGGGAAGGACCTCCTGCCAGCGAGAGACTGGCAGTCCCTTTGACCTGAGGGCTAAGAGTGTGGCTTTCCACACCGTGCTACTCTCCTTCTCCACCTGTCCATTCCCCCGGGGATTATAGCTTGTGGTCCTACTAGTTGCAATACCCCTAGCCAGCAGGTACTGGCGCAGCTCGTCACTCATAAACGAGGACCCTCTGTCACTGTGGATATAGCATGGGTATCCGAACAGAGTGAAGAGCTTGCACAGGGCTTTTATAACTGACGTGGTAGTGGTATTGGGGCAGGAGATGGTGAAGGGGAACCGTGAATACTCGTCGATAACGTTAAGAAAGTACACATTGAGGTCGGTGGAGGGAAGGGGGCCCTTAAAGTCAACACTCAATGGCTCAAAGTGGCGGGTGGCCTTGATGAGTTGTGCCTTTTCGGGTCGGTAGAAGTGTGGTTTGCACTCTGTGCAGACTTGGCAGTCCCTGGTCATCATCCTGATCTCCTCAAGGAAGTAAGGCAGGTTCCGGGCTTTCACGAAGTGGAAAAACCGGGCGATCCCCGGGTGGCAAAGATCTGCATGTAGGGCGTATAGCCGGTCGATCTGCGCGCTGGTGCACGTTCCCCAGGATAGGGCATCGGAGGGCTCATTGAGCTTCCCAGGCCTGTACATGATGTCATAGTTGTAGGTGGAGAGTTCGATTCTCCACCTCAGAATTTTATCGTTTTTGATTTTGCCCCGCTGCTGGTTACTAAACATGAATGCGACTGAGTGCTGGTCAGTCAGCAGGGTGAACTTTTTGCCGGCGAGATAGTGCCTCCAATGCCTAATAACTTCCACTATGGCCTGGGCCTCTTTCTCCACCGGGGAGTGCCGAATCTCAGGGCCTTGAAGGGTACGGGAGAAGAACGCCACTGGTCTTCCCGCCTGGTTGAGGGTAGCAGCCAGCGCAAAGTCAGAGGCGTCACTCTCTACTTGGAAGGGAATGGCCTCATCCACTGCGTGCATTGCTGCTTTGGCAATGTTCCCTTTAATGCAGCTGAAGGCCGCGCGGGCCTCGGCTGAGAGGGGGAATGTGGTGGACTTGACCAGGGGGCGGGCCTTGTCTGCGTAGTTAGAGACCCATTGGGCGTAATACGAAAAGAAGCCCAGGCACCTTTTGAGGGCTCTGAGGGTGTTGGGAAGAGGGAGTTCCAACAGGGTGCGCATACGGTCGGGGTCAGGGCCAATGAGTCCGTTCTCCACGACACACCCAAGGATAGCAAGTCGGGTGATTCCGAACACACACTTGTCCTTGTTATAGGTGAGATTGAAAGCTTTGGCTGCTTGGAAAAAATTTTGGAGGTTGTTGTCGTGATTCTGCCAGTCGTGACCGCAGATGGCGATGTTATCCAGATATGGGAACATGACCTTCAGTTGGCACTGGTCCACCATCCGGTCCATTGCCCTCTAGAAGACAGATACACCATTCGTGACACCGAAGGGGACGTGCAGGAAGTGATAAAGCCTGCTGTCCGCCTCGAAGGCAGTGTAAGGGCACTCCTCCCGGCAGATGGGGAGCTGATGGTAAGCGGATTTTAGGTCTATGGTCGAGTACACCTTGTACTGTGCTATCTGATTGACCATATCCGCGATGCGGGGTAGAGGGTACGCGTCGAGTTGCGTGAACCTGTTGATGGTCTGGCTATAGTCCACGGCCATCCTATTCTTCTCCCTGTTCCGAACAACGACCACCTACGCCCTCCAAGGACTTGTGCTCGCCTCAAAGACCCCCTCCCTAAGCAGCCACTGCACCTCTGACTTAATGAAGGCTCTCTCCCCCATGCTGTACCTCCTGCTTTTAGTTGCCACAGGTTTACAGTCAGGGGTCAGGTTGGCGAACAGTGGTGGGTGAGGGATCTTGAGGGTGGAGAGGCCGCAAGTGGTGTCGGTAGTGTGGCAGTTGGCATGGTGTTGGGTGGGATGTGCGGGTCGGTGTGTGTGTGTGTGGTCAGTAGCGGGGTATGTGAGGTATTCCTACAAAACTGAGGATTTCCGACAGTGATTGGTGGGAAGGGCCCGTCATACTCCATTGTCACGCTTTTCAGGTGGCTCTGGAAGTCGAGCCCCAATAGCACAGGGGCACACAGTTGAGACAAGACCAGTAACGTAAAGTCCCGATATTCTGTGCCCTGCACCACTAGCGTCACTATACACCACCCCCCCCCCCCCCGGATGTCTGTTGTATGCGACCCGGAAGCCATGGCGACCCTCTGACTTACCGGTCATATCGCGAGTCCGCAACGCTGCACTGTGTCTGGGTGGATAAAACTCTCCGTGCTGCCTGTGTCAAACAGGCAGCTTGTCCTGCACCCCTCCACCAGGATGTCCATCATTAACATTGAGAGCTGGTGGGGAGCACTTTGGTTGAGGGTCACAGAGGCCAGAGTTGAATCGCTGTCTTGGTCCGGCGCAGTGGGGTGCCTCGTGAGCACCTGTGGGTCGTAGGCGGTGCGAGGTGGCGCCGATCAAGATGGCCGCCCCCATGTCTCGCACATGGTGGTGGTGTGCAGGCAAGATGGCAACCCCCCATGCCTCGCAAGCAGCGCTGCTCAATCCCGCTCGCGGTTTGGACTTACAGGCCTTGGCGAAGTGGCCCTTCTTTCCGCAGCTGGAGCAGGTAGCTTCTCGGGCCGGGCAGCATTTCCGGGGGTGCTTCTCAAGTCCGCAGAAGTAGCAATTCGCGGACTTGCGACTGGCAGCAGCCATGGTCGATTCGCCGGTGGGTTTCGGGGTCTGCGGCATCCACGAGGCCGTCGGGAGATCGCGTGCCTGGAGAGTGTCAGAGCTGTGCAGAGCGGCCTCCAGCGTGTTGGCCAGCTCAATCGCCGAACGCAAGGTAAGATCGGCGTGTTCCAGCAGCCGCTGGCGCACATACACTGACCTGGTCCCCGTGACGAAGGCGTCTCTCACTAGGAGCTCCGAATGCTCTTTGGCCATCAGCCCCCGGCAATCACAGGTCCACACGAGTGTCTGTAGGGCCTGGATGAACTCAGCACTCGTCTCTCCGGGCTGCTGCTGCCGCGTTGCTAAGTGATGTCGTGCATAGACGGTGTTTACCAGCCGCAGGTATTGTCATTTGAGTGTGCTTATCACGCCGTTGTAGCTCGGCTGGTCTCTGATCATCGAGTAGACCCGTGGACTGACCCTGGAGAGGAGAACTCTGCGCTTCGCGGTGGGCTCGGTCACTTCAATCTCCTCCAGGTATGATTCGAAGCAGGCCAGCCAGAGTTCGAATGCGTTTCTGGCTTCAGGTGTTTGCGGGTCGAGGTCTAGCTTGTCAGGTCTCAGGATGTGTTCCATGCTTTAAAATTACTGCTAATAAAATTGATGCACTAGCAATTACTCCAAAAGACTGGAAGTAGAGTAAATACTGAAAGGCTTTTATTAGCAGTAAAATGTGACCTCGACCATGCTGAGTATCTGCCCTGAATTGAGAGGAGGAGCAGTGGCACAATTGCCTTTATTCAGGGGTCTGTGGGAGGAGCCACAGGGGCAGTCAGCAGAGGGGTGTGTCCAGACAGGTAACCCAGTTACAACATATATATATATATATGGTTTACCACAACTGGGCAGCAGACAGAAAAGGGAGCTAGCTCTTAACAACAAACTTTTCATGAGAATGTCACGGCAACACCACATATCTAGCATGAAGTCCACAGAGGCTGAAGGGAAAAGAGAAAGAGTTCCCTTCACTCAGAAAGCTACACAAGTCCTGGGCAACAAGTTCCCCACCGGAAAGGAACTCTGTGTGCCAGGTCATAGTCACAGTCATAGTCATACTTTATTGATCCCGAGGGAAATTGGTTTTCATTACAGTTGCACCATAAATAATAAATAGTAATAAAACCATAAATAGTTAAATAGTAATATGTAAATTATGCCAGGAAATAAGTCCAGGACCAGCCTATTGGCTCAGGGACCCTCCAAGGGAGGAGTTGTAAAGTTTGATGGCCACAGGCAGGAATGACTTCCTGTGATGCTCTGTGTTGCATCTCGGTGGAATGAGTCTCTGGCTGAATGTACTCCTGTGCCCAACCAGTACATTATGTAGTGGATGGGAGACATTGACCAAGATGGCATGCAACTTAGACAGTATCCTCTTTTCAGACACCACCGTCAGAGAGTCCAGTTCCATCCCCACAACATCACTGGCCTTACGAATGAGTTTGTTGATTCTGTTGGTGTCTGCTACCCTCAGCCTGCTGCCACAGCAAACCTGATAGCACAATTAAGTCACAGCTTAATTCCCCAGTTCTCTTTGGGAGAAGCTGTGATCAGAACATGTTTTAGTCCGAGGTTTGGTCATTTTACCTGGCCATAATATCAAACATTATCTCCTTGGTACTCACTGTGCCGGATTTAAATCTGAGATCCACCTATCTACACTTACTGAGCTCCATCGTACATTTGCCAAATGACTGAACCGAATGCAATGCTTGGGACTCAGTGTCTCTTCACGCTTCTCCACAAAGCAACACATTCAACTAGCAATGTGAAAGTGGCACATTGTGAGAAGCTGTTATATTAGGCATGCAATGTTTAAATGCAATTTAAATTGTTTATTCTGGGAATGTTCTCAAGGGTGGGGTGTTTTGTTAAGACCAACCCTCACAGTACAAAAATGGGAAGGAGGATTGGAAAGGATGGCAGAAAGATGCGCTGGGACTATTCAGACCTGGTCTTGGTCCGAGCAGCCCACAGAGAGTCTCTGCCCCCTCCTGTGAAAGTGAGCGATTAATAAAAGAAAACGTGAAAACCTTCTGTATCAGTAATTCTTTTTATTCTAAGCAGCTTGCTGCTGCCATACTTTTACCCCCTCCGCAAATCAGTGACCAAAGTCCTGGTCACGTAGTAGAAGCAGAAGAATGTCAGACATTGATTAGCTTCTACCTCAAATATTTCTCCATGGATTGTACTGTGGAAACAATTACACTATTTATGTCTTGCCTTAGATGTTTGGGTGTCACGTTTTAATCTGTGTACAGATGTAAGCACGTGCCCTGTCTGACCAGGCAATGACAATCAATTGTGTGGGCAGAAGGTAAAATACCCACAGAGCCCTACGTCACATTGGTTATGCCTACAAATATCTATTTTCTGTCAATTACATTTAGCAATCAAGTGGTGACAAATCAGTGAGCACGAAACATCTTTTGCTCTGTTTTCCTTTTAACTGTATCTTCTCATGTTAACTGCCGTGAGAGAGAAGCGCACAGAAACTTCATATTTTATAATGGAAATGAGGATCTCAAATGTCAATGACAAACTGAGCTCTTTTTGTGTTGTACAAGTGGCAAAAATAACTCAGACACACCCACAAAACTTTTACATCACTGGGAACCCTTTCCTGTCCTTCAAGAAAAGTAAATTCATCATTTTTAAAGGTAAGACAGAACAAAAGTTTTGGGTTAAAATTGATGCAAACTGCTGGAAGAACTTAATATTTTGTGTGTGTTGCTTGGATTTCCAGCATCTGCAGGTTTTCCCTTGTTTGGGGCTGAAATTTATTGTTTTCTTTTCAGTGAACTGTCACTAAGAAGCTATGTGCTAAAGTCTGAAATAGTTCAGAAGATTCACCTGAAGTCTGTGTCATCCCTCCTTTAATTCGTTGATATGTACCCATCCTGTGCCTCCCAAAATTGCTCTCAGAAACTCTAGACATTGCTGTTCTGCGATCATCCCTGCTGGTGTCACCTTCTGATCAATTTTAGCCAGATGTTCTCTCAAAAATCTCTCATGCACAACAGTCTCTAGGGTTTACAGAGCATCGTGTGAGAAACATGAAAACAACCAGTGAGTGGCAGTTCTTTGGGTGAAGATGCCTGTTAAAAAGAGTGGCCAGACTTGCTCAAGCTGACAGGAAGATGACAGTAACTCAAATAACCACATGTTACAACTGTGGTGTGCAGGAGAGCATCTCTGAATACACAACACACCAGACCATGAAGAGTAGGGGCAATAGCAGCAAAAGACCATGAATATATACTTAGTGGCCACTTTATTAGGTATAGGAGGCCCCAGCATTCAAATGTTCTCACAACCTGTGAACTCACTTTCAAGGGCCCTTCATCTCATGCTTTTGATATTTATTATTTCTTTCCTTTTGTATTTGCAGAGTTTGCCTTTTGCCCACTGGGTGAACACCCACGTTGATGCGGTCTTTCATTGATTCTGTTATGGTTATTATTCTATTATGGATTTACTGAGTATCCCACAAGAAAATGACTCCCAGCATTGTATATGGTAACATAAATGTACTTCGGTAATAAATCTACTTTGAACTTTGATTTTCAGAGACTGAAAATCTTACCGGAGAATGAGATAAATAAAATGAACGACAGGTTTACACATTTTAAATACCTTCATCCATTAAGATAATAGGATGAGATAACAGTATCATTCAACATAAAAACTTAGCATTGATAGTGGATCCATGCAGCAGCTTTATTGATGAAGAGATTCGTTCTTCTCATTGTGAAGAATCCCAGCCTGAAACTGTCATACATGCTCAGTTCTTAGAAATTCTTTCTAACTAAATTCCACCTAAGCCTTCAAGATGCTGGCTTGGGTGGACACTACAAAAGGAGGAGAATATATGGTCCCTTATTTCCAGTTAAGTAAAGATATGACCAATTTGATCTTGGACCTCATATTATTTTTCCTTGATTTCACTGCAATCCATATCACCCCTGAAATGCACCCTCAGCAATACAGCTCTCCAAAGTAGAGAAATCGAAAGAATCACAGCCTTCTGAGAGAAGAATTTCCATTTTACCAATATCTTAAATGTTCCAACCTTTATCTCAAGAGAAAACGCCCCTTGGGTTTAGATTGTCTCCTCGAAAGAAACATCAGTGCATCTACCCTGTCAAGAAACTTCCCCACCCGAACAGAATTCACTGCAATGAGCTCGTCTCATTTTTTTTTACATCAGTGCATATCAGCCCAATTGGCTTCATCTTTCCTCTTAAAACAACAGCCTCATCCCAGGAATTGATCTGGTGAAGCTTCACTGCATTGCTTCTGCAATATCTCTTAACTAAGGGAAACAAAACTATTTGTAGTGTTCCAGCCCTGATTTTGGAAACAAACCCCCTTAAAGCACAGGCTGAACAAAGGAGCATACACTTCATCTGCTTTGCCTTTAGGATCTTGATATGCAACACTTAATTATCAATATGATATAACAATACTGTGCCTTGTAATAGGTGCTTCGATTATAACCTTACTCGCATTAGCTTGTTGGCATCATCTTGGATGAAGATACTAAGAACATAGTAATTGAGAGCAAGTATTTTATTTCGAGATAGAGTGCAGAAAAGGCCTCGCTGCCCAGCAACCCATCTATTTATCCTTAGCTTAATCACAGGACAATTTACAATGACCATTTAACCTCCAAACCGGCACATCTCGTCAAACTGCCATCAGGGAGACACTACAAGTCCATCGCCAGCAGGACTGCACACCATCTCTGAAGCTTCTTTCCTGCAGCTAGCCAGCTTCTCAAAAATATTCACTCAGGCGTAATACCCTATCTGACCCTGCACAACACCTATTAAATGTTCTTTCCTGCTCTCCTTGTTCTGCTGATAGTTATTTAACCCTCTCAGGTTTTCAGACTTACTTAAGTTTGATTATTGACATCGTGCGTGTTACCGTACTGCTGTATGTTGATTGTGCTCATGGCTATTTGCACTATTGTAAGCTGTTGGTTGCCTGCTATGGTATTGTCCTGTGTTTTATGGTTGGTACCAAACCACAAACAATTCTGGTATGTCTCACATACTGGCAGCAAAGCAATTCTGATTCAAATCATGATCCAGAGTTTGCACATCAGTCATTATTCTCTTCACATAGACATGTAATATATAAAGAAATATCCGTTACTCTGTGGCTTCTAATATGTTACTAAGGCCATATTTTTCAATATGATGACTAAAGCTGTGCATCTCTGATCAACATTAGAGGAAACTCATGTGGTCACGGAGAGAAAGTACAGAAAGCGGCTGGGATTGAATTTAGGTAGCCAGCTCTGTAATAGTGTTATGCTAACAGCTACACCACAACTAGTCCCCAGTTTATATAGCACCCATTTGATTTGCCAGGAGGGTTGATTATTGTCAAGTCACTAACTTCCCCATTCTCTTCTATGTAATTTTCTTCAGTATAGGACACGTATCACAAATGATTCAATTTATAGTTATCAAACGATAATTATTTTCGGGCGTGCTCCTTAATGGCAAAGCTCTTAATTGTAAACATCACTTGAGAGGTAATGGTTTGTTTTATCTAAAAGCTTGTTTACTTCAAAATTGAATGAAACCCATTCTTTTACAGGCATTTAACATCTTACTTTCAGTAAAAAAAAAGGATATGCATCATTATTTTATCCTTTAGAAACTGAAAATGCAACGTACTTTCACCAATATTTTTGGGTTAGATTTAACATTCACAGTCAGTTTTTTTTAAATCAAAAAACAAATTTATCAAAGAAGATCAGAAGAGCCACTGATATACAGACATGAGAAAGCCTCCAATAACACATGTGAAACCAAGACTCTAGGGTCCTATAGTTCTTGGAAATATTACCCTTCGTATACCAATGAACTAACATCAGACATCCTCGCCAGTACATCACCTAAACTTATTAGTTTATGCACTCGGTATATGGTGTTGGTGTTACAATCACAACCTACACACAAACTGCAGAAGTACAGCAATGTGTCAAAAATTATGAAAAGAATAACAATGCTGGGGATGTGAAAGATGGACACTAAATGCAATGACACCACTCTTCATCTGCATCTTAGTAAAAGTTGACAGCAAACTTCGAGGAGGAAATTTCACTAATTAATCATGATCTAGAGTCATTATTCTCATCAAATAAAGTCAAACGTGTAGCAGATAAGGAAATATGGGTTACTCCGTGACTTCTTATGTGTTACTAATTTTATTTTTTTGAATATGATGACTAAAGCTGTTTATCCCTGATCAACAACATTTCTCGAAAGGAACCCGACCCCTGCCTTTGAAATGTACTCCATGTCATTTAGCCAACAGTCTATAATAATGCTGGTTTACTGATTTCCGCTCATTATAGGAATATAGGAAGAGTAAGCTGATTAGTCTTTTCAGCCTGTCTGCTCCATGTTTAGATTCCCTAGGCTTAAAACTGTAAATATTTTATTTCTGTCACCCAAGCTAAGAGGTGGAGCTGGTGCAACATTCACAATAGGTGCTTCAAGAGGCAAGTAGATCAATGCTCCTGAAAAATGATTAGTTAGTTTTCCATGACCCGAGGTAGATTCATGTAACTGGTTAATATCTTTTCAGGTGATTACTTGCAAAGGAAAACACATCACAATTTACTTGCTCAAGTTGTTTCCACTAGTTAGGGTCTACTAATAAGCACCTTTCATGGTCTTAAAATGTCCTTAGGGATCCCAAAGTCGATGACACTTTGTTTGTGGTTTCGGTACCGTGGGCAAACTCACCAATCACATTATACTTCGCGAAGCTCATTACCATAGGAGCAGAATTAGGCCATTCATCCCATCACTCTGCTCCACAATTACATGATGGCTGATTTATTTTCCCTCTCAATCCCATTCTCCTGCCTTCTCCCTGTGACCTTTGACGCCCTGACTAATCCAGGACACCTTCAAGGACTGATGCCTCAAAAAGGTGGTGCCCATCATTAAGGACTCTGTCACCCAGGCCATGCCTTGTTCTCACTGTTACCATCAGGAAGCAGGTACAGAAGCCTGAAGGCACACAGTCAGCAATTCTGGAACAGCTTCTTCCCCTCTCCCATCTGATTTCTGAATGAACATTGAACCCATGAACACTACCTCACTACTTTTTTTATTTCTATTTTTGATACATATATAATAAAAGTTCCTCCACACCTCTGTTCCAAAGGGAGACCTACTATCCTGAGGCCCTGCCTTCTGGTCCTAGACTCTCTCACTATTGAAAACATCCCCTGCAGGAGATCGTCACTTGTTCTTCTGCTCATTGTTTGGAAACTGACCTCATTAAGAATGTTGTGAAGATTTAAACAGTATACTACTTTGACAATACATTAATAATAAATATTTTATACAAACCTTGATGGCCCCATTTTACATTCAACCTGACTAATATGGATCATTTCCCAACTCTAAGTGAAGCTGACAACAGTGTAAAAATTCACCACAGGCTCCAGAGATCAGCACAACCTTCAGCATCAATGGGGAAGAGAGTGCAAAGATTTCAAAGCTGGAATGAAACTCATGGCCTACAAAACAGTATTTCCTCCCTGCAGGAGGTACCTCAAAGCACTGAAGTAAGACCACCATTATTGCCCTTGAACCCTCATAAAATATCTTCAACTCCAAAGGACGCTAGAAAACAACATATTTTCATGCTGTGAAATATTATGGGAAGGAATTTATCTGTATCAGACTATTTTTATAATATTTTAAATATAGCACAAAACCAAAAGTTTGCTTCCAACAAGAAAATTTGCAGCCTTTACTGAGTTAGGACATAATTTGGCGCAGATTAGGCAGCTTCTGCATTGAAATCTACTGCTAATGATATTCTTCAAGTTGAAGTACTTTCTGCAGGAACTTGCCTTCTGAGGAACCTAATACTGTCTTATTTCTAAAAACAGCTTATATTTTGCTGAACCCTCCCGACGCAGCTACATATGAACCAAAATGAAATTGGTTCTTCTTACCTTAGAAAGTGAGCATAATATTCGTCATTACTCACCGAGTGGCTGGAGCTTGGGAAGTGTGAAAGTAAATCAAGTCTCTGGAGCTTTTAACAGGATCCACTAGAGGGAGCACTGAGAGAACAGATCACAAACAATGTGGTAAGATCTTGCCTCCTCCACAATTATCAGTACGTCAGAGTAGAATTCGAGCTGTAGAGAAAACGTGAACTGATCACATTACTCCTCCAGTAATACAGAGACATTGATTGGAATTCCTCTTCAACCAGCTTGTTATATAAAAAGTACAGGGAGAGATACCAAACATTGATCAAATTGTGTTCTTCCTATCATTTTTAAACTGTTTTGGTCAAGTAAATCCTGAAGAAGTTACAAAATGTTAAATTTCATTGTCTAGCTGCTCGACTTACTGAACCTCTGTTTCATTTTTAAATCTGCATAATTCTATTCCTCTCATCAATCTGATCAATCGGTGAGCATAGGGATTCTGACAAAAAAATGTTAAAATTTGTCTATGCCCATGATTGTTCACACCACAGTTTCTGAATCTAACTTCCTGTTGGTTCTTGTTTATCTTTCAAATTAAATCAGTTCCTTAGATTTGAGAGTTCAAAGTAAATTTATTTCATTCTCAAGGTAGCATATTTCTTGCAGGCACTTACAGGGAAAAGAGATACATAAGATTTTTGCAAAAAAAAACTGCACAGACTATGACTGACAACAACTAACGTGAAAAGAAAACAAACTCCAAATCAAAATAATACTGAAAACAGGAACACGAGGAATTCTGCAGATGCTGGAAATACAAGCAACACACATCAAATTTGCTGGTGAATGCAGCAGGCCAGGCAGCATCTCTAGGAAGAGGTGCAGTCGACGTTTCAGGCAGAGACCCTTTGTCAGGACTAACTGAAGGAAGAGCTAGTAAGAGATTTGAAAGTGACTAGTAAGAGATACGTTGATGCTGGAAGAAGGGAAGCTCCTTTCTTTAAAGAAGGAGGGCATCTCCTTCATTCTGGATTGAAAAGCCTCATCCTGAGTGCAGATGCAGCGGAGACGGAGCAACTGGGATAAGAGAATGGCATTTTTACAAGTAGCAGGATGGGAAGAGGTACAGTCCAGGTAGCTGTGAGAATCAGTGGGTTTATAAAAAAGCTCAGTAAATCAGCTGTCTCCAGAGATAGAGACAGATAGATGGAGAAAGGGGAGGGAGTGTCAAAATTAGGCCAGGTAAATTTGAGGGCAGGGTGGAAGTTCGAGGCAAAGTTGATGAAGTCGTCGAGCTCTGCATGGGTGCAGGAAGCAGCACCAATGCAGTCGTTGATGTAGCATAGGAAAAGTTGGGGAGTGATATCAGTGTAAGCTTGGGACACAGACTGTTCCACATATTCAACAAAAACACATCTGGGACCCATGTGAGTGTCCATGGCTACATCTTTTGTCTGAAGGAAGTGGGAGGAGCCAAAGGAGAAATTATTGTGAGTGAGGACCAGCTCTGCCAGACAAAGGAGAGAGATGGTGGAGGGGAACCGGTTGGGTCTGGTGTCCAGTAAGAAACAGAGAGCTTTGGGGCCTTCCTGGTGGGGGATAGATACAGGAATCAGACATGCATAGTGATAATCAGATGATCAGGGCCACGGAACTTAAAATTATTGAAAAAATTAAGAGAGTGTGAAGGGTCACGGATGTAGATAGGAAGGGACTGAACCGGTGTGGGGTGGGGGGGGTGGAATAAAATTGAGTCAAAGTATCCAGATAAAAGTTCAGGGGGAAGGAACAAGCAGAAACAATGGGTCTACCTGGACAGGCAGGTTTGTAGACCTTGTTAGGAGGTAGAAATGGGAGGTGCAGGGTTAGGGAGCTATGCGGTTTTACAGGTGACAGAGTGGGAAGAGGTATAGTCCAGGTTGCTGTGATACAGGTAACAGGGTGGGAAGAGGTATAGACCAGGTAGCAGTGATACAGGTAACAGGGTGGGAAGAGGTATAGACCAGGTTGCAGTGATACAGGTAACAGGGTGGGAAGAGGTATAGACCAGGTAGCAGCAATACAGGTAACAGGGTGGGAAGAGGTATAGACCAGGTAGCAGCGATACAGGTAACAGGGTGGGAAGAGGTATAGACCAGGTAGCAGCGATACAGGTAACAGGGTGGGAAGAGGTATAGACCAGGTAGCAGCGATACAGGTAACAGGGTGGGAAGAGGTATAGACCAGGTAGCAGCGATACAGGTAACAGGGTGGGAAGAGTTATAGACCAGGTAGCAGGAATACAGGTAACAGGGTGGGAAGAGGTATAGACCAGGTTGCTGTGAATGGAGCAGAGTCTGTGGTTCTCCTGGATTATGGAGGTTATGAGGGGTACGGGTGGAGATTTAATATCGTGTAGAGTAGGGGCAGAATAGAGGGAAGTTGTTCTCAAAACTGGATCAGTCATCAGCTAAGAAACAAAGAATGAAGGCAAAGAAACCAAAAATGTATCATCAGGGAAAAGTTTTATTTTAAATATACTGCAATGCTTTAGAACGCATTGGGAAGGATTGTACTGGAGGTAGATTGAGCCCTCATCCAAAAGGCAGCTGGATGAGTATTTTAAGAGAGAAAATATGCAGAGCGATGGGAATGTTTACTTGCCAGTACAGAGCTGAGTGCTCGCCTTCAATCCTGCAACCATTCTAAGAACAGATGAGTTCTGCTCGTCATGGAATCAGAGAGCACAACAGCACAGAAACAGGCCGTTCGTCAGCCTGCTCTTCTGCATCGTCCCACCTACCTGCACCTGGACCATAGCCATCTATACCTCTCTCATCCTTGCTCTGATCCAAACGTCCTTAGATGTTGATGTGGACTCTCATTTATCACTGATATCAGCAGCAAGTTTCACATTCACACAGAGTGAACAAGCTCCCCCTTAAACATTTCACCTCTCACCCTAAACCCATGACCCCTAGTTCTCGTCTCACCCAACTTGAGGGGGAAACACCTGCATGCATTCACAGTCTCAATACGCCTTATAAATTTAGTATACCTCTGTAAGATTTCCTCATTCTCCTGCATTCTAAGGAATGAAGTCCTAACCTCTTCAACAGCCTTTTTCAGTAACTCAGCATAAAGTAAAATAGTTTCTCAATGTCGAAGCTATAATCCATTGTTAAATTAGGAGCCATACATCCAGTTTTGTTCTTGTGCCCCTCTCTGACAATGTACCAGCACTCACTGAGTTCTGCTGGAAATTCCATCTGGCTGGACCTCAATATTCCTGTCAGTAGCCAATACCATCTAAATGTTGTTACATAGGAAGAATAGATAACCTCTAGAATAAGCTTCCTTTTCAGTTTGGTGTAGAATATTTTAGTTAGATTGCTTATAATACTGTGTACTCAACAACCTGGGTTTCATAGCTACAAAGACATTCAATATCAGTAGACTATGGAGCCATCAGCATCTGGCCCAGAAGCTGCGACCAGTTATTCTCCACTCCACTCCTCCTCCGCATCGTTCACTGCCTTGTAATATCCTCAGAAGTTACCTTCAGAAATCAGCTTATTAAAAATTCACTGCAAAGACACCTAGAAAATGTTGCTTTTGCCACAAGTGCTTTAGTAAAATAGTAATTAAAGCACGAAGATTTAATTACTGTTTCATCACTTTAAAAAATGTAAACATTCGCTCCTTCCATCACTGACATACTGTGACTACAGAGTGTGCTTTCCACAAAACATGCTGTACTCCTTTGCTCCAGCTATTTCACAAACCTCCAAGCTCACGACTACTACCACCAATGTAAAGACATCAGGCACAAAAAGCAACATCACCACCTACTGGTTCCCCTAAAAATCATATTTCATCTGGCGTTCACACTGGGTCTAAACCAGATTTTCACAAACTTTTGGGGGTTACCGCTGCCTTGGCTCCCAGACCACATCCTCCTGCAATTCCTCTCCCTTTCCAGCCACTACATGAAAACTATAAAAAAATTTAGATTTACGGTACACATTGAAAGAAAATAGGAACTTCAAATTCAAAGCAGTGACAAATAATTGCAAAAAATATTCAAATCTATTCAAAGCTACAAATAAAATTATTTTATTTAATTACATTTAAAAACAATTTTCATCAACAATTTTAGTGCACACATTGGTAGTCCAGCTATTCACTGCTTCATTGCTTTTCACCTTTCACCAGATGGATGGGCTCGGTGCAATGATACCAGTTTCTCAACATCAGGCTGAATGTCACTCGGGAGTGTCAGACTCCCCCCACCCCCATTCAGTAACTTGCAGTCTGTTTTGTTACTTTGAAAGTAGTTGGGCGACTGCACTGAAACCATGCTTCGCTAAGCATGATGTCGGAAAGGCAATATAGAACATCTTGACCTTTTCCAAAGTGCAAGATGGTATTCAGAGATTTCTTTCTGCAACCAAAAGTCTTGATGTGATTCTTTGAAGCTTGGCTTCAGCTCAAAGTAATTTTGCAGCAAGATCAGTTCTTCCTCCAACCTGCCTGTTATTCCTCATTACCAGTGTTCGGGAGTGGGTTTATCACCCAATCTGAAAATCTGGATTGAGAGAATATAGTGAAATCTTTCTGATATGTCTTTATGCAGCTCACCCAGGTGGGCACAGTACACTTGAAGATCATTATCTGTTAGCCTTTCCTTCTCTTCCAACTCAGACAGGCTCGGAAAATGAAAAAGGCCATGGCAGCCAATGTTGCATTTAAATAGGATTAACTTGCACATAAAAGTGGAGATGACAGATTTGACTTTGATAAGATTCACATTACTTCCTTGCAATTGAAAACTGATTTCATTAAAAACTGTAAATAATTCTGACAAATAAGAATGACATGCCTAATATTGTTGAGGTGATTTCTGAATGCAGAATTCAAGTCTTCAAATAATTTTATCACAGTTTTGAAAAGCATGTAACAGCATCTTGAGTAGTTTCCTTTCCGAGAACCATTTGATTTCTGTGTGCATCAGCAAGTGTTCAAGCTGTTCATCATTCTCAATAAAAAGCTCTCAAAATAGTTGAGAATTCATAGCATGGGACTTGATTTTATTTACAGCTGCGATGACAGTATTTAGTAATTTCATGCAGTAGATCACTGGGGTTTTTTTTGCAACAAGATGTTGTCCGTGAATTACACAGTGAATAGTAAATATGTTAGGTTCAGCTTTTCTCAAGAAAGTAGTAACCCCACAGTGTTGTCCTCTCATTTAACGGTGCCTTATCTGTTGCAAAAGCAAGAATATTGGTGAGTGAAATGTCCTTCGTTTTGAAAAATTACTCAACATCATGAAATATTCATCCCCCCTTCATATCTGTTTTTAGTCCCCTTGCAGTTAACAACAGTTGAACTATGCCTTCATCTTTTATGAGTAAACATAACCAAGAAGCAAAGATATATTGCCTGTCAAAGCTGACTCATCCAACTGCAGAGCAAATTCTGTTCTCCCAAGAATGTTGCATAACGTGTATTCCACATTCTCGGGCATTTCATCTATTCGTCTTTCAACAGAGCTGCTACTGAGCAGAATTGCGTTAATTGTTAGATCTGGTGACTTATGCAAAACTTCAAATACTTATGCAAATACTTACAACCTCCCTAACTGGTGGCAGAATCAGTTCCTTGCCAATTGTATGGGACTTTCCAGGTTTAGCAATGAGCAATGAAATGTTGCATGAAGCACCCAGACCATCACTGCTTTGTTCTGAAGTGCTGGCAAACATGTTTTGAAGTGTTTTCATTTCTGACAGTATCCATGAAGTGACTGAGAATAAGACAAGCTCTTACTTGCTTCACCCGAGTGTTTTCTCTTCAAATATTCAAGGAGCCTAGACGATTTCATTGCCTCATTTGAAAAAACTTTTTCATACAACAAGCACATTGGCTGTTGTTGGTTGCTTGGTGCTGGTATAAATCTATATTTCAGATACTCCACACTATACTGTCCACATTCCTTTTTGTTTGGTCTGTTTCTGTCATTTTTGTCATGTGTTAACAACCACGATCAATTGCCTATTGTTGAAGTCCAACTTCAAATGCTGCAATCAATAAAGGGAAAGTTATGACATCATTGTAGCCGGGGCAAAAGCTGATTCTCTACCTGAAGATACATAAAGTGGGACCGTGATACCTCAGTTGAGGTGTGGGCGAGAGAAATGCGGTCAAAATCATTCAAAAGGGCAGATGCTGAACTTTACCGCATTGAACGCTATACCCTAATTCACAGGAATTGTGTCACTATGTGATTAGAGTACAGGAATCGTACTGGCTAACACTGTACCCTGCAGTAATGAACAGCAATAAAGCACAGGTCGGACTCGGGAAATAACACAATTTCTTCAGTCCAGATTGCTCACGATATACCAAACACAGAAGTACGTAACACATAAGTTTTCAACAAATATAACACGATTTGAGCAAAGTCTAAGAGAACGGTGGGAGAGCAAGAGTTGAGTTGATTACGTGATCATTGTAATCAATCATGAGGCACTGAGGATCAATAAATCAATTCTTAAATTAAACCTCAAAAACCCTCAGCTGCTCCCCTTGCTCCATCCCATTTATTTTTATTGTCCCCTTAGGAACTCCTCCTGTCCCCAGAGGGCGATATTGCCCACTTTAGGAACCACTGGTCTATATCCTTGAAGCTCTGACCCAACAATACTATGGGAGCAGAACTATAGTGGTTCAAGGAGTTAAATTATCACACTTGCAGGGGTACTTAGGGGCAAAGAATAAGTGCTAGCCTTACCAGAAACTCCACACATCAAAACATGCTAAGAAAGTTTGATTTCTTCAGATAATTATTAAAACAAAAATAAGCCAAGAATTTGGCAGATTTGAATTTTAATTTCTACTCAATCTCTTGCGTGTGTTCCTTTCCTTCTTTCTCACTTAGTAAAGTGTTAATTAACAATTGTGCTGTTATTCACAGGATTTCTGTTTGGAGAATGTTTAATATGAATTGCTTCTCAGTATTGTGATTATATTACTTTTGTTGAATGGCTTCAACCTGTCACCCAATGGCCAGCAGGAAAAATCCAGACTGCAGAAATCACTATGTCCTGGAGGACAGCAGTTAGTGAAATTAATTTATTGCTGATGGCAACATCCTGATCTCTGGTTTTCGATTTGCAATTGTTTTTGTATACTGATAAAGCACATTCTTTAGGTTCAAAAGGTTCAAAGGTTCATTTTCTTGTCGAAGTATGCATGTACAATACAACTCTGAAATTTGTCTATTCCAGATAGTCATTAAATACAGAAAGACCATGGATATGGATTAAAGAAAAGCCATCAACTCCCCCCACTCCCACTCCCAAAAAAGCAAAGGAACAAAACTTACAGACCCCAAAAAACCCCTCCCACAACATAAAACAGTCGCAATAATAATCACTTGTCCCCTACGCATAATAATCCCCGACCCTCTCATTCATGGAAAAGAACAGCGACAGTAGCACCAAACCCCCACCCCCCACACAAAAAATTAACAGATCACCCACCTGCCAATAGTCCACCAGAAATAAAACACCGAAAACTTCAAAGAAACCAATATAGAGCACAGTCCAATGATCACATAAAATCTCAGAATATGGGAAACGCTTTTTTGATCAGCATACGAGGAGTCCTCAGTCCTTCCGCAAAGAGTGACCGCTAACCCAGCTCCTGGCTGCTGACCGTCTCCGCTGGGAGCCATCGCAGACCCCCTCTGCATTCACCTCAATGCTTCAGTCTTCCTCGCGGCTTCGAGATGGAGTTGTCCATGACCCCGCGCCTCATCCACGAGTCAGCTTGTATTCTCAGTCCTTTTCGGGCCACCCCCGCCCGTGTCTGAACTCCATGGGGCAGCTCTCCAGACTCAGCACAGCTCTGGATCCTTCAATCGAGATTCAATCTGTACATCACGGGCTCCAACAGTTTCCCTAACATAAACAAGACAAAAGGAACAAGCAGAAGGTGTAGAAAGAGTGAAATAATTGGAGAGATTTGCTATCTCAAGGATGTTCCTGAGGAATCATTGTTCACTGGCACCATCTTTTTCTGTGGAAAAGTGTAATGAAAGCAAGTTTCTGAGGATCAAATATATAATATACACACACTATACAAACACACACACACATAGCACTGTGCACATGTAAAAAATCTGTAAAGTGAAGATGCATTCAAAAGTAATTACATATAAAGTTTCTAAGTATCAGAATATTTACTATAAAGAGCAGAAAACAATAAAAAACTAAATCAAACCAATATTTGGTGAGACTACCTTTTGCCTTTAAAATTGCATCAGTTGTCTTGGGTTCACTGCCCAGCTGTCTTATAAGAAAAATGTCTGTTAGGTTGATACAAGCATCTTTGGAGGAGAATAAACTGTTGACCTTTTGGGCTGAGACCCTTCATCAGGACTGGTTTGCTGAGATCCTTCAGCATTTTGTGTGTGTTGCTCAAGATTTTCAGCATCTGAGCAATCTCTTGTGTTTATGATCTTCCTGTCTTCCCTATAGGTTTCAGCCATTTAACAAAGTGAATGACAGATCTTCTTGATTGTATAATTGTGGCGCTGATGGGCAAGGATATTGAATAGACAAAATTGGTAAGCTCAATTAATTATCTGAACCACTGATTGGTGCCACAAGACCCATGGTTTGGATGAGCAGCCACGCACGAGCATGTTGATTGTCGACTGGAACTCCTCAGAAAATGAAGCAGAGCGAGCTGCATGCAGCAAAATCAAACACTTAATAAGTGGTGGGTAACATTTATATTGTAACACTGGCAGATAATGGCCTTCGCCAACCGGAGAGTCTGATCACCCATCCTCAATATTCAATGGCAGTACGTGTCACACGGAGCAGTTTGGGATTTTCTCTCATTGTATCGGAGAAGAATGAGGGGTAATCTTATAGGAAGTGTATAAAATTGTGAGAAGCATAGATTTAAGGTGAGAGGGGAGAGATTAGATAGGAACTGGGGGTGAAATATTTTCACCAGGGAGTAGTCAGTATGTTGTATTGTGGGAGTTCATAGTCATAGTCATAGTCATACCTTATTGATCCCGGGGGAAATCGGTTTTCGTTACAGTTGCACCATAAATAATTAAGTTTCAGCAAGGCAAGGGTTAAATTGGTGTTGACCCAGACAATCTGCAGACATTGTACAGGTACCCTAGCTGAACCCTAACCTGGAAAACTTAGCTCCAGTTAATCAGCAATGGCAGTATGAGTTGCCAGAGGAGGGTACATTAACATCGTTTATACTTCAGTCCCCATGTTGCACGGATAGAAAAGGTTTTGAGGGATATGGGCCAAACGTGGACAAATGGGTCACTCAGTTGGACCTAAGGAAGGGTTTGCATGCACAATGACTCTTTGACAGAATCTTTGTCCAGACCCCACCATAAACATCGTGGGAAAGATCACAATCGACTAAGATATTTAACTGAGGCAGTCACATGAAACCATGGCTAGAAAAGAAGTTTAGTGACTGAGTATCTTGCAGTGAGTGACTTACCTCTTGCGTCTTAAAACTTTTTCACCCTCCACAAGGCATATTAAAAACAACAATGGGATCCTCACCAATTTCCAGAGGAAATGACCTCCAACAACTCATGCATCTCCAGACAGCCTGGGACAACCAATGCATCAGGCACCTAGTGTTTACTCCCTCCACCAAAGCTGCCCTGGGGCTGCAGTAAATACATTTACAAATCTTCCCAATGCACTGAAGTTAATGACTAAATCTGCCATGCAGATTTCTATCTTCTGCTACCCTACCCAGAAAAAGGGTAGTAAATACCACCATTCCATGAGCCTCTGCATCCAACTTCCACCATCCTGAATGGGATCCTACCACCAAACACATCTTTATCTGCCCCACTCTCTGCCTTCCACAGGGTTTGCTCCCTCCACGATCCCCTTGTTCAGTCGTCCCTCCCCCACTACTCTCCCTGCTGGCACATTTCACTGCAAGTGAAGAAACGCTACACCTGCCCATTCCCCTCCTCACTTACCTCCATTCAGGGCCTGAATCAGTCCTTCCAGATGAGGTAACACTTCACCTGTGAATATGTTGCGGTCATCTACCATATCCAGTGCTCCCAATGCAGCCTCCTCTACACTGTTGAGACCTAAAGTAAATTGAGGGATTGATTTGTTGAGCACTCCATTTGCAAAAATCAGAATTTCCCAGTGGCCAAACATTTCAATTTCTATTCTAATTCCCGTTCCAACATGTAATCTACAGTATGTCCTCCTCATCAGTCACAATGAGGCCACTCTCAGGGTGGAGGAGCAACACCTCATACTTTGTCTCGGTAGCCTCCAACCAGACAATATGAACATTGATTTCTCCTTCCAGTATTTATTTTCCTCGCTCTTCCCTTTTCTTCTATTTCTCACAGAAGTCCATGAGCCAGTCCTCATTGGAGAGCCAGAGGTGGAGAGGGACAGCAACTTTAAATTTCTTGGCGTTATCATTTCACAAGACCTGTCCTGGACCCAATATGTATTGCAATTATGAAGAAAGCTCGGCAGCACCTCTACTTTCTTAGATTCAACATGGAATCTAAAACTTTGACAAACTCCTATATACGTGTAATGGAAAGTATATTGACTAGCTGCATCACAGTCTGGTATGGAAACAAGGCCCTTGACTGGAAATTCCTACAAAGAGTAGTGGATATAGCTCAGTCTCTCGTGGGTAAGGCCCTCCCCACTACTGAGCACATCTACATGGATTGTTGTTGCAGTAAAGCAGCATCCATCAGGGACCCCCACCATCCACGCCATACTCTAGTCTCATTCCTCCCATCAGGAAGAAGGTACAGATGCCTCAGGATTCACACCAGCAGATTCAGGACCAGTTATTACCCCTTCATTGAAATCTTCCCACAACCATGGACTTATTTTCAACAACTTTTCATCTCATGTTCTTGATATTTATTATATAATTAGAGTTCAAAGTACATTTATTATCACTGTATGCATTAAACAACCTTGAGATTCATCTCCGTATAGGCAGCCACAAAACAAAGGAACCCAAACCCCAAAAAATAGAAGAGCAACAGACACCCAATGTGCAGAGAGAAAAAAAAAACAAATCATGCAGACAATAAAAGCATTCAGAACAAAAGTAAGTGCTTAAACATGAAGCCCAAAGCGGGCTACAGGCTCAGCCTCAGTTCAACGCAGAACCAAATGAACGTCACAGAGCAGCGAGCAGAACCGACTCGACCCGATCCTTGCCTCTTGTCCCGACACCCTGTCCTTTGAATTCACCTGGCCCGGCATTTAAATCGTCCAAACATCGGGTCATTCCTCGCAGTAGGACCTGGGCCCTGCTGCATCAATGCACTCTGGGCATGGACACCACCGCCATGTTTTAGCCTGTACCTGACCTTTCCAAATTAGCCTGGTGTTTAGATTGATCAAACCTCACACTCGGTTTGGGTGGATGGGCCTCAGATCTGCCTCTCCTCCATTCCAACTTTGCCCCGTTCCTCTCACCCCAATTTTGCCTCGAACATGCCTCGACCTTGCTTCACACCCTCACCCAGACACTTCAAGCCTCGACTCAGCCTCACCTTCGGTCACCTCTCCATTGTTTGCGGGGTTCGTTTACCATAGATTTTACAAGGGAAGCTGTTATTAATAAAGTATTCGCAGGGCTTCACCGGCATTATCTTAAACCAGAAGGTTATTATTATTATTTCTTTATTTTTGCATTTGCGCAGTTTGTTGTTTTTTCACACTGGCTGTATGCCCAGTTGGTGAGGTCTTTCACTGATTCTATTACGGATTTATTGAGTATGCCCGTTGGAAAATTAATCCAAGGTTGTATATGATGACATATATGCACTTCGATAATAAATTTACTTTTCACTTTTAATTCTTCCATCTTCTCCTCACCTGTCTATCACCTCCCTCTTGTGACCCTCCTCCTTCCTTTTCTCCTATGGTCCACTCTCCTCTCCTATCAGATTCCTTCTTTTCCAGCCCTTTGCCTTTTCATCATATCTTCTTACTTCATCGCCCACCCAGCTGGCTTTGCCTTATCACCTTCAAGCTTGTTCTCCTTCCCCTCTCTCCACCTTTATATTCTGGCACCTTCTCCAGTCTTTCCAGTCCTGATGAAAGGTCTCGGCCTGAAACATGGTGATATCGTATGAAGAGCATTTGATAGCTCTGGGCCTATACTCACTGGAACTTACAAGAATGAGGAGGGATCTCATTGAAAGCTATCGAATGTTGAAAGGCTTAGATAGAGTGGATGTGGAGAGGATGTTTCTTATAGTGGGGATTCTAAGGCCAGAGGGCACAGCCTCAGAATAGAGCAATGACCATTTAGAAGGCATATGAGGAGGAACTTGTTTAGCCAGAGGAAGGTGAATTTGAGGAATTTGTTGCCACAGGCAGCTGGAGGCCAGGTCATTGGGTGTATTTAAGGCAGAGTTTGATAGGTTCTGATTAGTCAGGGCATGAAAGGCTATGTGGAAAAGTCGGGAGAATGGTGTTGAGAAGGAAAATAGATCAGCCATGATGAAATGGCAGAGCAGACTTGATGGGCCAAATTACTTAATTCTGCTCCTCAGTCTTTTCACCTGGCACCTACCAGCCTTCTCCTTCCCACCCTCCCCCCACCTTCTTTATAGGGCCTCTGCCCCTTCCCTCTATAGTCCTGATGAAGGGTTCCGGCCCAAAACGTCGACTGATCGTTTCCACGGATGCTGCCCGACCTGCTGAGTTCCTCCAGCGTGTTGTGAGTCTTATGGTTGACTGTTCATTCCTCTCCATGGATGCTGCCTGACTTTTTGAGTTCCTCCAGCATCTTGTGTGTGTTGCAGGGAACGTCGGCACTTCCCAATTCTCCTTGCATACTTTTCCAAACTGGGAACCTAGTGCAAGTTTTTAACTCTCTGTGGATCTTCATCCCAGAAATGCTCTTCAGCAACAGTGTGGACCTTGCTTCACCAGAAGGATTGCTGCAGTAAAACAGGTGGTTTATCCAATTCACAAGCAGCTGGAAATGGACAGTCACATGGTACTTAAATTAATCGTCTGGGAACCAACGGCCTGGCCTATTGACCATGTGCCATGCACAGCATCTCCTCCTCCACTCAAACTGAGAATTTATAAACACTGGTGCTTTTAATAAAATTGATTCTAATAATTGAAATGATAACCTTGAAAAAAAGAATTATGAAAACATTCAATTTTTCATACCCTTCCGAGAAGAAAATCTGCCATCCCAAGCTAACTATTAGGTTACCACAGTTACCACATTGATGGCGGAGGAGGAGAAGGTGGCGGCACGACGCAGCGCACAGCGGCCACTCCAGTGGTGATATCTGTTATCTGTCAGGTAGGGTGCCGTGCACAATTCTGATTTGATGGAGACAGACATGAGAGCACAGAGGAACATCTGGTGAAACTTCTGAAATGCCTGCTTCGCTGCTGCTGCTACTGTGTGATCCAGAATCTCCGGAGGAGAAGGCCCTGAGTCCTCGACTTTGCCTGTTGCTCCGCGGCCAGGGCAGGGTCAAAGCGCTCGGCAGAGATGGTGCTCGGTGCTCGGTGTCGGAGGGCTGGTCGAAGGCTCGAAGTTTTCGGACAGACTCAGAGTTGGCTGTGGTTGGGTGCTTCCAACACATCGGCAATTGTTGGCGCCTGGAGGTTTATGGCAGGGAGAATTTCTCCCTTTTACCACCTGCTATCTGGACTATTGGGAGTTGATCGGAACTCTGAGAATTTTTTTTACCATGCCCATGGTCTGCTCTTTATCAAATTATGGTATTGCTTTGCACTGCTGTAACTATATGTTATAATTATGTGGTCTTGTCAGTGTTAGTCTTTGGTTTGTCCTGCAACACACATAAAAGTTGCTGTTGAACACAGCAGGCCAGGCAGCATCTCTAGGAAGAGGTACAGTCGACGTTTCGTGCCGAGACGCTTCGTCAGGACTAACTGAAAGAAGAGACAGTATGAGATTTGAAAGTGGGAGGGGGAGGGGGAGATCCGAAATGATAGGAGAAGACAGGAGGGGGAGGGATGGAGCTAACAGCTGGAAAGTTGATTGGCGAAAGGGCTATGAGAGGATCATGGGATGGAAGGCCTAGGGAGAAAGAAAGGAGGAGGGGGGAATCCCAGAGGATGGGCAAGGAGTGTAGTGAGAGGGACAGAGGGAGAAAAAGAGAGAGAGAAAAAAATATATATATAATAATAACAAATAAATAACGGATGGGGTACGATGGGGAGGTGGGGCATTAACAGAAGTTAGAGAAGTCAATGTTCATGCCATCAGGTTGGAGGCTACCCAGACGGTATATAAGGTGTTGTTCCTCCAACCTGAGTGTGGCTTCATCTTGACAGTAGAGGAGGCTGTGGATAGACATATCAGAATGGGAATGGGATGTGGAATTAAAATGTGTGGCCACTGGGAGATCCTGCTTTCTCTAGTGGACAGAGCGTAGGTGTTCAGCGAAACGGTCTCCCAGTCTGCGTCGGGTCTCGCCAATATATAGAAGGCCACATCGGGAGCACCGGACACAGTATATCACCCCAGCCGACTCACAGGTGAAGTGTCGTCTCACCCGGAAGGACTGTCTGGGCCCTGAATGGTGGTGAGGGAGGAAGTGTAAGGGCATTCGTAGCACTTGTTCCGCTTACAAGGAGTCCCATGATCCTCTCATATCCCCTTTGCCAATCACCTGTCCAGCTCTTAACTTCATCCCTCTCCCTCCTGTCTTCTCCTATTATTTTGGATCTCCCCCTCCCCCTCCCACTTTCAAATCTCTTACTAACTCTTCCTTCAGTGAGTCCTGACGAAAGGTCTCGGCTCGAAATGTCGACAGTACCTCTTCCTATAGATGCTGCCTGGCCTGCTGTGTTCACCAGCAATTTTTATGTGTGTTGTTTGAAATTCCAGCATCTGCAGATTTCGTCGTGTTTGGTTTGTCCAGTATTTTTTTTGTGATATCACTCTGGAGGAACATTGCATCATTTCTTAATGCATGCATTTCTAAATGACAATAAATGAGGACTGAGTGTCCTCATAATCTAATCTAATCTAATCCACAGAAATCTGATTTTTTAAAACGATCCTCTAAATAGGGTTGAAAACAACCCAGACTGGGGAAAACTAGGGAAGGCAACAAACGACAACTTTGCCAGCCACATGCTCATCAATAAATTATGATTAGTTTTAACCTCAGTCAATACACCTGCACTCTCCACCAAAAGTGCCTGTCAGATTATTTTACTTGTAACCTGAAGGAATCTGGTTTGGCATCCATGCTGTAAATCTGATTTATTCGGCACTAATAATGCTCACAGCAGAGTGACGCCTCGTTGCTGAATGCAACTGGATGCATTACAAAGTATCAATAGAGACATCTTTCCTACCAAAAAAGATTCTGAGCCATCTTGGGAAACAGTGTAACTCTGGTCGCATAACTAAAACCCCAGTAAGTTTATTAACCTGTAGAGATTATACAATATTAAACTGTTTTCCCTACATAAAAACTGTTTTCCTTGTCTCTATCCATACAGTGCTTTGTTTTTTATATATTATGAAAATAGTCAAGCTCTCTAACCAGTATTGGATATCAATATCTTTTCACTGCATCACCATGATATTCATGATTTCACAGCAAATTGCACCAAAGCAAAAGTCCTCAAATGACTTCCAAGGTTAAATGTCTCTAATCTGTCCTTCAAGATTCAAGATTCAAGATTGTTTAATGTCATTTCCAGTACCCAGGTTAAAGATGAACAAAATAATTGTTACTCCGGATCTGATGCAGCCCAAAAAAAATCATAATAAGGTAAAGAACACAGTAATTATAAGTACATAAGATAGCTTACGTACATAGATTGATTGTATGCACTGTACATAAAGAGATACTAGGTACAGGACTCTGACAGGAAATGATAAAGTAGTGGTGGTTGGAGGTACAGAGGAGTTGGTTAGTGGCTGGAGGTGTTGATCAGACTTACTGCTTGGGGAAGTAACTGCCTGTGACTCCGGTGAACTTAGCGTGGATACTACGTAGCCTCCTCCCTGTTGGGAGTGGGGCAGATAGTCCATGAGCAGGGTGGGTGGAATCCTTCATGATACTGCTGGCTTTTTCAGGCACCTGTCTGTATATATGTGCTTCATGGCGGATAGGCTTGTGCTAATAATGTGTAGAGCAGTTTCCGTCCCATGCGACGATGCAGCTGGTTAGGATGCTCTCTACTGCACATCTGGAGAAGGTCGTGGCATCGATGTGCAGAGCACAGCTGTCTTCAGCCGCCTCAGAAAGCAGAGGCAGTGGTGATTCTTCTTGATTGTGTAGGATGTGTTCTGGCACCGTGAGGAGTTGTGCAAGGTACACACTCCCAGCAGTACGAAATTACAGTTTCCACTGCTGTGCCTCCGATGCAAAGAGGGGTATGAGTGGAGTGAATTCTTCAGAAACCAATAACCAGTTCCTTTGCCTTGTTGACACTGAGGAAGAGGTTATTTGCTTGGCACCAGGCTTTGAGCTCTTCCATCTCCTCCTGTAGGCTGTCTCATTGTTGTTGGTGATGAGTGTCACCACTGTCATATCATCTGTGAATTTAACAATGTGATTACTTGGGTGTTTGGCCATGCAGTCATATGTGAGCAGAGTGTACAGCAGCGGGCGCAGCACACGACCTGGCGGGGGGGGGGGTATGTACCTTTGTTGAGGATGATGGGGAGAGAGGAGCAGTTGTGCACCCTAAGTATCTGAGGTCTGTAGGTTAGGAAGTCCAATACCTAGCTGTACAGTGATGTACTTAGACTGAGGAGTAGGAGTTTGTTCACCAAGTTCACCATTGTTCTCTGTGAGACAATAGCGCTGAATGCCAAACTGAAATCCAGAAACCCATTTTTGCCATAAGTGTCTGTATTTTCTAGGTGTGTCAGGGCCAGATGCATGAAAGATGCTGTGGTATCTGTTATAGAGTGGTTCTGGTTAGAAAGCATATTGGTGAGTGTGCAGAGCGGCAGGAGTGAAGTTTTTGATGTGTGTCATTACCTGCTGGTCAAAGAACTTCATGGTGCTACCAGGCGGTTGTCACTGAGTTCTGAGGGTGTAAACTTCTTTGGTACAGCGTCATTGGTGGCCGATTTGAAGCATGTGGGGATAGCAACCTGGATGAGTGAAGTGTTGAAGATGTCCGTCAGCTGGTGTACAACCTCCCTGAGTACTTACGTCCCTCGTTGTCTTTAAGTGGGACTCAAGCTTGGACAAGGATGGTCAAGGAAAACTTCCTGCATTGTAGATTTCAAGATAATTTAGAATAGGACCATCTAATCCAATTTTATTCCTCCAGTCAAAAAATCCCTAATTTCTACATACTTCAATGATTTCAGGGTTTACTTAAATCTGCTCTGCTAGATCTGGATAGGCATTCTATATATCAGTTGTGTGAATTGCCTTATTTCCTCTGATAGATTGTAAGCTGTGTTACCTTATTCTATTCATAGATTAACATAAAGACTTGTACAATTTTACATTTTGTCCCATACAGTCTCCGATAACATAGTCCATTGGCTCCAGAGATCACAATGTGTGCTCATCTACACGTCCTCTGATGTCTAAATGGTGTCTCTGTGTCTCAGTCATCGGCAGCTGATACACTATTCTGGTTCAGTCACAGTACATTCTTAACATCTTTTGTCTGCCATAAGCAGCCACCTTCAGCAAGAAATAAACAAGGACAGCAAGACCTGGTGTACTGCACACTGAATGATTTGCTCTACGTTTAGTGAAATTTCAAAGTTGCTTAAAATATATTACTCCACTCCTTCTGGATCTGCTTCTCTTTTGTTTCACTGAGATTTTAATGTTTAACGCTAATATCTTAAAGACTCCATTCTTATAGAAAAAATGGCTATTCCCTGCAGAGATCATCTGAAACAAATGTAACATTATGTGCAGCTCAAATACAGCCGAATTACCTCCCCCCACACTATCCAATGAAGGAAGCACGCACTTGCTGAGAAGTTGTGATCATAACTCTGCAATACGAATCTTGTAAACACCCCCATGCAGTTTTTTTTTGTACTTTAATAAAATCTAAAGTACAAAATAACTGCGCTTCGGTGTTCAAAACGAAATGTATTAAGATCTTTTTGCCTCACTGGTGTTTGATAGATGCTGATCATCTTTGTGCTTCAAAAGCCTGAAAATCTCACAGCACCAGGTTCAGGAGCGTTTACCACCCCTCAACCATCAGACTCATGAACCAGAGAGGATAACCACTCTACTTCACTTGCCCATTGCTGAAGTGTTCCGTCAACCTTCATCTCATGATCTTGATATTTCTTCTTCTTATTATTATTTATTTATTTTTGTATCTGTGCAGTTTGTTGCATTTTTGTTATTCTATTATGATATTGAGTATGCCCACAAGAAAATGAATCTCAGAGTAGTACATGGTGACATATATGTACCTTGATAGTAAATTTACTTTGAACTTTTAATGTTGAATCAGTAAAGTGGTAAACCTCTTACTCAATGTCAACAAGACCAAGGAGCTGATTATTGATATCAAGGGAAGAAAACCAGTGATCCATGAGCCAGTCTTCATTGGAGGATCAGAAGTGGAGAGGGTCAGCAACTTTAAGTTCCTCAGTGTGATTATTTTGGAGGACATGTCCTGGACCCAGCACGTGAGTGCAATTACAAAAAAGGCACAGTAACGCCTCTACTTCCTTACGAGTTTGAGAAGATTTGGCAGGACATCCAAAACTTTGACAAACTCCTTTAGATTTGTAGTGGAGAGTGTAATGCCTGGCTGCATCACAGCCTGGTATGGAAACACCAATGCCCTTGAATGAAAAATCCTATAAGAAGTATTGGATATGGCCCCGTCCATCATGGGTAAAGCCCTCCCCACCATTGAGCATATCTACATAAAACACTGACGCAGGAAAGCAGAGTCCGTCACCAGGGATCCTCACCAGCCAGGATATGCTGCCGCCTTCAGGATGAAAGGACTCATACCACGAGGCTCAGGAACACCTACTACCCCTCAAGCATCAGGTTCCTGAACCAACGGGGATAACTTCACTCAACTTCACTTGCCCCATCATTGAAATGTTCCCACAACCAATGGACACAATTTTATGGACTCTTCATCTCATGTTCTTGATATTCATTCATAATTATTTTTTTTCTTTTTGCAGTTGCAGAATTTGTTGTCTTCTGTTGAAGCAGTCTTTCTGTTACGTTTATTATTCTATAGATTTATTGAGTATGCTCGCAAGAAAATGAACCTCAGAGTTGTATATGGTGACATATATGTACTTTGTTAATATATTTACTTTGAACTTTGACACGAGCAGTGAAACGAGAAAACCCAAGCCTAATCAGCAAGCTGTTGTTGCACCAATGCACCTTTAAGAGCATAAATTCTGCACAATTTGTTAAAGTCAAACTACAGCAGTATTTTGGCTGAATAAAGCAGTCCTGCCATGACTAACACTGGAAATGTAAACCACAAACTTAGTTTTAATCTGTACAACCAAATAACAGAAGTTCGTTCGTTAAAAACTCATATTTTGAGTTGCTGGTCATTTTGCAGATGAATAGAAAATACTAGGGTTCTGCTTGTTGTTATTTCAAGTTAAAATATCATTATTTTGCCAGGTCATGGTTACAAAATAATGTATCCATCTGCATTAGACTCCCTAACAGGCAAAGTGTTCTTTGATAACACATTGTCCGTCTGGTATGTTGTGCTCAGAAGCAGGCTCCAAGTTAAAAGTAATAAAATATCCTAAATTTACAACCTGAGTTTGCAAATGTTCTCCAAATTAAGAATTCAAAATCTTATGTACTGAACTAACAACTCACATTTTGTGCTATTGTGCCATTTATTTTTATGCCATTTCTGCAGATATATCCTGAAAAAAAGTGATTATGAATTGCATTCACATTTTGAATATTTGTAAAGAGCAAATTTAGTGGGTATTTTTGCATTAATTGGTCTCTGAACACAGAATGAGCTAACATGTCTAAATGCAATAGATAAGTGTGTACAAAACCTTAAAGTCATTTATATAATATTAAATCGTCCTATCAAAAAGCTCACAAGGAATATTTGTACAAAGAACTAAAGCATTGGGAAATTATCTGGCCAGGTCCAATATCACACTAACTAACAAGATTCAACACACATCAAAGTTGCTGGTGAATGCAGCAGCCAGGCAGCATCTCTAGGAAGAGGTACAGTATTTCCAGCATCTGCAGAATTCCTCGTGTTAACAAGATTCAAGGTGTTTTCCAATAGACTTAAAGAAGCAGACAAATGTAAAATCATTGTGATCACAATCATTTGGAACAATCCATCTGGTTTAATTTTCATAATCCTATTAATCATATGATTAAGCACAATAATCAATATCCAACTCAGGAGGTAGGTTAAGTCTAGTGAAGAAAAGTTTTGGAAACCATAAGATGCTGTGTCAACAATGCACCTCCCAAGCCTGCTTACTCTTACCATATCCAACTGATCATAATGTTTTGCAGATTTGGTACTCCTTGTTAAAAGCTGAGGACATCAATTTCACAAACAACTTTACTGTTTCCCACAGCTTCACCCAATCCCACTTTTATTGGCCCCAACCTAGCTGTTTATAACTCTTCTTTTTAATGCAACAAAAGTACAATCGCCAACAACTGGTTTCAAGTTAATAGTCCTCTGTCATTTTGATACATCTTCAGCTTCATGCGAACCTATTTTATTGAATCCACCATTATTCACAGCTTTTCCTGTTTACAATTTAAAATTCACATTTTCCTTTTTTCTATAAATTGTTTGGTAATCTTGTGTATGCAGGGCATAATGGCTTAAAGCTCGGTGAACTTGCATTATACAAATACACTTTAGTTTGTGTCATTGAGAATCATTGCCTTAAGGGAATTTGACAGTTCCTCTGCACTCCTAGGCTTCTTCAAATCTTTGTGACCCCATTCAAACTGATATAAAAGTTTAAAGTAAATTTATTATCAAAGTACATATATGTCATTGTATACAACCCTCAGATTCATTTTCTTGTGGGCACACAACAAACCATACTATAGAGTAATCATTGAAAGACTGCCCAACTAGGGTGTTCAACCAGAGTGCAGAAGATAACAAACTGTGAGAATACAAAAAGAAGAAATAATAATAAACAAACAAACAATAAGTATCAAGAGCAGGAGATGAAGAGTCCATGAAAGTGAGTCCACTGGTTGTAGTAACATTCCAATGGTAGGACAAGAGAAGTTGAGTGAATTTATCCCCTTTGGTTCAGCAGCCTGATGGTTGAGGGATAATAACTGTTCCTGAACCTGGTGGTGTGAATCCTGAGGCTCCTGTAACTTTTTCCTGATGGCAGCAATGAGAAAAGAGCATGGCCTGGATGTTTGGGGGAGAGGGGTTTCTCTGATTATGGTGCTGTTTTCCTGTGACAACATCTCACATAGATGTACTCAATAGTTGGGACGGCTTTACTCGTGATGGACTGATTTTGACAATTTTATACTTTGATGACCTCTCACATTCTTATATTGTCTGCTATATCTTGTCCATGTGGCCTTAAAGATTTGTATCTAAGACTCCAGAATTTTATTTTTTGTTTTTTCCACTTGCTATTTTATGGGCAAGAACTTTGAGCCTACTTCAATTCTCTAAATAATATGTTTTTTTAATTGACCTTTATATGGAGAACAGTGAATGAGACTCTGTGTTCAACTGTTGCAGCTGTGTTCATATCTGATATGTAATTATTGCTCACTATGTATTTTTAGTTCACATCTGTAGGGGTATGTTCACACCACACAAATCTGTGCAACTTGGTAATGCTTTGTGCTGTGCTTCTCCTAGAGTATACTCACAGGATACGGTTTTAATTCATCGTCTTGTTTAGAATTAATACCAGAACACAGCCCAACATAGGTGTTGTTTCAGAATCAGCTTGGGGTTTCAGTATTCAATTTACACAAGCCTACCATCAGTTTAAGTTTGCAGCTTTGGAGCAACACCAAATGCATTTAATTGCACGTGCTCCTCTGTCACACCAGTCACAAAAATCACTAGATAATTACCTTTGTTCAATGTCAATGAGTTCATTATTGCTCAATGATGCTGCATGTTTTCTATGTACCCTCTTCAATATCAAATAATTTGGTTGGGTTGAGTTGTCCTCCGACCTTGGCAATCCATTTGCAGACATTTTGTCACCAAACAAGGAGACATCATCAGTGCGCTGTTCATTTGAGGTGTCATCCGAATGCTCAGCCTTTACATACATATCAATCAGCTGATTGGCCGTCATTACGGAAGCTCCATTGTGACATAGGGAGAGGTTCTCGTCGCTGATTGATGGTGTGGGGAACTCTGTGCAACGTGGTCTGGCATTTTGCTGCATTGGCTCGTAAATAGGATCGAGGTCTATGCCTATTGACAGAATTGTTTGTGGAAAATCATGCTTCCAAGAATTCTCTTGCATGCCGTGTGTTTGCTTGTGCTATGACTGTCGTGTCACAGCCAGATCACGGATCCTTGTGGATGGTTTGCCCAATGTAGTATTTGTTGCAGTCCCTGCATTGGATTTGTAGATCGCATTTGTGTTGTCCAATAGCTTGGTTTGTTCTTTTGGTCTGCAGAGTACTCTCCTCGTCGTGTGACCGAAATTCTGTGCTCTTAGAGTAGTGAGTCAGCATGACCAACTCTCCCATGGAGATCGAGAGGGGCACAAATTCGACTGGGCATCAGTGAAAGTCATGGCACAAACAAACACGCAACGTGCAAGGAGTTCCTGGAAGCATGGTTTTCTGCAAACAATTCTGTAAACAGACACGTAGACCTCAATCCTATATATAAGCCAATGTGGGCAAAATTCCAGACCACAACCCAGAGTTTGCCACAAGTCGCCCTCCAGACATCATCACAATTGAGTCTCCGTAATGATAAGCAATCGGCTGATTGATAAGTATATAAAAGCCAAGCATTTGGAAGACACACCACAAATGAACAGTACACTGATGATGTCTCCTTGTTTGGTGATGCAAAGTTTGCAAATGGATTGCCAAGATCAGAGAACAACTCAATCCAACCATCAACCATCCAGGCTACACTTTTTCCGAGTTATTTCATCAAATAATTTCTTCAATAGTTCCGGCAGCTTGGTCTGTCTGGCTCCAAATGTGATCCATCATGTATTGATCTCTCCATCCAAGAAACTTGCCAATATCAAACCCATCTTTGCTATTTTTTGCTTTGAATCCTGACCTGTTGTTATAATTTAAAACAGTTTTGGAGATGTTTCTACCTTTTCCCCTTTTTACTGCTTTCTCATCATCATCTCTCTGTGACCCTGTTCAAAGCTGGAATACATCTATGCTTTTTTTAAACAAAATATAAGAGACGTGACACTGGGAGCAAACTTGAGTTTCTCCTTGTTGTCTCTCTTTGTCCCAGTAGTTTGAAAAGAACTCACTTTTTAAAATTAGTATAGTGTACAGTATTCCGATTAATTGGGACACGATGGGACCAGTACATTTTGGCCCAATTAGATTAGATTCTGAGGACACGCAGTCCTCTTTTATTGTCATTTAGTAATACATGCATTAAGAAATGATACAATATTCCTCCAGAATGATATCACAGAAACACAAGACAAACCAAGACTGAAAAACTGACAAAACCACATAATTATAACATATAGTTACAACAGTGCAAAGCAATACCGTAATTTGATAAAGAACAGACCATGGGCACGGTAAAAAAATGTCTCAAAGTCTCTCGAAAGTCCCATCATCTCACGCAGACGGTAGAAGGAAGAAAAACTCTCCTTGCCATGAGCTTCCAGTGCCGCAAACTTGCGGATGCAGCACCCTGGAAGCATTCGAAGTAGCTGCCGAAGTTTCATGGAAATAGTTTTAAAAAGTCAGTAACAAATTTTGAAGAAAGCTGTAACAAGTCCTGCTGCCTTATGATATTCTTCCTAAATCTTTCCAATCTTCCTAAATTCTTCCAGAGGACACAGCCTCAGAATAGAGGGCATCCTTTTAGAATGGAGATGAGGAATTTCTTTCACCAGAGTGTGGTGAATTTGTGGAATTTGTTGCCTCAGGCAGCTGTGGAGGCCACGTCTTTATGTACATTTAAGGCGTAGGTTGATAGATTCTTGATTAGTCGGGGCATGAAGGGATATGGGGAGAGGGCAGGAGATTGGGACTGAGAGGAAGAATGGATCAGCCACGATGAAATGGCGGAGCAGAATCGATGGAAATAATGGCCCAATTCTCCTCCATATCTTTAGGTCTTATGGTCTAAATACAGAACAAATTATACCACGACCAATATTAGTGCACTACGATGAAACTGTGTTCTAATTGCTAATACTCATCGACAGAGGAATTCGTCCAGGATATGCTGCCATGTTCTTTTAATTCATTGTAAATGAACAAAATCAGTGCAGACACCTAGTGCAGATAACATACTGACTTCATTGCCTTCCTGCATGAAAGAGCGTCAAAAATCACTGCTTTTTAATTCGGCATCGGTCAGCCCAAATGGATAGCATAGCAATAACAAGGCAATCGACTTTCTATTCGCTTTAAGCACGGTGTGATGTCAAACTGCCACACAAATGCACACGACTGACGCTTTTCATAAACTATTCAGCAACTCTCCCGCCTCAATTAAGCAGCATGGTGTCCCAAATAAACAAAGAAAATCCCGGCTATTTTCTCATTAGTTTTTTTTTGTTAAGAGTTGTCCCAAATAATCGGCTGTCCCAATTAACCGGAATCCACGGTATTACTATCATTTGGAATTACCGCAAAGGCTGGATTGTGTCCGCACAGACCATTTTGAACAACGCCCAGGCACCCCTTTCGATAATGCATGCACTATTGAAAGCTTTTTTTTGGTTTTTCAATGTTGCAGACTTATTCATTAACTCATTGGGATACATAACCTTAGATTTGTGGACATTCATGTACATATGTCAAAGACTATATTAACACATAATGCTAAATTCTTTGGTTTCACTTCCATGCACGTCATGGATTACATTAAATAAAAACTCTCGTTTTATTCCCTAATGCAAAAGACGGGATATCAAGTGCAGTACGTCACTAGCCACAGTCGTTTAATGGACAAGGAACCCAAATATTTATCCTGTTTCTTTTTCTACAGGTGCTCGGGGAAAGTACTTGGAGAAAGATGTTTTTAATAGCGTTAGCAGGCGCAAGCCTCGTTTACCCGCAACGGTAAGTTTCACCGTTTACATGTTCTTATTAGTGATGATTTTGCAAATCTATGGTCACGAACAACACGCGTCAATGCGTGATCTTTGGGTGAGTAACCCCCTTAGTGTTCGTGACCTATGAGTTCACTTGCACCAAACGGCTATTCTGGGCCATCGAATGCATGGAAAGTACAAGTGCGAAGGATGCTTTGTAAAATGCAAAGCAGAAAACGCAGCTACCAACTTCACATTCCGAAAGACTGTAACGGTTAATCACTCTATTTGCAAACTTTCCATTAAGACCTAGTCAATAGAAGCACAGGGCCGGGTCGCACTTCCTCGAGTGGGCTCCAGCCAGGACCCTGACTGTGGGCGGTGACGCGCCTGGATTCCGGCTCAGGAGGCGCCGCACCTTCACACACGTGTCACCGAGCCGCGCACGTTGTCCGGACGGCGACCCGCGTTCGTGCACTTGCTCCGTCAGCCCGTTCAGTAAATCGGATGGGTTCAACGGTTTAAAAGCCGCAGAACGAAGGCTGGGAAGAAATCCGAGGGAATTAGAGGGCCAAGGAAGTTAGCCGAGAGGGGAAGAGCAGATGATCGGTGGGAAGTCGTGGTAGGTTGGAGTGCTACAAACTGGGAGTTAGGATAATCCGAGAAACAGGAGGATTAGAGCTCAGGTGATGAACTAGGGCTCAGGTGAAATAGAGAGTCCAGATTTGTGGACGTGGGTTGGGAGACGAGGGGTTGGTAACAAACGTGAAGAGGAAGGGGGAACTGGGACGAGATGTTGCATTGGAGGCATTTAGCATTGAGCTGTGTGTTCCTAGCTCTGTGGGTTCCTGTTGGTCGGGCAAAACCCAACAGTCCGGGGCGCAAAGGTACAAGGTGGAACAGAAGGGCGTTCGACTCGCTGAACGGCAAAGTCGTTTGCCAGAGGCAGGCGGAACAGGGACTGGTCCGCGATCTTCTCAGGAAAGGTGATCTATCTATTGACACCTACTGCAGGTACTCAGGCTCACTTGGAAAAAAAGATGACAGCAAAGGTAGAGTGTTTGCAAAGAAGCTTGAAGATGGGTTAGATCTATTGACTCAAGTGAGATCTCCGGATTGTCTGGGTCCCTGGGAGTGGGAAATGCTTGGAACAGTTTTGCAGGCAAGAATGCCCCTTTCCACTTACAGCCGGTGTCAAGCCGAGAAAGGAGCGCCTTTGCAGATTCTCAAACAGCGTTTAAATCTTAATCTGCTACATAAAATAATAACACTGCCATTAATACAAGGTAGGCTGAAAATCCACTTTCTGCTTTGTTGCCATTGTAAATTGAGAGTGTGTGAAATAGAACTGATACTGTGCGAGGAACAGCAAGGCCAACAAAAACCGATCCAGCGAGAACGAAATAGTTCTCTTAGCCAATAAAATTGGTTTCAGCAGAACCTCTTCCCGCATACATAATCTTAAGAAGAAATAAGAGGGGAAATCTATCCAAAATAATTTCAGACATCAATTTAAACTTTAACATTGCTATTCCTGGAAAGAGACACCAAAGACGAGTTCATTTTATACTAGGTGGATCAAAAAGGCGTGCTCTTAAATGCAAGTGCATGTTTGGATATTTACCACGTGCTTGACTTCGGCCCTCTAGCACTGGCCTTGTTCATAATTCAAAATAGATTGATAGTGGTACCTCACTTAATGAAATATCAGTTCACCCCACACTCTGGCATTAACTGGTAATCCTTTGAAAGTTACTACTGAATCTGTTCCTGCTGTCATTCAGGCAAATTAACTACATATGAACATTCACTTATCTGTAAGGAAAATAAATAACATTTATTTATTGAGATACAGCGTGGAATAGGCCCTTGGGGCCTTTCGAGCAGCAGTGGCCAGCAACCTCCTTTTTAACCCTAGTCTGATCACTGGACACTTTACAATGACCAATTAACCTTCCGACTGTGGGGGAAACCTGGAGGAAACACAGAAGGTCATGGGGAGAACGTATAAACTCCTTACATATAGAGGCGTGATATCAATTTGAGCAACACTTTATTTATCCCGGACTGAATGTGCCAGAGCAGTACTTTGTGATTTAGAATTAACATGGACTGACAATCCATCTAGAGCTGTGGATGTCACGCAGAGAGGCACTTAACAAGGTTCCTCATGGGAGGCTCATCCAGAAGATTAATTGCATGGTGGATTGGCTGTTCAGGTTCAGAATTGACTTGCCCATAGAAGATAGGGGATGGTGATCTATGGGACTTACTGTGGCTGGACATCTGTGACAAGTGGTGTTCTGCAGAGATCTGATACTGGGACCACCACTGTTTTTTAAATATATATGTATAAATGACCTGCATGAAAACATTTGTGGATGGGTTAGTAAGGTGGAATATGATATGAAGATTGGTGGTGTTGTGGATAGCACAGAAGACTGGCAAAGGATACAGTGAGAGGTAGTGCAGTTACAGGTGTGAGCGGAGAAAAGCCAAATGGAGTTCAACCTGGACAAATGTGAAGTGTGGCACTTTGGAAGATCGAATGTAAAGAAACAGTATGTTTTGTGGCAAGGCCCTTAACAGTGTTGATGTGCAGAGGGATTAAGGGGTCCAAGTCCACAGCTCCGAAAAGTGGCTGCTAAAGTTGTTAGGGCAATAGGACATAGGAGCAGGATTAGGCACTTGGCCCATCGAGTCTGCTGCGCCATTCAAACATGGCTTATCCTTATTTTTTTCCTTCCTCAGCCCCACTCTCCGGACTTCTCCCCGTAACCTTTGATGCCGTGTCCAATCAAGAACCTATCAAGCTATTCCTTAAATACAGCCAACAACCTGGCCCCCTTAGCTGTCTTTAGTAATAAATTCCACAAATTCACCACCCTCTGGCTAAAGAAATTTCTCTGCATCTCTGTTTCAAATGGATGCCCCTCTATCCTGAGGCTGTGCCCTCTTGTCCTAGATTCCCCCACCATGGGAACATCCTTTCCACATCTACTCTGTCTAGGCCTTTCAACATCCATAAGGTTTCAATGAAATCCCCCCCCGCCCATCCATCTAAATTCCAGAGAATACAGATCCAGAGCCACCAAACGTTCCTCGTATGATAACCCTTTCATTCCCAGAATCATCCTTGTGAACCTCTGAACCCTTTCCAATGCCAGCACATCTTTAATGGAGGCATATGGCATATTTACCTTCATTAGTTAAGGCACTGAGTCCAGTGTCAGGAAGTTATGAACAGCTTTATAAAACTAGATGGGCTGCATCTGGGGTATTGTGTTCAATTTTAGAAGAAGGATATGGAGGCTTTGGAGATGGCACTAAAGAAGTTTACCAGGTAAAAGAGGGTTAGAAGGCATGGACTATAAGGAGTGGTTAGACAAACTCGAATGGTTTTCTCTGGAGTGGCAGAGGCTGAGTGAAGATCTTGTAGAGGTTTATAAGATCATGGGAGGCATAGATAGACAGCCAGTATCTTTTCCTCAAGGTTGAAATACCAGACAGTATGCATTCAAGGTGAGAGGAGGTAAGATCAAAGGAGATGTGTGAGGTTTTACAGAGTGATGTGTGTCAGAGGTGGTGGTGAAGGCAAATTTGATAGGGCTGCTTAAGGTGCTCTTAGTTAAGCATGTGAATTGTGTAGGCAGAAAGGATTAGTTTAATTACTAAGTTAATTAGTTCAGCATAGGGCTATTCATGTGCTGTATTGTTTTGTGATCTATGCTGCTGCTCGCGACTTCTTTTAGCTACCACCCCTGTCGTTCAAATCATCGTGCAAAGAGGTCTGCTGTTCCCTGAAGAGGAATTCTTGAGCAATGGTACTGCCTTCTGTACAGACCTTCCACAAAGAAAAATGCAAAGCTCTAAACATAGTTGCAAAACTTCAACTAAAGGGCATCTTGCAGCGCGCGTGCACACACACACACACACACACACACACACACACACACACACACACACATACACACACAGAGGCCAGCAGAAAGTAGCAGAAAGCACTGAAGAACTTCAACAGTTAGAATCAGAATCACATTTATTATCTTCGGCATGTGTTGTGAAATTTGCTAACAGCAGCAGCAGTGCAATGCAATACATTGTAATATAGAAAGAGGAAAAAATATATAGATTACAGTAAATATGGAGGAATCTAAGGTGGGGGCTTATATGGGAGGCAGGGTTTGAGGGTCGGCACAACATTGTGGGCAGAAGGGCCTGTACTGTACTGTACTATTCTATGTTCTAAATATGTATATTAAATAAGTTTAAAATAGTGCAAAAACAGAAATAATATATATTTAAAAAGTGAGGTAGTGTTCCTGGGTTCAATGTCCATTTAGGAATCAATGGCAGAGGGGAGGAAGCTGTTCCTGAATCACTGAGTGTGTGCCTTCTTCCTGATGGTAACAATGAGAAGAGGGCATGTCCTGGGTGATGGGGGTCCTTAATGGAGGTTGTAATTGTACTTGTATAAAATTACAATGTAAACAATAATAAACAGTTGAATCTTTTTTGATAGATTAAACCCTAGATCACATAGAAATGAATGATGTTCCACATTAACTACCAAGTGATTTCATTTTTATTCTTCATTTGTAATTTACACTGTCCTTGTGGCTGTATGATTAAACAGTGAACTGGAAAGAAATTATTGAACTGGAGTTTCGAAATTCATTGGGGAAAGAAGCTCTGAAGGAAGTCAAACTCTACAGTGTTTTCCTGGTCTTCTTTCTGGACGATGAAAAGGACTGGCTTCCTTCCAAACAGAGGAACTTCAGCATCGTCATCAGAAAAGGCAAATGGTCTAAAGACAAGGTTAGTGAATGTTATTCGGTGCTGGGTGGATTGTAAGAGGTAACAAAATGTTTTTGCCTCATGCAGGGATTCTGGTATTCTTCCTGCAGAACAAGAGTGTTCGGAAGATTCTGGATACCTGCATCTTGCAAGTCCCTGTGATCTTGAAATGTTGCTGCTTTAAAATTGCATGTAGAGTGCTAGTCGAATGCCTGTTTTGGAGCCTGTAACATGTTAATAACTGACCATGTAGTGTGTGTCAGGTTTAAATGTTATGTTTATAATATTTTCAAAGCTCTGGTAAATCATAATAAACATTACAAAGGGTGGTTTATGAACATTGTGGAAGAACTGTGGATATTTTTGTGTGCTGCCTAAAGCAAGTAAATGAGGTATAATCGTCCATTGACAATAGCCTAAATAAGACGTTCCAGTGTATACCCCACTGACAGATATTTGACTGTAAATGGACTGTAATTCTGGTATTGGGTACTGTTTGTTGGTGGGCGGGAGGCGGGGTGGTGGTGAGTTGCAGTTCAGTTCAATATCTTGACGAATTTGTTATCACAAACACTGTTCTCTCTAAGCTGCTAAACTGCTGTTCTCTCTAAGGTGCACAGCCACGCAGTAACTGAAATGCTCCCACGCACATAGCCTTTGTTGCCGTGCAGCTGAAATTTTCTTTTATATAATGTTAATGCTATCATTTAAAGTGCTGCTGGTTTTCAGGTCGTGTAAAAATTTCCTGCTCAGAGGAGTGGTTGTTCCACACGGCTGTAAAAAAAATTAGGGGGAAACATTGATCACAAGGGAGCTTCTGGTTCTCATCACTGTTCCAGGAGTTTTGTCAGAAATCATGTGGGAACATTGAATATTAGCCATGAAGTTGAAAGATCAAATCTTTATGTGTACCTTTTTCCCTTAACATTAGAATGAAACTTAAAGGATATTTTATATTTTATCCATCTTTGGGAGAAAGCCAAAGAGAATGATACTTATGAAATGTTTACAAGATAACTAAGGCTTTGCATACGGTCAGCCATGGATCCACTGCTGTATACTGCATGCTCTTGCGTTTCTTTCAGCTGCCTTTTGTGATACTTTGATCCTCATTCTTTCAGCCAGTGTGTGTTGCTGATGACTCGAAGTATATTGTACTAGAGCTGCCAGCCAAAGCCTGCAAGTGGTTTTGTTCCCGAACCCTTCATCTTTCACTGCAGATCAGCCCTGTAGCTGGTGACAGTAAGTGTTGCATCCTTGTTGTCCTCCAAACTGATGCCACTCTAATCCCTTAATTGTTAACATTTTGAATTAAAGTTCATTGGACTTCTGCTGAACAGTCACTTTCAGTTTGGAGTGCATGGCTCCCATCACAAAGCCATCAGGGTTATAAATGGATCACTGCTGTTCTGAGCTGAGCTTGGATAATTTTCAAGTGCCCAGCGTGCTGGCTAGACCATGGGTGGAATTTTGGAAAAAAAATTGCATTAATGCAGATCTTAACATTTGTTCCATGTCCAGTCATTGTAAATGACATTTCTGTTCTTAGTGAACATCACACCTAATACGCCACGATATTCTTAACATGGATGTAGTAAGCAGGCAACTTTCCGTAAATGAGTTTTTTTTTGCTAAGGTAAAGCCAGGGAGTGTACAATGTTCTTGTCTACGCAACACTCATAAACTGGAGAATAACAACCATGATTGGAGGGTTCAACTCTGGATCAGAGATCTTGAATTATGAAGAGACACTGGATAGGCTGTGTCTGTTATAAAAGGTCGTTAATTATCTATTTCCCATAATAGGGGTATCAAAAACTAGAGGACAAAGGTCAAGGTGAGAGGGAGGAGTATTAAAAGGGATCATAGGGCTTTCACACGAAGAGTAATGGGCATTTGGAATGAGGAGGTGTGGGGACAGGAAGAATAACTACATTTTAGAGGAATCCAGGCCAGTACTTGAATGAGCAAAGCATTGAGGAATATGGAATGAATGCAGGCAGGAAGGATAGACATGATTTTCAGCATTGACATTGTGGGCCAAAGGGCATGTTCTATACTGTACATCTTTATGACCGTCAGCAGGCTGCCATGCCTTCCCCATCTCTCTCTGGTACTTAGTGACACAATTCTTGAGACAAACAACCTGAACTCCAAACCAGCACATGCACGATGAACAGGGGAAGGGGCTACTAAGCCTTTTAATCTTGCTCTGGTATTTAACAAAACAACTCCCGTTTCCTTCTCTATCTGTAGGAATGCTCCATATCCAGCTCAACAATCACCTGTACATTGAAAAATATTGACACACAAAAGTTCCAAAGATAGATGACACTCAAAAAATGCTTCATATTTGTTTTAGATTGGAATCCTGTAGTTTTGAACAAACAACTCCTAGTTCTTCATTCTCCCACAAGAGGAAGCATGCTCTTCTTATCCACCCTGCGGAGATTACAAGTTTCATTCAAGGCCCCTCTTAGTATTCCAAATTGCATCAATTAGAAGACAGTTTATCCAATCTTTCTTTACAAGGAACCTGCGTAGCCCATACGTTAGTCTTGTGTGAACAGTTTTTCACATACTTATTTCCTTCCTTTCTTAAAGAAGGAGGCCTACACAGTATTCCATGTAACAAGAGCATATTGTCTCTACCTTTTGTATTGAACAATAACACTCAGTTTACTTTCTCAATTACTTGTACCCTTGCAGAGAGATCTGAATGTCCTGGTACATCCACACAAAAGTCTTACTGCATTAAAGAACTCAATAATTCAACTTGACAAATCCATCAAACTTTCACATAACCATGTTGACTTTTTCTGATTATCATGAATTTTCGTAATTTCCCCGCTATAACAAGTTTAATAATGGCTTTTGAAATTTTAAAGTTCAAAGTAAATTAATTATTAGCAGACCTAAGGTCACTTCTCATGCAGGAGCTGAAGTGTTTCATCACCGACCTCTCAAAGCACTTCCTCACAGTGGATATAAGGGCTACTGGATGATCGTCTTTGAAGCACGTTACCACATTATTCTTAAGCATTCTTAGGCCACATTCTTGTTAATTTTCCCTCTGACAGATGTTAAGCTAACCTAACTTGGGCAGGACTATCCAACTTTCTGTCTTCCTATTTTGAGTAATGGAGTTTATTATCATTTTAGAATTATATAATTGGTATCTTCCAATCGTATTAATCTTTCTTCAGTACTGGGAATTTGAAAAATTAAGATCCATGTATCTGCTATCTCACCTGCACTTCTCTTATGTACGGACATAATCTATTAAAAGCCTTTGTAATTTCCCGCAAGTTTCTCCCTCCTCTTAAATTCAAAATTTATGATGATTTCCAAGGTGCTTATTCTTTCCTCTGAAATGAATTAAATGGGTATTATGCATCATTCTCCAAATGCCATTTCTTTGTTTATCCATGTTAATTCTCTGCGCATTTTCTATGGTACCAATGCTAATTTCATTTTAATTACCCTTGTTGTCTATGTTTATATGTCTGGTTAGTCTTATCATGTACACCGAATTTCCCTTTCAGAAATTATTTGCTTTTTTAAAATGATCCTCTGTCAAGCCACCTATTTTTGTGCAGTTATTTTACTTCAATTAATCTTGAGTGACATATCCTTCACTTGAAATTTTTCGTTCTCATATCTATTTCCTGTAATCTGAAAAATTCCTTTAACTACCTGCCAATGCTTCTCAGGTGGCCAATCTGTTAATTTGCCAATTCACTTTAGTTCGCTTTGCTTACATGCCTTTACATTTAATTTTAGTTTAAAATATTAGTCTTGGACCCATGGTTCTTTCCCTCAAACTGAATGTACAATTCAATCAATTATGATCACTGCTAACTGTAGACGCTTTCACTATAAGGTCATTAATTATTCCTATTTCATGGCACAGTACCAGATACTGTATCCATCTGCTTAAGATATCTGCACTGTCTGGAGAGTCCTACATGCTCTAATATATACTAAAGAAAATACTTAGTCATTGGATGTTTTCTGAGACACATTTATACCACAGGGCATTGTCTGGAATTTAATTTCAATCAAATAAATCCGAAATGAAAACCTAGGATCAGGAATGGTGAATAAGCGACCATTCCCACAACACATCCAGTCCATCAATATTTAGTAAAGAATGAAATCTGCCATTCCTATCTGATCTGCCACATAAGCAACTCAAGACTCGTGGTTTCCCATTACTAACCCTCTGAAATGGGGCACAAATGAACAAAGATCAATAGCCATAATAGATAATAAATATTGGTGTTGACAGTGAAACCCATACCTATGAATATGGATTTCCAGATGACATTTAAAAAAACATAAATGCAAGAAAGTCTGCAAATGCTGGAAATCCAAAGTAACACACACAAAATGATGGAGGAACTCAGCAGGTCAGGCGGCATCCGTGGAAATGAATAAACAGTGGACGTTTTGAACCGAGATCCTTCGTCAGGACTGAGAAGGAAGAGGGAAGGTGCCAGAATAAAAGATGGGGGAGCGGAAGAAGGCTAAGTAGAAGGCAATAGGTGAAGCCAGGTGGGCTGGAAAGATAAAGGACTGGAGAAAAATGAATCCGATTCAGAGGAGAGTGAATCATGGGAGAAAGGGAAGGGGGAGGGGAGGTGATAGACAGGTGAGGTGTAAAAGGCCAGAGTCGGGAAGAGAAGAAGTTGGGGGTGGGGGTAATTTTTTTACTGGAAGGAGAAATCAATATTCATTCCTTCAGGTTGGAGGCTACCCAAAATGGAATATAAGGTGGTGCTGCTCCATCTAAGGGTGGCCTCATCTTGCCACAAGAGGAGGCCATGGACTGATATGTTGGAATGGGAATTAGCATGTTTGGTCACCGGGAAGTTCTGTTTTTGGCAGATGGAGCGGAGGTGCTTGACAAAGCAGTACCCCAATTTACAATGAGTCTTGCCAATGCAGAGGAGTCTGCATCAGGAGCACCAAATACAAGAGAGGTGAGGGAGGAGGTGAATGGGCAAGTGGAGCACTTAGGCTAAGTGCTGGCAGGGAGACGAGTGGGAGGGTCAAATGGGCAAGGGAATCACCAAGGGAACGATACCTGTGGAAACGGAAAAGGGGTGTGTAAAATATGTTTTAAAAAGAACATATGCCCCATTCTGTAGCTGCATGATATTGATCCAGAAAACATGTCAGGTTAACACACTCCCGTTTGGAAAGCTTCTGAGCACAGTTAAGAATTAACCACAGGACTGTGGTTTCGGGCATGACAACACTGTGCAAATTTGAGCTCTTAGAGGACCAGTTTGATCAGGTACTGCAGAATCAGTGGTAGGAGAACCTGGGAAATAGATGGAGTGGACAATTTGCTGCACCATTTTATAAGGTCGTGGCTGATCTGATCTTGGCCTCAGCTCCACTTTCCTACCTGCTTCCTAAAACCCTTGACTCTCACAAACTCCCACAAATCTATTTATCTCAGCATTGACTTTGTTTAAAATTAGCCCCTGCAGATCTCTGGGGTGAAGAATACAGGCTCCTGAAATAATAAATCTAGGTCTGCATCCCAGGGTACTTAAGGAGGTGGCTTTAGAAATTGTGGACGCATTGGTAATCATTTTCCAATGTTCTATAGATTCAGGATCAGTTCCTGTGGATTGGAGGGTGGCTACTGTTGTCCCTCTCTTCAAGAAGGGAGGGAGAGAGAAAACAGGGAATTACAGACCAGTTAGCCTGACGTCAGTGGTGGGAAAGATGCTGGAGTCAATTATAAAAGATGAAATTACGACACATCTGGATAGCAGTAACAGGATTGGTCCGAGTCAGCATGGATTTACAAAGGGGACTAATCTTCTGGAATTTTTTGAGGATGTAACTATGAAAATGGACAAAGGAGAGCCAGTGGATGTAGTGTACCTGGACTTCCAGAAAGCCTTTGATAATGTCCCACATAGGAGATTAGCGGGGAAAATTAGGGCACATGGTATTGGGGGCAGAGTACTGACATGAATTGAAAATTGGCTGGCTGACAGAAAACTAAGAGTAGCGATTAACGGGTCCCTTTCGGAATGGCAGGCGGTGACCAGTGGGGTACCTCAGGGTTCAGTGCTGGGACCGCAGCTGTTTACAATATATATTAATGATTTAGATGAGGGAATTAAAAGTAACATTAGCAAATTTGCCGATGACACAAAGCTGGGTGGCAGTGTGAAATGTGAGGAGGATGTTATGAGAATGCAGGGTGACTTGGACAGGCTGGGTGAGTGGGCAGATGCATGGCAGATGCAGTTTAATGTCGGTAAATGTGAGGTTATCCACTTTGGTGGTAAGAACGGGAAGGAAGATTATTATCTAAATGGAGTCAAGTTAGGAAAAGGGGAAGCACAATGAGATCTAGGTGTTCTTGTACATCAGTCACTGAAAGCAAGCATGCAAGTACAGCAGGCAGTGAAGAAAGCTAATGGCATGCTGATCTTCATAACAAGGGGGATTGAGTATAAGAGCAAGGAGGTCCTTCTGCAGCTGTACAGGGCCCTGGTGAGACCACACCTGGAGTACTGTGTGCAGTTTTGTTCTCCAAATTTGAGGAAGGACATTCTTGCTATTGAGAGAGTGCAGCGTAAGTTCACAAGGTTAATTCCCAGGATGGCGGGACTGTCATATGTCGAAAGGTTGGAGCGACTGGGCTTGTATACTCTGGAATGTAGAAGGCTGAGAGGGGATCTTATTGAAACATATAAGATTATTAAGGGATTGGGCACGCTGGAGGCAGGATGCAAGTTCTCGCTGATGGGTGAGTCTAGAACCAGAGGCCACAGTTTAAGAATTAGGGGTAGGCCATTTAGAACGGAGTTGAGGAAAAACTTTTTCACCCAGAGAGTGGTGGATATATGAAATGTTCTGCCCCAGAAGGCTGTGGAGGCCAAGTCTTTGGATGCTTTCAAAAAAGAGATGGCTAGAGCTCTTAAAGATAGCGGAATCAAAGGTTATGGGGATAAGGCAGGAACTGGATACTGATTGTGGATGATCAGCCATGATCACAGTGAATGGCGGTGCTGGCTCGAAGGGCCGAATGGCCTACTCCTGCACCTGTTGTCTATTGTCTATTATTCAAAAATAGTGACTCCTGGTTCTGAATTCTTCCATAGGGGAATGTCTGTTCAGAAACTATCCATTCAAGACTCCACAGAATTTCAGCCTCTCATTCCTTGTAATGTCTAATAAGTAAATGCTTAACCTTCTCTCAGAAGGCAACCACATCGTCCCCAAAATCAATCCTTCATGAACCATCCCCAGTGCAAGTACAATACTCTTTAAATAAAGACAGCCAAACGGCTGAGCGATACTCCAGGTGTGATCCCATCTTTAGAAAGGAAATGGAGCATGTCCCATGGTTGTCCATGCACGGTAGTGTGGCACGATATTTTAGCAGTTAGTGCACTGTCTCTCCAGCGCCAGCGAGCTGGGTTCAATTCCGCTGCCGTCTATAAGGAGTCTGTAAGTTCTCCCTGTGACTGTGTGGGCTTTGTGTGTCACACTCTTGAGGAGACACCCGATTGCATAGAGGGCAAGAGAGAGATGAAAAGAAGTGAGCAAGGTAATCGGTACATGTCACGGGCCACTGTCCTAAGGAGTCATTGGATTGCTTAGAGGGAGAGAGAGTTTAAAGGAAGTAAGCGGGGGCACATTTTGCACGCCACAGTACCCAAGGAGACATTGAATTGCGCATAATTGGGCACTTGGCAAGCACCAAAAAAATGTTAGTTTTAATTGAAGTGGCCATTGGTTGAGTGGGGAGTTGAGGATTTGGTTCATCAAACTTTGACGAGGAAAAGCAAAGGACATAGGTAGATTATTTTCGATATTTATTCCTTATTTCTTTCTTATTGCACATTTAGAGCAGTGGAGATGCCAGATAGGATACTGGAATACTCGCCTGGTAGGATTTGGGAAGGCAGGGAGATGTCCAGTATCCCTGACCACTACACTTACAAGAATTGCATCCAGCTGCAGCTTCTAACAGACCATGTGAAGTAGCTGGAGCTGGAACTGGATAAACGCTACGTCATTCAGGGGGATGAGGGGGATGAGGGGGAGGTGGTTACACCCAAGGTGCTGGACACAGGTAACTGGGTGACCATCAGGAGGGGGAATGGGGATAGGCAGCCAGTGAAGACCGTAAGATATAGGAGCAAAATTAGGCCATTTGGCCCATCGAGTCTCCTCTGCCATTTCATCATGGCTGATCCAATTTTCCTCTCAGCCCCAATCTCCTGCCTTCTCCCTGTATCCCTTCATGCCCTGACCAGTCAAGAATCTATCAATTTCTGCCTTAAATATACATAAAGACTTGACCTCTACAGATTCATCACTCTCCAGCTAAAGAAATTCCTCCTTATCTCCATTCTAAAAGGACGCCCCTCTATTCTGAGGCTGTGTCCTCTGGTCTTAAACTTCCCCACCACAGGAGACACCCTCACCATATCCACTTTATTAAGGGCCTTCACCATTTGATTGGTTTCAATGAGGTCGCCCCTCATTCTTCTGAATTCCAGTGAATACAGGCCTAGAGCTATCAAATGCTCTTCATATGACAAGCCGTTCAAATCTGGGATCATTTTCGTGAATCTCCTTTGAACCCTCTCCAGTTTCAACATATCCATTCTACCATTCTAAGAAAAGGGGCCCAAACCTGCTCACAATACTCCAGGTGAGACCCCCCCACCACCACCACCCCGGGTTGTGATCTCAGGATTGCTACCCGTGCCATGTGCTTGTGTAGCCAGAAATAGGAAGGCCATACAGATTAAAATGTGGCTAAGGAGTTGGTGCAAGAGTGAGAGCTTCAGATTTTTGGAATATTGGGCTCTCTTGCAGGGAAGGTGGGACCTGAACAGAGGGGACTAAAATCCTAGCGGGAAGATTTGCTCGTGCTGCACTCGAATGAGAACCAGAATGCTACAACAGATAGGTTGTGGAGAAAGATATTGTTAAGCCTACATAGGAGGTCAGGAATCAAGGCGATGAGCATGGCGGGACAAATGTTCTGAGCAGCATATACTTCAATGCACGGAGTACTGTAGGAAAGGTGGATGAGCTTAGGACATGGATCAGCATGTGGAATTATGACATTGTAGCCATTAGTGAGACTTGGTTGCAGGAGGGGCGGGATTGGCAGCTCAGTCTCCTGTAGTTGTGTTGTTTTAGACGTGATAGAGCAGGAGGGGGTTAAAGGGAGGCTTGGCATTACTAATGAGGGAAAATATTACGGCAGTGCTCAGTTAGAACAGACTGGAGAGCTCACTAATGAGGCTTTATGGGTAGGACTGAGGAATAAGAAAGATATAACCACATTAATGGGATTATATTATAGACTACCCAACAGTCTGCCCGAATTAGAGGAGCAAGTTTATAGAGAGAGACACAGACTGCTGCAGGAAACATAAGGTTGTGATAACAAGTGAGTTTATCTCGCCACATAAAGACTGGGACTACCACGCTGTAAAAGGGCTGGATGGGAAAGAGTTTGTTCAGGAAAGTTTCCGTAATCAATACATCAAAGTCCCAACTGGAGAGAGTACGATTCTAGATCTCCTATTTGGGAATAAGAATCATAATCAGAATCAGGTTTAATATCACTGGCATATATCATGAAATGTGTTGTCTTTGAGGCAGCAATATAATGCAATCCAAAATAATAGAAAAAAACTTTAAAGTAGTGGAGTAGTGTTGATGAATTCAATGTCCATTCAGAAATTGGATGGCAGAGGGGCAGGAGCTGTTCGTGGCTCATTGAGTGTGTGACTTCAAGCTCAAGTACCTCCTTCCTGATGGGAGCCGTGAGAACAAGGCATGACCTGGGTGATAGGTAGACAGAGTAGAGCAGTGGGCTAAGCACACATCCCTGAGATGTGCCGGTGTTGATTGTCAGCAAGGAGCAGATGTTATTTCTGATCCGCACAGATTGTAGTCTTCTGGTTTGTAATTTGAGGATCCAGTTGCAGCCGGAGGTACAGAGGCCCAGGGTTTGGAGCTTTTCAACCAGAACTGTAGGAATGTGTGTGTTAACCACTGAGCTGTAGTCAATAAACAGCATCTTGACATAGGTATTTGTGCTGTCCAGGTAACCTGAGGCCGTGTGGAGAGCCATTGAGATTGCATCTGCTGTAGACCTATTGTGGAGACAGGCAAATTGCGGTGGGTCCAGGTCCTTGCTGAGACAGGAGTTAAATCTAGCCATAATCAACATCTCAAAGCATTTCATCACTGTAGATGTGAGTGCTACTGACAGGGCAAGTGACAGAAGTTTATGTCGGGGAACATTTTGCATCTAGTGATCATAATGCCATTACTTTCAGGGTAGTCATGGAAAATTAGGTCTGGTCCACATTTGAGATTCTAAATTGGAGAAAGGCCAATCTGATGGTATCAGAAAGGATCTGGCAAGTGTTTATTGAGATAGGTTGTTTTCTGGCAAAGATGTACTTCGAAAGTGAAATTTTGAGAGTACAGAATTTGTATATTTCTATCAGGATAACAGGTTTAGATTAGATTAGATTTTGAGAGATATTGAGGCCCTGGTTAAGAAGACGACGGATATCAGCAGTAAGGAACAAAGGAGATATTTGAAGTGTATAAGAAATGCAAGAGAACTCTTGAGGAAATCAGGACAGCTAAAGGAAGGCATGAGGTTGCTCTAGCAGACAAGGCTTCTACAGATATATTAAGACCAAAAGGAAAGCAAGGGACAAAATTGGTCTACATAGTGGTAGTCTGTGTGGAGCCGAATGAACTGGAGGAGATCTTAAATGGACTTTTTGCATCAGTTTTAACTTGAGTGACGAACTCAGAGTGTGTACGTGTGAGGCAGTGGAGCAGTGAGGCCAGGGATCCTATGTAGATTGAGGGAAATTAGGCTGGATAAATCCTCAGGGTGTGAAAATGTGTTTCCTTGGACCCTGTGGGAGGCTAGTGCAGAAATTGCAGAGGCCCCAGTAGAGATATTTCAAATATCCGTAGCCGCGGGTGAGGTGCCAGAGTTTGGAGAATGGCTAATGTTGGTCTTTTGTTTACGAAAGGCTCTAAGAATAAGCCAGGAAATTATAGGCCGGTGAGTCTGACATTAGTAGTGGGAAAGGTATTAGAAGGTATTCTAAGGGATCAAGTATACAGTACAAGTATTTGGATAGACGGGGACTGATTAGGGATAGTCAACATGGCTTTGTGTGCAGTAAGTTGTGCTTAACTAATCTTACCGAGTTTTTTGAGGAAGTTACCCGGGAAGTTGATGAAGACAAGGCAGTGGATGTCTAATGGACTTTAGCAAGGCCTATGACAAGGTCCTGCATAGGAGGTTGGTCAGGAAGGTTCATTCCCTTGGCAATCAAGATGAGGTAGTAAATTGGTTTAGAAAAGGCTTCAAGGAAGAAGCCAGAGAGTGGTTGTAGATTGTTGCTCCTGTAACTAGTGGTGTGCCACAGCGATTGGTAGTGGGTTTATTGTTTGTCATCTATGTCAACGATCTGGATGATAGTAGAGTAAACTGGATCAGTACATTTGCGGATAACACCAGCATTGGGAGTGTAGTGCACAGCAAGGAAGACTGTCAAAGCTTGCAGTGAGATCTGGACCTGCTAGAAAATTGGGCTGAAAAATGGCAGATGGAAGTTAATGCAGACAAGTGTGAGGTGTTGCAGTTTGGGTGGACAAACCAGGGTTCGTCTTATATGGTGAGTGATAGGACATGGAGGAGTGTGCTTGAACAGAGGGATCTGGGAATACAGATCCAAGTTTCCTTGGAAGTGTCATCACAGGTAGGTAGGGTAATAATGAAAGCTTCTGGCTCATTGGCCTTCATAAATCAAATTGAGTACAGGAGCTGGGATGTTATATTGAAGTTGTATAAGACAATAGTGGGGCCTAATTTGGAGTATTGTGGGAAGTTTTGGTCACCTACCTACAGGAAAGATGTAAATAAGGTTGAAAGCGCAGAAAAAATTTATAAGGACATTGCCAAGACTTGAGGCCCTGAGTTGTAGGGAATGTTTGAATAGGTTAGAACTTTTATTTTGGTTGGGGTAAATACAAGCAGGCTTTTCCCACTGAGGGTGGGTGAGACTACAATGAGAGGTCATGGGTTAAGGGTGAAACATGAAATGTTTAAGGGGAACATGAGGGGGAACTTCACTCGGATGGTGAGTATATGGAACGAGCTGCCAGCACAAGTTGTGGATTTGGGGTCAATTTCCACATTTAAGAGAAATTCGGATAAGTACATGGATGAGAGGGGTATGGAGGACTATGGTCTAGGTGCAGGTTGAGGGGACTAGGCAGATTGATGGTTCAGCAGAAAGCAGATGGGCCGAAGGGCTTGTTTCTGTGATGTAGTGTTCTGTGACTCTGACTCTTCTATGTGGATACAGCACATTTTGTCCCTTTGTGCAAGTCTGATGTAGACTGTCGGTAGTGGAGGCCCCAGTATTAATTTAGAAAATGCCTCAATTATCACCACTCTTAGTTTTCTGTTTGCTGGCTCTCCATCTAAGCCATACTACTAAAAGTTCTAATTTTGGCAGTAACCTTTTATACAGGACCATATCAAATGCCTTTTTAGAAATCTCAATCTGCATCCTCTGGTTCTCCTTGATTTCTTCTACTTACACATTTTCAAATAACTCATAAATTTGTTAACTTAATTTGCGTAGTTGATACTCCAGTTGTACTATGACTATCTAAATGGTTTGCTACCACTTCCTTAATTATAGATTCCAGCATTTTCTGATTGAGAGATACCATGCTAGCTCTCTTATGGTTTCCTGTGTCTGTCACCCTTCTGTTCAGATTTGGAAGTGTTACATTATGGTTTTTCATTCTGCTGGGATCTTCCTGAACTTGAAAACTTTGGAAGAACATGATCAGTTGATCCACTATCACTACAGATACTTCTTTTAGAGTTCAATTTGTATGCAGTCAGTTCCAGGAGACTAGTTTCAAGTCTCATTACTTTTCCAAATTATCGTTCCTCTTGTCTTTACACAAGTATACCAGACACTGTTTAACTGGATATCGTTCACATTGATCAGACTTATTCCATATCCTAGGTCACTCAACAACCTTGTTTTTAAACTAGCAGGGAAGAATTGGACAGCAGCTTCACAGCAGGATTGTGCCAGAGTGCCTGGAGCCACTGAGTGCCGGGAGTCTCTACCACAGAAACTATTGTTTGGCTGGGATAAAAAGCGATACACACGCATTCCGCCCACCATTCTTGCAGTACTAAAACGCAGAAGATCAACCAAAAATAAAGATCATTAACGTTTTTTACTATGGACTCACCCAAAGAAGTGCGGGAGAAAGACACTGGAAGAAAAGCTAACAGGAGAAACGTCATATCAGCTATCTAAATGTGGTGCTACTCAAGTGAACCAGGTTTCATGCCAGTATTTTCTTTGTTTCTGAAAGATGCTTGTATATCTCTCTTTATTTACATGTGCACATCCTCACATTAGTAAATGCATTCAGTACTTTCGCTGATGAGCTGTAATTGTGGCATGAAAGCACTGGAGGATTAGGAATATTTTAAGTTGAATATTATACAGTTTGTAGATTTATTTTAGCTGTTTACGGATGCTTTTTACACATTCTCAGTTACATTGAACTTGTCAGTAATGATGCGTCTAAAATACAGAAAATAGTTATTCGTTAGAATCAGGTTTGAAAAATGCAAGAGGTCATTTGGATCAATAAGGAACAAGGCCTTTGAGGTGTTCCATAATTATTTGTAGGTGTCCCATCAAGAAGTCGATGGATTGTTTACAGACTGCAATAGCATCTGCTTTTTCCATCTGAGTAATTATAAGATCTTTCTCTATTGTGGAAGTATTGTACCAAGTATTGGCATTACTTCTGAAAAATATATATTCCTTTATTAGTTCATACCTACTTAAATATGTATTTGGAATTTGGTGTAAGAATTCGGGGAAGGATTGTACTCAGTTGGTCCCGGACATGGCTTAACCATTTTTCTACCGTGTCTGAAGAGCCATCCTGTTCCACAACTGCAATAAACATTGAACTGGTAACAAGATTGCTGTGGTGATTTAATTTAGTAGCATACATCAAAATTCTGTTTTGGGATAATATGACAGATTTTATAATTTTTTTCCTATAATCACTATACATAACTTACTATCAGGTCACTTTCCTCATTCTTCACTAGGGGGTGGGTTGTAAAGTGAGTCACAGTTACTAGTTACAAGGTCACTAAATTCACATTGAACCCATAAGCACAGAAGCTGACCATTCGGCCATATTGGCCCCTGTCATCATTTGTGCTCCACATGAGCTTCCTCCACTTTTCCCATTTGGATCATTCGAAATTTTTAACTTTGTTAATAACTGTGCACAGTATTTTACCAAATTTAACAAACTGTTCAGATTTAGCTGATGAACGATGCACTATTTCTTAAAAAAAATGACAGGCATTAAGTTTAGTACAGAATTGTAATTTCTCTGCTTGTGCATGGTACATTCTGGAGAAAACATGAGCACTTCCTTAGCTTGTCTGTACACTGATCATACTCGTGCCCAGTTACATTTAACAGCTTAATAGAATTCCAATAATTTTTTTGAAGAACTAGTGAATCCAGTTGGGTAGTGTTTATATTACCGGAGGAATACTTTACCTCAGAGATCTATGTAAATAATCCAGAGAATGTGACTTTAAGTTCCAATAAATGAAAGTTTAACTCAGTACAAATACTACGAAGATAAAAATAAAGCTGGTGCAAATCAACATGGGCTTTTTTGGCTCATGGAAAAGTAATCACTAGTTTATCACAGTACTTTTGGGGGAAAAACCCTACTTTTTCTTGCTTCCTCCAGACTTAGTATTTAACAAAGTGTTCTGCATATAACAATCTACATTTAGACGTTTCAAATTGTCTGTGATCTGCTTTAGATATTTGAGGGCATGAATTGTCTACGTAGACAATCCCTTGAGAATGAGCACGACTTTTTTCCACTCTGTTTCCATGGTATCTGATAAGACCAATGTTGGATGCCGTGGATGGTTCCACAGGTGAGCAGGAGGTGCCCAAGTGGCTGACAGTGTGTGGTTTAGGAGATAGTGCTCCTTTTATTTCCAACAAGTAGATTAGAGATTTTCAGTACCATTTGCAGATTCTCCTGCAAATCGTCAACTTTAAACCCTGAACTGTGGAATTGACAAATACTTCTAAGGTAGCAGTCACAATAGACTTATCATGTCAGAGGTGGGAGACAGTTTGAGTCAAGTTCTTATTTGAGAGGTTGAAGATTCTACCTGCCTTCTCCAAGGAGGGCAATCAGTGCAAGGAACAGAGATTAGCCTCACTCCAGAAAAAGGAGGCAGTTTTACATAGGACAAAAACTGACTCCATCACTGAAGGATTTCTGGTTTGCTTCATGGGTGAGCAGCATCTGACACGGACACCATCAAGTAAAGGTAGAGTACATTAACGTCACACTGGAGCAGGCCTACTCCTGCACTCGAAGCTCCCAAGCAGTTGCAGAAACAAATACGAGTGCTTTAATATTGCATCATTGAAAGGGCATTGCACACATACTTACATAATTTCTCAACACCCAATGGACTGTGCAGAAGAGCAACACATGCTGATGATTGCACTAGAATTTATCATAACACACTAAGTACGCATGCAAGTAAAAGCCATTCATACTGCTTCTAAATGGTTGCGAAGCTAGTTGAAAAACTTAATTTGCATGACGAACTGCGAGCCATCTTCGCCTTTTAACTTTTGCAAAAGAGGTAACTTTGACAATATTCTGCACTGAGTGGTAAATATGTAGCCACAAATTCCTTCCTTTGCCGACAGTGAATGGAAAAAAAACAGTTGTCTATCTTTATCACAAACAGGAAGCTGTCTCTGGAATCCACAGAACCCACATTTATTACACCCCAGGTGTTACAACGCAACATTGCATTAAATACCATGTCACTGCACAAAATACATTAGAGTTGAATCACTTAGTATGCACAAAAATTTAATTCAGAATTTAGGTTACTACAGCAACAGGAATATACACAGATAGTGCAGTAATTTAGAACATAATCATGAAATCATTCTGGGCTACCACAACACTGTGTGCTTATGCCAACATAATTACATATGGAGGATGATGCAGTCAATTCATGTGTGCCAGTCAGCATGACAATGCCATCAGGTATCTTCAACATTCAGAGTGTTCATGTCCAAGGTTCCCACTCGGTAGGTACCTTCACCCTCCTGACTTCTCTATCACATAAAATCCACCTCCACTTAACTCCTTTTTATTCTCTGTTTAATTTATTCCACAGCCGCTAAATTGTTGCACTGCCTGCATCTTTGAAAGTATTTTTAAGCATCTTGTTTATTGAAATATCACTTTTTGCATTTTAACGTCGTCGTGATTGTTGCTGTTTCAGATGGGACGTTGAAGGAGTAGGGATACCCTATGGATCCTGCCAGTGTCTCTAATATTAACACCATCAAACATACCAAATCTTTGCAACACACATCAAAGTTGCTGCCTGGCCTGCTGCGTTCACCAACAACTTTGATGTGTGTTGCTTGAATTTCCAGCATCTGCAGAATTCCTGTTGTTTGCATACCAAATCTTCATTGCTTTAGGATCCCTCGTTGCTGAATCTAACCTAGGAAGAAACATCAGCTCTTCATCCCTGTGTGGAGACCCCTCTCGATCTTGTGAATGGCAATCTAGTCCCTTCTTGCTCTTCTGAATCTTAGAGGAGAAAGAGCATACCTTTGTCTCATCACGTATTTAGCAAACATACCTTCAGTGCTATCATCCGTGTGATTTACATAAATGATAGAAAGTTGAGTGGTCCTGTTCTCTGATCTGAATGAAGCCTGCATCGATCCCGAGCAGCGCCGTCTCTGCAGACAGCCCTGGCAGTGTAGTGTTTAATCACGGTAACATCCTCAGTGCATTTTCTTATGTAGCCAGTCACTGATCTCACATATTTATCAATGCCGACGTGACGATCATAGGTAGCCACCTCTCCTTTCCAAGAAGTCCTGCAGCACCAAGGTGGCACCTTCTGACCGAGTCCTGATCTCCCTGTAGAGTGGCTTGACTCGTTTAACCAGCAGCCTGTATGAAGGGATTAGCAAAATGGATATGTGGTCCGAGTATTCAAGGTGAGGGTAGGGGGCACAAACGTTGGTAGAGACCAGGCTTAATATATCATCTGGTTGCAAAGTTGACATGCTGGTAGAACTTTGGCAGGACTGTATTTAAGTTGGCATGATTGAAATCACCAGCAACAATCGAGAAACCATTGGGGTAAGTGGCTTCAAGGTCACAAATGATGCCGTAGAGCTCCTCCTGTGCCTCCTCTACACCAGCTCAAGGGGCGATGTAAACAGCAACAATCACAACGGCAGTGAACCTGCTTGGTAAGTAGAAGGGCCTACACTTCGCCGATAAAAACTCCATCTGTGGTGAGCTGTGGGCTGTCACTATCAAGGCATTCACACACCAGTTCTTACTGTCACAGACCTCCTCTGCAGGTCTTGCCAGAGGTCGCAGCATTTCTGTCAGCCCGAAAGGAGATTAGGCCTTTCAGCTGACGGGCCAAGTCTGGAATGATGTCCTGGAGCCACTTTCCTGTCAGGACGACTATACAGCAGCCTTTCATCTCCCACTGGTTCAAATGCAGATGCAGGTAATCCATCTTATTTTCTAGCGTTTGGACGTTAGCGAGGAGAATTGTTTGGAGCGTGTGCCTGCAGGGATCTGCTTTATTCTCGCTGAATACCAGCTTCAGAGCGCTTGCTCACTGCTTCCAACATCCGCTTCCCCGAGTAGTGGTAGTGGGCTGCGGCACAGACTGAAGGCTGCTCCACGCGTTAGGCCGTGACTGTCCAGTACTTCCGTTATCTCACTTGCTAACAAGGTAGATTTGCAGATTTTAATGTTCTTTATGATCAGCAGTGTTTTTCAATCATAGAGAAGACCAACAGGACAAAATGTTTCACCATTGACTGGAGCCAGGGAGGCTGCTGCAACCGTGCGTGCTGCCATCAATTAAGGGTCAGCCAGCCAATTCATCTACTAGAGCATGACAGACGAAGCCAGGTGGTTGGGGGAGGGAGGGACAATATGAGAAGCTGGGAGGTGATAGGTGGGAAAGGTAAAGACCTGACACAGAAGAGAGTGGACCATGGGAGATAGGGAAGGAGGAGGGTCACTAAGGAGAGACGAAGAGAAGAGCTAAAAGATTTAAAGCACATTTATTATCAAAGAATGTATACACCTTGAGCTTTGTCCACTTACAGGCAGCCTCAAAGCAAGAAACCCAAATAACCCAATTAAAAGAAAAGAAAGACCAAAAACCACTTGCAGAGAGAGAGAGAAGAAAAACACAAATCATGCAAACAATAGAAGCAAGCCAAGGGCAATCTGAGCCAGACTGATTCCCAGATCCACAGCCGGAGTAGGCCCAAGCCCTGGTCCCCGGTTCATTACACCAGCAGGGCAGATACACAGAGCAGCCGGATAAGTTCAGCACTGTGGGGAAAGGAATGAACATTCGAAGGAGAGTGAGTGAAATCGGCGCAAACCTAGCCTCCGTTCCCACAACTCGGGCTTCCAGACTATTCTGCCGGCATCCAGATTGTCCAAGCTGTGACCTCTGGCAAAATCTGCAGAGGACGTCTGTGACAGTAAGAACTGGTGTGTGAATGCCTTGGTAGTGACAGCCCACAGCTCACCACAGATGGAGTTTTTATCGGCGAAGTGTAGGCCCTTCTACTTACCAAGCAGGTTCACTGCCGTTGTGATTGTTGCTGTTTACATCGCCCCTTGAGCTGGTGTAGAGGAGGCACAGGAGGAGCTCTACGGCATCATTTGTGACCTTGAAGCCACTCACCCCAATGGTTTCTCGATTGTTGCCGGTGATTTCAATCATGCCAACTTAAAAACAGTCCTGCCGAACTTCTACCAGCATGTCAACTTTGCAACCTGATGATATATTAAGCCTGGTCTGTACCATCATTTGTGCCCTCTACCCTCACCTTGAAGACTAGTAGTGCCTTGCCCTAGGACCTGGACCCTGGTGCCATGATGGGGTTGGGCCACCCAGCCCAAAGCTGTTCTCGAGCTCACCGAGCCAGCTTGGCAGTCCAACCTCACACCCTGGTTAGGTGGACGGGCCTTGAAACTCTTCCATGTCGACTCCTCTCCAAATTGCTCACTAAATTTCCGGCAGTGATACCACCCACTCCGTCTGCAGCCCCAGCTTGAACAGGTTGCACCTCGCAATGCCCCAGCACAGCTCATCCCCCAAACCAGCCTTGCCTCCGCCAGCCTCCTCACTGTCTGTGCTGATGGTTCACCACAATTTGCTTCAGAAAAGGTTTATAAGTAATGCTTTTCATCAAAAGGGAGCCAGAATGGGGAATGCAAGAAGAGGGGAAAGAAGAAGGGGAAATATTACTGGAAGTTAGAGAAATCAATATTCATGCCATCAGTCGGAGGCTACCCAGAAAGAGTAAGAGATGTTGCTACTCTAACCTGAGAGTGGACTCATCATGGCAGTTATAGAAACATAGAAAATAGGTGCAGGAGTAGGCCATTCGGCCCTTCAAGCCTGCACCGCCATTTATTATGATCATGGCTGATCATCCAACTCAGAACCCTGCACCAGCCTTCCCTCCATACCCCCTGACCCCCGTAGCCACAAGGGCCATATCTAACTCCCTCTTAAATATAGCCAATGAACTGGCCTCAACTGTTTCCTGTGCCAGAGAATTCCACAGATTCACCACTCTCTGTGTGAAGAAGTTTTTTCTAATCTCAGTCCTAAAAGGCTTCCCCTTTATCCTCAAACTGTGACCCCTCGTTCTGGACTTCCCCAACATCGGGAACAATCTTCCTGCATCTAGCCTGTCCAATCCCTTTAGGATTTTATACGTTTCAATGAGATCCCCCCTCAATCTTCTAAATTCCAACGAGTACAAGCCCAGTTCATCCAGTCTTTCTTCATATGAAAGTCCTGCCATCCCAGGAGTCAATCTGGTGAACCTTCTTTGTACTCCCTCTATGGCAAGGATGTCTTTCCTCAGATTAGGGGACCAAAACTGCACACAATACTCCAGGTGTGGTCTCACCAAGGCCTTGTACAACTGCAGTAGTACCTCCCTGCTCCTGTACTCGAATCCTCTTGCTATAAATGCCAGCATACCATTCGCCTTTTTCACTGCCTGCTGTACCTGCATGCCCACTTTCAATGACTGGTGTATAATGACACCCAGGTCTCGTTGCACCTCCCCTTTTCCTAATGGGCCACCATTCAGATAATAATCTGTTTTCCTATTTTTGCCACCAAAGTGGATAACTACACATTTATCCACATTAAATTGCATCTGCCATGAATTTGCCCACTCACCTAACCTATCCAAGTCACCCTGCATCCTCTTAGCATCTTCCTCACAGCTAACACTGCCGCCCAGCTTCGTGTCATCCGCAATTATGGAGGTCATAGACTGACATGTTGGAAGGGAATGGGGACTGGAATTAAAATTGATGTCCACCAGGAAATCCTTCTTGTTGTGGATGGAGTGAAGGTGTTCAGCAAAGTGGTCCCCTAAGCTACATCGGGTTTCACCAGTGTAGAGGAGGTCACATCGGGAGTACCAGATACAGTAGACAACCCCAGCAGACTTGCAGCCGAAGTGCCACCTCAGCTGGAAGGACTGTTCAGGACCCTTAGTGATGGAGGGGGAGGAAGCGAATGGGCAGGTGTAGCACTTTTTCCTCTTGCAGGGATGAGTGTCAGGAGCGAGATTAGTAGGGAAGGACAAATGGGCAAGGGAATCGTGGAGAGAGCAATCGCTGTGAAAAGCTGAGAGTGGCGGGGAGGTATGGATATATTGGTGGTAGGATCCCATTGGAGATGGCGGGTGTTGTGAAGAATGACATGTGGATATGGAGCCTGGTGCATGGTAGGTAAGGACATGAGGATCTCTATCACTGTCAATGTGGCAGGGAGTTGGGGTGATCATGGATGTCCGGGAAATGGAGGAGATGCAGGTGAGGACAGCATCAATGGTGGAGGAAGGAAAACCCTGTTATTTTAAGAAGCAGGACATCGCTGATGTTATGGAAAGGAAGCAATAATCTCCACCAGCACATGTGCACCACAGGGCTGTGTGCTCAGCCCCTGTTCTAATCACTTTACACCTACAGCTCCAATGCCCCATTCAAGTCTGCTGGCGACACCACTGTTGTGAGTCGAGCCAAGGGTGATGATGAATTGGCAGACAAGAGGGAGATTGGAAATCTGGCTGAGTGGTGTCCTAACAATAATTTCTTACTCAATGTTAGCAAGGCCAAGAAACTGATGATAGACTTCAGGAGAGGGAAACCGGAGGTCTATGAGCCAGTTCTCATTGGAGGATGAGAGGTGGACAGGGTCAGCAACTTTACATTCCTGGCTGTTACTACTTCAGAGGACCTTCCCCGGACACAGCACATAAGAGCAATCGCAAGGAAAGCATGGCAGTGCCTCTACTTCCCTAGACGTCTCCAGAGATTCAGCATGACATCTAAAGCTTTGACAAACTTCTATTGATGTGCAGTGGAGGTATATTGACTGGCAGCATCACGGCCTGGTATGGAAACACTAATGCCTTTGAATGGAAAATCCTACAAAAAGTAGAGAATACAACTCAGTACTTCACGAGTAAAGCCCGTCTGACCATTGAGCACATCGACATGAAATGCTGTCATAGGAAAGCAGCATCCATCATTAGAGATTTTCACCACCCAGGCCATGCTCATTTCTCACTTCTGCCATCAGGTAGAAGGTCCCAGAGCCTCAGGACTCACACCACCAGGTTCAGAAACAGTTACTACTCCTCAATCATCAGGCCCTTGAACAAAAGGGAATAGCTACACTCACTTGCCCATCAATTGAGATGTTCCCACAACTAATGATCTCACTTTAAGGACTTTTTATCTGATGTTCTTGTTATTGATTACTTTTTTTATTTATATTTGCGTATGCACAGTTTGTTGTCTTCTGCACTCAAGTTGATCTTTCATTGATCTTGTTATAGTTACTATTCCACAGATTTGCTAAGCATGCCCACAGGAAAATGAATCTCAGGGTTGTGTATTGTGAATACTGTATATGTACTTTGAAAATAAAACTTACTTTGACTTTGAAAGCCTCGTCATAGGAAGAGATGTGGCAGGGATGAAGGAACTGATAAAAGGGAATAGTATTTTTACAGGTAACAGAGTGGAAAGATGTGCAATATAATCAAGAGAGTATAGTCAAAATGAATTACTGGCTTTTTTATCCCATCTCCACACAAACCACTCCTGAACTTGGAACAATGCTCTGTATTAACACCATCATTAATTGACACAGTCCTCCACTATTTTCTTACTTCCAGTCCTTCCGAGATGTGGTAAGATTTTATTAATCACAATCAAGAGAAAATCTGCAGAAGCTGGAAATCCAAGCAACATACACAAAATGCTGGAGCAACTCTGCAGGCCAGGCAGCAATTTTATTACTATTAACCATTGTAAAATGAGATGGGCAATGAATTCTGAATTCATTTAATATTGTTAATGAAGTTAAAATAGATCTATACATTTATGGACCATATACCAAATATTTATTTGTTAAAACATTGTATATTCCAGTGCAAGGCTGTATTTTAAAATGAAGCATTTTAAGCCTGGAGCAAAGCATGGATTTGGGTGCAGCCTAGAGAAGGTATAGTAATGAAAAGAATATCTTAATCCAGAAATTGACCAATAATAACACCAAGGAGGTGTTGATGACGAAGGTTATTGCGATTACAGGGAAGATTTTAATCTGTTAGGTAAGTGGGCGAAGGAGTCACAGATGGATTTCAATATAGATAGGTGTGAGATGATGCATTTTGGAAAGTCAAACTTGCACAGGGTTTTACTACGAATGGTAGGGCACTGGGGAGTGTAATGGAGCAGAGGGCCCGAGGAGTACAAGTGCCTAGTTTGTGACAGTGGCATTGCAGTGGTGAGAAGAACATTTAGCACGTTGGCCTTTATCAGCCAGAGCAGTGAGTAGGTCATAGTCACAGTCATAGCCATACTTTATTGATCCCGAGGGAAATTGGTTTTCATTACAGTTGCACCTTAAATAATTAAATAATGATAAAACCATAAATAATTAAATAGTAATATGTAAATTATGCCAGGAAATAAGTCCAGGACCAGCCTATTGGCTCAGGGTGTCTGACCCTCCAAGGGAGGAGTTGTAAAGTTTGATGGCCACAGGCAGGAATGTTTTCCTATGACGCTCTGTGTTGCATCTTGGAGGAATGAGTCTCTGGCTGAATGTACTCCTGTGCCCAACCAGTACATTATGTAGTGGATGGGAGACATTGTCCAAGATGGCATGCAACTTGGACAGCATCCTCTTTTCAGACACCACTGTCAGAGAGTCCAGTTCCATCCCCACAACATCACTGGCCTTACTAATGAGTTTGTTGATTCTGTTGGTGTCTGCTACCCTCAGCCTGCTGCCCCAGCACACAACAGCAAACATGATCGCACTGGCCACCACAGACTCGTAGAACATCCTCAGCATTGTCTGGCAGATGTTAAAGGACCTCAGTCTCCTCAGGAAATAGAGACGGCTCTGACCCTTCTTGTAGACAGCCTCAGTGTTCTTTGACCAGTCCAGTTTATTGTCAATTCGTATCCCCAGGTATTTGTAATCCTCCACCATGTCCACACTGACCCCCTGGATGGAAACAGGGGTCACCGGTGCCTTAGCCCTCCTCAGGTCTACCACCAGCTCCTTAGTGTAATGGTTGGATGTTACATTGAGGTTGAACAAGTTGTTGGTGACGCTGTACTTGGTGAAGCTGCGTACAGCATTGGTTGCACTATCATAGAACAGACGTGGTTAACCTGGAAAGAGTGCAGAGAAGATTTAAAAGGACATTGTCAGGACCGGAAAGCCTGAGTTATAAGGAGAGGTTGACCAGGCTATTTATTCATTCCTTGGAAAGTAAGAGAATGTGAGGTGACTCTATAAAATTTAAAAAATATGAGAGGCTCAGATAAGATGGATAGTAACAGTCTTTCTCCCAGGGTAGGGGGAGCCCAAAAGCTAGGTTTAGGCGGTAGAGCAGAAAGATTTAATAGGGATCTGAGGGGCAACTTTACATGCAGAGTGTGTTGAGTATGTGGAATGAGGTGGCAGAGGAAGTGCCCAATGAGCTGCAGCAGGTTTATCTGGTGGTTTAAATGGTCACCTTACCAGGAGATAAAAAGTTTGGTGTTCAAAACGAGCAGATGACATCTACAAACAGCAAAAAAAAAACACCACAACAAACAGCAGAAGATAGGTAAGTGATGGGCTAGTAAGATTCAAAAGAGGTGCCTGGCCACACCTGGAGATCTTTCATTCTCACCAGCCAGGGTCATAATAACAATGGTAATGTGCTGCACATGGTACTTTGTTGGGAGTTTTGAATGAGCAGTTGGGCAGGGTATGGACATTCACCTCTGACCTCCGGGAGGTGGAGGAGGAAACTGGGCAACCCCAGTGCAACACCGCTTTGCTGCCTCTTTGTCATGGCTTTCTTCACCAGTGAGGGGTCATTATTTAACACCGCCAGGTCAATGTGACATGACCAAATCCAATGAACACTCATCACCACCAGCCATTTCATTCCACTCCCCTCCCTCCACCAATCTGCTTCCTCTTCTTCTTCTTCTTCTTTGGTTGTCCATTGAAATATGATGACGACGTCCACTCCTTTAACGGTGAGATCTTTGATGACTATACAGTCCTATCCTGGACCCACAAGCTCTATTGCAGGATGGATATGTATATGTGGTAGTGGTGGCAACCGTGGCTGCATTTCTCCTGGCTCTCTTCTGCTGTTTTCTGGTTGTTCTGTCCATCTCCAGAATATGAACCCCGTCCCTACACAGCTGTCGCCAAGTGGTACGGTCAGCAGCAACCTCTTCCTAAGGTGATGCTGCAGAGACTCATTAGCAACATCACCGAGTCAATGCTGCCTGGATCGCAGTGTGAATTTAGGAAGAACAGGAGCACGATCGACATAATCTTTACAGCCCGACAGCTTCAGGAAAAGTGCCGGGAGCAACATCAGGACCTACTTATGGCCTTTGTCGACCTCTCCAAAGCATTCGACACTGTGCAAAGAGAGCTCTTATGGGATGTCCTCCTTAGGTTTGGCTGTCCCAATAAATTTGTTAACATCCTCCGCCAGTTCCACGATGGGATGACTGCTCGGATGACCATAGGAGGACAAGAGTCTGAGCCCTTCCTCGTACGCACAGGGGTGAGGCAGGATTGTGTACTAGCGCCAGTGCTCACACCCCTAACCATAACCCTAATGTGCCAGAACATCTTGCTCCACCAATAACACAGGTAGAAAAAACAACCTTGTAAGTAACTCCCGGTCATCACACTTGGGGTGATCAGCAACCCAATTCATTATGAAGTAAGTTATAGGAATCGCACCTCCTATTTCTACCTCCTACCCAAGATCTACAAACCTGCCTGCCCAGGTAGACCCAGTGTTTTAGCTTGTTCCTGCCCCACTGAACTCATATCTGCATACCTTGACTCAGTTTTATCCCCTCTGCTCAGTCCCTTCCCACCTACATCCGTGACACTTCACACCCTCTTGATCTTTACAATGATTTCAAGTTCACTGGCCCTGAGCATCTTATGTTTACTATCAACACACATCAAAGTTGCTGGTGAACGCAGCAGGCCAAGCAGCATCTATAGGAAGAGGCGCAGTCGACGTTTCAGGCCGAGACCCTTCGTCAGGACGGACTCCTTCAGTTAGTCCTGACGAAGGGTCTCGGCCTGAAACGTCGACTGCGCCTCTTCCTATAGATGCTGCTTGGCCTGCTGCGTTCACCAGCAACTTTGATGTGTGTTGCTTGAATTTCCAGCATCTGCAGAATTCCTGTTGTTTATGTTCACTATGGATGTCCAGTCTCTATACACCTCCATCCCCCACCAAGAAGGCTTTAAAGCTCTCCATTTCAATCTGGACACCAGGCCCCACCGGTTCCCCTCCACAACCACTCTCCTCCATCTGGCAGAACTGGTCCTCACTCTCAATAATTTCTCCTTTGGCTTTCAAACAAAACGTTTGAAACAGGGTATAGAGGTATGGGCACTCGCATGGGTCCCAGCTATGCCTGGCTGTTTGTCAGCCATGTGGAACAGTCTATGCCTAAGCCTATTCTGGTGTCACTCCCCCACTGTATGTAACACCGACAACTGCATTGGTGCGCCTTCCTGCTCCCATGTGAAGCTTGTAGACTTTATCAACTTTGCCTCTGACCTCCACTTTGCCCTCAAATTTACCTGGTTTGTTAGTGACACTTCCCTCCCCTTTTTTGGTTTTACTGTCTCTGTCTCTGGAGACAGATTATCTACTGATGTCTATTATAAACCCACGGACTCTCACAGCTACCTGGACTATACCTCTCCCCACCCTGTTACTTGCAAAAACGCCATCCCCTTCTCTCAATTCCTCTGTCTCTGCCACATCTGCTCTCAGGGTACGGCTTTTCATTCCAGAACAAAGGAGATGTTCTCCTTCAAAGAAAGGGGCTTCCCTTTCTCCACCATCAACACTGCTGTCAACTATATCTCTTCCATTTTGCTACCCTGAACCCATCCTCCCTCCATTCCACCAGGGATAGGGTTCCTCTTGTCCTCACCTACCACCCCACCAGCCTCTGCACCAGCACATAATTCTCCGTAACTTCCTCCATCTCCAAAGGGATCGTACCACCAAGCACATCTTTCACATCTCCAATGGCATCACCATCAAGCACATCTTTCTCTCCACTGTCCACTTTCTGCTTTCTGTAGGGATCACTCCTCACACGACTCCCTTGTCCGTTCATCCCTCCCCACTCATCTCCCTCCTGGCATTTATCTCTGCAAGCGGAACAAGTGCTACACCTGCCCCTACACCTCCTCCCTCACAACCATTTAGGGCCCCAAACAGTCCTTCCAGGTGAGGCGACACTTCACCTGCGAGTAGGTTAGGGTCATGTACTGTGTCCAGTGCTCCTGGTGTGGCCTCCTGTATACTGGTGAGACCCGATGCAGATTGGGAGACCGTCTCGCTGAGCACCTACACTCCATCCACCAGAACAAGGAGGATTTCCCAGTGGCCACCCACTTTAATTCCACTTCCCATTCCCATTCCGATATGTCAGTCCATGACCTCCTCCACTGTTGTAATGAGGCCACACTCAGGGTTTGAGGAGCAACACCTTATATTCTGTCTGGGTAGCCTCCAAAGTGATGGCATGAACATCAATTTCTCAAACTTCCGGTAATGCCTCCCCTTTACCATTCCCCAATCCCTTTTCCCCCTCTCACCTTATCTCCTTACCCACCTATCACCTCCCTCTGGTGCCTCCCCACCTTTCTTCCATGGCCTTCTGTCCTCTCCAATCAGATTCCCCCTTCTCCAGCCCCGTATATCTCTTTCACCAAACAACTCCCAGGCTCGTTACTTCACCCCCTCCCCCTCCCGGTTTCACCCATCACCTTTGTGTTTCTTCCTCCCCTCCCCCCACCTTCTAACTCTGACTCCAGATCTTTTCTTCTCCTGTCCTGAGGAAGGGTCTCGGCCTGAAACGTTGACTGTTCTTTTTTTTTCCATAGATGCTGCCTGGCCTGCTGAGTTCCTCCAGCATTTTGTGTGTGTTGCTTGGATGTCCAGCATCTGCAGATTTTCTCCTGTTTGTAAGAAGATATACTTCCAGCTGACAACCAAGAACACCAGGAGGAAACAAGATGCTAAATTTTACACAATTCTATTATAGAATAGAAATAATTTCTCCTTCACTTGTATGCATACCCATGACCTGTACAAAGCTTTATTTCCCCTTGTTCTTACTACTCTTCCTGCAACTCCTTGTGGCCTAGAGGAGGTACAGGAAAGTTGTTCAGACATCAGGTGTTCCTCTGACTGTTCAGTCTAGATGTTGGATTCAGTGAGGACCTGACCAAGCTGGTTCAACTGCAACCGCTCAGATCAAACGGGGTGACCGGACTTCACAACGAGTGCTAAATGCACTTCTCTATATGTCTGTGTATTCTGACAAAAGGGCTTCAATCCCAAGGACTATGCTGCCTGACTGGTTGAGCACAAGAACAGGATTTCAGGACTTTCGGCCCACAATGCCTGTGCTGGCCCCAAAGCCAACTTAAACGGCACATCTGCATTTCATTTCCAGGATCAGCGATTGTTTCTTAATCAGTTTATTAGCTGAATTTCAGAACTGCACCCCAATACTAAAGATCGCCATTATATGACCTACATTGTACCGGATTTGCTTTGATCGTTCTATCTCATAACCATTGGAAAGCAATCATTATCAATTTTTGAAACAGTAAAATCCACTTCAGTTATTATAAAGTAGTTGTTCTGCTTTTCACCTGACAGGGGCTTTAAGCTGACAAATCTTGCAGATCACCAGAAAGATAACAAAAGTAAACATAACCTATCTTGTCTCTGCCATCTGGCACTTCTATCTTTAGACTATGTTACAGTACTTCTTTCTGCAGTGCAGATGCAAATTTCTTTAGCCAGAGGGTGGTAAATTTGTGGAATTTATCACCACAGGCAGCTGTGGAGGCCAGGTCATTGAGTGAATTTAAGGCAGAGCTTGGTAGGTTATTGATTGGGTCCGGCATCAAAGGTTATGGGAGGGTTTATTTTTACTTGTTTTGCTTCTATATTATGCATTCCATTGAACTACTGCAGCTATGTTAATGAATTTCACAACACATGCCAGCGATAATAAGGCTGATTCTGATTCTGAGAGGCCGGGGAATGGGGCTGTGAGGGGAAGGAAAAAGGATCAGCCATGATTGAATGGCAGAGCAGGCCCGATGGGCCAAGTGGCCTAATTCTAGTCCTGTGTCTTATGGCCTTAAATTGTGAAACAGCTTTTCCTTCACTGAACGTCCACTAGCACTATTCCCAAGCTGGCGACTTTAACTGAACCCAGACTTGTCTTCCATCAGTGCACTCATTTCCAGCACATCGGTAAGAAAGGCAACTCACTCGGGGACATCGATCACTGTCCCACACAATATTATTTTAACTCAGCACCTAACAGGGATTGAACATTTATTCCTTAGTCTATAAAGTTCAGTGCCAGAGTTGCCCTAAGAAAGAATGCTTTATTTCAGATGCATCCCTAAGAGCCAATCTGCCTGAAACTTATGGTCAAGTGCACTTGGTTAATTGTATGCTGAACGCCCTTCTCAGTCATCTATCCAGCCCCCACTTTGGTAAGTACTCACAGCCTTGCAAATCCCCATTGCAGCATTTCACCTGAGTACTCCCTCTGAGGAGTGTTGTATATCACAGTTTGTTTTGTACCACATACACCATTTCACTTCCTCACATGGACACCAGCTCTGCCCTGAGCTTGCTGGCCTGACTCAGTTCCTTCATTGATTCCTGTCCTGGGTAGGCCATGTCCTCCTGCTTGGTCTGAATCAAAGTGGCCTACTTACTGCAAATAATCCTCAGAATCACAGTTAAATAGTCCCAACCTTGGTAAAAGGAAGTCCCTATTCAGCTTGGATGAAATCCCCAGCTGTGTCCTTAGATCCCGTGTGGATCAGCTGGTGGGGGTACTTGCAGATATCTTTTACCTTCCACTGCTTCATTCTGAGGTTCCCACCAGATCTGAGAAGATCACTATCATCCTGGTACCTAAGAAAACAAGGTAATGTTCCTTAATGACTATCACCTAGTGGCTCTGACATCCACCATCATGAAGTGCTTTGAAGAGGCTGGTTCTGTCACACATTCAGTCTCCCAGACAACCTCGACACACTGTAATTCACCTACTGCCGAAACGCTTAGACCATAAGACATAGGAGCAGAATTAGGCCATCTGGCCCATCGAGTCTGCGCCGCCATTTAATCATGGCCGATCCTTTCTTTCTGTCTCCTCCTCAACCCCAGTTCCAGGCCTTCTACCCGTAACCTTTGATGCCTGTCCAGTTAAGAACCTGTCAATCTCTGCCTCAAATATACCCAATGACCTGGCCTCCACAACTGCATGTGGCTACAAATTCCGCAAATTCACCACCCTTTGGCTAAAGAAATTTCTCCACTTCTCTGTTTTGAAAGGGTGCCCCTCTATCCTGAGGCTGTGCCCTCTTGTCCGAGACTCTCCCACCATGGGAAACATCCTTTCCATAGCTACTCCGTCTCCAGCCTCCTAGACCTCCCTTTGCAAATGGCTTCTCAGTTTCCTGACCAACAAACTGCAACCAGTAAGCAGTAATACCCACACCACGATTATCCTCAATGCCACATCCTGCTTTACTCCCTACACACTCACAACTGTGGACAGATTCTGTTCTGTCCATCTACTAGTCCACAGGTAACACCGCCATGGTAGGCAGGATCTCAAATAAAGATGCATCAGAGTAGAAGAAGATAGGGAGGCTAGCAGCGTGCAATGCGGTCAAGACTACAAACTTTCTATCAATGTCAGTAAAGCCAAAGAGCTTGTCACTTATTTCAGAATGAGGTGTGAAGCACAGAGCTTCATTGTAAATATCACCATAAAACCTTGTGTAAATAGCAGCCCTAGGTGTAAATTTCACCAAAAGTTTGTCCAACTAGGTAGACACCATGGCATTAAAAGATATATCAGTCCTTCTTCTTCTTCAGAAGGCTAAGGAAATTTGGCAGATCCACGTTGACACTCACCAATTTTTATAGATGCACTGTCGAAAGTATGCTATGTTGACACACCATAGCTTGGAATAGCAACTGTTGTGCCCAGGTCTGCAAGAAATTACAGAGTTGTGGACACTTGCTTAATCCACAAAAAACAGCCTCTCTTCCTTGAACCCTGCCTATACTTAACAATACCTCAGGAAAGCAGCCAACGTAATCAAAAACCCCGACCCACTCTGATAATTCTCACTTGTTCCCCTTTCTATTAGGCAAAAGATACAAAAGCTTGAAAACAAGCCTGCAGGCTCATAGTCAGCTTTTATCCTGCTGTTATAAGACCGTTGAATGGACTTGTACAATAAAGATGATCTGTTGATCTAACAATCTATTTGTATACCTGCACCGCGCTTTCCCTCCAGGTTCATTGCCAAATTCTGCATTTTGCTCTTGCTTTCCCCTTTGCACCACCTTGGTACGCTAATGCTTTGAAGGTATCGGTGCGGATGGCCTGCAAAACAAAGTTTTTCACTGTCTTTAAAAACGTAAACACGAGGAATTCTGCACATGCTGGAAATCCAAGCAACACACATCAAAGTTGCTGGTGAACGCAGCAGGCCAGGCAGCATCTATAGGAAGAGGCGCAGTCGACGTTTCAGGCCGAGACCCTTCGTCAGGACTAACTGAAAGAAGAGCTAGTAAGAGATTTGAAAGTGGGAGGGGGAGGGGGAGATCCAAAATGATAGGAGAAGACAGGAGGGGGAGGGATGGAGCCAAGAGCTGGACAGGTGATTGGCAAAAGGGATATGAGAAGATCATGGGACAGGAGGCCCGGGGGAAGGAAAAGGGGGAGGGGGGAAAAACCCAGAGGATGGGCAAAGGGTATAATACACAAACAACTACTTGGAGCCATAGGTGAGAGCTGCCCCGGTATGGACACCAAAAGTCCCCTCACCGGAGGTGCTACCCTTCCCTGGGGACCCCACGGACCTCATGTCTCATTTTATGATGATAATAAAACAATTATCAACTTTTCGATCCATTTATATTGAATCATTGATGTTAGGTATAAACTATAGCATGCAAAAAAACTATAGCAATCGCAAATGTTGTCAAAGATGAAACAAACCTCAAGTCCATTTGGTCACCAGCTGGCCAGATTGTGGTTTTCTTCACAACCAAACAGTTTTACAAAACGAAAGGTGTTAGAAATAGCAATTGTTTCTGCGGCCTCTATAACAATTGTAGTGGTTTGAACTGAAAGTGGGAATTCTAATCAATTCCAGTGAGAGATCGTTGATCTTAAACATTAACTTGGTGCCCTTGCAATTCTGCCTGATCCACAGCTTTTTTCTCTCTAACATTTTTTTGCTTTAATTTCCACAATTTCAGGCGTCCACTTTGCAGGAAGTAGGAATTAGTTTAAATGATTCATTATCTTTATTTAATTTTGTCAAATATTTGCCACAAAATGATAACAATACAGATATCAAGACAAGGGCTTGCACCTATGAAGTCAAAAGCAATAATGAGTATCTCAGCATCTTTAGCCCTTTCAGGCATGGTTTTCCCATGCATGGCTAAATCATCTTTATAGCTGCTGTTCAATTCCATTAACTGAAAATAACCATAAAACCATATAAAGTTTATTTTTAAAAAACAGGAATCTTTTTGGCCTACAGTGTCTATGCCAGTAGAAAAACTACCCAGCCAAATGTCACTTGCCAGCAGCTGGCTCATTGCATATATATGAGGGGTGACTGATAAATTCATAGCCTAAGATAGAAGGAGTCAATTTTAGAAAACCTAGCGCATTTATTTTTCAACACAGTCCCCTCCTACATTTACACACTTAGTCCAGCGGTCGTGGAGCATATGGATCCCTTCTTTGTAGAATTCGATGTCTTGGACCTCCAGAAAGTGGTCCACAGCAGGGGTGATTGATAAGTTTGTGGCTTAAGGTAGAAAGCGATGAGTTATACAACTATCTAACATGCACCTGAAGTTCAACTCTTTCCGTGATAATGCAGAAAGTTTGAAGGTAATAGCTCATCTCCTTCTACCGTAGGCCACGAACTTATCAATCACCCCTCATACTTCCTAGTCTTGTTTAAACTTGAAGATTTTCTGCCTCTCCACCCTTCACACAGTGAAGCTAGATTCCTGGTACTCTCTGAGTGATTTTCATAATCCTTCTCTCGATTCTCTAAAGCATAGTCACGTGATTTTTGATATCCATGCTAAGGGAAATAGGTACTTCCTATTTCAACAAAAAAAGGTAACTGTTAATTTAAGGTAGATACAAAGCCCATGATGACTTTATACATCTCCAGTAGGTCTTCTCTCTACCTTTTCTGTTCCCAAGAAAACAACTCTTATTTATTTTCTGTTTCCGAACAGCTACACATTTCCAGTCCTCAGAAAATCTCTGTAAATATCCCATGAACCAAATCCAGCACTATCACAGATTTTCTATGAAGTGGTAACTAGAACCATACATAGTATTCCCACTATGAAGTCTAACTTGCCTTGTATATAGTTCTAGTATAATTTCCCTGTTTATACATACAGTATGTATCCATATAACCAAAGACAGTATTTTTTTTAAATCATTTCAGGATTTCAGGTGTTGGCATCCGTCATGAAGAAGCATCACCATCCAGGACATGTCCCCTATAGGAGTCTAAAGACTTGCACTCAACAACTCAGATTTTACATGAAAACTCTAAATAATTATGAGCAACACCTACTCAGATGTCTACAAATTAATCAGGCAACAATAAAGTGACCTATATCAAACACTAAATCTTAAAATCATTCATTGAAATTAATTATTCACCCTTGCGTTTTGTTATTAGTGAATTAGTTTAACTCTTGCAGAGAGTGAACGCTGTAGCACTGGATGTAACTCGTGAAAGTTGACTGCTGAGCTTTCCAAATGCAGACCGTTCTCCTGACCAACCACAAACTGCCTATTCCTCTTTTAACAGTGTTTCATAGAGGTTCACCTAAGCTTAGTCCAAGCAGGCTGCTGTTTTACATGTTTTAGTTAGTATTTTACAGAATCATTTGTAGAGGCATTTTTTAAAGTTTGATCATAGACATACTTAGCACACTGCTCTCCTCTCTACACTCATGACTGTGTACCTAAGGTTCGTCCATCATCATCGATCAACACCTCGACACCATTAGTACTTTTTTCTACGAGGTCGAGTTGCTAGCTTGACACTCAACCCGCCACGGATGGAAAACGTGCCCGGGAGCGGCTCGACTGGATTCGAACTCAGGAACCTTCGCTCTGGAGTCCGGCGCTGATGTCACTGCGCCACCAGCTGGCTTGACGGTGTCGAGACTAGCGCTTGATTTGGATTTAAGTGAGGGAGAGTTGCGCAGCGTCAGCCTCACTCTCTCTTCCCAATTCCCATCTGGATCCAGTGGCAAGGCAGAGTCGAGACAGCTGGAGATGGGACTAGGCGCAGTGGATGACCAGGAAATCTTCTGTGTCTTGTCGTGCTCTACATGTTCCACGACGCTTGCAGAGACTGCCTTCTTGACCGTTGGACCTTCCCTTGGTCTCGTCTGCTCAATCCGCCGGAGTTTGTCTTCACATGCTGGGATAGACAACTCCCTATCCCACCGAGGGTTTCAGACCCGTTGGCTACGCTCACCTGGTTTAGCCGGCTTGTCGAAGCCGTTGCCCGGGGTGTGGCCGCTGTCGCATGCAAACAGCTACGGGGAGCCACAGGTGAGAGCTGAGTGCCAGGTGGGGACCAAAGGTGGACCAACCACCTTGAAAAGGACACGACATGTTCCCCCACCAGAGGTGCTACCCCTCCCTGACGCCCCATACACCCCTGTGACTGTGTACCTAAGCACAGTTCAAACACCATCTATAGGTTTACAGATGCCACCACTATTGTTGGTAAAATCTCAGATGATGATGAGGAGATGTACAGGAGTGAAATGGACTGACTAGTTAAGTGGTGTCACAACAGCATCCTGACCCTGACACAAGACCAAAGAGTTAATTGTGAACCTCAGGAAGGGGAACTTGGGAGACCACATTCCTGTCCTCAATGAGGGGTCAGCACTGGAAAGGGTGAGCAGCTTTAAGTTCCCAGGTATCAACATCCCTGTGCCCAAAGCAGCAACGCAATCACAAAGAAAGAGCCCCAGTGGCTCTGCTTCATTGGAGCTTGAGGAGATTCGGTACGTCATCAAAGACTTGCAAATCTCTGTAGATGTATGGTGGACAGCATTCCAACAGGTTCCATCACCACCTCCAAAACACAGGCTCGCAAGAGCCTGCCCAGGATTGGAGACTCAGCCAGCTCCATCACAGACACAACCCTCCCCACCATCAAGGACATCCTGAAGAGGCAGTGCCCCAACACGTCAGCATTCATCGCTGAGAAAGCTCACCATCCAGGGCATGTCCTCTTCTTGCTAAAGGGGTCTAAAGACTTGCACTCAACAACACAGAAGCAGGTTCTCTCCCTTCGCTATCGGATTCCAGAATTGTCCATGAATTCATGAACACAGTCTATTTGAGCCATTTATCTACCCATACAAAAGAACACTTGGTTCTAATTCTGATATCCTGAACATGTGGCGTCAGGGCATGTGATGAGTGATCGCATCGTGTCCTCTAACTTTACCATATTTATCTGAAAACATTTGGTCTATTTTACTTCTTTTTATTTCCCCTCTTGATAGTTTTACACCAATAACTGACTTGTGAGAAATTCAGACAATACTGAAGAAAACTGGAGTATAGGGAACAGGAGTGCCTTTTATTCAATGTCTCTGGTGCATTGTTGCAGTATCATGTAACCCACTTAAACCAGGAGAGTGAAATGTCTGCTTACGGAGGCAGTCAACAAGCACAGTCCACTGGTTAACCCATGTGACATAGCCCTTACGGTGAAAGCACTTAAGTTAAAAAAACTACAAAAAGGTGAAGAATCCATACCCATACAATGCTGTCGTTCTGAAGGAGCCTCTGTGATCGTCTGTTTTATGCACCTAATAGTGTACATGGAATCTTCTTCCTCTGAAAATCCCCGAAAGATGGCTGCAGTTGTAAAGTCAGCGTCCAAATCAGAATACGTCAATAAAAAGAATGATTGATAAATGCAGACCGGAACGACGTTATGCAGATACGTGTTTGGGAGTTGGTGTTTCGTGAGCTATTTTTGCTTTGAGAGGGATTAAGTCAGCAGCAGAGGCCCCATCTGTTGCTAGTCTGTAGGTAAGTTTTAACAGCTGAATATATGTTCATTCCACCCCGCAGATCAGTCTAGCTGTATTGCTTAGATACTGTGTGGCCTTTCCTCTGAGAAAAGCAGCATGAAAACACTATTACCTTTTAAGTACAATGGAAAGAAATAACACTTTTGTGTTATTGAAGATGTCGCAAGAGACCACAAATGCAAAAAAACAACGTTCTTGATTTGCAAGATCTAATCTCCGTCAGGTCATGGTGGTGTATATTTAGTTTAGTTAAGGACTTTATCCCAAACTGCTCAGCTTCGGTTTCTCAAAGTGCTGGAAACACTGCTTGAAATAGAAGATATATTGACACAAATGATGGAAAATATGTTATCTTAACTTTTCTGAGGTTCTCTTCCAGTGAAAAAGGACTGTAACAAGGATCTTCAAGAAAATACAGGCATTCCCAATGTTTGGTGTCTTACCCAAGTGAATGTTTATCATGAAGCTATTTTGAATATGGGTAATCACCTCATTACAGCCATTGGGTAACAGAAATTAGTTCTTACAGAATTCACAAATCATTGTGCAAAAAAAAATGAGAAACTTGCACTTATTGACACTTGCACAGATGATGCAGATTTGCACTATGGAAAACACAATACAGTATGGAGTATTTTCTCAGAATGGTATCCTACCACACACCACCAACAAACCACCCAGCCCCCACCTGCCCCAGCAGTGCTTCAGTGATGGTTGATAGACTTCAATTGTTGGTTTAAATATTAATTCCAGGTTTGAAAGTATTATCCAAGAAAAGGAAATGGAGAAGAATGAGCCTCTCCTGCAGAACTCAGAAGAATGAAAAATGATCTCATTGATGCATACGTTTTTGAGAGGAACTGATAATTCAGATTTGATGAGACTATTCACTTTGGTGGAGGGTGCAGAGCTAAGGATGATAGAGTTAAATGGTGTCATCTATATAGAGTTGAAGAGAAAAGACTTTTTCCTACTCCATGTTGTGAGTCTTTGGAATTCCTTAATGAAAAAGGCCGTGGATGCCTGCACTCAGGGCTGTGATTGATGGAGTTTTGGACATGAAGCGGATTTTTGTATAAACAGACAGTGAAGTCAATGCTGAATGTCAGCCATGATACTGAGTGTTGGAGAAGGTTTCATGAACCGAAAGGCCTTCTTTTCATATTTCTATTGACAATAGTGTTTTATTTTTATCCAAGTGAGCTTGTATTATAAGGCCATAAGACAAAGGAGCAGAATTAGGCCATTCAGCCCATCGAGTCTGATCCACCATTCCATCATGACTAATTTATTATCTCTCTCAATCCCGTTCTCCTGCATTCTCCCCATAACATAGAACATAGGACATAGAAATTTACAGCACATTACAGGCCCTTCAGCATTTCCAAAACTATGCCCCCTCATGTTAGCCATTTCAGCCCTGGGAAAAAGCCTCTGGCTATCCACACGATCAATGCCCCTCATCATTTTATACACCTCCATCAGGTCACCACTCATCTTCCATCGCTCCAAGGAGAAAAGGCCAAGCACACTCAACCTATGCTCATAAGGTACACCCTCCAATCCAGGCAACATCCTTGTAAATCTCCTCTGCACTCTCTCTGTAGTATCCACATCCTTCCTGTTGTGAGGTGACCAGAACTGAATACAGTACTCCAAGTGGGATCTGGCCAAGGTCTTATAAAGCTGTAACATTACCTCACGGGTCTTGAACTCAATCCCAAGGTTGATGAATGCCAACACACCATACGCCTTCTTAACAACACTGTCAACCTGTGCAGCAGCTTTGACTATCCTAACGACATGCACCCCAAAATCTCTCAGATCCTCCACACTGCCAAGAGTCTTACCATTTATATAATATACTGTCTTCAAATTGGACCTACCAAAATGAACCATTTTACACTTAGTTGAGTTGCAGTCCATCTGCCACTTCTCAGGCCAGTTCTGCATCCTGCTGTAGCCTTTGACAACCCTCCATGCTATCCACAACACCCCCAACCTTTGATACTCTTATTAATCACAAATCTATCACCCTCCACTCTAAATATACCTAATGGCTTGGCCTCCACAGCTGTCTGTGGCAATGAATTCCAAAGATTCACCAATCTCAGGCTGAGGAAATTCCTCCTCATCATGGCTCTAAAGGAACGTCCTTGATTTGTGAGTCTGTACCCTCTGTCCTAGACACCCCCACTATAGGAAACATCCTCTCCACATCCACTCTATCTAGGCTTTTCAATAATCAATAGGGTACAGTGAGATCCCCCCCTCCCGCGAGCACAGGCCCAGAGTCATCTATGCTCTTTATACACTAGCCCTGTCATACCTGCGATCATTCTTGTGAACCTCCACTCGACCCTCTCCAATGTCAGCACTTCCTTTCTTAGATAAGGGGCCCAAAATTGCCCACAATGTTCCAAGTGCAGTCTGACCAATGCCTTATAAAGCCTCAGCATTACATCCTTGCTTTTATACTGTAAACTAGTCCACTCAAAATTAATACTAATATTTCATTTGTCTTCCTTATCACTGACACAACCTGCAAGTTAACCTTTAGGGAATCTTGCATGAGAACTCACAAGTCCTTACACTCTATTCCATCTGGCACTTCTTTGCCTATTGTCCTAATTTGTCTAAGTCCTTCTGCAGACTCACTGCTTCCTCTACATTACCTACCTCTCACCTATCGTTGTATCTTTTGCAAACTTGGCCACAAAGCAATCAATTCCATCAACCGAATCATTGACATATAACATGAAACAAAGCAGTTTCAATATCAACCCCTGCAGAACACCACGAGTCACTGACAGTCAATGAAGAGGTCTCCTTTATTCCCACTCTTTGCCTGCTGCCAGTCAGCCAATCTTCTATCATGCTATAAGAGAAAACTTGCAGATGCTGGAAGTCTAAGACAACACATACAAAATGCTGGAGGAACTCAGCAGCCCAGGCAGCATCTATGGAAAGGAATAAACAGTTAATGTTTTGGGCTGAGACCCTTCATCAGCTCCTGATAAAGGGTCTTGGCCCTAAAAGTCAACTGTTTATTCCTTTCCACAGATGCTACCCGGCTTGCTGAGTTTCTCCAGCACTTTGTTGCTGTTGTCTTCTATCCATGCTAGTATCTTTCCTGTAATACCATTGGCTTTTATCTTATTAGGAAGCCTCAGGTACTGCACATTGTCAGAGGCCTTCTGAAAATCCAAGTAATCAACCTCCACTGACTCTCCTTATCTATTCTTCCTGTTATTTCCTCTAAAATTCCAACAGATTTGTCAGGCAAGATTTCCCCTTAAGGAAACCATGCCAACTTCGGCCTATTTTATTATGTTCCTCCAAGTACCCCAAAACCTCATCCTTAATAATGGACTGCAACATCTTCCCAACCATTGAAGTCAGGCTAACAGGTCAATAATCTCCTGCCTTTTGCTTCCCCCACCCCTGCTTTCTTAAAGCATGAAGAGACATTTGCAATTTTCTAGTCCTCCAGAACGATTCCAAAATCTGGTGATTCTTGAAAGATCATTACTAATGCCTCTTTCAGAATCCAGTAGTGTAATCCATCTTTTCCAGGTGACTTGTCTACCTCCTGATGTATCAGCTTCCCATTCACTTTTTCCTCTGTAATAACAACTACACTCACTTCTGCCCCCTGACACTCGAATTTCTCACTTACTGCTAGTGTCTTCCACAGTGAAGACTACTGCAAAATATTCACTATTTTCATTGTCACCCATTACTACCTCTCCAGTGTCATTTTCCAGTGGTCCGATATGCATTCTGTACTTCACTGTAATACTGATACATCTGATTTTAGCTTCTCCCTCTCAAATTACAGGGTGAATTCTACCACATTATGATTGCTTCCTCCAAAGGGTTCCTTTATCTTAAGCTCCCTAATCAAATCTGGTTCATTACATAATACCCAATCTATTACTGTCTTTTCTCTAGCAGTCTCAACCACAAGCTATTCTAAAAAGAACATTCCATTGGCATTCTACAAAATCCTTCTTTTTGGATCCAACATCAACGTGATTTTCCCAATCTACCTGCATACTGAAATCCCCCAAGACTAACCTAACATTATCCTTTTGACAAGCCTCTTCTATCTCTCATTGTAATTTGCACACCATATCCTGGCTACTGTTCAGAGGCCTGTATATGACTCCCATCGGGGTCTTTTTACCCTTGCACATTCTGCTATCTGATAACTACATGATATCTAGTTATACATATTTTCCAGCAGATATCACTGGAGTAAATTCAAGACACTCCTTCAGATCACTCAAGGATCTCTGCTGTTCTGCTGACTCACTCCTGTACTGAAGCAGGAGATACAGAAGCCCGAAGCCCCTCACCACCAGGTTCATGTGCAGCTACATGCCATCAACCATTCTGTTGTTGATCAACGAGCAAAACCCTGATCATTGCAGTACTATGACCAGCTTGATCATTTTGCAGTAAGAGGGACTTTGTGGGTTTTTTTTTTTGTTTTTATTGTGTCCTTTCTTGCAAATAGTATTTGTAGGATTTATGTGTGTTTATGTTTTCTTGTGAATGCTGCTCCTATGATGCTAAGTGCCTGTGATGCTGCTGCTGCTCCACTGCATCTGTGCATACATTTACTTGCCGTGTGACAACAACCCCATCCACGTGTATGATGTCCCTGAAATCAATCAATCCTGTTGTCAGCAATCACCTTTAGCTGACTTTATTCTGATTCCTGCCAACTTTTCATAGAGTTCCCTTGAAGGACCCTGAGCTAAGATACCTGTATCATCTTTGGATGTGTTTCGGGACTCCCTTTCGTTGCCATAGCAGTATTCCCAGAAGCCCACCATGTAGACTGAGCAAACATGAATTGAGGAAAGTGGGTTGTGGATGTGCATAACCCAGTGGGGGTGCATATAAATATAAATTCTAGCACAGCTAAACTCTGTCCCGAGAGAAGGACCTGTCCATGTGGTTAGGAAAGAGGTGCAACAAGCAGTGTTGTTGCCTCACTACTCAAATAGCCCAGGTTCACTCCTGATTCCCAGACCCGTTTGTGCAGGGTTTATTCGTTCTCCCTGTAACAGCGCTGGGTTCCCCTAGCAAGACAGGTTTCCTCCCACCCCTCAAAGACGTGCTTCTTGGTAGATGAGTCAAGCACACTAAATTTCCCTTAGGATCCGTTGTGGAAAGAGAAGCAGGTTACAGAGGATTCATGGAAAGAATGGGGTTACTCTGAGAGCTGGCAGAGAGACGAAGAGTGAAAGGGAATGTCATCAGAAATATGAAATAACATGACATAAAAAGTGAAATAATATATTGACAGAATGTCAAATATATGCATTACTGATGTTGCTGAAATCTTCTGCTGATTCATTTTTAGTGTCTAGCAATGTCTTAATTATTTCCACTTTCCTTACAATGCAGAAAACTATTTCTGTCCATCAAGTCTATCACAAAACAAACCCATTCCCTACTAATTTTCCCTGTAATTTATATGCCCCATGTTATATTAATTCACCAGCCTCCACTGGGGGCAACTTACAATGGCCAAGTAACCGACCAAGCCGCGTATCATTGGGATGATGAGAGGAAACCAGAGCTGCAGAAGATCCCACTGCGAGCATACAAATACCACACAGACAGAATCAGAGGTCAGGATTTAACCTGCGACACGGGGGATGTGATTTATCAGAAACAGCCGCACTACTCACTGCATGAGTGCGCTAACCTTGTTTCCTGATTCCCTTGTTTTCGAGGACAAACTTGAAATTATTTGGCCATCAAAGAGAAAGTGGAACATGTTGGCTTCTGAGAGATAAGTTCTGAATCTGGCTCTCAGGTACTCTGTTGGAGTTAAGTTTTATTCTGAACTCATCCTAATCTGGCACTGTTTGTTGCTGACTGGTTGAAAAATAGGCTGAATATTCTGTTCTGTTATACTAACATGCCCCATCTTGATGAACACACAAAAAAAAAAGTATCAGCACTGAAATAGGTATGGAATGTACAGTTCTGAGGCACAAAGGATTTTAATGAAAATTTGGATAAGCAGGAACGGGGGAAGTCCAATAGAGGATTAATCCGATCGTGTCAGATAAAGAGGAATGGAAGGAGGCTGATGGGGAGAAAAAAATGAACATGATGATTATTTCTGCACTATAGTCTCTGATATTTTAGGTTCAAATTTTGTTCAGTGTTGCAGACAATCTACATGAGCCAACAATTCACCACAGCTAATTCAAAAATACTTCTCAAATTCATCGAACTCTACAATCAAAAAGGAAGTAGGAACACAAGCAAGTTCACCACAAGTCACATACTGTACCAATTTGAAATCTGTCACCATTACCTCATCGTTGCTGGGTCAAAATTGTAGAGGTCCCTATAATATTGTAAGAGTACACAGATGATGGTAAATTTGGACAGAAGGTAATCATTTTTTTGCAGATGTTTGGGCAATAAATGCTGATTTGCCCTCCATGCACACATCCAGTTAGTAAATAAATATATTTATCTTCACTGGTAAATCGGCAGACATGTCACTCCATCAGTCAGTTGGACACATATTCTCAATGGCTCAACAATAATAATATGCATTCTAATCAGTTGGAATCAATGGAAAATAGTATGAAGTGATAAAGAAACTTAATAGTCCCATTCTATCTGTTTGGTGTACACCTATCATATATCATAGTGTTTGTATAACTATTTCTTGTTTACTCTGAGGTTATTCAAACCTCATTTGTTCATATCCCAACTCATAACATCTGCTCATCAACCATCACTCTGCTTGCTGACCTACATTAGCTCCTGGTTATCTGATGTCAAGTTTTTAAGACACTCAGTTTTGCTTTTAATCCTTTCATAGTCTCAGTCCCTTATTATCCCTGTGACTTCCTCCATCCTTACAACCTTCTGGGCACTTGTTCATCAACAGATTCAAGTACTCCACTACTGAGGCCTATATGTTCAGCTATCAATACCCTAAATTCTGGAATTCTCTATAAAGCTTCTATTTCTATGCCTCCCTTTCCTCCTTAAAGTACTTCTTAAAACTTAACTCCTCAACCAAGCCTTGGGTCATCTAGCCTAATACCTTGGTAACCAATTTTATTTGATAATACCCTTGAGATAGGTTACTGCAAATAGCAGTGTTGAATAAATAAGAGTTGTCTTATTTTTGCATTATTGAACTCCTATTGTGAGTATGACCATGGTAGATCATTGATTTCTTTTCTTCTTCCTTAGGATAACATTACCAGAAAGTTAGAAGAAAATGTCCCCCTTCTGCAAGGATCCTTTGTGAAATGTAATGGGTAGTCTCAGTCTTACAGAGGTTACTTGGAATGACATGAAAGCAGTTCTTCAGGAAATGTTCCAGACCTGCTTGCAGTAAACCAAGACGAAATTTAAAAAGTCAGTGAATAAGTGGTGAGTAATGCTCAAGTCATGAAGGTGCCAGACCATGAACATCTCCAACAAGAGCTTAATAACCATCAATAACATTCAAATGGAGTTCAGTGATATTCCCGTTGCCGATCCCTCATCATCAGCAAAATCTAAACTGGGCCAACCATAGAAACACCAGGGCTACAAAATCAGGTCAGATGTTGGGTACTCTGAGAAAAGTGATTCACCTTTTGACTCTTCAAAACTTTTCCACAAGGTACAAGGCACAAGTCTGGAATGTAGTAGAATACTCTCAGCTTGCTTGGATGAACTCCAGATAGAGGTCAGCCCAGGTAACGAACGGGTTATGTTTATGCGGACACTCATTTGTCGATTTTGTCCATATGTCTGAAAATACACAGAAATCTGACAGTATGGTAATCGTACTCCACAGCATTGTACTAAAGGTGGAGAGAGGGAGGAACCTAGATCTGCCATTCATGGGAATGAATATATGCATGTATGCTGGAATTTTGAATTTAGTAATGGTATGGGTGCCCTGTATTATATTCAGGGGTCAATATGTCAGGTATTTGTAACCCATTGACTACCGAAACCAAACAAACACTATCCAGAATTTGATTAGCACACTGTCAACCACGCTAAACATTTGTTCACACCACACCGACTCACCATGAATGTAATGTGCACAATCTGCCGATACATTGCATAAACTGACTAGGATTTGTTCAACAGGACCACTTCCCTCATCGGCCATGGCAGAGTTTTATCACCATCATCTGCAACTTCAAACAATATCATATCGTAACCGTTCTTTAGCATTGCTAGGTCAAAATCAATGAACTCCCAACCTAAGAGTACGGTAGGATACTTTAATTACAAATACTGCTTTGGTCAGAAAGGCAACTTCACTTTCTCACAATCAAGTAGAATTGTCAAGGGCACTACACGCAAGCCTTAAAAGCTGAGTCCCACACCCTTCAACTCTTTCAAGACCAAAATTGTTTCTCCCACTGGCTGAGATAACAGAAGTCAACAGTGACTAAAATAACAAATCTTCACACTCAAACCCACAACCATAGTGAAGAGGTTAACAATTGCTATATCAGGAACTACATACATATATATTTACTCTTCCTTCCTTTCCTTACCACATTTCAAAAAGTTCTGTCTTTTGTTTTATTACTGACAGCACAGCAAATGCACAGCATTTGGCTAGAAAATTCCTGAAAATCAGTTTGCATTTGCAGCACAAGGCTTGTGAAATTCAAGAAAGCATTTATTCATAACTATGCAACACTGAAATAAGGTCAATGAAACCTTGCACATATAGATGCTATGTCTCTGCCAGGTGTATCAACAAAATGCATACAATCATAACCGAGCAGAGTAGCTGCTGATGTTTCTCAGACAGTGCAAGTGATGCTAAATTGAACTGCAGAATTCTATGGTTTTGGGTCATGTTACTAAAAGTCATGCCATTGACTGTACTCATTTTGTAAGCTGCTGAAGATTTCTGTCAATTATGAAAATTTCTGGGTAATCGTCATTCCTATCCATTTTTCTGTCTTGTTTGTGGGATGTGGGTGTTGCTGGCAAGGCCATGCTAACTACTGCCTTTCCTGATTGCCACTGAACCAAGTACCTTCTGACACATTTCAGACAGCAGTTAGAAGTGAAACACGCTAGTGTGCTACTTACAAAGTGTGCAAGTCGTACCAGCAGCTTTTCCTCTCTATTACACGTGTTCAATAGGCACATCCATTTGTAAAGGGAAAGCAACCTCTGAGTCAGAATTCCATCCCAGTTTCAGACAGAGAGTTCACAGGATCTGAATCTATGTGATGTAAGAGACCAGTCAACAGTATTGTACATTTCTCACCTAAATCCACTTTCTCTTCAACCTCACAGGTACATCTACATGTAACTTTGAACTTTGGTGTATCTGCTAATATTCATGCACAGGTTGCCTAGGGCTTCCTTGCCACCGGATCAAGGACGTGGATATGGTGAGGACCTACAAGTACCTGGTGGTGCACCTGAAAAGGCAGACTTGAGTGGAGCACCAACACAGAGGCTGTGTACAAGAAGGGCCAGAGTCACCTCTATTTACTGAGGAGACTAAGGTCCTTTGGAGTATGCAGGCCTCTCCTTCTCTCCTTCATGTGCTCTACCAATCTGCTGTTGCCATTATCTTCTATGCGGTGGTAAGCTAGGGCAATGGTGTCAACACGGGTCATGCCAACAGGCTCAATAAACTGATTAGAAAGGCTGACTCTGTTATAGGAGTCAAACTGGACACACTGGAGGCTGTGGTAGAACAAAGGACCCTACAGAAAATCCTGGCAATTCTGGACGATGTTTCTCACCCTCTGGATGCCACCTTGGCTGAACAGAGAAGCACTTCTACTAATAGACTAAGACAACTGTGCTGCTCCAAAGAGCGTTATATCAGGTCATTCTTACCCTCAGCCATTAGGCTCTATAATGAGTCAACTTATAGATGGAGAAGTGATAACGCCCTCCTGTTAGACTGTTTGTGGTAAGTTATTTTTTTCTACTTCTTTTCTAATATTTATATTTGTGCACTTGTAACGCTACTACGACGCTGTAATTTCCTTTGGGATCAATGATGTATCTATCTGTCTATCTATTTACATAGCTGGAGTTTTTCCACATTATAAGCAACCATGGATAGATGACTTGCTTTACCAGAATGGGATTGGGAATGTCAGGACTCTAACGGACAGTGCGTAGGCATTCAGATACTTCAGCATTAACCAAGCTGCCCTGAGAGAGATGAGCGGGAGGAGTCTATTTCAAAGAACAACATGCCATCTAAAAAGGCAATTTTGGAAGAGGAAGAGGAATGCTGTTACCATGAGATGAGTTTTGTCATCAAGAAATGAGCTAGTTTAATGTCTCAGTGTCTGCCACAAGATAATGAAAATCTTGTGACCCTCTGTCCTTCTATGGATAGAACAGAACCCCCTCAAAGACCAAAATGGACATCACTGTTTGGAGCTGTGGAAGGTAGGCAAGGTCCTTAATGAATAAACCCCCTCTGTTTTTACCAAAGAGAAACTTAAGAACTAGCAAAAGTAAATTGGTAGGTTTAGGGACAGGCTATATTACAGCAGAGTAGGTGCTGGATCTTTTAAAAGGTATAATATTAAGATAGACAAATGTCTAAGGCCTAAGAATGTGTATCCAGGAACACTGTGGGAGGCTAGAGAACAAAACGCAGGATCTCTGGCTGAGATATTTGAGACCGTGGTGAGGTGCTGATAGACTGGAGGGTGGCAAATGGAGTGCTTTACCTGAGAAGGGCAGCAAAGAAAAATTTGAGAACTATTGAGCAGTAGGTCTAACTTTTGTGGTAGGTAAGTTACTGGAGAGTATCCTGAGGGATAATATGTACTACAAAGCTTTAGAAAAGTTTCTACAAAATCCTCCAAATCTACTAACGTCAGCACCCACTCCCAGATCAACATTTTCTGCACTGAAGTGCTGATATTCAATTGATACTGATGCACAGGCATCGTTCATGTTCCAACACAAAAACACTCTACATATTTGCTTAAGGCAAGTACTAACTTGGCAACAGAGGAAATGATTTAAGGATGTTATCAAGGCTTCTATGGAAGAATGTAATTTCACCACTTACTCCTGGGAATCCCTTTCCTGGATGAACATGTGGGATGGCATTGAGAGCCTTGAGTTGATGCATCAGTAGCACACAAAAGCTAGACATAAAAGGTGGAACTAGCTCCAAGTACCCACCTGACAAACACCATATATGGCAGAGTTTGTAGTCCCCACATCAACCACCAGGGAAGCTACTGAAATGGAATGGAAACAAATTATCCTCAGTGCTGAGGAAATACCCAGGAAGAGTAAAAGAAACACGCTTATTGTGTGCACCCAGGTGAATGTACACCGAGAAAACTGAGCAGTATTTTGAAACAAATGGAATAGCCAATGAGAAGTCCATCCTAATTTTGCTGAGTGCATTGGATCTGAAGGCGTACACATTTGCTTCAAACTTTAACTGCTCCAACCAAACCAGTCAAAATGAACTTTGCTGATATCATAAAAGTAAAGCAGGAACATTTAGAACTGAAACTATATTGATTGCATGATCCATAAGCAGAATCAAAAGAAAGGGGAGTCTATTTCAGTGTATGTTGTTGGATTGGAAAAGTTGTCTTGAGCCTTGTCAGTTCAATGCTGGGCTTAATAATGCACTGATTGATAGTTTAATTTGTGGAATGTTAGAAAAAAGCAGTGAAAACTGGCTCCTAATTGAAGCATATTTAAAAGAGCAGTTGAAATAGCTATATCAATGGAAACAGCAGACAGACATACAATTGAGTTGCAGTCAGAAATTAAGTGAGCATGAACAAAATTGCAACAGTTAGACAGAGGCCTGCCTGGCTGAACAATTGGGTTACCATTGCAACAGGGACTCACATACACCAGATTAACACAGATTGAAAGGTGAAACTTGCAGAAAATGCAACAAAGACACATACAAAGAACGTGTCAGGCAGACAAATATAAGTGGACTGCCGGGGAAGAGAAAAATATAAAAAGTCAATTTGCAGTTTCAAAAAGAGCAATGATCGGTGTGCTGTTGATGAAAAGTCTGATAATGATGAGAGTGATGCAGGACTGGGTACTCCTGAGATTTGAAGTGTGAAAACTAGCAATACACAAGCAATATAGCTTACACCAAAAGTGAATGGCAAATTAATTTAAATGGAATTGGACACTGGTTCAGCAATGACATTCACAACAGTGAAATGCAGCAACCAACAACCCACATTGAGCTTGTATGTGGTGAAAACAGGAGGACCAGCATTGTGGGGTTGTGATTGGCTGAGACAATTACAACTTGATTGGAGATCCATCCAACATTTGCACGCTACATCTCCTGCAAAGAAGCCAACTGAAACCGAATTACTGGATGATGCCACAACTGTCTCCATACTGTACAGTACATCATGAACTGTTGCCCAACAGAGGGTAAACAGCTACTGGTACCAAGCTCTGTGCCTCTGGTTGGAAAGCATATTGGACTAAGGAAGAACCATGCTGTTCAGAGGGATTGTGAAAGTGATGAAAGCAGCAGTCTGACTACCACAGTTTTTGCCAGCAACATATCTAACTTCCAATTCCCTGGCCTGACCATTTCATTTTCACCATGGATGTGCAGATATTTCTACCTCCCATCAAGAAAGCCTTGAAGCTTTCCACTTCTTCCTCAATAAAAGAACCAACCAGTTCCCCTCCACCACCCTCCTCCATCTGGCAGAACTGGTCCTCACCCTCAGCAATGTTTCCTTTGGCTCCCCTCACTTTCTCCGGACTTGAGGGGTAGTCACAGGCACCTGCATATGCCCCAAGCTATGCCAGCCTCTTTGTTGCTACATAGAACAGTCCACGTTCCAAGCCTTCCCCGGTAATGCCCCCCAACTCTTCTTCCACTACATTGATGGCTGCTTTGGTGGTGCTTCATGCACCCATGTTGAGCTTGTCAATTTTATCAACTTTGCCTCCAACTTCCATCCGGCCCCTAAATTCACTTGGTCCATTTCAGACACCTTCCTGAACTTTCTGAATCTCACTATATCCATCTCTGGAAGGAAACTGTCAACTGGCATCTTTTATAAACCTACTGATTCCCACGATTATCTTGACTATACCCCTTCCCACCCTGTCTCCTGTAAAAATGCTATGCCCTTTTATCTCCACCATATCTGTTCCCAGGATGCAGCTTTCCTTTCCAGGACATCAGAGATTTCTTCTTCTCTGAGAATGAGGTTTCCATTCCCCACAATTGATGCTGCCCTCACCTGCATCTCCTTCATTCTGCCTATGTCCATGCTCACCCAATCTTTCCACCACTTAACAGTGATAGCGTTCCTCTTATCCTTACCTACCATCTCATGAGGCTCTGCATCCAACACATCTTCCTCCGCAACTTCCACCATCTCCAAAGGGATCCTACCACCAAAGATATTTTTACCTTCTCCCCCTCCATCACGCTTTCCATAGAGGCCACTCCTTCCATGATTCCCTTTTCTATTCGTCCCTCCCCAATAATCTCCCTCTCTCTCAGCACATATCCCTGCAAGCAGCCAAAGTATCACACCTGCCTTTTCACCCCTTCCCTCACCTCCACTCAGGGCCCCAGACAGTCCTTCCAGGTTAAGCAACACTTCACCTGCGAATCTGCTGAGGTTCTGTGTTGCGTCTGGTGCTTCCAATGCAGCCTCCTCTGCAGTGGTGAGATCTGTCGTAATTTGTGGGAACACTTCATCAAACACCTCCACTCCATCTGCCATAAGCGGAACTTCCCAATGGCCAAACATTTTAATTCCAATCCCCATTCCTGTTCTGACATGTTGGTCCATGGTCTCCTCTTGTGCCAAGATGAGGTTACTCTCAAGGTCTGGGTAGCCTTCAAAGGGATGGCATGAATATTGACTTCTACTTCTGGTAAAAAAAAATTCCTCCCCCTTCCCTCTTCTTGTATTCCCCACTCTGCCCTCTTACCTGCCTATCACCTCCCCCAGGTCCCACCTCCTTCTTCCCTTTCTCCTGTGGTCCACTCTACTCTCCTTCCTTTCCAGCCCTTTATCTTTCCAACCCACCTGGCTTCACCTATCACCTTCAAACTATCCTCTTCGCCTCCCCCCACCTTTTATTCTGGTGTATTCCTGTTTCCTTTTCAGCACTGAAGAAGGGTTTCGGCCTGAAACAAGTGACTGCTTACTCATTTCCGTAGATGCTGTCTGACCTGCTGTGTTCCTCCGCTACTTTGGTTTTCCAGCATCAGCAGGCTTTCTTCTGTTTATGATATCTGAAAAAGCTTCTGATATGTTAATCAGACAATTACTTACAAAATGTGGCTTGGTTTTAAGTGGAAGAGAGTTCAAGGAGCTTCAGGAAAGTTGCTGAAAGTTTCAGCTTTTGTGAATATGAAGAACCAGAGTCTACTCTGCATGAACTTCAATTTCGGGAGAAAAAAAGCTGCCTTTAAAAGTAGATGCAAAGAGCAAAGTCCAACTGGATGAATGGAAGGCCATAAAGAAAGGAGTCAATGGAGGTACAAAAATGGAGGATTTATCAGATGATGTTGTGAATGAGGAAAACAACAGGAGAGATCAGATTGTAAAGGGAGCAATAGGAGGATTAATAAGAGAATACTCTTATTACTGTCACCGACGTGGCAGTTTTGTCAAACTCATGTACCTGCAAGCTTGAACACCTATCGATCAAATCAATCAAACTCAAAAGTTTTCCTTCATAATCCTGACTGCAGTTTACCTACTACCAGTGGCCAACTATAATCAAGTGTTTGAGATACTGCATGATGCCATCTCCAAACAGGAAAAAGTCCATTCTGACACATTTCAGATCATAGTTGGGGACTTCAACCAGGGTTGTTTGAAGAAAACCCTACCCAATTGCCATCAGCATATAATCTGTAGCACCAGAGGTCCCAACACACCACAGTACTGTTACACTAAGATAAGGAATGCCTACCGCTCCAGGCCCAGACCGTATTTCGGTAAATCAGAGCACTTGGCTGTCCTTCTCCCTGCATACAGGCAGAGGCTAAAGAGCAAAGCTCCAGAGATTAGCACAGTAAAGAGGTGGTCACAGGAGGCAGAGGAGAGGCTACAGGACTGAGTTCTGTTCAAGGACTCATCTGTGGATCTGAATGAATACACCATGGTTGTCATGGACTTTATAAAGCAATTGTATATGAGTGTGTCCCCACAAAATCATTCAGAGACTTCACCAGTCAGGAGCCCAGTATGAATCATGAGATCTCCAATCTGCTGAGGGCCAGAACAAATCAAGTCTGGTGACCAAGAAAATTACAAGAGGTCCAGTTATGATCTCCAGAAAGCCATCTCATGGACGAAGCAAAGAGAAGCAAAGAGTGGGAATAAACGGGACCTTTTCAGAATGGCAGGCGGTGACTAGTGGGGTACCGCAAGGCTCAGTGCTGGGACCCCAGTTGTTTACAATATATATTAATGACTTGGATGAGGGAATTAAATGCAGCATCTCCAAGTTTGCGGATGACACAAAGCTGGGTGGCAGTGTTAGCAGTGAGGAGGATGCTAAGAGGATGCAGGGTGACTTGGATAGGTTGGGTGAGTGGGCAAACTCATGGCAGATGCAATTTAATGTGGATAAATGTGAAGTTATCCACTTTGGTGGCAAAAATAGGAAAACAGATTATTATCTGAATGGTGGCCGATTAGGAAAAGGGGAGGTGCAACGAGACCTGGGTGTCATTATACACCAGTCATTGAAAGTGGGCATGCAGGTACAGCAGGCGGTGAAAAAGGCGAACGGTATGCTGGCATTTATAGCGAGAGGATTCGAGTACAGGAGCAGGGAGGTACTACTGCAGTTGTACAAGGTCTTGGTGAGACCACACCTGGAGTATTGTGTGCAGTTTTGGTCCCCTAATCTGAGGAAAGACATCCTTGCCATAGAGGGAGTACAAAGAAGGTTCACCAGATTGATTCCTGGGATGGCAGGTCTTTCATATGAAGAAAGACTGGATGAACTGGGCTTGTACTCGTTGGAATTTAGAAGATTAAGGGGGGATCTGATTGAAACGTATAAGATCCTAAAGGGATTGGACAGGCTAGATGCGGGAAGATTGTTCCCGATGTTGGGGAGGTCCAGAACGAGGGGTCACAGTTTGAGGATAGAGGGGAAGCCTTTTAGGACCGAGATTAGGAAAAACTTCTTCACACAGAGAGTGGTGAATCTGTGGAATTCTCTGCCACAGCAAACTGTTGAGGCCAGTTCATTAGCTATGTTTAAAAGGAAGTTAGATATGGCCCTTGTGGCTACAGGGGTCAGGGGGTATGGAGGGAAGGCTGGGTTCTGAGTTGGATGATCAGCCATGATCATAATAAATGGCGGTGCAGGCTCGAAGGGCCGAATGGCCTACTCCTGCACCTATTTTCTATGTTTCTATGTTTCTATGAAGTGACAATTTTGGACTAAGCAAATCAACAAAGGATGCTCGACATTTCTGGCAGAGCTTGAATGCTATCACCTCTGATAAGGTTAAATCAAGCAACATGCTGTAGCTTCCAGATGAGTTCAATGCCTTCTATGCTTGCTTTGACCGTAAAAACAAGGAGTAAGTATCACAAACTCCCAGGGGCCCTGATGATCCTATGGTTTTGGTCTCTGAGGCTGGCATGCAAGCAGCCCTCAGGAGAGTGAACACACGAAAAGCATCCAGCCCAAATGAGGTACCTGGCTCAGTACTAAAGACCTGTGCTGATCAACTGGCTGGGGTGTTCACTGATATCTTTAACCTCTCAATTTGGCAGTCTGAGGTACCCACCTGCTTCAAGCAGGCTTTAATTATACCGGTGCCCAAGAAGAATGTGATAACCTACCTTAATGACCATCATTCAGCAGCATTTTCATTCACTGTGATGAAGTGTTTTGAGAGGATTTTGATGAAACATATCAACTCCTGCCTGAGAAACAACTTGGATCCACTCCAATTTGCCTACCAGAGAAACAGGTCCACTGCAGGTGCCATCTCATTGGCTCTTCACTCAACCCTGGAACATCTGAACGGCTATGATGCACACATCAGGGTGGTCTTTACTGACAACAACTCTGTATTCAAAACCCTCATTATCCCCTCAAAACTAACCAATAAGCTCCAAGACCTTGGCCTCAGTACATCCTTGTGAAATGAAATCTTTGATTTCCTCACCTGCAGACCCCAGTATGTTTGGATTGGCAACAACATCTCTTCCACAATTTCCATCAGCACAGGGGTATCACAGGGCTGTGTGCTTAGTCCCCTGCTCCAGTCATTTTACACTTATGACTGTGTGGCTAAGCACAGCCCCAATGCCAGATTCAAGTTTGCAGATGTCGTATGCCAAAGATCAAAGATGGTGATGAATCAAAATATAGGAGAGAGCTTGATGAGTGGCATTAGTATAATTGAAGCCTGCTTGAAGCAACAAACTCTTACTCAATGTCAGCAAGACCAAGGAGCTGATTATTGACTTCAGGAGAAGAAAAGAAGAGGTCAATGAGCCAGTCGTCATCAGAGGACCAGAGGTAGAGAGGGTCAGTGACTATACATTCCTTGGTGTTATTATTTTGCAGGACCTGCCCTGGGCCCAGCACACAAGTGCAATTATGAAGTAAGCAAGTCAGTGCCTCTAATTCTTTAGCAGCTTGCGAAGATTTGGCATGAAATTTAAAACTTTGACAAACTTCCATAGATGCCTGGTATGGAAACACTGATGCCCTTGAATGGAAAATCCTACAAAAAGTAGTGGATATGGCCCAGTCCATCATGGGTAAAGCCCTCCCCTCCACTGAAATGCTGTTGCAGGAAAGCAGCATCCATCATCAGAGACCCCCACTACCCAGGCCATGCTCTCTTCTCACTGTTGCCATCAAGAAGAAGGTTCAGGAGCCTCACATCTCACACCACCCAGATTCAGGAACAGTTATTGCTCCTCAACCATCAGGCCCTTCAACCAAAGGGGACATCCACTCAACTTCACTTGCCCCATCATTGACATGTTCCCACAACCTAAGAACTCACTTTCAAGGACTCTTGATCTCATGTCTCTATATTTATTGCTTATTTATTTATTTTTATTATTTCTTTCTTCTTGTATTTGCTCAGCTTATTGTTTTTTGCACAGTGGTTGAATGCCCAGGTTGGTGCGATCTTTCATAGTTTCTATGATGATTATTCTTCTGTGGGTTTATTGAGTTTTCCCACAAGACCATGAACCTCAGGGTTTTATATGGTGACAAATATGTACTTTGAACTCCAGTGAACGAGAGAGAGAGAGAGATGGAAAGAGAGAGAGAGGGGAGAGAGAGGGAGGGGAGAGAGAGGGAGGGGAGGGAGAGAGGGAGAGGGAGGGGAGGGAGAGAGGGAGAGGGAGGGGAGGGAGAGAGGGAGAGGGAGGGGAGGGAGAGAGGGAGAGAGAGGGGGAGAGGTAGAAAAAGAGAGGGGGAGAGGAAGATGGAGAGAGAAAGTGGGCGAGAGAGAAGGTGGAGAGAGAGAGAGAGAGAGAGAGGGAGAGAGACCTGCTTAAAGTAAAAACAAAACTGGACTTGCATTCCGGGCTCTTTTGTTTTCCTTTCAACTGGTTTAATATATTGAAGTTACTAAACATAACACTATAGATAGATGGGACCAAGGAAGATGACCAGCAGGCTTCGACAAGATGGGCCAAAGGGCCTGTTTCTGCACTGTGGTGCTCTATGATTCTAAAATGCATTAAATCCCCCTCCTTCTTCTTCTGCAAAGAGAAATACATTAGTATTTCAACTGTATTAGAGTTACAGTCCAGAGGAAAATCATGCAAACTCAGAGTTTCCTTGATCGAAATCAGTTGCAGAAACTTGTAAAATTAGTCGACTCCATTATGCATACCAGTCTCCGTAGTATCCAAGACATTTTCAAGGAGCGATGCCTTAGGAAGGCAACGTCCATCATTAAGGATCCCCACCACCCAGGACATGCCCTCTTCTCATTGTTACTGTTGGGAAGGAGGTACAGAAGCCTGAAGGCACACACTCAGCGATTCACGAACAATTTCTTCCTCTCTGCCCTCTGATTTCTAAATGGACATTGAACCCATGAACACTACTTCACTACTCTTTAATTTCTGTTTTTTTACACTACTTAATTTGACTTAACTATTTAAATAGACACACACACACACATATATAAACTCAGTTTTTTCCTCTATATCTATTTATGCATTTCATTGTACTGCTGCTGTACATTAACAAATTTCATGACATATGCCAGTGACATAAAATCTGAATCTGATGGCATTTTTTCACAAAATCCAGTCTAACAAACTTATGAGATTAAATGTCTCTTTCCTATAAACTCTGTTCTGATATTTCATGATAAGTGTTCTTAATTGTTGATCACTTTATTAAGGCCAGATGCCTATCTGTGAAACACACCACTTCCGTTGGGTTGACCACATGGCTTCTTCTATAACTTAAAAAAAATCGTATTTAATAGGTATTGATTGAATAGTATTGCTTCTCCCTCTTCCATTACTGCCATGAGAATCTGCAAAAATAGACATACTTTTCATTGCTTCTCTGTTGCATTACAACACCATGGCAGGAGTCACAGGCCATGTATCATTCACAGCACTAATAGAGTTATTGGGTCACTTGAGACTTAAGCCAGTCAGCAAGTTTATTGCTTTCTATTTGGTTCATTCATTGTCTGTTCATCGACTATTGCTCAATATTCAACACCGTCATTCCCACAATCCTGATTGAAAAGTTGCAGAACCTGGGCCTCTATACCTCCCTCTGCAATTGTATCCTTGACTTCCTAACCAGAAGACCACAGTCTGTGTGGATTGGTGATAACATCTCCTCCTCGCTGACAATCAACACTGGGGCACCTCAGGGGTGTGGGCTTAGCCCACTGCTCTGCTCTCTCTATACACATGACTGTGTGGCTAGGCATAGCTCAAATACCCTCTATAATTTGCTGATGATACAACCATTGTTGGTAGAATCTCAGATGGAGACGAGAGGGCGTACTGGAGCAAGATATGCCAACTAGTGGAGTGGTGCCACAGCAACAGCCTCGCACTCCATGTCAGTAAGATGAAAGAGCTGATTGTGGACTTCAGGAAGGGTAAGATGAAGGAACACATACCAATCCTCATAGAGGGATCAGAAGTGGAGAGACTGAGCAGTTTCAAGTTCCTGGGTGTCAAGATCTCTGAGGATCAAACCTGATCCTAACATATTGATGTAGTTATAAAGAAAGCAAGACAGTGGCTATACTTCATTAGGAGTTTGAAGAGATTTGGTATGTCAACAAATACACTCAAAAACTTGAATAGATGTACCTTGGAGAGCATTCTGACAGGCTGCATCACTGTCTGGTATGGAGGGGCCACTGCACAGGACTGAAAGAAGCTGCAGAGGTTTGTAAATCTAGTCAGCTCCATCTTGGATACTAGCCTACAAAATACCCAGGACATCTTTAGGGAGCGGTGTCTCAGAAAGGCAGCGTCCATTATTAAGGACCTCCAGCACCCAGGGCATGCCCTTTACTCACTGTTATCATCAGGTAGGAGGTACAGAAGCCTGAAGGCACACACTCAGTGATTCAGGAACAGCTTCTTCCCTCTGCCCTCCGATTCCTGAATGGACATTGAACCTTTAAACACTATCTCACTTTTTTAATATATATTATTTCTGTTTTTGCACAATTTTTAATCTATTTAATATATGTATACTGTAATTGACTGATTGATTTCTTATTCTTCTGTTTGTATTGCATTGAACTGCTGCTGCTAAGTTAACAAATTTCATGACACATGCCGGTGATCATAAACCTGATTCTGATACGATCAAAAGGCTCAACTTTTTAAACCTCCATCTTCCCCTTTCTCTTTTACATCCATGCAAAACATCGTTTATCTCTAATGTTGCCATTTAATTCTTGATGGTTTCTGACCTGCTGTGTATTTCCAACATTTTTTCTTGTTACTTAAGAGCTCTAAGAGTTGATTTCAGAAATGAAATCTTTTGAACTGTAAACTGTCAAGTTTACCAAGATATAAACAAGCTTCACAGAGCAGCAATCTCAAGTTGGCAGTTACAAACCATGATATTTGTAAAAGATTATGCTAGCTGCAACTATTTCAGTTATATTTGAAAATTGATACTTTATGTAAAAATATGTGCAAATAGAGTTGTCACTAAATTTAAGCCCCTTTGAATTGTGTCTCTCTGAATTTGGAATACCTCAACAAAAAACTACAAGTAGTTAATCCCTGATAAAACATCAATTGCCAATTAAATTGTAAACCCCACAAAATTTCCACTCATGCTAGTCATAGAGACAGCGGCTAATTATAACATGCTTGAGTTAAGACCACAAGGTAGTGTGGTGTTAATCCATTTGACGATATCAGCCCTCAGTCTGGAAATCATGCTGAAAGGACAGATGCTTCCGGTCTTCAAATGATCATAGATATCACATCACTTCAACAATACTCTTTAATTATGGTGTTTTTTAAATTTCTTTGCTCTTTATATATAACGTTTCAAACCAGAAATGAACACTGCCTAGTGAGAAGATCTTTACAATCAGTTGGATTCCATTTCTTTGGGGAAAGACAACCCAATAGTTTGATAGATTTTATAAGTGTTACTGTCTAGGCCCCACTACAGTCACTAATGAACAAACTGTACACACATAGTTCTGAATGTTGAAACTTTCTTAGAACCTGTAATATATACGAACCTAAATTAGGTAACAAAATATAGATGTCCTTTTCTACATTGCCTTGACACATTACTTTCCTGAGTTATATTTTTAAACACAGGATGCAAAGAGAAACATTAGTTATTTTAGCAAGGCAGTTGATAGTAATCATTTATTTCATTTTTTTGATTTATAAACATCCCAGAGGCTGATAACTACACAGGAAAATTCCACAAGGAGAAGGAAGAAAGTATTGAATCCGCATTCATTACATTATTGAATAAATCAAATAATGTCATGCAATTAACTCTGCCATTATCCACAGACGGATTTAGCAATCCCAGTCACAAAATCAAAATATTATAAATGATGCAAAGCTGAAATGAAAACAGAAAATGCTGAAAAACTTAAAACAGAAGATATCTATTGTGGAGAAGGAAAAAGAGTTAACATTTCAGGGAGATGAATTTCTGATGAAATATCACCAACCTGCAACATTAGGTTGCGTGTTTTGTCACTGGCAGTTACTGGTAGTTCTGTGCCAATCCAAAGTTTCCTTGGCATTCAAACCTGTGGAAAGTCCCAGCTCCTAACTGCAGAATTTGTCCAAGGTGGTGGATTTGGCCCAGTACATCACGAGTGAAGCTCTCCCAATCATTGAGCACATCTACAGGGAATGTTTCCTTGGAGAAGCAGCATCCATCATCGGAGATCCTCACCACCCAGGGCATGCTCTTTCCTTGCTGCTGCCGTCAGGTAGAAGATGCAAGAGCTTCCAAGACTTGCACCACCAAGTTCAAGAATAGGTACTAATTTCCCTCTAATTTTTAGTAGTCAGTGTGCGCAAAAATCTTATGTTGTGCAAATTTTTTTCCTGTGACAAAAGTATGTGCGCACTGAATGCACACATGGCAGAGTTTATGTAGGTTTACAAAATATTTGACATAAAACTGCACAGAATAGCAACAAAATAACATACATATTTAAGACACTCAGTTATTTTTTCTCTCTCCTGTCTTTGGCATTTACCCATTCTTTGTAAACTCTATCTAGGCTAATAGAAGTTTCATCCAATTGATAGCTTTTGATTCTCATTAACATATCCAAATGACATTCACCTAAGCGGTTTCTCAGCTTGTTTTTGAGTTGATTTATTAGGCTAAAACTTCGCTCACGGTCCGCACTAGACGCAAGAAAGGCTCTCCCAATGTCCATCAACTGTGCAAGGTCGCAAAACTGTTCATTTTGAAGTACAAATGCCACCATTTGAGCAAAGTTTGAAATCAGTTTGGGTTTAATTTTTTCTTGCACAGAAAATTTGAAATCATTAAACTGTCTAACTATTACAGTATTTTCAGCTAGAAAATCATGATGTTTTAGACATAAGGCATTAACTTGTTCATCGCCAAATGTGAAGTCACAATCTGTAAAAGCTGACCATTCTTGTACCTCATCTTCAGGAAACCTTTCTTCTAAATGAACACAAAGACTATTTATAAAAGTCAACAGTGAACTTGTATCTACTGTGACGTTTTCTTCACGTTGTTGGATTAGCAAAACTTTAACTTTGTCACTCCACGAAACATTGTCTCCCAGATACTGCTTTCTTATCTTGTCAATTTTGCCTCGCGCAAAATCAAGTGAATCAATCGGGGTCAGGCCACTCTTTTGCAGAATCTTGCACAGTGCAGTCAGTTCATCAAAGACATCACTTAAAACCTGTAAAGTTACTTTGTATGTGATGTTTATCAATTTCTTGCGACACTATTTAGCGACAGGGTAATCTGACTGATCATTTTCAATAAAAACTTAGTAAGTTATCTACAGGATTTGAAACAGATCTTTATAAACTTTACGATATGAACACTGTCCGCCAAAGATGGCTGCCGCCGTGATGCAGCTGTACAAACTGGAACAGGAAAAGTGAGGTGACATAAATTAATGACGTGCATTGTGGTATTTGAAAAACCGACTAACTAGTTAACAGAAACATTTAACTAAAAGATTATTTTCAATAAGTACAATTATTAATTGCTACACTATTAACTAACCTTTTGTGCACACATTAATTTCGTTTGTGCGCTGTTTGAAAAACATGTGCGTGCACATATGCGCACAGCTTAGAGGGAACATAGGTTACTACCCTTCAACCATCAAGCTCTTGAACAAAACGGGATAGCTACGCTCATTTATTGTTATTTCATGCTTGTTATTTATTGCTATTTATTTATTACCTGTATTTGTGCAGCCTATTTGCAGTTTACATTCCTGATGTTTACAGTTTACAGATCCTGTTTACAGTTACTGCTCTATAGATTTGCTAAGTATGCCTGCAGAAAAAGAATCTCAGGGTTGTATGTGGTGACATGTAGGTACTCTGAAAATAAATTTTATTTTGAATTTTATCACACGTAATCAAAATATACAGTGGAATGTGTTGTTTGCATTATCAGCCAACACGCCCAAGGGTGTGCTGGGGACAGTCCGCAAGTGATGCCACACACTCCCGTGACAACACAGCATGCCTGCAGTACTCGGCAGAACAACACAGAGCACAATGAAGTTGTCATGGTCTGGATCGGGTTCCCTTTAAATTTACTTTGTTTGTGTTACGATCCAGACCGTTGACTCCCTGTTTCCCTTTGGTTCCCTGTTTTCCCGTGTCCTTCGGGCTTGGTGATTGGAGGCAATTTACTCTTGGCTGAACCAGCGGTTTATAAGTCTCTAGCTTTCAGCTGTTAGGCATGAGAGCATTAACAAAGTCATCGTAGGTACTGCGAGCCAATGTCATGTGGCCAGAGCAAGCCTAGTCTCCTCCTGAAGCAAGTGCCAGCAAGTCGCCTTCCCTTGTCAGTACGGGTCAGTCAAAGTTAACCTGCTGGTGGTGAGTCAAGAGCTCGCCGCGGCTTGGAGCATACCTGAGCCCAGTTATAGTACTGTCCATCGTTGTGTGGTCTCCGTATCCATGTCGTGCATCTAAAAGGGGTCCCAGCCCTGTACCCTGGAAGGGTCCTGACCCTGTGTCAAGAAGAGTCCCGACTCCATCCTGTGTATAGGGAGGATTCCTGGCTCTATGTTTTATGTCCTGTGTTTGAGTCTGTCCCATGAATAAGAAGAGTTCCTGGCTCCGGAGGCTCCAAGTATCAAGTCCTGGCCCTGGCAGCTCCAAGTCTCAAGTCCTAGCCCAGACTCTTAGTCCCAGCCTAGTCCAGGGTCTGTCTTTGTCCAGCACTCTATTCCTGCTTCTGCTTTGCTCTCCTTGCAACGAGCATAGTGTTTTTGTGTCTTGCATTTGGGTCCATCCCCGCTACCAGCTGGGATTGTGATCAGCATCAGGAGAGCAATCCTAACAGGGACAAGTAGAGTGACTGAGGGGGAGAATGAGCATCGGGGAAGTGGTAGGGTGAGCCGGGAAAGAGAGTGAATCAAGAGAGAGGAAGAACTAAGGAGGAAGGAGCTAGGAGGGAAGAAGTTGAGTGAAGAGAGAGAAGGAGCTACCATTGTGACAAAAGTAGAATACATGCAACAAAGCAAATCCCGTTCCTCCCTTCCACCCACCCATGCACCTGCAGAGCCCTCGAACCCCATTAAACTTCTGCCAAGTTAGACTGGCACAGGAAAAGTGCATTTGTCCCTTAAATGAAGAGCAACTGCTGTCAGACACATGTTAGTGTTATCAATGGCCAGTTTTGAACTAAATGGTTTACTTAATTGTTTTCTAATGTTTTATCCTTGTTATTTTTAATTTTTTAATTTCTTCCATTAATGAATTAATGAGTTGCAAATGGATTTGAAAGTTCCTGAAGGACAGTGGCATGTGAATTATCTAGGAATACCCCCCAGCCACCTTGCTTGTATGCCCATCATGTTACATCACTCTCAAAATCTCCCAATTTTTATCGGTAAAAAGAAATCAGCTGTGGTGAAACCCTAACATGAAGTGAATCAGTTCATAATGCTTGTCAGAATTACTTTCTTAATTGGAAGTCTTTGGATTGAAGATGGCCAGTTAGCACAGCCAGTATCATAGCCTGCACACCAGCTAACACTCTCACTTGGTCTTAATCCAATGGCAACAAAGTCTAAGGCTACCGGAGACCAGACTTAATTGCACTAATTCAGACCCCACAGATCATGAGAGCACATTTCTTAGACCCTTTCCACATCTTTTCCTGCTGTCTCAGCTCCTTCTCTCTCTTCACTCAACTCCTTCCCTTTTAGCTCCTTCCTCCTTAGTTCTTCCTCTCTCTTGATTCACTCTCTTTCCTGGCTCACCCCTCCACTTCCCCGATGCTCACTCTCTCCCTCGGTCACTCTACTTGTCCCACTCAGGGTTGCTCTCCTGATGCTGATCACAATCCCAGTCACACTGCAGTCCCAGCAGACGCATCACACAAAGCCCGTGGCCTGGCCCCCTCCTGGAAGATCTCAGAAGAATCTTCTGCCGCCTTCCTGACGTTGCCTAATGCCAGCAGATTGTATTGCCAGGTGCTCTGTGGGTGTACTGTTGGCTCCTGGTACATGGTTCCTCAGTAAATGGAGGTGAATGCATTCCTGGGAGTGGCAGTATTTCATTCCAATCCCCCTGATCTCTGCTGTCCTCTGAGTCCCACGCTGCTCTTAACCTCATCTCCTCTACTCTTAACTAATAAATTGGACTGGCATTGTGGATCAGCAACATAGGAATGAGCAGCCCAGCTGTTGGCAGAATTGTTTGATGTTACTTTATCAGCTCTTCTCATGCTGCATGGCATTTAACTGATGAACATGAACCACTTAGTTATGTTTCTCCACAGAAACAGTGTAAAGTTGTACAGAACACTAACAGTCCAGCTGGCCCACCACATCCACGCCAACAACACTAATCCCATTAAAATAATCTCTTCCCATTCCCACCTATTCCCCAGATTCTAATTACCTCACTTTATACCAGGGGCAATTCGTGGCGGATAATTAACTTCAACTTCCACATAGAGAGCATCACAGATCTGGACCCAGTAGTTCCACCATTTTACCACTCCTTTGAGCTTTGAGTACTCAAAGTCCGTGTCAAACTTGCACCAACTTTCCACACACCCCATCTCAACAAGTCCTTCTCGGGGGTCATTGGCCAAAAGGAAAATGTCTGTTAAATGTTAGACCTGGGCCCTCTTTCGTTCGGAAATGAGAGAACGTGCATTGTTGTAGAAGGGCGCTGGCGATTTTATTATTGAGAACGGGCAATGAAAGGGCTCCACACTGGTTCTTGTTGGTCTGGGTTCTTCGGGTATTAGGTATCGATTAACAGGTTTCACAACACTGGAGAGCTGGGTGAGTGTTATTGAGAATCATAGCTTCCAACGCATGTGTTTAGTTCATTGTATTTTAGTGTCCCCGCTGATAAACTCCAGAACAAAGGAATTTAGGTTTCAGATCGCCGGTGCAGCAGCAACACAACATTTTGTTCAACAGAATAGTCAAGAGTGGTTCTGCTAGAAAACTGCTGAGTTCTCCTGATGCGAGATAGACACCTCTTCATGTAATTCCCCCTTATTATATTGGGGCGCCTCTGACTTGGCCTGCTCTTGAACTGAGGGAACACTTGCCATACTTTATGGAACTAGCTGTTCACAGCCGGAGAAAACAGCTCGCCTTGTTCACCGCGAGCCTGGCTGCTCCAAGCTCGTTCAATTATTTACCCAAATACGCTCATTGATGTCTCGCAGCAGGTATCGCGAATTACTGTCTACCCATCACTTCTACGCCCGTGACTCTCCGCGAATGCTGTTCAAACTATGAAGTACACAACATGTTAGAAATTTGGTGCAACCTTCTAGCCCAATGCTATGTGCAATGTTGCGAGAAACGTCAACTATTTCCTGTTTGTCCTTGGAGTGGTAGAGTACCGAACAGATCAGAGGAGCGGCTGGCCGAGGCTGCATTCGCAGTACGGAACCGCGCACGCAGAGTCGGGGTGCAATGGGTACGTGCAAAAGCTCGAGTCTGGAGCGGTGCAGTTCATAGAAACTGTCAAAGGGCTTTCTTGAAATATGGTTGCCTCGCGGAATATGAAGCCGTCCAGACTTCGTCTAATTGCGTGTAAAGATTACGGTGTTGTTAGTACTATAATGAAAGAACGGAGTGGGGCCACTGAGAACCCTCAACAAATGCCCCACTTTTAAGAAGCATCCTTCGTGACAGGGAGTGAGCTAGTGACTTTGTCAAAGTATTTAGCCGAAATTGCTTAAGCATCGGGACCATCGTCTTTGTCTTGAGCTCGTATACTTGAGGTTACGATCACCTCATGAAAAGTTAGACCGCTGTGTGAAGAGAGCTCTTCGTCCTGCTCTTACCCCGCGAGCTTTACTTGTTAGATATCGGAGAGGAAAATTGTATTACTGTATATCATAACACAAGTGGCGAACACAGGGTGACTGATAGTGCAGGCAGTGCATTCCGTATGTATTGGGAGTTCAACATGAAGAGGTACATTTCTCATTTACTGGTGTTTTGAGTTAATAGTATTTTGCCGAACTTCACGGTACCAAGAGCGGCTGGGTCTGTAATAACTGCAATTAATTACAGAACACACTGTGCTGAAAACGCTTGGATGGCGGTTCATGTGGTGTAGGAGACTCTTCCCACTTGACTGTAAATCTATACTAACAACGACTTACTTTATTTGTACAGATCAAACGCACAGCTGTCCCTTTGGATTTTGGGGACTTTTGGGCGTTACTGCCCTGGCTCTAGTAACTTCTCTTATAATGAACGTTTTCTACTGTATTTCAACCAATCAAAAAGGTGAGGATCTTTTTCAATGTCTAGCCTTAATTTTTCATTTGTACCAAACTCCTTCGTGCACTCAAATTTGTAAGAAGTGATTTGCTGCATTAGACCTGTTACTCCGAGTCTGATCTTCCACAGACATTAATGGGCATTAGAAGGTGTAGGCCGATGGTCCGGGTGCAGGTCATGGGAGTAGGCAGTTAAATGGTTCTGCACAGACTAGATGGGCCGAAGGGCCTGTTTTATCTATTTATCAGGGTACAGTTACAGAGTAGGCCCTTCCAAGCCCTTTGAGCTGAGCTGCTCAGCAATCCTCTGATTTACTCCTGGCCTAATCCTGGGACAGTTTATAACGACCAATTAACCTACCAACCGGACAGGGGGAGGAAACCAGAGCACCCGGAGGAAACCCACACGGTCACGGGGAAAACGTACAAACTCCTTCCGACCAGCAGCTGGAATCGAACCCAGGTCGCCTGCACTGTATAGTATTGTGCTAACCACTGCGCTACCGTGCTGTACTTTCCCATGACTCTGTAGATGGGTGGAAGGGCAGATAGTGTTGAGGAAGCAAGGCATCTGCAGGAGGACTTAGACAGACTGGGGGAATGGGCAAAGAAGAGGCAGGTGGAATATAATGCCTTGAAGTGCAAGGTCACGCACTTTGGTGTGTGCTATTTTGAATGGCCTAATTCTGCTCTTATGTCTGATGGACACTCAATAAGCATGCAAATCCTGCAGCAATTTCTTTGTTCACTGAATCCTTTAAGACGTGTGTCCTGTTAAGCAGGACCTTGCATTGTGAAGGCACTGATCTTCGTGCATGAACTCAGTGTGGCTGAAGGAGAAAAACAATGGAGTAACAATCACAAAGGACAAGTACTGAATTACTGAAACAGAGATGTGTCAAAAAAGGGGGAATAAAACCAGGACAGAAACGATTACAGGCTGACTGCTTTTGAAAGCTTCTTTTCACTTCCTGGGTTTGCTGATTGAATGGACATTTATAGGAGACGGACTTGACATCCACTTTGTACCATAAAGACGGAATAGACCAGGTATCTGTTGTTTAGGGGACAGAAAATGAGAGGCGAACTTATTGAAATCCATAAGATCTTATGAGGGTTGAGAGAATAGATGCAGGTTGATATATCCTTTGGCTGGCTATACTGGAAATTGGAACTCAAACAACAGGAATTCTGCAGATGCTGGAAATTCAAGCAACACACATCAAAGTTACTGGTGAATGCAGCAGGCCAGGCAGCATCTCTAGGAAGAGATACAGTCGACGTTTCGGGTCGAGACCCTTCGTCAGGACTAACTGAAGGAGTCCGTCCTGACGAAGGGTCTCGGCCTGAAACGTCGACTGCGCCTCTTCCTATAGATGCTGCCTGGCCTGCTGCGTTCACCAGCAACTTTGACGTGTGTTGCTGGAAATTGGAATATTGATCTCAAAAGAAATCTGGATGACATCTTCATGCAGATTTCAGTGATCTTTGGAATTCTGTACCAAGTGAACTGAGGAAGTTAATTTAAGAGTTTGACTGATATGTTAGATTTTGAGGAAAAGAATGGATATGCAAATATTGAAGAAAATAATACTGAGGTAAAAGATAAGCTATGATCTTATGGAATGGAAGAGCATGCATGAGGATACTGAATGGGCTATTCCTACTTCTGTGTCTAAAACATTCTAAATGTAAACAAGGCCTATTTATCACTTACTTTGAGATGTTGCAGATATTCAAAATTTGACTATCTTACATCCAATGACTATCACATTAACTATTCCTTTAATAAATTTAAATTGGGTTATGGGATAACAATATTGAAGGTCAAAATTGTTAGCTAGCCTTCAAGTTCTCAGAGAAGTGCATTTGATACTGTATTTTTTCCCAAATGTGCTGAAGCAGAAAGTAATGATTAGAGAAATTAAAGTATTGAGTTAAGTGTTAAGTGAGTGGTAGATAATGCAGACCTCGCTGCTCTTCCCTCCAATACATTGTTTTGAAATCATCACTGTAATGTTACTTTTATGAGTGGCCATTTTGCCAGAGTTATGTTAAACTCACGATTATATAGGCAAAAGTACTTCTGCAAATTTAATCAGAAATGTCAAGTCCTAGCCCCATGTAATATGGAGATTGAACAGTTTACATGTTAAATATGGAATGTGGAAACCAGCCTTGATTTTGGTGATTTGAATTTCAATTTCTGGAAGAAATAAATAATATTCTTTTCTGTTGGTTGCTCCTTCACATTCAAAACAGATAAACTGCAAGTTCTAAAAGAGCAACTGGAAGACAACAGTTCAGGAAGAAATAATACTTTGCAGATAACTACCAGCATGCAGGATATCACAACACTCCCAATCAGCTGCAATGCACATACTTTGAAATATAATTCGATATATTTCTGTTGTGTAAGAAAAATAAACTGCAAGCACATAGGACTCCATCCTCTTAAGTAAGCATTTGAAAAACAGAAATAGCAGTCTAAGCTGAAAAAAAAATCTGAGTTTTGAATGCAATTTGCTTTAATGTTGTTTGAAATTAAATCAAACAGGACTTGCTTTGTTAAATCGTTACAGCTGTCAGCTATCTTTCAGATGTTATAGCAGTTTGTTTGGTCTTTTAACAGTTTAACGTAAGAATAACTACTCCATTCCCTTATTTACAGCACCCAGATTAAGAAATCAAAGTGTCAATCAATTGCAGAGGTATGGCCATAGAACTGCTTTTTTTAAACATTTAGATATATTTATGAAATTATTGAATAAACGAATTTTCCTTTGCTCTGATGTTGCTTAACTAAAAATTACATTTATATATTTTTATCAATGTTTGCCAAGCAGATTATCCTCACCATGTTTTCTCTGAAATTCAGACTACTTAGGTATATATTGTACATATATAGGCAGATAAATAGATAGATAGAGGTGGCTACTATCTCTGAATATTTGCATGTTACTCTAAATTTTGGAATACACATATCTTCAAACTTACATGATTTAATTACCTTATTTAATGTATGTTAGGATATTATAATTTATTGGAGATGGGTTCAGATACGGCAATAGAGAAGCTGAAGTTTTTGAGTGAAGGTACCACTTTTATAATGAATTATTAGACACAGTTAGCTATCTTCAAACAAACAAGTCAAATTTTATAAATCTGGTAGGGGCCAGAACAATCTGTATTTTCTCTCTATTAAAAATGCTACTGCTTTCTTCATAACAACATATTGATGTGCAAACTATATTTGAAGTAATCTAAGTCTTGTCAAGTGTTTCTGAGTAATAATTTGAAATAATTTATGATGACAAACCTATTTTTCATTAATACTAGTTTTCTTGACCATATTTGAACGTAGGATTAATTTGCCCTAAAATCCCCTGTTCAGACTGGTATTGGTATTGAATGCAACAAAAGGAATACTCGTAGCCATAATCTTTACAGAAAAACTGTAATCTATATTTATATAAGATGTCACAAACATGAAAAAATCTGCAGATGCTGGGAATCCAAAATAACACACACAAAATGCTGGAGGAACTCAGCAGGCCAGGCAGCATCTATGGAAAAGAGTAAACAGTTGATTTTCGGTCTGAGACTCTGCATCAGCACTCATGAAGGGTTTCGGCCTGAAACATCGACTGTACTCTTTTCCATAGATGCTGACTTGTCTGCTGAGTTCCTCCAGCATTTTGTGTACTTTGCTTTATGCAAGATGTTTTCTGTACAAGATTACTGGCAGCTCCTAGTCTGACTATATCAAATGTGTTAAGAAAAGAAGATTACGTGGAAAGGAGGAATAATTTTCCCAGAGGTGTTTTTTTTTTGCTTTAGATTGGGGAATTTAAATTAAGGGTCAAATCTTGAAGGGACAGGGTAGAATAGAGAAGCAACAGGTGATGGCAAATCTTAACTCCATTTAGGATCAACTATGTGGGAATGGAAATGAGGACAAAAAGAAGTGGTCTGACTTTTTTGGCAAGAATATTTAGAAGGCAATGTGATGTGTTCACTTCAGAATTTGAAGACGCTTTTAAGAGGACTACTGTTACTTAAAAGTCTAAGTTTCAGAAATGGGAAACACATTAACAGGCTATCTTCTTCACTGAAAGATGGGAAACCTTCTGAGGTGAATCTAGTTTTACAGTATGAATCTGAAGCTATTGTGAAATCTTAGGTGTAGTTTGGCATCTTAATGGATTTTCAGGAAAATAGACTTTTCAGTCTTTCTAGTGGCACATGTAACTGCAATGACACATAATTGAAATACACCTCCTGGAGAGTGGAGCTCTGCACGCTTATACTTGGTGTCAGAACCTCAGCATGATCCAGAGCATGAGGTGCTGGACAGATAACTTGGAGCTGCTTGTCTGAAGCATGGAATCCCTGGGTACTGATGTTAGACGTTCACTCCCATTACTCTTATATTTGTAGACTGATACAGCATGGAAACACTTCGGCCTAACTCATCCATGCCAACCCGGAGGTTTACGTGAGCTAGTCCCCATTTGCCTGCATTTGGCCCGTATCCTCTAAACCTTTTTTTATCTATGTACCTGTCAAATGCCTTTTAAACATTGTAGTTGTCCGCGCTTCCACCAGTATCGCGTTGCTTATACCACCACCCACTGTGTGAAAAGATTGGCCATCAGTACACTTTAGAATCTTTCCTCTCTGACCTTAACTACACGTTTTCTAGTTTTAGACTCTCCTACCCTAGGTAAAAGAGAGTGATCATCCACCCTATCTACTCCCCTCATTTCATTCTTCCATATGGCCACACCTCAACCTCCAATGCTCCATGGAAAAGAAGTTCCAACCTCCTTATAACTCTTTCCCTCCAATCCCAGCAACATCCTTTTCTGCATCCCTTTCAGTTTAAAGTCATACTAGTGCTCCACTGGGTGGGGGGTTTAAACTAGACTAGCAAGGGGAAGCGGACCAGAGTTCTAGAATAGATAGTGGAGAGTTATGGAGACAGATCAAGACCTCAGACATAATCAGGAATCAAAAGGTTGTGCATGGTGCAACTAATGTCCTGAGCTGCATTTTTCGATGCAAGAAGTCTCGTAGGAAAGGCAGATGAGCTCTGGATGTGGATTAACACCTGGAATTATGATATTGTAGCCATTAGTAAGGCTTGCTTGCAGAAGGGGCATGATTGCCAGCTCAATATTCCAGGGTTCTGTTGTTTTAGACACGACAGAGCGAGAGGGTTTAAAGGAGGAGGGGTGGCGTTACTAGTCAGAGAAAATGTCACAGCAGTGCTCTGTCAGGACAGACTGGAGACCTTATCTAGAGAGGCGTTATGGTGGAACTGAGGAATAAGAAAGTATGGTGATGTCATTGGGACTACAGACCACCCAACAGTCCACTGGATTTAGAGGAACTAATTTGTAGAGAGATTGCAGACAATTGCTAGAAATACTGGTTATTATAGTAGGTGATTTTATCTTTCCACATATTGACAGGTACTCCCATACTGTAAAAGGACCAGATGGGATACAGTTGTCAGATGTGTTCAGGAAAGTTTCTTTCATCAGTATGTAGAAGTCCCAATGAAAGAGTGTGCAATACTTAATCTGCTATTAGAGAATGAGACAGGGCAGGTGACAGAAGTCTGTGTGGGGGAACACTTTGCACCTAGTGATCACAATGCCATTAGCTTCAAAGTAAATTTGCAAGAAGATGGCTCTGGTCTGCAGGTTGAGATTCTAAACTGGAGAAAGGCCTATTTTGATAGTATCAGAGAGGATCTGGCAAGTGTGGATGTGACAGGCTGTTTTCTGGCAAAGATGTACTTGGTAAGTGGGAGACCTTCAAAAGTAAAATTTTGAGAGTACAGAATTTGTGTGTGCCTCTCAGAATAAAAGGTAAAGATAACAGGTGTAGGGTACCTTGTTCTTCAAGAGATATTGAGGGCCTGGTTAAGAGAAAAATGGAGGTACATAGCAGGTATAGTCAGGTAGGAACAAATGAGGTACTTATTAAGTATAAAAAATGCAAGAGAACATTTCAGAAATAAATTAGGGAGGCTAAAAGAAGACATGAGATTTCCCTAGCAGACCTAGTGAAGGAGAATCCTAAAGAATTCTACAGATATATTCAGAGCAAAAGGATTTTGAGGGACAAAATTAGACCTCTGACAGATCGGAATGGTAATCTACACATGGAACCAAAGCAGATGGGGGAGGTTTTAAATGGATTTTTTGAATCTGTATTTACTCAGGACACAGATAGATTCTGTGGAAGTGAAGCAAAGCAGCATTGACTTCATGGACCCTGTACAAATTACAGAGGAGGAGGTGTTCACTGTCTTGAAGCAAATTAGGGTGGATAAATCCCCAGGACATGACAAGGTGTTCCCTCTGACCCTGTGGGAGGCAAGTGCAGAAATTACAGGGGCCCCTGCAAAGACATTTAAATCATCCATAGTGACAGGTGAAGTACTAGAGGATTGGAGGATAGCCAATGTGGTTCCGCTGTTTAAGAAATGTTCTAAAAATAAACCAGGAAATTATAGGCCAGTGAGCCTGACATCAATAGTGGGGAAGTTAGTAGAAGGGATTCTAAGGGACCAGATATATGAGTATTGGATAGACAAGGACTGATTAGAGATAGTCAGCATGGCTTTGTGGATGGCAGGTCATGTCGAAACAATGTTATAGAGTTTTTGAGGAAGTTACCAGGAAAGTTGATGAAGGCAAGGCAGTGGATGTTGTCTACATGGACTTCAGCAAGGCATTTGAAAAGGTCCAGCATGGGAGGTTGGTTGGGTAGATTCAGTTGCTTGGTATTCAAGATGAGATAGTAAAGTCGATTAGACATTGGCTTTGTGGGAGAAGCCAGAGAGTGGTAGTAGAGGGTTACCTCTCTGACTGAGGCCTATGACTAGTGGAGTGCTGCAGGGATTGATGCTGGGTCTGTTGTCAATGGTCTGGATGATAATGTGGTTAACTGGCTCAGCAAGTTTGCAGATGACACCAAGATTGGGGGTGTAGTTGACAGAGAGGAAGACTATCAGAACTTGCAGTGCTATTTGGACTGGCTGGAAAAATGGGCTGAAAGCTGGCAGATGGAATTTAAAGAAGACAAGTGCGAAGTTTTGCACTTCAGTAGGACCAACCAAGGTAGGTCTTACACGGTGAATGGTGGAACAAAGGGATCTGGGAATACAGGTCCATAATTCAATGAAAGTGGTGTCACAGATAGATAAGGTTGAAAAGAAAGCTTTTGGCATATTGGCCTTCATAAATCAAAGTATTGAGTACAGGAGATGGGATGTTTTGTTGAAGTTGTTTAAGATGACGGTGAGGCTTAATTTGGAGTATTATGTGCAGTTTTGGTCATCTACCTATATTCAGATATAAATAAGGTTGAAAGAGTACAGAGAAAATTTACAAAGATGTTGCTGAGACTAGAGAACCTGAGTTATAAGGAAAGATTGAATAGGTTTGCACTTTATTCCTTAGCATGTAGAAGATTGAGGGGTGATTTGATAGAGGTATACTAATTAGGAAGGGAATAATTAGGGTAAATGCAAGCAGGCTTTTTCAACTGAGGTTGGATGGTACTACAACTAGAGGTTAAGGGTACATGAGGGGAAACTTCCTCACACAGAGGGTCGTGAGAGTGTGGTGTAAGCTGCCAGCGTAACTGGTGCGTGCAAGCTCAATTTCAATGTTTGATAGTAGTTTGGATAGGTACATGGATGGTAGGGGTATGGAGGGCTATGATCAATGTGAGATGTGAGTAGGCTGAATAGTTCGGCATGGACTAGATGGGCTGAAGGGCCTGTTTCTGTTCTGTTCTTTTCAATGGCACTATGACTCTATACTTACCTTTAGCCGGGTGATCAGAACTAGGCACAATACTAGTCTCACCGACAACTCATACAGTTGCAACATGACATGCGAACTCCTGTACTCAGTGTCCTAACTGACTAAGGCAAGTTTGCCAGGCACCTCCTTCACACACTGTGTACCTCTGTTGTCAGTTTCAGGGAACTATGTATCTGTATCCTGAGAACTCTTTATTCTACAACACCTTACCATATATTCTCTGTACTACCACATACTGCTCCCGTATGTTTATTGCAATGACGTTCACAGTCTGTACCTGCTGTGGAATGATGCTCTAAAACCAATGTATTATTATTCAATAAAATTAATATTTAAGTGTCCTCTGATGTGCATTCACGCTCGGGGGGCATTGAATTCTCCTCTTAATTTATTTGATTAACTGTACTTGATATAGAGATGAGTACACAAGAGATCATTGTTTCTAATAATTAATTAATTTTCTAATCTTGCCTGGCCAGTTGTTTAATTCTGGTTCTCTTACACTATGTTGTTGAGTATCTTCGAGTCATCGTCAACTCATGGTGACCCTATGGATAGTGTAGCTGTCCACTGGGTTTTTGTGGCAAGATATGGAAGTAGATTGTTAGCCCTTTCTTCTGCCCAGATACTGCTGCTGCCCAGGTTGGGACCTGGCCGGATTTGAATAGTTCAAACCATCCGCCTCGAAATCTAGTGCTGATGTTATTACACCACTGACTCTTACATTATAAGAGTACCAAAATCATTATTATCTGTATTTAAATGATCTATTTTAGATTTTTTGCCCTTTATAAAATTGTATACTATGACAAGATAATATCCTCTTTGAAATAAAAAACTTATAGTCAGAAATCAATTCCACCTAGACACTGTGGCTGTTTTGTATGCAAAGCCGTTACAAGTACAAAATTGAGTGTTTCTTAGATATAATCAAGATTAATATTGGTGCATAATATCTTTGATAATACAGCATTGTATTAGGCCAGAACAAATGGAGATATAATAAACCAGTAGAGGAAAAATAATTTTCCTATTTGTCTAAAAAAAGGACATTATGTGTTGTAACTTGGATTTTTAATGCTAGATTTACAATATTAACTTGTGATGAGATACGTTATTAGTTTCCAAATCTGGGAGTATTCTGAGTTGTTAAATGTTGGCTTACCACTTAGCGTGTCTTTAGTGAAAAGTAATGATTAAATTTGAATGAAAATGTAGTTAAATGAAATCAGTAAATGTATGTGGCCATGAAGATTCTGATCAGTCATTTCAAACTGTTTCCATTGTCGATAAACCAAATGCTAAACTCTCAGATACACCACAGGGTGTGGCACCACAATAATGATTTGTTTGCCTACAGAGTAAATGAAAATGAGAAAAAAAAGAGCATATGCAAGGCTTGGATGTGACTGAGAACCTCAAAATAACTTTTTTCTGTATTTTCCTGGGGCTTTTTATCCCCCCAAATTTCTTGTGAAATGTTCTACTGTGATAGTGCAAATTTTGACCATTTTTCTTATCAGCAACAAAACCTAGAACTAGGAGCAGACAATGAACACATTGTAAGCAGCAAGTTGAAAATAAGATGGCATCTTTTTACACCAAAGTCCCCATTTTCAACAACATGATGAAAATACATTTGAGAAGTGACTCTGTTCCACTTCCATATTTGAAGAACAATTATTTAGAAATTCACAGGCAGAAATTTTTAAAAATACTGTAACAATAGAAGCAAAAACTTCATATAAACACATTATCTCATGTAAGAATTGTTTTCAATTTTCCAATACTTGAAAATTTGTTCTTTCACATTTTCCAATTATTGTGTAGGCAACCACCTTAGTACCATCATGTAAATGCCCCTTATATTGTGTATAAACTATATCAATTTTCCAACTGATAATATTTCATATCATTGACTGGAAAAGTAGTTTGGCATAACATGTTCTAGATTTTAAAATTCGTATAATCATAGTTAAGAAGATAATAATATGTAAATAAATAAATTATAGTCTTACCGACTGCAGCATTTATCTTTCAGTGTTATTACTGTATATTATGCTGCCTGGAATATTCTCTCAAACTAAAAAATGGAAAAGGTAGTTGTAGTATTAAACAATATGATATATGAATAAACTCTTCTTGGGCTTCCAGCCTGGTATAGGTCTCCATTTTAACCGATGTTTTGATGACAAACTCCGCCATCTTCATCAGGGATAATGCCTGGGCATATCTAGTCTGGTGGTATTTGTACCACACGTCGTTCATTCCTCCTGATTGGTTACTCCTCATCCAATCAGGTTTCTGCTGTCCCACCTTGTTTACAATTGAACTCCAGTTATTACTTAGAGGGAGACCTTCATCTTTGTTAAAATTCTTTTCCTCTAGTTTTATTTATGTCAGGTAAATTCATCTCCAAGATCACTCTAGATCAGGAGACAGATAAAGAAAAAATGACAATGAAGTGAAATGGACTAATCCTCTCCACAAAGAAGGCAACTGTTTCAGAGATGCAATTCCAAATTAAATGGTCGAATGATCCACTAATATCCATGATACAACACTGCATTTTTTTTTCTAGAAAATTGTTTATTTGGATTGAAAGCTTATAGAAGATAAAAATAGTGAAGCATAAATGCATTTCATAAAGAAATCCAAGTGAATTGCATGCCAATAACACCAGTGGACAAGCGATAAATTTATGCATACAGTATGTGAAGGAACTGTTTGGACTCTGCTCTGCTTTATACTTCAAGTGTCCATGCCAATCAGCACAATTTTTTTTACTATTTATTTCTCAAATGTATCACCAATTAAAATTTCAAATACTAAATATATAAAAAATGTTACTTCATTTATTTAACCATATAACCATATAACAATTACAGCACGGAAACAGGCCATCTCAGCCCTTCTAGTCCGTGCCGAACTCTTACTCTCACCTAGTCCCACCGACCTGCCCTCAGCACATAACCCTCCATTCCTTTCCTGTCCATATAGTTGTCCAATTTAACTTTAAACGACAACATCGAACCTGCCTCAACTACTTCTGCTGGAAGCTCGTTCCACACAGCTACCACTCTCTGAGTAAAGAAGCTCCCCCTCGTGTTACCCCTAAACTTTTGCCCTTTAGCTCTCAACTCTTGTTTGAATCTCCCCCACTCTCAATGGAAAAAGCCTATCCACGTCAACTCTATCTATACCCCTCATAATTTTAAATACCTCTATCAAATCCCCCCTCAACCTTCTACATTCCAAAGAATAAAGAATAAATAACTTGTTCAACCTTTCTCTGTAACTTAGGTGATGAAACCCAGGTGACATTCTAGTAAATCTTCTCTGTACTCTGTTTTGTTGACATCTTTCCTATAATTCAGTGACCAAAACTGTACACAATACTCCAAGTTTGGCCTCACCAATGCCTTGTACAATTTCAACATTACATCCCAACTCCTATACTCAATGCTCTGATTTATAAAGGCCAGCATACCAAAAGCATTCTTCACCACCCTATCCACATGAGATTCCACCTTCAGGGAACTATGCACCATTATTCCTAGATCCCTCTGCTCTACTGCATTCTTCAATGCCCTACCATTTACCATGTATGTCCTATTTTGATTAGTCCTACCAAAATGTAATAGCTCACATTTATCAGCATTAAACTCCACCTGCCATCTTTCAGCCCACTCTTCTAACTGGCCCAAATCTCTCTGCAAGCTTTGAAAACCTATTTCATTATCCACAACTCCACCTATCTTAGTATCATCTGCATACTTACTCATCCAATTTACCACCCCATCATCCAGATCTTTAATGTATATGACAAATAACATTGGACCCAGTACAGAACTCTGAGGCACATCACTACACACCATCCTCCAATCTGACAAACAGTTATCCACCACCACTCTCTGGCGTCTCCCATCTAGCCACTGCTGAATCCATTTTACTACTTCAATATTAATACCCAACGATTGAACCTTCCTAACCAACCTTCCGTGTGGGACCTTGTTAAAGGCCTTACTGAAGTCCATATAGACAACATCCACTGCTTTACCCTCGTCAACTTCCCTAGTAACTTCTTCAAAAAATTCAATAAGATTTGTCAAACCTGACCTTCCATGCACAAATCCATGTTGACTGTTCCTAATCAGACCCTGTCTATCCAGATAATTATATATACCATCCCTAAGAATACTTTCCATCAATTTACCCACCACTGACATCAAACTCACAGGCAGATAGTTGCTAGGTTTACTCTTAGAACCCTTTTTAAACGATGGAGCAACATGAGCAATACGCCAATCCTCCAGCACCATGCCCGTTTGATTTCGTTAACTGTAGTTAAGAAGCAAATTTAAATAGTTTGCTAATTTTTGCCATTGTAGCTCAAATGCAATAGAATTGCATATAATGGAAAAGAAATGCAAAGTTGAGCCATATCCAGAAACACACGGTTTTACAGTCACTCATTTAAATGAAATTATTCTGTCCATATTCAGGATCTGATTATTTTGGTGTAGAGTGATCAAGTCACACGACACAGAAACAAGCCTTTTAGCCCAGTGTGCAGAACATCAAGTCCTTTCTAGACTAATCCTATTTATCTGCACTTGGTCTGTAGCCTATTCTGCAGTGAATTTCTAGCATCATTCTACAGTGGTCTTCTGCAGAGAATGTAATATCAATAAATAAGACGTAAAATTATGGTAAAAACTGGTCGATGGAACTAAGTAGATGAGTAGCTCAGCACAGACTGGATGGTGCAAAGGGCCTGTTTCTGTGTTTTAGTGTTCTATGATTCCATGACTCTATATTAATGGATGGAGTATGATGGAGAATTGATACAGAATTATTCAGAAAATACTAATAATAATAAACACTTCATTGATCCAGTGAGAAATTTTCATTATAGCAGCAACATTTAAAAACACACTTAGCAGTGTGCAGACTTAACTAATGATAAAGTACAGAATAATAATATACACAATAATGATTTAACAATGTGCAATAATAATGTACAAAATAATAAAACAGACTATTGTATTATGATGTGTGCTCTCCTGTCACACAGAAATGAACTGTTGTATATGCTTATTGCATTTGAAAGGAAAGATTTTGTCACAGTGGCGCTGAATGAGTCAGTACTAAAAGGTGCTCTGCTGCTTATTCAGTAGGTCATGGAGAGGACGTGCCAGATTGTCCATAATGGATAGCAGTTTGTTTAGTGACCTCCTCTCCACCACTAAATCAAAAGAGTCCAGATTGTAGCCAAAAAGGATCCAGCCTTTTTGATGAGTATTGCCATTATTACTAAACATCTTTAATCTTAGTGAATTTAGCACTAACTAATGTAGAGGCCCATTTGTTGCTGGTTTTTATGCCAGAATTATGATGTCAAGTCCAGTCAGGTCAAGCTTATTGTCATTTACAAGTATATAATGTATATAGAAACTAGACGTTTCTCCAAACCAGGGTGGAAAGCACAAGACAGCTTATGAAGGTAACCATAAAATCTACAGATAGAAACATAGAAACATAGAAAATAGGTGCAGGAGTAGGCCATTCGGCCCTTCGAGCCTGCACCGCCATTTATTATGATCATGGCTGATAATCCAACTCAGAACCCTGCACCAGCCTTCCCTCCATACCCCCGATCCCCGTAGCCACAAGGGCCATATCTAACTCCCTCTTAAATATAGCCAATGAACCGGCCTCAACTGCTTCCTGTGGCAGAGAATTCCACAGATTCACCACTCTCTGTGTGAAGAAGTTTTTCCTAATCTCAGTCCTAAAAGGCTTCCCCTTTATCTTCAAACTGTGACCCCTCGTTCTGGACTTCCCCAACATCGGGAACAATCTTCCTGCATCTAGCCTGTCCAATCGCTTTCGGAGTTTATACGTTTCAATCAGATCCCCCCTTAATCTTCTAAATTCCAACGAGTCCAAGCCTAGTTCATCCAGTCTTTCTTCATATGAAAGTCCTGCCATCCCAGGAATCAATCTGGTGAACCTTCTTTGTACTCCCTCTATGGCAAGGATGTCTTTCCTCAGATTAGGGGACCAAAACTGCACACAATACTCCAGGTGTGGTCTCACCAAGGCCTTGTACAACTGCAGTAGTACCTCCCTGCTCCTGTACTCGAATCCTCTTGCTATAAATGCCAGCATACCATTCGCCTTTTTCACCGCCTGCTGTACCTGCATGCCCACTTTCAATGACTGGTGTATAATGACACCGAGCTCTTGTTGCACCTCCCCTTTTCCTAATCAGCCACCATTCAGATAATAATCTGTTTTCCTGTTCTTGCCACCTAAGTGGATAACCTCACATTTATCCACATTAAATTGCATCTGCCATGAATTTGCCCACTCACCCAATCTATTCAAGTCACCCTGCATCCTCTTAGCATCCTCCTCACAGCTAACACTGCCGCCCAGCTTCGTGTCATCTGCAAACTTGGAGATGCTGCATTTAATTCCCTCATCCAAGTCATTAATATATATTGTAAACAACTGGGGTCCCAGCACTGAGCCTTGCGGTACCCCACTAGTCACTGCCTGCCATTCTGAAAAGGTCCCGTTTATTCCCACACTTTGCTTCCTGTCTGCTAACCAATTCTCTATCCACATCAATACCTTACCCCCAATACCGTGTGCTTTAAGTTTGCACACTAATCTCCTGTGTGGGACCTTGTCAAAAGCCTTTTGAAAATCCAAATATACCACATCCACTGGTTCTCCCCTATCCACTCTACTAATTACATCCTCAGAAAATTCTATGAGATTCGCCAGACATGATTTTCCTTTCACAAATCCATGCTGACTTTGTCCAATGATTTCACCGCTTTCCGAATGTGCTGTTATCACATCTTTGAGGCTAACCGGTCTATAATTCCCCGGTTTCTCTCTCCCTCCTTTTTTAAAAGGTGGGGTTACGTTAGCCACCCTCCAATCCTCAGGAACTAGTCCAGAATCTAACGAGTTTTGAAAAATTATCACTAATTCATCCACTATTTCTTGGGCTACTTCCTTAAGCACTTTGGGATGCAGACCATCTGGCCCTGGGGATTTATCTGCCTTTAATCCCTTCAATTTACCTAACACCACTTCCCTACTAACATGTATTTCGCTCAGTTCCTCCATCTCACTGGACCCTCTGTCCCCTACTATTTCTGAAAGATTATTTATGTCCTCCTTAGTGAAGACCCATGAATCACCCATGAATAACATACTAAAGTGCATAAATTAAATATTGTAAGGTACAGAACCATTAACCATAAAGACCATAAGACAAAGGAGCAGAAGTCAGCCATTCGACCCATCGAGTCTGCTCCACCATTTTATCATAAGCTGATCCATTCTTCCATTTAGTCCCACTCTCCCGCTTTCTCACCATAACTTTTGATGCCCTGGCTACTCAGATACCTATCAATCTCTGCCTTAAATACACCCAATGACTTGGCCTCCACTGCCGCCCGTGGCAAAAAATTCTATAGATTCACCACCCTCTGACTAAAAAAATCTCTTCGCATCTCTGTTCTGAACGGGCGCCCTTCAATCCTTAAGTCATGCCCTCTCGTACTAGACTCCCCCATCATGGGAAACAACTTTGCCACATCCACTCTGTCCATGCCTTTCAACATTCAAAATGTTTCTGAGGTCTCCCCTCATTCTTCTAAACTCCAAGGAACACAGTCCAAGAGCGGACAAACGTTGCTCATATGTTAACCCTCTCATTCTCGGAATCATTCTAGTGAATCTTCTCTGTACCCTCTCCAATGTCGGCACATCCTTTCTTAAATAAGGAGACCAAAATTGCCCACAGTGCTCCAAGTGAGGTCTCACCAGCGCCTTATAGAGCCTCAACATCACATCCCTGCTCCTATACTCAATTCCTCTGGAAATGAATGCCAACATTGCATTCGCCTTCTTCACCACCGACTCAACCTGGAGGTTAACCTTAAGGGTATCCTGTACGAGGACTCCCAAGTCCCGTTGCATCTCAGAACTTTGAATTTTCTCCCCATTTAAATAATAGTCTGCCCGTTTATTTCTTCTGCCAAAGTGCAGAACCATACACTTTTCATCATTGTATTTCATTTGCCACTTCTTTGCCCATTCTTCCAATCTATCCAAGTCTCTCTGCAGACTCTCTGTTTCCTCAGCACTACTGGCCCCTCCGCCTATCTTCGTATCATCAGCAAACTTAGCCACAAAGCCATCTATTCCATAATCCAAATCGTTGATGTACAATGCAAAAAGAAGTGGCCCCAATGTAAAAAAAGCAGCCCAGTGACATTTCAAATATGACGCGGCATGGAGCTTGGAAGCCTAATGGCCTGGGGGAAGAAACTGTTTCCCATCCCGACCATTTCTGTTTTTATGCATCATACTCTCCTGCCTGATGGAAGTGGAAGAGGATGGGTGAGATCCTTAATAATACTAAGGACCTTAGGTATGCAGCGCTCCTGATAAATGTCCCCGAAGGATGGTAGGGAGACCCCTATGATCCTCTCGGCTGTTCTCACAGTCCTTTGTAGGGACTTCTGGTCTGATGCTCGACTGCTCCCATATCAGATGGAGATGCAACTTGTCAGGATGCTGTCAGTGGTGCTCCTGTATAACACAGGTAAGGTGGTGTTGGTGGGGGGCGGTGGCTTGCTTGCCTCAGTCCTCTTAGGAATGGAGACACTGCTGAACGAGATTAGCAAGGCCTGCAGTTTTGCTTGGCTTTTCCCAAACCTGTATTTATAAAGTATTCAAACATCCCAAGGCACTTTATGAAACAAGAAGACAAAATTTAACACCAGGCCAAAGAAAGAGTCAGTGAAATCGGTAGCCAAAAGCAAGTTCAAAGTGGTAAATGTAACTAGTACCTTGAAGGAGAGAGATTCGGGAAAGGAGTTGCAATGTTTTAGCTGTAGGTGACATAAGTCATAGTTGTGATGAAGATGTCCAGGCTACACAAGGGGCTGGATAGGATAAACAGATTTTTTGTAGGATCGTGGGAGTTATGGAAATAGGGAGAAATAAGACTAAGGAAGGAGAAAAGCACAAGAATAAAAGCATTAAAATGTGACATGGGAAGCCTGTATTGCTGAAGAATACAGGATTGATCGTGGGTGAGATATGGTACAAGTGACGATTTAGGATCTCACCAATAAGATTCTAAACAGTGACCTTCAATTCAATAGTATTGTCGTTACTATGTTCCCAACTGCTAACGTTCTATGGGTCAATATTGGATCTATGAGCCTGCTAGCGTGCTCACCTCCAGACACCTCAAAGTTGTTAGACCATCTCACAAGGTAAAGGACAGGAATATGATCCACTTGCCAGGGATTAGTGCATCTTAAACTCTCAGGCACCCATCCAGGACAAAGTAGCTCACTTGATTGGCACCCATTAGGAACCCTAAACATCTTCTCTCTTCAACGGCAGCACGTACTATTTACAGTTACTTTTAGAGGCTACTGTGTTGGCACCTCCCTCAACCTGAAACTCTATAGCCCGGAAGGACATGGGCAGTAAATATATGGAAAATTCACCACTTGACTGGTCCAAGATAGTGTCAGTGGACCACGGCTACATGTTGAGGACTGCTTACAAAACTTCTATATCAGGGGTTCCCAACCTTATTTATTCCATGGACCAATACCATTAAGTAAGGATCTGTAGACCCCAGGTTGTAAACCTCTGTTCTAAATATACATCTATTGAATTACTCTCACTGCAATCTGCAGCCTGTAATTTCTCTTTAAGCAACGCACTTTTGAACTGTCTGAATGAACTAGTGATTTCATGGTCTTCTAAACGACTTGGTGGACTTAACTCTCAAGCATACAGGTATGGCATCCTTAAGTAAATGAAGGTGAATCGCCATGCCTGAAAGAGAGGAAGGAAAGGAGGACACCAAGCTAGACTGAAATACTGTGGAAAGAAATACCATCTACCCAGCATCTTGTTAGCAAATGTACAGTTGCTGGAGAACAAGATAGAGGACCTAAGAGCAAGATTGCTGTAGCAGAGGGAAATGAGGAATTGCTGTGTTCTGTGTTTCATGGAGACATGGCTCACTCTGGAATTGTTGGCTACATCGGTAAGACCCGATGACTCTTGATACACTAGATGGACTGGACTACTGATTTGGGGAAGGCAAAAGGTAGGGGTACGTTTCATGATAAACTCTTTGTGGTGCTTGGAAGCAGAGGTCTTGTTTCCCTGACTGGAAACACCTAACAATTAAGTGCTAATGGTTCTACTTACCAAAAGAGTCCTCCTTCATAATCCTCACTGCAGTTTACATACTGCCATAAGGTGATGTTAAACAGGCAGTCAAGATATCGTGTGCTAACCTTGGCAAAAAAGAAACCTCACCTTTCAAATCTTTGTTGGGGACTTCACTCAGGCTTGTTTGCAGAAATAAGTGCCCAATTATCGTCAACATATTACCTGCAGCACCAGCTGTCCTAACAGACTCGATCACTGTTATACTATGATTAGGAATGCCTACTGTTCCATGCCTACAATGCATTTCAGGAAGTCTGATCACGTGGCTGTCCTCCTCCTGAATGCATACAGCCAGGCTGAAGAGCAAGGATCCAGAGGCAAGGATAAGAAAGAGGTGGTTGTGGGAGGCAGAGGAGTGCTACGGGATTTCTTTGAGTTGGTGGACTGGGCAGTGTTCAAGGACTCACCAGAGAATCTGAACGAATACATCACAGCTGTCATGGACTTCATAAAAGCAAGTTGACGAGTGTGACTCCACAAAATCAGTCAGGGTCTTCCCCAAGCAGAAGCCCCGGATGAACTATAAGATCCGTAATCAGCTGAGGGCCAGATTAATGGCATTCAGATCTAGTGACCAAGTGAGATACGATAGAAACATAGAAAACATACAGCACAATACAGGCCCTTCAGTCCACAAAGCTGTGCCAAACATGTCCCTACCTTAGAACTACCCAGGCTTTACCCATAGCCCTCTATTCTTCTAAGTTCCATGTAGCCATCCAGGAGTCTCTTAAAAGGCCCTATTGTTTCCACCTCCACCGGCAGCCCATTCCACGCACTCACCACTCTCTGCATAAAAAAACTTACCCCTGACATCTCCTCTGTACTTACTTCCAAGCACCTTAAAACTATGCCCTCTCGTGTTAGCCATTTCATCCCTGGGGAAAAGCCTCTGACTATCCACATGATCAATGTCACTCATTATCTTGTACACTTCTATCAAGTCACCTCTCATCCTCTGTCGCTCCAAGGAGAAAAGGCCGATTTCACTCAACCTATTCTCATAAGGCATGCTCCCCAATCCAGGCAACATCCTTGTAAATCTCCTCTGCATCCTTTCTATGGTTTCCACATCCTTCCTGTAGTGAGACGACCAGAAGTGAGCACAGTACTCCAAGTGGGGTGTGACCAGGGTCCTGGTCCTATATAGCTGCAACATTACCTCTCGGCTCTTAAACTCAATTCCACGATTGATGAAAGCCAATGCACCATATGCCTTCTTAACCACAGAGTCAACCTGTGTAGCAGCTTTGAGTGTCCTATGGACTCAGACCCCAAGATCTCTCTGATCCTCCACACTGCCAAGAGTCTTACCATTAATACTATATTCTGCCATCATATTTGACCTACCAAAATGAACCACCTCACACTTATCTGGGTTGAACTCCATCTGCCACTTCTCAGCCCAGTTTTGCATCCTATCAATGTCCTGTTGTAACCTCTGACAGCCCTCCACACTATCCACAACACACCCAACTTTTGTGTCATCAGCAAATTTACTAACCCATCCCTCCACTTCCTCATCCAGGTCATTTATAAAAATCACGAAGAGTAGGGGTCCCAGAACAGATCCCTGAGGCACACCACTGGTCACCAGCCTCCATGCAGAATATGACCTGACTCCAACCACTCTTGGCCTTCTGTGGGCAAGCCAGTTCTGGATCCACAAAACAATGGCCCCAGGATCCCATGTCTCTTTACTTTCTCAATAAGCTTTGCATGGGGTACCTCATCAAATGCCTTGCTGAAATCCATATACACTACATCTACAGCTCTACCTTCATCATTGTGCTTAGTCACATCCTCAAAAAATTCAATCAGGCTTGTAAGGCATGACCTGCCTTTGACAAAGCCATGCTGAATATTCCTAATCATATTATACCCCTCCAAATGTTCATAAATCCTGCCTCTCAGGATCTCCTCCATCAACTTGCCAACCACTGAAGTAAGACCCACTGGTCTATAATTTCCTGGGCTATCTCTACTCCCTTTCTTGAATAAGGGAACAACATCTGCAACCCTCCAATCCTCCAGAACCTATCCCGTCCCCATTGATGATGCAAATATCATTGCCAGAGGCTCAGCAATCTCCTTCCTCACTTCCGACAGTAGCCTGGGGTACATCCCGTCCGGTCCCGTTGACTTATCCAACTTGATGCTTTCCAAAAGCTCCAGCACATCCTCTTTCCTAATATCTACATTCTCAAGCTTTTCAGTCCGCTGCAAGTCATCCCTACAATCGCCAATACTCTTTTCCATAGTGAATACTGAAACAAAGTATTCATTAAGTACCTCCGCTATTTCCATTGTCACACTTGATTGGTCCTATTCTCTCATATCTTATCCTCTTTCTCTTCACATACTTGTAGAATGCCTTGGGGTTTTCCTTAATCCTGTCCGCCAAGGCCTTCCCATGGCCCCTTCTGGCTCTCCTTAGTTTCATTCTTAAGCTCCTTCCTGCAAGCCTCATAATCTTCAAGATTCATATCATTACCTAGTTTTTTTGAACCTTTCGTAAGCTCTTCTTTTCTTCCTGACTAGATTTACAACAGCCTTTGTGCACCATGGATCTTGTACCGTACCATCCTTTCCATGTCTCATTGGAACGTACCTACTCAGAAATCCATGCAAATATCCCCTGGACATTTGCCACATTTCTTCAGTACGTTTCCCTGAGAACATCTGTTTCAATAGGTCCAGGTACAATCTTTGGAAAGCCAAATTCATGGGTAAAGTGGCAATTCCGGACCAAAGTTGAATCCAGTTGTGGTAGGGCTTGAATGCTCTTACCTCTTACCAAGTGAAACCAGGCAACATCGGTGACGACAAAGCAAATACTATCATCCCCTCAAAGACCTTAACCTCAATACCTTCTTATGCAACTGGGTCCTTAATCTCCTCACTTGCAGACTCCAGCCCATTAGGATTGGCAACATCTTCTCCACAATCTCCATCAGCAGAGGCGCACTACAAGGCTGCGTATTTCGACTCCTGCTCTATGCCCTTTATATTTAAGACTGTGAGGCTAAGCACAGCTCTAATGCCATATTTAAGTCAGTTGATGATGCCCTCTATCATTTGCTGAATCAAACGTGATGACAATTGACTGAAATCTGTGGCTGAGTGGTGCCACAACAACGACCTCTCACCCAAAGTTAGAAAGACCAAGTGTTGACTTCAGGAGGAGGAAACTGGAGGTTCATGAACCAGTTCTTATCAGGGAATCAGAGGTGGAGAGGGTCATCAAATTTAAATTTCTGAGCGTTATCATTTCAGAGGATCTGCCTGGGCCCAGCACGTAAGTGCAATTATGAAGAAAGCATAGCAGCACCTCTACTTCCTGTTTGCGAAGTTTGCAAAGACTTGGCAAATATCTAAAACTTTGACAAACTTCTAAAGATGTGTGGTGGAGAGTATATTGACTGGTTGCATCATGGCCAGGTATGGAAATACCAAAGCCCTTAAACAGAAAAACCTACAAAAAGTAGTGGATGTTACCCAGACCATCATAGGTAAAGCCCTCCCCACTATTGAGCATATCTACATGGAGTGCTGTCACAGGAAAGTAGCATCCTTTATCAAGAGCCCTCGAGAACCCCCATCATACGGGCCATGCTGTCTTCTCACTGTTTCCATCAGGAAGGAGGTACAGGAGCTTCAGGACCCACACCATTAAGTTCAAGAACAATTATTACCCCTCAACCATCAGGATCTTGAACCAGAGGGATAGCTTCACTCACCCCATCACTGAACTTTCCCACAACCCGTGGACACACTGTCAAAGACTCATCATCTCATGTTCTCAATGTTTATTGCTCACTTATTGATTTTTTTCTTTTCAACATTGGTTGTTTGTCTGTCCTGTTGGGTGCAGTCTTTCATTGATTCTGTTGTGTTTCTTGGATTTTCTGTGTATGCCTGCTGGAAAATGATTCTCTGGGTGATATATATGGAATCTCATATGGTGAAATATATGTATTTTGATAATACATTTACTTTGACCTTTGAACTTGCAATTTCCTCTCCAAGTTTTGCATCATCCGGATATGGACGTACATCATTGACTTTTCATCATTATTGGGTCTAAATCCCAGAACTTCCTACCCAATAGTACTGGGTATATCTCAAGCAGTTCTGGGTATATCTTCAGTTCCAGAAGGCAGCTCATCACTATATTTGCAGGGGTAATTTGGTATCCCAGAAAGGATGAAGTAAAAAAAGAGTTTTAGATGAGCTCATGTTTATGAAATGGGAAAAACAGATCATACAGCAAAAATAGTAATAAATTAATCACTGAAGTTGCAAAAACAAAAGTGACAATTTTAGCTGAGGCAAGGGCTGCATGAGGGAGATGGTGAAGGGTAGTGGTGTTGAGTGTATGGGTTTGAAGTTCAGCTCAAATCAGATAGAACTCCAAGTTCAGGCCATCAGGTTCTGCTTGATATGATGTCCAGGATTGCTAAGAACTAGATCAGAGCATTCCCACTCAGCAGAACAATGGACAATTGTTTGATCACGTAAGTTATACAGTATATAACAACAGAAAATACTCTAAACGTTCAGCAGGTCATAAGACAAAGGACAAAGGAGCAGAAGTCGGCCATTCGGCCCATCGAGTCTGCTCCACCATTTTATCACGAACTGATACATTCTCCCATTTAGTCCCACTCCCTGCCTTCTCACCATAACCTTTGATGCCCTGGCTACTCAGATACCTATCAATCTCTGCTTTAAATACACCCAATGACTTAGCCTCCACTGCTGCCCATGGCAACAAATTCCATAGATTCACCATCCTCTGACTAAAAAAAATTTCTTCGCACTTCTGTTCTGAATGGGCGCCCTTCAATCCTTAAATCATGCCCTCTCGTACTAGACTCCCCCATCATGGGAAACAACTTTGCCACATCCACTCTGTCCATGCCTTTCAACATTCGAAATGTTTCTATAAGGTCTCCCCTCATTCTTCTAAACTCCAAGGAATACAGTCCATGAGCAGACAAATGTTCCTCATATGTTAACCCTCTCATTCCCGGAATCATTCTAGTGAATCTTCTCTGTACCCTCTCCAACGTCAGCACATCCTTTCTTAAATAAGGAGACCAAAACTGCCCACAGTACTCCAAGTGATGTCTCACCAGCGCCTTATAGATCCTCAACATCACATCCCTGCTCCTATACTCTATTCCTCTAGAAATGAATGCCAACATTGCATTCGCTTTCTTCGCCACTGACTCAACCTGGAGGTTAACCTTAAGGGTATCCTGTACAAGGACTCCCAAGTCCCATTGCATCTCAGAACTTTGAATTCTTTCCCCATTTAAATAAGAGTCTGCCTGTTTATTTCTTCTGCCAAAGTGCATAACCATACACTTTCCAACATTGTATTTCATTTACCACTTCTTTGCCCATTCTTCCAATCTATCCAAGTCTCTCTGCAGTCTCTCTGTTTCCTCTGCACTACCAGCCCCTCCACCTATCTTCGTATCATCAGCAAACTTAGCCACAAAGCCATCTATTCCATAATCCAAGTCGTTGATGTACAATGTAAAAAGAAGCAGCCCCAACACGGACCCCTGTGGAACACCACTGGTAACCGGCAGCCAACCAGAATAGGATCCCTTTATTCCCACTCTCTGTTTCCTGCAAATCAGCCAACGCTCTATCCACGTATGTAACTTTCCCATAATTCCATGGGCTCTTATCTTGTTAAGTAGCCTCATGTGTGGCACCTTGTCAAAGGCCTTCTGAAAATCCAAATATACAACATCCACTGCATCTCCCTTGTCTAGCCTACTTGTAATTTCCTCAAAAAATTGTAATAGGTTTGTCAGGCAGGATTTTCCTTTAAGGAATCCATGCTGAGTTCTGCCTATCTTGTCATATGCCTCCAGGTACTCTGTAACCTCATCCTTGACAATCGACTCCAACAACTTTTCAACCACCGATGTCAAGCTAACAGGTCTATAATTTCCTTTTTGCTTCCTTGCCCCCTTCTTAAATGGCGGAGTGACATTTGCAATCTTCCAGTCCTCCGGAACCATGCCAGAATCTATCGGCTTTTGAAAGATCATCGCTATTGCCTCTGCAATCTCCACAGCTACTTCCTTCAGAACATGAGGGTGCATTCCATCTGGTCCGGGAGATTTATCTACCTTTAGACTATTCAGCTTCCTGAGTACTTTCTCTGTCGTAATTGTGACTGCGCACACTTCTCTTCCCTGCCACCCTTGAGTGTCCGGTATACTGCTGATGTCTTCCTCAGTGAAGACTGATGCAAAATACTCGTTCAGTTCCTCCGCCATCTCCTTATCTCCCATTACAATTTCTCCAGCATCATTTTCTATCGGTCCTATATCTACTGTCACCTGTCTTTTACTCTTTATATACTTGAAAGAGCCTTTAGTATCCTCTTTGATATTATTTGCTAGCTTCCTTTCATAGTTAATCTTTTCCCTCTTAATGACCTTCTTAGTTTCCTTTTGTAAGCTTTTAAAAACTTCCCAATCCTCTGTCTTCCCACTAATTTTTGCTTCCTTGTATGCCCTCTCCTTTGCTTTAACTTTGGCTTTGACTTCTCTTGTCAACCACGGTTGCATCCTTTTTCCATTCGAAAATTTCTTTTTTGGAATATACCTGTCTTGCACCTTTCTCACTTCTCGCATAAACTCCAGCCACTGCTGCTCTGCCGTCTTTCCCACCACTGTCAACATTGGCCAGTTCCTCTCTCATGCCACTGTAATTTCCTTTACTCCACTGAAATACCGACACATCAGATTTCGGCTTCTCTTTTTCAAATTTCACAGTGAACTCGATCATGTTATGATCACTGTCTCCTAAGGGTTCCTTCACCTCAATCTCTCTAATCACCTCCGGTTCATTACACAATACCCAATCCAGTACAGCCGATCCCCTAGTGGGCTCAACAACAAGCTGTTCTAAAAAGCCATCTCGCAGACATTCTACAAATTCTCTCTCTTGAGATCCAGTGCCGACCTGATTTTCCCAATCTACTCGCATGTTAAAATCCCCCACAATTATCATAACACTGCCCTTCTGACAAGCCTTTTCTGTTTCCTGTTGTAATTTGTAGTCCACATCACTGCAGCTGTTTGGAGGCCTATAAATAACTGCCATCAGGGTCCTTTTACCCCTGCGATTTCTTAGCTCAACCCATAAAGATTCTGCACCTTCCGATCCTATGTCACCTCTTTCTAATGATTTAATATCATTTCTTACCAATAAAGCCACGCCTCCCCCTCTGCCTACCTTCCTATTCTTCTGATACACCGTGTATCCTTGGACGTTCAGCTCCCAGAGACATGCATCCTTTAGCCAGGTCTCAGTGATGGCCACAATATCATACCTGCCAATCTGTAGCTGTACGACAAGATAGATAGATATACTTTATTGATCCTGAGGGAAGTTGGGTTTCGTTACAGCTGCACCAACCAAGAATAGAGCAAAAATATAGCAATACAAAAACCACAAACAATCAAACAACAAAATGCAAACTATGCCAGATGGAAAATAAGTCCAGGACCCATCTATTGGCTCAGGGTGTCTGACCCTCCCCGAGAGGAGCTGTAAGTTCAATGGCCACAGGCAGGAACGACCTCCCGTGCCGCCCAGTGTTGTATCTCGGTGGAATATGGCCGAAGTCCAACAGTAAAAAGTTCAATATCCGGTCTACAAGCACGTTCCTCGATCGTAATATGACCCGGATTGCACCATCTGTTGTTAACCAGATCATCCACTTTATTCCTTATGCTGCATGCATTTAAGTATAACACCTTAAGACCAGCACTTGGTACTTTTTGCTTTGATTTCAGTACAACTTTATTGCACTGCAACTCATCCCAATGGCTACAAATTTGCCCCATCACCTGCCTGTCTTTCCTGACATCTTTACTGCTCACTATCTTAGATTTATTTCTGTTTTCCACTTCCTCCGCTCTATCATTCTGGTTCCCATCCCCCTGCCAAATTAGTTTAAACCCTCCCTAACAGCTCTATTAAACTTTCCTGCCAGGATATTGGTCCCCTTTGGGTTCAGGTGTAATCTGTCCATTTTGAACAGGTCATACTTCCCCCAGAAGAGATCCCAAGAATCCGAAGCCCTGCCCCCTGCACCAGTCTCTCAGCCATGCATTCATCTGTCTGATCCTACTATTCTTGCCCCGCTAGCACGTGGCACAGGTAGCAATCCCAAGATTACTACCCTGGAGGTCCTGCTTCTCAGCTTCCTTCCTAACTCCCGGAAATCTCTCTTCAGGGCCTCCTCCCTTGTCCTATCTATGTCATTGGTACCAACATGTAGCATCTGTGGAAAGAGAAGCAGCATTAACATTTTGGTTTGAAGATCTTTTGCCAAAACTGGGAAGGAGAGAATACAAGTTAGCATCAAGTTGCAGAGTAGATATATTTATGTGCACGCCTGTGCAAGCAGCCAGAACAGAGGGAATACCTCTGATTGAGTGAGGCAAGGAGTTACTCTGAGGACAAGCTATGAGACAAGGAGAGAGAACATGGTTCTCTGTTTGTCAAAGCTATAAATTTAAGTGTTGAACTTACAGCCCATGGTATATTAGCAGGACATATCACACAGCCCAACATTTTGTAACTTTTATATTCCTGGTCTGTGTTCTCACCCTCTGCCTTCATTTCCATCTTTTATAAACAAAGGTCCATGATTTTCTTTCATAACTGTCCCATTAATCTACCAGGATTGTTGAGGAGGGTGACGATGCAGAGAAGAAAATTTGAACAGTTGAATGGTAGTGGAGAAAGTACTGAGTTCATCATTCAAGATTGACTCAGGCGTAGTGATTACTAAATTCAAAAGAGCAACGCTTGCTATTGCTAGCAATTATTCAGATCAGGTGACAAATGGCTGTGTTTCAATGATGTTCAACCTCCATCCCTTGAACTTACTGGTTAAAAGATGGGCTGTTTTTCTGAGAAGAATATTAATTTGTTAAAGGAACAACTGTGTGACTGCACAGTTAAACCTATCACAATGAAATAAATTTGATCAATAGTAATGCATCTTTTCTGTCTTGATTGTTGAGGGGAATTTGAAATCTAAAAACACATAGGCAAATTGGATCTAAACTTTTCTGCCTTGTGCAGGTAGTCAATATTTAAAAATAATCAAAACCTTTTAAACTAATGTAACGTTCCGTTATGTTGGCTCATATATGTCTAGGGGAAATCCCATCCAGCACCTGCCTCAACACTCCCCACAGGGTTGGTTGCCGCCCAAATCAAGCCCAAACATCAATCATCAGCCAGCACACCCAGTAAATTTTAACAGGTACTCTTTATAGATATTACTAATTATATGACATTAATATAAATTTGAGAGAGGAAAGTAATGAAAAAAAGGCGCCAACACTTATCAAAGTCCACGTTCTTCGCACGCAACCGTTGGAGCTCAATCGATTCCCGACGACCACCCGGATCCTGTCGACTCACGGCTCGGGACCACCTGGAGTGATCGACCGGAGCCTCTTCGCACGTCCACCGTCCTCCTCGTCTCTCCTCTGACTCCTCGTCTCTCTGCCGTCCTCTGTCTCTCCTCCGACTTCCTGCCAAAACCCCATCCACCGTCCTCCCCGTCTCTCCTCCGACTCTCCGTCTCTCTTCTGACTCCCCCCCAAAACCCTGTCCGCTGTCCTCCTCCGACTCCCCCGGGGACCCCTTGGATTTCTGTGATCTCACCCCGGCTACCACCTCCTGAACCGCTGAAGACCGTCCTCGGTGGTCCGAGCCCCCTGGTTGGCCCGAAGCACTCTCCTCTGCCTGTACCTCTCTAATCAGCTGCCCGAATGATGGAGGGGGGCTCCACTTAAATGACTGCCAGATACTCCAAGCCACCCTGTCATCCTCCCGGGAACCTCTACATATCTGGCTCATCCTCAACTTTGCCACTTCGTCCGCCCTCACTACCCCTCGTTGCCGCAGCCCCGTAAGCTTCCCTTCCAGCCAGAAAAAGTATTCTGAGAGCTTTTCCCCTCTTCTCTGCCCCATCCGTTGAAACTCTGCTAAATGTTTCCAGGGATCTCCTGACAGTCCAAACACTCCAAAGCGTCCAAACATTCCGACAGGGAAGCCAAAGGGCGTGCCGCTCTCAGATCGCGGACCACACGGCCCGCCCCGCTCCTTAAGCTTTCCACCAATCGCTGTCTCTTTTCCTCATCTGAAACTGGCCACACCTCTAACAACTGGGATGTATCCTCAACCCAGGTCTCATATTCATCCTCCCCTTCCGGGGTGAGCCTGGCTCCCGAGAAAATTCTCAGCTTCGGGCAGTGCCCCTCAACCCTTCTCGCCAGGGAGGTAATGGCAGCTGCTAACTCGGAGGTCTCAGCCCTAACTGGGGGACGGGGCCTGGCCAAGCCTTCCCACTCCACACCTCCACCCCTGGCTACTAGCACCTCCCCTGGGGCCTCATCTAGCTCCTCCTCCGGCACCTCCTCACTTTCGTCCTCCGGGAGTGTGTGGAGACCCCATGGCCCTGCCTCCCCCGGACGTGGACTGTCGCTGGTAGTTCTAAAGTCATGACGTCGGCACTCGTCCAAACCAACATCCAGCTGGACTCCAGTTCTTTCCCACACCTTCTAGCTATAGGTTCTACCTGCCCGATACCTTTAATCAGACTCAACCCTCGCACCAGTACATCTGCCGGGATGCGATAATCCACCCCACTTAACACGTACGCATGATTCACCGGTACCTCCTCCCATTCACACCAACTTACAATCTTATCTCGTTCCATCTTCACACCATTTAACGCGACGACTATTACAGCTTTACCGAAAATCCAAATCCAGGACGGTAGCCCCCACTTGTAACGTTCCGTTATATTGGCTCATATATGTCTAGGGGAAATCCCACCCAGCACCTGCCTCAACACTCCCCACAGAGTCAGTCACAGCCCGAATCAATCCCAAACATCAATCATCAGCCAGCACACCCAGTAAATTTTAACAAGTACACTTTATAGATATTACTAATTCTATGACATTAATATGAATTTGATACAGAGAGGAAAGTAATGAAAAAAAAAGGCGCCAACACTTATTAAAGTCCAAGTTCTTCGCGCGCTACCGTTGGAGCTCAAATCGATCCCTGATGACCACCCAAATCCTGTCGATTCATGGCTCGGGACCACCCGAAGTGATTGACTGGAGCCTTTCCGCATGTCCGCCATCCTCCCCGTCTCTCCTCCGACTCCCCGCCAAAAACCCCGTCCACTGTCCTCCTCGTCTCTCCTACGACTCCCTGCCAAAAACCCCCATGCGTCCGCCGTCTCTCCTCCGAATCCCCACCAAAAACCCCGTCCCCAGTCATATGATACAGCATGGTATCCGAAAACAAAACAATACATGACCACCCATTGGTTAATAGCACCTGCTATCTCTAATAACCCAAGCAACTGTCTAGTTAGAGACTTTCTCAGCATTCCCCAGTATAACATAACAAGAGAAGCCATTTAAAATTTAACAAAAAGAAAGACCCCGTACACTAATATATGGTGAGAATAACAGGCAAAACTAATAACCTTGATAGCTTTCATGGAGCAGCTAACCCAGATTCTTGCCAACAAATAGATTTCAGCATTGATCACAATGCACAGGATTATTTTCAATCAATGGGTGAGCTGGAGCACAGATATTCTTCCTGTCTTAAATCCACATCATCTTAGGTACCAACTGGTCTAATGTGTGCCTAATGAATATACTGAGTAGAAGCTTAGACATACTGTCGATTTAAATCCAAACTAATCAAAATCATCGAGTAATAGGACAGTCAAGCAAGCAGTTTTTGTTTCTCTCTGGGATTTGTTGATCTAATTCTTTAATTGTTTTGCTTTGGTGTACAGTTCAATGATTCAGGAAGAGGATGACTATCCAATTTACGGCAATCTCACTCAGGATAATGCAAGTATGCTTCCCCTTCCAAGTATATTTGATCGCTCAAACATAAGTTAATTAAAGTCTGAGCATTTTCTTGAGAGATATTATTGTACATATCATGTATTCATGTTTTTTTTGCACTTTAAACAGGTTTGCACCTTGGCTAAAGTGTTCATAAAGAGTTAATCAAGTAAAATATAAAGAGGAAACTTCATGGGTGTGGCATTACAAACTTAAATTTTAGGTCAAAATGTTACTTGAAATATTCTTGGCTTCCTGTATTTACAATTTGACTGCACAATTCTTGCAATTATGCTTTTTACTTTTAATTTATGTGCTGAGGCAATTTGCTCAGGTAGTGTTACATTGATTTATATTCACCTCCTAACTGGGATTTTATTATTAATGGAGAATATTGTGGGGTCTGCAACATTGGTTCATAAATGGCATCTATATTCTTCAAGAAGAAAAGCAGTAAGGTGCAGGAACTATATGGGATGTTTAATTGGTAACAATAGTAAGTGTAAAAAAAAAATGCAGGATCTCCAGGAAAAATCTGCTCCAGTAAATTCTCCAATGGTAGAATTCTGTGCAGTTAACTCTGACTCTATTAAGTAATAGAAGCATTGCAATAGTTCACAAATTGTGAAGATTTTCAATGTTAGATATATACACAAAACTGAAAAAAACTATATAATAACATAAGTTGTTTCTGAAGAAAATAATCACCATTTGCAAAATTATATATATTTTTTGCTTTATTTACAAGTTGAAAGCGAGGACTGTTATGAAGCCATGACACCAGCGAATAGATCTGCAGATGAAATAAAGGTATTTCTGCCAAGAAGATTGATTGCTATTTATCTTAATTCACTACTCAGTTGGTATTAAAAATCATTCACTATTCAGATTCCCATTTCATTCTACATCATTTCTTTTACAAATGTGCACTATTTGCCACATTCAGAACTGTTGTATTGATTTCAGTGTTACCTAAAAACAGACATGGCTGCCATATTACATAATAGAAAGAACAAATGTATGGTTTCTTAATTTATAGCAAGGATTTGCTGCAAGGCCCCCAAAAAACCATTATAATACAAACAAAACCTCAGAACAAACCAGTCAGAAGTGGCAGTAGACCATTTTTCAAATCACTAGCTATACAGTGCCTACAAAAAGTATTCACCCACGCCCAGAAGTTTTCGTGCCAAAGGTAAAACAGATCTCTACAGTGATCTAAATTAATTATAAATTTAAAACACAAAACAATTGATTGCATAAGTATTCACCCCTTCAAGTCAGTACTTAGAGAATGCACCTTTGGCAGCAATTACAGCTTTGAGCCTGTATTTTTAGGCCTCTATCAGCTTTGCACATCAGCATCCATAGGTTCTTGCGTATGGCAAGTGACGAGGATTGAGTTTTTGGTACACGCTTTATTAATAGCACTTAAATAACAGTAATAGCAGATGCAACAATATATCAAACACCTTACTACTCAGTATATGGTATTCAATTAACTCATTAAGTTAGAAACCTAAGTTAACAATATCTATTGATAAATTATATAATGTTGTTTAGTGTGTGAGGTAGGGGAGGTGTTTATTGTTGAGCAACAATAAACATACAAATTCTTTATTGAAAAATTAGGAAAATGCTCAGTAAATCAGTCTGATCAATACTGAGGTCTAAGTACTTTTTGGACAAAAGGAATCAGAGGTGAGTCATGAAGAAGGGTCTTGGCCCGCAACATCAACAGTTTACTCTTTTCCATAGATGCTGCCTGACCTGCTGATTTCCTCCAGTGTTTTGTGCGTGTTGCTTTGGTATTTCCAGCATCTACAGACTTTCTCGTGTTTGAGATGGGTATAGAACAGGACAGTAAAGCCAATATCCTACAGATAGGCCGGCAAGCCAATGCGACTTCAATACTTGTAAGCAGGGGTTCCTATGGCATAAGCAAGGTTGGGAACCTCTGCTTATAAGACTAGTTCAGTTTGGCTATTCACACCAAATTTGTCCAGACTCAGCCATCAACAAAGTGATGAAAAGTGTCATTGACAATACCAGCATATAGCACTTACTTATCAATGATGCTGAGTTTTGGCTTTGCTAGGACACTCAGCTCCAGATGTAATCATATTCTTGGTCCAAATGTGGATCAAAGAGCTGAAGTTTTGGACGAGGATACTTTATATAAAAAATAGCTCTGGTTGATGGAGGTCAACTTCTGAGTCCCAGGCTATAGTGGGAATTTCTTGACGATATCCATTATAAAGTCAAAAGGAAAACAAAGCTATTTACTGTACATTGACATCACATCTAGAAAAGCTCGAACAATGTTCAAACACAGGCTGATCTTGTTCCTATGAAAGCAAAATCATTGTATGTACTTAAGCAGTGCTAGTCAGGAAGGGAAAAATAATCAGGAATGACTCCACATTCCAACAGAAGTGAGTGACCTGAACAAAGTAAACTTATAACATTTCAAATTTATCAAGTATTGAGACAAGTGAAATGAACCATTGGCTATATACAGTATCTATAATATCGTAACTTGGATGGACAGCAGTTGAAACAGAGAAATGAATGCATTTTAAGAGAAGAAACCAAAGTCATTGAGCAAAACATATCAGATATGATATTGTGACAATTAGTGAACACGAAAAAAAAGCATACAGACTAAATTGGCAATGATCTTTAAGCCTTTATTCCTCAAAATAAATGTATTCATATATTTTTAAAACTAGTCAGCCTTATAATCATTTAATCTTCAAGTTTTGATTCTGCTATATTTTCGCTAGATTTTTCCAGTGTATCGTCACTTATATATTTGAATTAACTCTTCAATGTATATCTAGAATAGCTACAAAAAAGAAACTTCAGAACTACTTATCCACTGACCTTAAGAAAGCAGTGAAAGCTTATCCATTGGAAGTGTGCTATCTCAATTCTCTAAAATAGGTTTCGAATTTTAAATAATCTCCATGTTTGTTGACAGGTGGTGATTGAACATCAGATGTGTTATGCATCTCTAGATCTCTCAGATGAACAGAAAAAACGGCGCCGAAAAATGGAACAACAAAAGACGAACAATGAAAAACCAGATATAGATGGAAATTTACGTACTCTGACCTCACAGCCAAGCTTATATCTGAACAGTGACCAGATTAATTTTAACGAAGGCAGGAAAGAAGAAGATATTCACAATGACTCCATCTTTTATGGCAAGATAAATACATCTCATAGTAAATTATCTATAAATACAGCAAGAGCATTTGATAGTGCAAGTGACTTTTAAATTATGCTGATATCATTATTGGTTAAACATTATTCAGGAAAATGTACAAATTGGCATGCTTATTGTACAAAGTCTTTGCTTTGAAAGTTGTCTTTGCCTTCAGTAGAAATATGGGTAAACAACTAGTTTCTGTTGGAATTCTCATCATATATTCAGCTTATTCATACTGGGACCTCCATTTTGTATTGTGCACAGTGGGATCCTCACTGAAGTATAAAGACATATTAATAAGTGAAAAAAGTGCTGGAAACGCAAAATAAAAACAGAAAATGTTAGAATTACTCAGCTGTTCAGAGAGCAGAGAAGAAAAACAGGAATTTCAGCTTCTCAGTTCGTATAAATAATGCATTTCTCCATAACTTACCAAATTCATAAATGCAATTTTCTGTTCAAATAGATTAATAACCGGTTAGAACTTAAGTTAATTCCTGCAGTTTTTCTCACCTATACGACAGAGCTTCCTCTCTGCCAAAGCCCATTTAAATGGCGAATTCCAACTAGGATAAATGAGGCATGCAGTTAATTGTTTGAATGTTGAATATCAAAATGGTTCTACAGTTTTAGTTTTCTATTAAGAGATATTTTTATATTACATTGCCAAATATGTTGAATACATGTTTAATTTAAGTTATAAATTGATCATTTACAATACTTCATTACTCCTTACATTTAAAATCACCTCTTCTGCTACATGCCAAAACACATCCTTACAATACTGCTGGTATAGGTTACAGAAACTGTGGGGCACACTGATAAATATCAATTTAAATTTGCATTTAAGCTTAAGACTAGGTTGACAGGTGGAGATACACGTAAGATCCAGATACATATTCTTGGTAGAAACAAAATGCCCAATTTTGTTCTTATCTGTAGTCAATCCAAGTTAAGCATTTAAAAGGGAAGCATCAAAAGCAGCAATATTTTAATCATCCTCCTTCAAAATGTTTCAAGATTCAAGTACATTTATTACCAGAGAATGTATAAATTATACAACCTTGAGATTTGCTTGCTCACAGGTAACCACAAAGAAACCAAAAGGACCCAATTAAAGAAAAAAAATTAAAATAACAATTAAGGACCGACACTTGACGTGCAAGAGCAAGACAAAATAATCATGCAGACAATTGAAGCAAACAACAATATTCCAAACTAAAAAGGAGTCCTCAAATCCGAACCCTGGAGTGGCCTCGCCTATCAGTTCATATTAGCAGGCAAAGAGCACAGCAACCAGGGTAGTCTTCATAGCCTCAGTGCTAAAGTGCCATCGGCTTTAGAAAGGACACAGCACCTTCTTCCCCTCCCATCCTGTAAGTTCCCTGGCGTTCATATGAAAATGCTGATAATGGGCTAGTATTGTTTAAAATTAGCCAAAATATAACAAGAAATCTAAAGAAAATATTTGAACCTAATTTTTGAAGAAAAAACCTCAACCGTTGCTTCGCTGCTGAAGTAACAAACGGTTCAGCAGGCTATTAACACAACCTGGAGACAATGAATGATGTCAATTATTGTGCATTTATATATTTTTTGTATTTAATTTAACAAAAATCACTTTATCATTTAATAATTATGTGCAGAAACTGATTCTGAAGATTGTTACCTGTAATCTGTGGCATGATTGACAAAGTGCAAAATCAATCTACTCTTTGCAGATTTGCTTACACAATGGTAATACAAATAACTACATTCTTGTATATATTGTTGTTATGGTTAAGTTTTTGACATGGCAATATTTAATATTAATTTAAATATCATTAGATCTTGACATTGTTTGCTGGGCTACAAATTATTTGAAATATTGTGAAATTTTCAATGATCTACTAGAAATTATCTGTATGATAAATCATTACAAAATAGATAAAAATTCCGAAAGAAATTTCCATTGTAAAATTTGACGTGTTTTAAATTAGACCATAAGACGTAGAGCAGAATTAGGCCACTCGGCCCATCGAGTCTGCTCTGTCATTCCATCATGGCTGATTTATTAACCCTCTCAACTCCATTTCCCTGCCTTCTCCCCATAACTTTTGACACCCTTGCTAATCAAGAACTATCAACCACCATTTCGAATATACTCAACGAGTTGGCCTCCACAGCCATATTTGGCAATAAGTTCTACAAATTCATCACCTTCTGGTCCCAAACCAATTCCAACCCCGCCCCCCCACTATTGAAACATCTTCTCAACGTCCACTCAATCTAGACTTTTCAACATTAAATGAGTTAATCATTAAACCTTTCATTCCTGCGATTATTCTCATGAACCTCCTCTGAATCCTCTTCAATGACAGCATGTGCTTTTTTCTTTAAGATGATGGGCCCGATTCTGCTCACAGATCATTGAGGGATTAATGGTGAAAAGGGTGAGCAGTTTCAAGTACCTGGGTGTCAACATCTCAGAGAATCTTTGCAGGGCCCACCATATTGGTGCAATCACAATGAAGGCATACCAGTAGCTGCATTTCATTAGCAGCTTAAGGTGATAGGGATGTCATCAAAGACACTAGCAAATTTCGATAGATGCACGGTGGAAGGCATTCTGACTGACTGCATCATGGCCTTACATGGAAGCTCCAATGTGCAGGACTGAAAGTTGCTGCAGGCTCAGCCAGCTCCATGGACAACGCCTCTCTACCACTTCCTCAAAAGCGCAGTGAATGCCTTGCGTCGTAAGACTCCCATCCGGAATATGCCCTCTTACTATTCCTCTCTTCAAGTTCGAATACATTTATTATCAAAGAATGTATAAATTATATAACGTTGAGATCTGCTTGCTCACAGGTAGCCATAAAGCCAGAAACCCGAAAGAAACCAATTAAAGAAAAACTATTATATTATACTAACATTTATTTACTTTTGCACTATTTATTTCCAACTTATAATATTTTTGTGTCTTACACTACAGCCATACCACAACAAACTTTATCGTGTTAGGGATAATAAACATTCTGATTATAATCTCTTAACCTGGAAAATATTTTCCAGTTCTGGTTTTTTGAATATACCAAATTTAATAATAACAGTTTTGTTTTAATAAATATCAGCTTTTAATCTGATAGACAATAGAACCTAACCTTCTGAAAGAATTAAATACGTTATGGGTGAAGAAAGGAGTTACACTGCTGATTAGGGAAAATATCACAGCAGCAGTTAATAGGCTATTCCAGAGGGAGCATCAAGAGAGGACATAAGAGTGATCACTTAAAACGGATTATTCAGGTTGAGTGCTGCTTAGCCAATATGTTTAGAGCTGAAAGTGGCTTGGGTTTTAGAATACAAGATAAACTTGGGATGACCATCATTTCCAATTCTCAATTTATGTGCTACCAATAAGTAGTCTTTTGTCTTACACTTGTTCATCACACATACAGTGCCTATAAAAAGATTTCACCTCCTTTGGAAGTTTTCATGTTTTGTTGTTTTACAACATTGAATCACAGTAGATTTAATTTGGCTTTTATGACATTGATCAACAGAAAAGACTTGTGTCAAAGTGAAAACAAATTTCTATAAATTGGTCTAAATTACTATTATTACTCACTGTACACCCATGATTGTGTAGCCAAGTTTCCATCAAACTCAATATATAAGTTTGCTGATGACACAACAATTGTAGGCCGTATCTTGGGTAATGATGAGTTTGAGTACAGAGAGGAAATTAAGAACCTGGTGGCATGGTGCGAAGACAATAATCTATCCTTTAACGTCAGCAAGACGAAGGAATTGGGTGCTGACTTCAGAAGGAGTAGCAGACCGCATGACCCAATTTACATCGGTGGTGCGCAAGTGGAACAGGTCAAAAGCTTTAAGTTCCTCGGGGTCAATATCACAAATGACCTGACTTGGTCCAACCAAGCAGAGTTCGCTGACAAGAAGGCCCACCAACACCTTTACTTCCTGAGAAAACTAAAGGAATTTGGCCTGTCCCCTAAAACCCTCACTAATTTTTATAGATGCACCATAGAAAGCATTCTTCTAGGGTGCATCACAACCTGGTATGGAAGTTGTCCTGTCCAAAACTGAAAGAAGCTGCAGAAGATCGTGAACAAGGCGCAGCACATCACACAAACCAATCTTCCATCCTTGGACTCACTTTACACCACACGCTGTCGGAGCAGTGCTGCCAGGATAATCAAGGACATGACCCACCCAGCCAACACACTTTTCGTCCCTCTTCCCTCCGGGAGAAGGCTCAGGAGCTTGAAGACTCATGTGGCCAGATTTGGGAACAGCTTCTTTCCAACTGTGATAAGACTGCTGAACAGATCCTGACCCGGATCTGGGCCGTACCCTCCAGATACCCAGACCTGCCTCTCGGTTTTTTTGCACTACCTTACTTTCCATTTTTCTATTTTCTATTTATGATTTATAATTTAAATTTTTAATACTTAATAATTTTTTACTTTTTTTAATATTTAATATTTGTAATCCAGGGAGTGGAAAGCGCAGGATCAAATATCGCTGTGATGATTATACATTCTAGTATCAATTGTTTGGCGACAATAAAGTATAAACACAAAATAATTGATCGCATACCTACTCACCCCCTTCAAGTCAGTATTTAGTAGACGCATCTTTGACAGCAATTACAGCCTTGCACATCAGAACACAGCAATTTCCCTCCATTCTTCTTTACAAAACTGCTTATGATCCCCATGCGGTCTGACAGAGTATGAGTGAACAGCCCTATTCAAGTCCAGCTGCAAATTCTCAATGGGATTGAGGTCTGGACTCTGACTTGGCCACTCCAGGACATTAACTTTCTTGTTTTTAAGCCATTCCTGGTTAGCTTTGGCTTTATGCCTGGCGTCATTGTTTTGCTGGAGAACAAATCTTCTCCCAAGTTGCAGTTCTCTTGCAGACAGAATCAGGTTCCCCCCCCCCCCCCCCAGGATTTCCCCGTGTTTTGCTGTGAAGCACACCAACATGATGCAGCCACCACCATGCTTCACAGTAAGGATGGTGTTTCTGATGATGTGTAGTGTTTGGGTTACGCCAAACATAGCATTTAGTCTGATAGCCAAAAAGCTCAATTTTGGTTTCATCAGAACATAGAACCTTCTTCCAGCTGACTTCAGAGTCTCCCACGTGCCTTCTGGCACACTCTAGCTGAGATTTCATGTGAGCTTTTTTAATAATAGCTTTCTCTTTACCACACTCCATAAAGCTGCAACCGGGTAAGTCGTCGTATGTGCAGTCTCTCCCATCTCAGCCACTGAAACTCATAACTCCTCCCAACTGTCATAGGTCTCTTGGTGGCCTCTCTCTCTGATCCCTCTCTTGGACAGTCACTCGGTTTTTTAAGGACGGCCTGCTCTAGGCAGATTTACAGCTGTGTTATATTCTTTCCATTTCTTGATGATTGACAACTGTACTCCAAGGGATATTCAGAGACTTGGAAACTTTCTTGTATCCATCTCCTGATGTGCTTTTCAATAACCTTTTTGTGGAGTTGCTTGGAGTGTTCTTTTGTCTTGATGGAGTAGTTTTTTGCCAGGATACTGACTCACCAGCAGTTGGACCTTCCAGATACAGGTGTATTTTTACTACAATCAATTGAAACCTCTTTTTCTCTTATTAGGGTGAGAGATCACCTGTGGTATGTCAAATTACCAGGTGAACAAGTAGTCTTTGTCTTTATTGATGCTTTGCTGCATGCTTGAGTGCTCAGTTGGGGCGGGGGGGGGGTCTGCCAAAGCATTTTTGCTGGTGGGGGAGGGCGGGGTTGTCACTCTGCTGCTGCTTATGAATGGGTGGGGGGAGCTGGGGGGGACTTCGGGGTTCTAACATTTAACCGTTTACTCTGTTTTCGTGAATGTTTGCAAAGAAAAAGTATTTCGGGATGTATATTGTATACATTTCTGACACCAAATGTACCTTTGAAACACCTTGACTGCACACAGGTGATCTCTATTTAACTACTTACGTGACTTCCAAAACAAATTGGGTGCAGCAGTGGTGATTTGGTTTATCATGTTGAAGGGTGTGAATACTTAAAAAAATAATTGATTGCATATTTGTAATTAATTTAGATCACTTTGTAGATCTGTTTGCACTTTGACATGAAAGTCTTTTTCTGCTGATCAGTGTCAAAAAAGCCAAATTAAATCCACTGTGATTCAATGTTGTAAAACAATAAACATGAAAACCTCCCAGGGAGGTGAATACTTTTTCTAGGCACTGTATATACTTAATAAAAAATATTACATAGCATTAATATAATGAAAATGTAATGTGCACAGGATAACAAAAGTACAGCAGCACTGGAAAAATACCGTATCAGCTGTTAAACAACAACAATGGAAGCTTTCAGTCTCCACCTACAATGCTGTGTTTTGATTAAAAGGTTACAGAACACTATTTGTATTTTAGTTTTTAAAATTATGTTTATGCAAGGTATAAAAACAACCAGCATTGTAGGCTTGTTCATCAGCGATGATTTTGGCAAATTCATCAATGAAGTTCTTTGCTGCTCCATGATCAGTAGATGCTTTAAAAATGTAATGCGGCGCTTTTTCTTAAATTTCTGCATCTAGTCTGCCAACAATTACCTTCAATTGTCAGTTCATCGTGATATATCTTGCTTGATTCACGAATAGTATCTGGTAAGTGGCATATATTCACTCTGATGCTGCTGAATCCATTCTTACAATACACAAATGCGATCTTCATTTTAATTATGCACTTTTTCTATTTACTTATTATATCTAATTAACTTCTGTTCATTACAAATGTGAGGTTACCTCTCAGAACTGTATGTGGTGTGCAGACGTGTTCATTATCCAGGAACATTCCCAGTGAATTCCAGAGTTTTCTATTTGTGATGTCATGTTAGTGCTCCAAAAAAATTTTAGATATCAGAAGTTTTTGAATTTTGCTGGATTTTCCAATAAGGGGTACTCAACTAGTACTATATATCACTCCCTAAAAGGAGAAGCTAATATGGAGCAAAATCACAGAAAGGTGTATGAATAATTAGGTAATAATAGGCAATTTAACTTCCCTCTTTCAATATTTTTATTAATGTTATATAAATTGTATAAATGCAAATACAAAATTCATAAGGATACAAGTAATACAAATTACATTACATTTAAATCACAGTAATATGATCACAGTATCCCATATTCCAAATCAATCATGTAGAAAAAAAGATTGAATTATGAAATAAAATAATTGTATTCTATTTAAAAATATCTACCCCCACTACCAAAATGAGCTGGTTGGTAAAAAGAAAAAAAGAAAAACCTTACCATATAATATTATAATAATAATGGCTCAGATCCATACTTTAATAACAGTTCAAAGATTATGAAAATAACTCAGAAAGGGTCCCCATAATATTAGAAAATCAGGTTTAGAATCAGAAATTGAACAACGAATCTTCTCTAGATCAAGGCAAAACATAACATCAGATAGCCATTGAACATAAGTGGGCGGGGCAGTCTCCTTCCACTTGAGCAAGATCGGCCTCCTGGCCATAAGAGACATAAAGGCCAATACCCGCAAATTAGATGGCTTCAGTTTTGTAGCACTGTCCTCAGCAATACCAAACAAGGCAGTCAAAGGATTGGGCTTAAAACTAACATTGAAAAGTACAGAAAAAGTTTGAAACACATCTTTCCAAAATTTTTCAAGGCTCGGACATGTCCAAAACATATGAATTAGTGTGGCCACTCCATTAGTACATCTATCATAGTAAGGGGAAATATCTGCGTAGAAACAAGACAGCTTGTCTCTAGACATATGAACTTTATGTACCAGTTTGAACTGTAATAAAGAATAATGAGCACATAATGAAGAATTAATCAATTTTAAAATAATCTTCCAGCTCTCTTCAGATATGAAAATCTATAAATCCTTTTTCCAGTCTCCTTTAATTTTATCTAAAGAGGCCTTTTCCATTCCCAACAGTGGACCGCAAGTGTAAGATATTGAACCCGTTGTCAAAGGGTTTCAGATTAAAAATTGTATCTATTATATTCTTATCTGGACTTGTAGGAAATGTATGTAATTGAGATCTTTAAAAATCTCTTACCTGTAAGTATCGAAAAAAAGTGGGTATTGGAAAGGTTAAATTTCATTGAAAGTTGCACAAAAGGAGAGAGATTCCCTCCATCAAACAAATCCTGAAATCGTTTAATACCCAATCTATCCCATTCTTTAAAAGATAAGTCAATTAAAGATGGTTTAAAAAAACAATTAGAAAAGATGGGACTCAAGAGGGAGAATCTCAATGAACCAAAATGTTCTCCAAACTGTAAACAAATCCTCAAAGTATGTTTGACCACCGCATTGTCAGTTTATTTAAAGATGAAGGAAGTGAGGATCCAAGTAAAGAAATAATGTAAAATTTCATAACAGAGTTGATTTCCAAAGAAGCACATATAGGGCAGTTCTCATGGTTAATGTAACATATCCAGAACGTAATATTTTGTATATTAACTGCCCAATAATATAACATAAAATTGGGTAAGGCAAAGCCTCCATTCTGTTTGGTTTTTTGAAGGTGAGCTTTATCTATACAAGGTTTTTCATTCTTCCATATATAGGAAGAAAGAATTGAATCTAAAGAGTCAAAAAAAGATATAAACATTTAGATACGATATTCACTTTAATAGAATTAATTCAGCCAATCAGTGATAAAAAGAGAGGTGACCAATTAGAAAGTGTTTTTAAACATAATTCATTAAGTTTAAAAAAAATTTCCTTAAATCTTTATAATTCTTAGTAATTGTTACTCCTAAATACGTAAATTGTTTTCTTGAAATTTAAAAAGGAAGGTTAATATCAGTTGATATTAAATTGTTTAAAGGAAACAGTTCACTTATGTAAATTTAACTTGTATCCTGAGAACTGACTAAAATTGGTCAGTAAATGGAATACAAATGGTAAAGAAATTGTAACATCAGATATAAAAAGCAGTAAGTCATCAGCATAGAGCAACACTTTATGGATAACACCTCTCCTTAAGATACAAGTAATCTCTTCAGACTCTCGAAAAGCAATTGCTAAGGGTTCTAATACCAAGTCAAAAACCAGAGTGCTCAAAGGACAACCTTGTCTAGTTCCACGTTGGTGTTTAAAGGGTTTAGAATTCTGAAGATTAGTAAGAACCTGAACGGAGGGAGATAAATAAAGTAATTTAATCCAATGAATAAAGTTAGGTCCAAAATTAAATTTTTCTCAGTATGTAAATAGATAATTCCATTCAACTTTGTCAAAGGCCTTCTCCGCATCCAAAGATATCACACATTCCAATATTTCCTTAGATGGAGAATGCCTAACATTTACAAACACCGTATATTAAAATGGGAATATCGATTTTTAATAAATCCTGTCTGATCATCCGAAACTATAGATAAAATATTTTCAAGTCTGCGAGCCAACACTTTTAGATAAAATTTTAGTATCATAATTGAGTAAAGAGATAGGTCTATACGAAGAACATTCAGTAAGATTCTTATTCTTTTTGAGAATGAGCGAAATGGAAGCTTCGTAAAAAGACTGCAGTAATCTTCCTACCTTAAAGGAATCTGTAAGGGTAGAACATAAGTGTGGTATAAGCAAGGAGGAAAAAGCCTTATAAAACTCTCCAGATAATCCATTGGGTCCTGGGGATTTCCCGGAATGCAATTCTCAAATAGCCTGAGCAATTTCCTCCCGGGAAACGTGTTGATCCAATTGCCTACAATCATCTATCGAAAGATTAGGAATATTTAATTGATCTAAAAAATTATTCATTGCAATATGATCATTGACAGAGTCAGAACTATACAATTTAGAATAAAATTCCCTAAAAGTGTCATTAATTTCAAAGTGGTCAGTTGTCATGTCCCCATTAATTTTACGTATTTCTTTAATTTGCCGCTTGGCTATAAATGGCTTCAATTGATTAGCCAGTAGCCTACCAGTTTTATCTCCGTGAATATAAAATTGACTTCTATCTTTTAAAAGCTGGCTTTCAAATGGATACGTTAAAAGATCATATTTAGTTTTGGTTTCAATACGTCTCTTGTATGTTTCAGGATCAGGTACCGAAACATATTTATGGTCTTGTTGTTTTAACTGATTAGCTAGTTCGTTTCTCTCTTTGTTAACTTTTTTTAATGATGTTTGCAGTATAAGAAATAAATTGACCCCAGATATATGCTTTAAAAGTATCCCGTATGATAAGACTAGACGTTTCTTCCAACGTATTTTTTTTAAAAAAAGAGTAATTTGATTCTCCATAAATTTTAAAAAGTCCTCATCGGATAACAGAGTTAAATTAAATTGCCAGAATCTACTCATAGGGATAGGACCAGGGAGATTTAAAGATAGAAGTACAGAAGAGTGGTCAGATATAGCAGTCTCTTTATATTCGATCGATCGAATCAATGGAATCATTTGACTGTCAATAAAAAAAAATCAATCCTGGTATAAGAATGATGGACATGAGAGAAAAAAGAATACTCCCTGTCCGTCGGATGAAGAAAACGCCAAGCATCAACTATACCACATTTAGTTAGAAAGGACTGGATAAACAAAGCTGATTTATTAAGTGTGACTGGTTTGACAGATGAGTGATCTAATACTGGATCTAACCAGCAGTTAAAATCTCCTCCCATCACAAGGGAGTAAGTACACAAATCTGGAAAAAACGAAAATAAGATGTTCAAAAAATCCTGGATCGTCTATGTTGGGGGCATATACATTAGCAAAAACAATCAATTTACTGCCTAAACTCCCTGATATGATAACAAATCCACCATTAGGATCCAAAACAACTTTATGCTGAACAAAGGAAACTATTATCTACAAAAATCGAAACTCCATGTGATTTTGCATTAAACGAAGAATGGAATTGCATATCCTTCCACCGAGTAAAAAAACGTAAGCTATCACAGCTGTGTATGTGCGTTTCTTGTAAGAAAATAATGGGTGCTTTTAATTTTTTAATATAAGCAAACACTTTGTTCCGTTTAATGGGGTGATTCAACCCTTTCATATTCAAACTAAATAAGTTAATATTTCAAACCATTTTAAATACAAATCATCATGTAATTAAAAGATCTGGCCATTAGTTATTAAAACTAGAAAGCAAACCGTAAGGTAAGGTAGTCAAACAGGCAATCATATAATCAACCCAACACAGCTCCCCAGAGAGAAATAGGTCCCAGCCCCTCCCCCACCCAAAGCCAGAAAGCTGACCAATAGACAGTCAGCGAGCTAACAACTAAGTTCCCTCCCCAAAAAATCCTGTTGACAGAAACTCTGGTCCTACAAGGTCAAATATGTCCCTACCAAGACACAACATAAAAAGAAAAATAACTCAGTATTTGAAAATATAAAAGGATCAGTTTAAACAAATTCAAAGAAAGCTATATTAAAATAAAACCTCAAAAAGGGATATAATAAAAAATTATCCAAAAATACAAAAGACAAAATATGAACAGCCAAAATGTAAGCTTATTGAAACCTTATTTCAAATTCATATCAACAGAGGAAAGAAATTGATCAACTAAGAAATATAACAGTTTTAGACTTCATCCTTCAGAAACTTTTGCGTCTTCAACCGACTTTGTTCTTTTTCGCAATCCATTCTTCAAAACAATACTCAGATGGACGGGAAACCAAAGGGATGGTTTAAATCCTTTATTATAAAGTTCCGACATAACTTCTTTATATTTCATACGATCAGCCATAACTTCAGGCAAATAATCTTCCACAAATCTGACCTTGTAATCATGGAAATCCATCATTCCTTGTCGACGGGTATGGCGAATTAAAAGGTCCTTAATACGAAATTCATGAAAACTTAGAATGACCGACCTGGGTCTTGCTGCCGACGACAATGGCTTTGAAGTCAGCGAGCGATATGCTCGATCAAGCCTCGGCTCAGAAGTGAATAGAACAGGGAATAGCTATTTCAGAATGTTTGCAAAGAACTTCGTAGGGTTAGTGCCTTCAATTGATTCTTCAAGACCCAGAATTCACAAGTTATTTCTATTTTCATCATTTTTTTCATTGGATAAAGATAACTCTTTGCAGAGTTTAAATGTATCTTCAAGTGTTACCAGCTTTGCAGTATTTTCCTGAATTCGGTTCTCATGCTCAGTTAAAGTTTGTTGGACTGTATCCAATTTGCCATTAAGTCGTTGAAACTCCTTGGAAAATTCTGATTTTTGCCGTTTAAGGAAGTCACTGATTGAATCCAAAGTGACTGGGGATTCGTCTTCTGTTTCTCTTTCTTTTGCAGAAGCTTTTGTTCTTTTCCCAGCCATAGTAGAGCAGTATTAAGTATTATAAGGTTTCAAAAAAAAAAAAAAAAACTGGTAGGAGACAATAAAGTAAATAGGGTAGGAGCAAACTAAAATGATGTTACTCCATCACCTGCCAACAGGGCTCTGAACTTCCCTAATATTGATTGGGGCTTCCTGCAGATGGAGCAGAATCCAAGCACTCGCACTATGGTTTCTGAAACAATATATAGATTGCCCATCTAGAGAAGTGTCTACATTCAGTCCAGGCCGATAGGATTAGGGAATTCTGATTGACAAGGGATATGAAGGATTAGATCATTGGGGGGGGGAGGGGTGGGGTGGGGTGGGGGCAAATTTTAGGTAGAAATATCAAACATTGAAGAACAAGCATTGAAAGTGAGAGGGTAAAGTTTAAAGGACACGCGAGGCATTTTTTTTTGTTTAAGTGATACTGGTATAAGCAGATATGAGTAGCATTTAAGAGGCTTTCTGCACAAGAATATACAGAGAATGGTGCAATATGGTTCACATACAGGTAGAAGAGGTCAGTTTAATTTGGCATCATGTTCGGAAAAGACAATGCATGCTGAAGGGCTTTTTCTTGTGCTGTACCGTTCTATGCTAGGTTCTGTGTATTTTGTTGTTTAAGTACTACTCATATTCTGAAACAGGATAAATATCTCTGAATGAATCTTCTGAATTTTGCTCAGAATCATCTTGGGCCTGGATGCCAGAACTGTTATCCACAAGTTTAATATTTGGGCAAAGAGAAGACTTTTGCAAAATCATTAAACACGTGATATTTTAATAATTCAGTAGAAAGGTAGCTTATGTACTAACAAACAGTTAAGCATAAAATTCATGTTTTCAATATAAAACTTAACAAATGGGGAGATATTTTAGCTGCAATATTATTTACTAATATCGCGAAATATAGATGGAATGCAATATTAACTTAGTATGACTATATTTTAAAGAGAAAATATGTTGATAATCATTTTAGACTCTAAATATGCTGTCCAGATTTTACAATATTGTTTACATTTTGTCAGTACTAAGTCAAAGGTTTAAAATGTATCACCAAGCAGCATTTATATTCACTAACTGGTACAGACAAACAATTACTGTTTGGCTGGTTATCTGCCCTCCCCAGTATAAATGAGATTGTACCACCCTTCCAGAGAAGGAGAGAATGAAACAGTTTCTTCTAAATTCACTTAAAATAGTGGAAAACATTATCGGATAACACAGGCAGACACATTTAACAATAAGCTTAGGTTAACACTGGAGAGGTTTCACAATATGAAGTTACAGTAGTTCATAATGGTGTGTTCATTTTGTTATACTGTAGTCCAGTTTTCGACATACTCTGTTAAAAAGACAAAATAAAAGGGAATTATTTGCAAAACAATATCTGACAAGCATTCGAGCTATTTTGTTAGGAGAATCCAATCATCCACTCATCCACTCAAGTTTCTTTTTTTTCTTAAAAAGCCCCACAGTTCCACTTTCTTGTTATAGACAATAACCTGTTTAAAGAGAGCAGTTTGTGGAAGTCAGCCATTTTTCTCAGCGGTTGATCGGGACAGGACTGCGCAAGCGCGTGTAAGCTGGTCCGTGAGGCAGCGGGAGTATTTAAAAGAGAGCAGTTTGACGGAGCGGGCGACGGAGTAGAGGGAGACAGAGTAGGAAGGCTTTGTCTCGAGAGGCTTCGGCGAGCAGAGGCTGAGGACGAGCTTCACTCCAAGTGAGGTAAGGCCAGATAAGTTCCTTTAAAAGGAGAACAGTCTGCAAGGAATTTGAAGCAAGGAAAGCGGCGAGGCTGTAGCGTATAGGGTGGGTCATGACAGCTCAGATCGGCCCCATAGTTTGTTCCTCTTGCAGCACGTGGGAAATCAGGGATACTTCCAGTGTCCCTGATGACTATGTGTGCAGGAAATGTGTCCGGCTGCAGCTTCTGGCAGACCGCTTTGAGCTGTGATTGGATTCATACTGGAGCATCCGCGATGCTGAGAAAGTCGTGAATAGCACGTTCAGTGAGTTGGCCACACCGCAGGTAAAGGCTACACAGGCAGAAAGGGAATGGGTGGCCACTAAACAGCATGGCAGTAGGCAGGTAGTGCAGTAGTCCCCTGAGGTCATCTCCCTCCTAAACAGATATACTGTTTTGGATATTGTTGGGGGAGATGTCTCATCAGGGGAAGACAGCAGCAGCCGAGTTCATGGCACCATGGGTGGCTCTGCAGCAAAGGAGGGAAGGAAACGGAGTGGGAGAGCTATAGTGATAGGGGATTCAATTGTAAGGGGAATAGATAGGCGTTACTGCGGCCGCAAACGAGACTCCAGGAGGGAATGTTGCCTCCCTGGTGCAAGAGTCAAGGATGTCTCTGGGCGGCTGCAGGACATTCTGGAGTGGGAGGGTGAACAGCTAGTGGTCATGGTGCACATAGGTACCAACGATACAGGTAAAAAACGGGATGAGGTCCTACAAGGTGAATTTAGGGAGTAAGGAGATAAACCAAAAAGTAGGACCACAAAGGTAATAACCTCTGGATTACTACCAGTGCCACATGCTAGTCAGAGTAGAAATAGGAGGATATTTCAGATGAATACATGGCTTGAAAAATGGTGCAAGGGGGAGGGATTCAAATTTCTGGGGCATTGGAACCAGTTCTGGAGGAGGTGGGACCGGTACAAACAGGACAGTCTGCACCTGGGCTGGACTGGAACCAATGGGGGAGCGTTTGCTACTGTTGTTCAGGAGGATTTAAACTAATGTGGCAGGGGGATGGGAACAAGTGCAGAGAGGCAGAGGGGTGTAAAATGAGGGTAGAAGCAAAAAGTAGTAAGGTGAAAAGTAAAAGTGGCAGGTCAGCAAATCTAGGGCAAAAATTAAAAAGGGACACTTTTCAACATAATTGTATAAGGGCTAAGAGTGTTGTAAAAGCAAGCCTGAAGGCTTTGTGTGTCAATGCAAGGAGCATTCGTAACAAGGTGGATGAATTGAATGTGCAGATAGTTATTAATGAATATGATATAGTTGGGATCACAGAGACATGGCTCCAGGGTGACCAAGGATGGGAGCTCAACATTCAGGGGGAATAGACATAAAAGAAAAGGAGGTGGGGTGGCAATACTGGTTAGAGAGGAGATTAACGCAATAGAAAGGAAGGACATTAGCCGGGAGGATGTGAAATCGATATGGATAGAGCTGCATAACACTAAGGGGCAGAAAACGCTGTTGGGAGTTGTGTACAGGCCACCTAACAGTAGTAGTGAGGTTGGGGATAGCATTAAGCAGGAAATTAGAAATGTGTGCAATAAAGGAACAGCAGTTATAATGGGCGACTTCAACCTACATATAGATTGGGTGAACCAAATTGGTAGGGGTGCTGAGGAAGAGGATTTCTTGGAATGTATGTGGGATAGTTTTCTGAACCAACATGTCAAGGAACCAACTAGAGAGCAAGCCATTCTAGACTGGGTATTGAGCAATGAGGAAGGGTTAATTAGCAATCTTGTCGTGAGAGGCCGCTTGGGTAAGAGTGACCATAATATGGTGGAATTCTTCATTAAGATGGAGAGTGACATAGATAATTCAGAAACAAAGGTTCTGAACTTAAAGAAGGGTAACTTTGAAGGTATGAGACATGAATTAGCTAAGATAGACTGGCAAATGATACTTAAAGGGTTGATGGTGGATATGCAATGGCAAGCATTTAAAGATCGCATGGATGAACTACAACAATTGTTCATCGCAGTGTGGCAAAAGAATAAATCAAGGAAGGTAGTGCACCCATGGCTGACAAGGGAAATTAGGGATAGTATCAATTCCAAAAAAGAAACATACAAATTATCCAGAAAAAGCGGCACACCTGAGGACTGGGAGAAATTCAGAGTCCAGCAGAGGAGGACAAAGGGCTTAGTTAGGTAAGGGAGAAAGATTATGAGAGAAAACTGACAGGGAACATAAAAACTAACTGTAAAAGCTTTTATAGATATGTGAAAAGAAAAAGATTGGTTAAGACAAATGTAGGTCCCTTACAGTCAGAAACAGGTGAATTGATCATGGGGAACAAGGACATGGCAGACCAATTGAATAACTACTTTGGTTCTATCTTCACTAAGGAGGACATAAATAATCTTCCGGAAATAGTAGGGGACAGAGGGTCCAGTGAGAAGGAGGAACTGAGGCAAATACATGTTAGTAGGGAAGTGGTGTTAGGTAAATTGAAGGGATTAAAGGCAGATAAATTCCCAAGGCCAGATGGTCTGCATCCGAGAGTGCTTAAGGAAGTAGCCCAAGAAATAGTGGATGCCTTAGTGATAATTTTTCAAAACTCTTTAGATTCTGGATTAGTTCCTGAGGATTGGAGGGTGGCTAATGTAACCCCGCTTTTTAAAAAAGGAGGGAAGGAGAAACCAGGGAATTATAGACTGGTAAGCCTAACATCGGTGGTGGGGAAAATGCTAGAGTCAGTTATCAAAGATGATAAACAGCACATTTGGAAAGCGGTGAAATCATCAGACAAAGTCAGCATGGATTTGTGAAAGGAAAATCATGTCTGACGAATCTCAGAATTTTTTGAGGATGTAACTAGTAGAGTGGATAGGGGAGAACCAGTGGATGTGGTATATTTGGATTTTCAAAAGGCTTTTGACAAGGTCCCACACAGGAAATTAGTGTACAAACTTAAAGCACACAGTATTGGGGGTATGGTATTGATGTGGATGGGGAATTGGTTGGCAGACAGGAAGCTGTGGGAATAAACAGGACCTTTTCAGAATGGCAGGCAGTGATGAGTGAGGTACCGCAAGGCTCAGTGCTGGGACCCCAATTGTTTACAATATACATTAATGACTTAGACGAGGGAATTAAATGCAGCATCTCGAAGTTTGCGGATGACATGAAGCTGGGCAGCAGTGTTAGCTGTGAGGAGGATGCAGGGTGACTTGGATAGGTTAGGTGAGTGGGCAAATTCATGGCAGATGCAATTTAATGTGGATAAATGTGAGGTTATCCACTTTGGTGGCAACAGGAAAACAGATTATTATCTGAATCGTGGACGATTAGGAAAAGGGGAGGTGCAACGAGACGTGGGTGTCATCGTACACCAGTCATTGAAAGTGGGCATGCAGGTACAGCAGGCAGTGAAAAAGGCGAATGGTATGCTGGCATTCATAGCAAGAGGATTCGAGTACAGGAGCAGGGAGGTACTACTGCAGTTGTACAATGCCTTGGTGAGACCACACCTGGAGTATTGTGTGCAGTTTTGGTTCCCTAATCTGAGGAAAGGCATTCTTGCCATAAAGTGAGTACACAGAAGGTTCACCAGATTGATTCCTGGGATGGTAGGTCTTTCATATGATGAAAGACTGGATCAACTAGGCTTATACTCTGTGGAATTTAGAAGATTGAGGGGGGATCTGATTGAAACGTACAAAATCCTAAAGGGATTGGACAGGCTAGATGCAGGAAGATTGTTCCCGATGTTGGGGAAGTCCAGAACGAGGGGTCACAGTTTGAGGATAAAGGGGAAGCCTTTCAGGACTGAGATGAGGAAAAACTTCTTCACACAGAGAGTGGTGAATCTGTGGAATTCTCTGCCACAGGAAACAGTTGAGGCCAGTTCATTGGCTATATTTAAGAGGGAGTTAGATATGGCCCTTGTGGCTAAAGGGATCAGGGGGTATGGAGAGAAGGCAGGTACAGGGTTCTGAGTTGGATGATCAGCCATGATCGTACAGAATGGCGGTGCAGGCTCAAAGGGCCGAATGGCCTACTCCTGCACCTATTTTCTATGTTTCTAAAGCATTAAAGAATATATTTTAATGGAAAACCAAATCAATAGGCAGCATTTAAAAACCAAATTCGGAAAAATCAAAAATGAAATTAAAACAGAAAATGCTGAAAATACTCAGAGGGCAGGCAATATCAAACGGAAAAAGAAATAGAGATGATATTTTCCGTCAAAGATCGTTCAACAGAAAAATAAGAAAAGAAATATATGGGAAGTTACGAATATGGAAAAGAGGGACAGCACGGTAGCATACCAGTTAGTGTAACACGATTAGAGCGCTGGTAACCGGGTTCAATACTACTGTTGTCTGTAAGAAGTATGTACATTTTCTGTGATCACGTGGGCCTCCTACGAGTGCCCTGGTTTCCTCTCATATCCCAAAGGTGTATAGGTTAGTAGATTAATTGGTCACATGGGTGTAATTTAGCAGCACAGGCTTGTTGGGCTGGAAGGGTTTGTTACTTTGCTGTTTCTCCAAATAAAATTTAAAAGAATAAAAAATGAATATCCACAAGAAGAAATGCAACATCTGCCAATTTACCTCTTCTCACTAGCTAGGAACCCAAATGTCTTTCAGGTAAGGCAGCAAATGACTTGCAATTCTTCCAACTTCATACGTTATACTTTGTGCTCATGAGCAGTGTCTCCACTGGAGAAACCAGAGGTAGCTTGGGTGATCGCTGTAAGAACTTTCTATTCAGTCCTCAAAAGTGAACCTGAGCTTCCAGCCGTTTGCCATTTTAGTTCTCAATACTGCTCTGACTTCAAACTGCAACCTCCCACACCATTCCTATGAAGTTTGATGAAAAACAACTCATTTTCCATTCAGGCATGTTGATACTCTGAGCTCAATACTGAATTCAACAATTTACTGCTGTATCACAGGCATTTATTATATTTACCAGTTATATCAGCAGCTGATGCGAAGTCTGTACTATCAACTCAGTTTTTCGCTGCCATAGGTTTTACTTGATCTGTTGGGCATTTCCAACATTCTTATTATGCTTCCAGCGAATACTATTCTGCCTTTCATAATCCCAGTACAGTTCCAACATCCAGCCCCTATATCTAACTCGTACACCTCCCCCAATTTGATCAGCTACGATTAATATGTCATCCATACATAACAGCACAAATCACATGGACAACCTTAGTCTCATAATATCACAAATTCCAGTGTCACCACTATCCCTCCCCTTTACTACTTAACCTGCTCTTGTTTTCTCCCTTTTCTAGTTCTATTGAAGGAGCATCTACCTGAAATGCTAATTGTGTTTCTAGCTTTACAGACATTATCTGACCAAGTATTTCCAGTATTTTCTGCTTGACTTTGAATTATGATCATGAGCATGTTGTGCTAAAATTGAGCAAATCAAATACTCTGTGCAGACAAAAATATAAATACAAATACATTTGCAGGACTGGGGTCTGTCGCTCCTATCTACACCAGTCAAAATAAACTCAATTGCTTTTGCACCTACTGATTGAGTTTTTAAAAAAATAAAAACAGCTAGCACAAAAAGTGCAATTTTACATCATCCTGACAAATACATCACGAGGAATTCTGCAGACGCTGGAATTTCAAGCAACACACATAAAAGTTGCTGGTGAACGCAGCAGGCCAGGCAGCATCTCTAGGAAGAGGTACAGTCAACATCGACTGTACCTCTTCCTAGAGATGCTGCCTGGCCTGCTGCGTTCACCAGCAACTTTGATGTGTGTTGCTTACAATCATGTATTCAGCAGGTTATTTACTGAAGCATAGAAAAATATTCACAACTTCCCTGTTTTCATCCTGATCACAATTAAATACAATTAATACTCACCCCCCTTTAAAGGGACAGAAAAATGGAGAGGGAACTTGTTTACTATTGAGGTAATTGTACTACTGTAGTTTTGCTAAAACTATGCATCTTGTCAAAATACATGCCAGAAATAAGCTTGAGCAATAATATCTTGATTAAATTAAAAGCCAGTGAAGCAAATGACAAATCATAAATATAATAAAATCCTTCTCAAAGTTTCAAAATCATATGCCTACTTTCTATAAAAACTATTTTCTTCAAAGATAGCAGGCCATTTACAATGTACAATAAAAGAACTACTTCATTGCATACCTGTTGTGAAGTCGAGGTGATAAACTTAAGCTCACAGTGTTTCCAGAGCTATTTATTACAGGTAAAACAGTAGCTGTAAATAAACAACAGATAATAATTTTCCAACTAAAACAACTTAATTTAAGAAATCAAATGCAATTGGGAACTTTTCTTGTAGAACCATGGATGTGCATTCTTTACAATGTTAGTTAAAATGTTTACTTTAGACAGAAAAGAGTTTATAAACTTGATTACTAATTTAAGATGTGTCAACTTGTCTGCTACTACATTTAAATAAGTTTAACTCGCGATTGCTTTTGCCTCGTAATTCCATCCACCAGTACATTTCCCCAGTGATAAACGAACTCATGGCCTAGAGTTCTCAGGCAAATTCTGCTAAACCATTTATTAGTTTTAAGAGTTTAAAGGATGCTTAACTAATTATAATACCCAGCACAAAATGCATTTTCTCCATACAATTTTAAGTTTAATATCTAAAAATCAATTTAAAGACATTCAAATCCATGTCATGGCTGCTTGGGTAATGGAAATTCACCCTTATAGAATTCACAAATCTCAAAATTTTCTGGTAGTGATATGGATTTTATGAAAAGAAAATACATTTATTTTTTCCACTTGCTTTTCTTGATGCATGTGCATATGGCACAGTTTCATGTTACCAAAAGTTGTGTTGTGGGCCATTTCCTAGGATTGCAACCCCACAGTAATGTTGGGTTAGGTGGCACACCAAAAGTAAAAAAAAAAATTGCCTGGAAGAAGTGCTCTTCCTGCTCCATTCTGAAGATGTATATTAAAGGGAAAAACATCACAACCAACTAATGGTAAATACTTGAGACCGATAGCAGAGGCACTAATACTACCAGTGAGCTTTAACTGAGCTGGTTGTAGCAACAGAGCAAATGCAGGCGTGTTTGAATGTTCGTCAAAGACTGATTCTGGCATTGTGACAGATTCTGGCAGCACTGCAAGGCTTAACTACAGAACTGGAAAGAAAAACATTTGTATTCTGTGATCAAAATAATTTTGTAATTAAAGTGGTCACAGGATTGTATTATACAATATTACAAATACTATAAAGTAGTTTCTCCCTTAATATTTCAGCATATTTTAAGGAAATCAATCTCATATGTGCAAAGTAATTCCATTAAGTGAACAAAAATTTAACTACAGAACTGGATTATCAAATTTAATACATACCAGAATTAGAATAGGGTCGATTATTTTCCCATTTAATAAACACATCTGCAGCGATTTTCTGGAGAATGTAAGAAGTGCAACATTGTAAACAGAATTGAATATAATGTTATTATGTGCACCATCAATTGCAACACTGATACAATAGTTCTGCACAGAACACAGGACAATCTACAGCAGCGGTCCCCAACCACCGGGCCGTGGACCGGTACCAGGCCGCAAAGCATAAGCTACCAGGCCTTGAGGAAACTATATGAGTCAACTGCACCTTTCCTCATTCCCTGTCACGCACTGTTGAACTTGAACACAGGGTTGCCAACTGTCCTGTACTTGCCGGGACATCCTGTATATTGGGCTAAGTTGGTTTGTCCTGTATTTCTCCCGCTAAGGTTGAGCGTTCCTATGAAACCTTTCGTGCCAAAATGGCGTAACGCGTAGAAGCAATTACCATTAATTTATATGGGAAGAATTCTTGAGTGTTCCCAGACCCAAAAAATAACCTAACAAATAACACATAAAACCGAAAATAAATAACACTAACATATAATAACAGCAGGAATGATATGATAAATACACAGCCTATATAAAGTAGAAATAATGTATGTACAGTGAGGTCGGGAAAATGAAGGCAAAACTGATTTGTGGGGAAAAAATGCTGCAAAACGCATGCGCATGTCATGCATGTGCACACAGGTGCCCGCGCAAGGCTTCATGGTCATGGTAGTCTTTCCTGGGGTAAAGTATCCCGGGATTTGACTGCTACTTTTATCCCTTATTTGGGTGTGAGAAAGTTGGCAACCCTAACTGTGAAAGACATGTTGAGGTGAGTTTAACCCTACTTGAACACCACCCCCCCCCCGCCCCCAGTCCACAAGAATATTGTCAATATTAAACTGGTCCGCGGTGCAAAAAAGGTTGGGGACCCCTGATCTACAGTACCTCTCTATTTTGCTTGCTTCTTGGAGAATAAAATCCATTCTGTGTACAGTAGTAATCCTGACTATTCTGAGTCATGCTTGAAGACTCTGGAAAGGAACGAAACCTCTTCAGCGGCAATCGTGAAGCTTCCTTTGCTTGATCAATACACGCAGCCCGTTTCCTTGATAACTGGGATGGTAAGCAGGTAACAGAGCTCACTGATGTTATTTCTTTTCTGAGAACAGAACGGACATTTAATATACTGGGATGCGTCACTGAGGCTGAAAGGCAGATTGGATTCTGAACCAAACTTTGATACAGTGATTCAAATGCATCTGTTTTGTTTGGTTTAATTTTAAGTAAGCTTTGTACAGAACACAACTTGGTTGGAACAGAAGCAGAGGAAATAGAATGCCTCCGTTTATACTTTCCACTACAGCAGGAAGTATTAACTGAGCACAAAAGCCTTGCACATGGTGATCGGCTGCATTTTGCCACTACAGCATCTGGTTGTGTAACTGTATTGTTGTTCACTGGCCATTCTGCTGCATTTTGTAAATGATTAACGTTGATTCTTGAGCTTGGCGATTCCACTATTGCTACATTGGATTTTGAACTCAATGATTTTAAGCTACTGGAGTTAGTCCAAGCTGACCCATTCAAAGGGGATACATTAAAAACTGAAGTATTCCTTGTGTTGCAGTAACTTGCAATTTCAACTGGACTTTGAGGATTGCAACGGCTTACGGGTAGTGGCTGGCAACAAGCTGAGTCATCATACAAATTTCCAAATTTCGAACCAACAGTTTCAGATGTTAAATTTGTTTGTAGCACAGTCCTCGGAGATACATTAGCAGCAAGGGAAAACTTTGCGTCCAGATTATCTTGCGAGGTTTTGGAACTTTTTGGAGAAATTGCTTTGTTCTGCATTTGTTTGAACCCATCACAGGTTTTTAATCTTATAGCAGAATGACTTCTTAGCCTCTTTAACTTCTGGCCATCGATCCTGACTTTGACCTTTATTCCATTTTGAGTTGTGTTTGTCTTTGATTTACATACATTGAACTGGAAATATCGATAACGTTGTATTAACCTTGATGCAGCCTCTTTCTTGTAGGTGCGATCAAGCAAGTTACTCATTGAAGCTACCATACTTGGATAAATATCAATAAGTGTTGTGTTACTTAAACCCGAAGAATCACTGGGACTTTCCGTTGGAGCTTGATCAACACGAGTAGGTGTGGTTTCTTCCAAATTCATCGTATCATATCTGCTATCCTCAAACTTGTGCAAATTAACTTCTGTGTTACTAGGTATGCAAAGTGGCTTAGCTGGCATTTGGCTAGAGGTCAAGGCTACTATCTTTGAATTATCTTTGTCATTATGATGAGAATTTGAAGAATGATTTAATTCTTTGGAGATTGTATCCTGAAGGCCATCATTGCAGTCTAGAGATAAAGAAATTAATGACTTTAGATCAACACACATAAAATAACTTTAATATCTATTAAATTCTGTATCTAATGTTAAAAACATTAGGTCAAACTCAATCTTATAGAAACAGTAACTAACATGCTATGAATATAAATATTTTCACTGACAAAACAAAATGTTTTGAGAATAGAAAAGATTTGATAAATACATTTCAGCTGTAACCCAGTGCAAGCTCAACAAATGATTTGAACGCACATAAAATAATCAGTGTGCTCGGCGGATGCAAGAAGTAGGAAATTAATCTTCTACAATCTATTGAAAAAGCACATGAAAACACTTGGGAGCATTGAGAACTAAAAGTGAAATAGAATGAATAGCCAGAAACAAAGCATGTACAATTTCCAGATCTGTGTATGCTGGATAAAGATCAAATCATGATGAATATAACAGAATCAGGTTTAGCAGAATTCACAACGTTTTGTAAAGTAGACTAACACGTAGCAGAAGCTATTCAGAATGAATATCTAAAATAAACTGGTTAAAGAGCCAAGAACCAAAAGTAGGAACATCTTATGATGTTCTCAGGAGATGCTGCAGGACATTCTTAAGGGGAGACTGAAGTGGGAGGAGGTCCCATAGGCTGAATTAAGGGATCTAAGAGATACACTAAAATTTGGACTTCAAAAGGGAATAACCTCTGGATTGCTGCCCATGCCACGCGCTAGTCAGAGCAGGAATTGTAACAGAATCAGCATGAATTTTTGGCTTGAGCAGTGATGCAAGGACGGAGTGTTTCAGATTCCTGAGGCATTGGAACTGGTTCTGGGATAGGTCTACACCTGGGGCCAATACAAAATCAGATAGTCTACACCTGTGCAGGACCAGGACTAATGTCCTGGAGCATTGTTTGCTAGCACTGTAGGGAGCATTTAAATTAATATGACAAGGGGTGGGTATTCAGGCAGAAAAACAGACAGAAGTAATGCAGAGGTTAAAGCAAAAGTCAGTGAGAGTGGAGTATATAAAAGTCAAATGCAAAAGACACAAAGGCTACTAGATTCTAAAAGGACAATGAGTGGAAGAGCACTTTATCTGAATGCCTGTAGTATTTAAAACAAGGCCAGTGAATTTGTGGCACAAATCGGTAGAAAAAGGGTATGATTTAGTAGCCACTACAGAAACAAGGCTTGTGATGAGCGGAAATTAAAAATCCAAGATTAGCTTTATTTGTCATATGTACATCAAAACACAAAAAAAGGTCTTGCTTGTATCGACGACCAACACAGTCCAAGGACATGCTGGGAACAGCTCGCAAGTGTCACCATGCGTGCAACATAGCATGCCCACAATTTACTAACCCCAACTTATACAGTACGTCTTTGGAATGAGGAAGGAACCTGGAGCACTTGGAGGAAATCCATGGTGTCATGGGGAGAACATGCAAACTCCTTATAGCTGTGGGAATTGAACCCTGATTTGGTGGGAGTTATCTATAAGCCGTAAAATAACATTACAGTGGCACATGCAATAAATCATATATCTGATGCAAGTAAGAATGGAATGGAGGGTGGGGAGGGAACTATCACTTGCACATAGATTGGGCGAATCAAGTTGGTCAAGGCATCCTTAAGGAAGACTTTATAGAATGCAATCATGATCGCTTTCTTGAATAGCATGTCAGTGAACATCAAGTGGAAATGATATCTTAGATCTGGTCCTGTACAATAAGACAGGCAAAATTAACTATCCTCTAGTTAGGAATCCTCTTGGAAAGAGTGATCACAATATTATTGAATCTCTCATACAAATGCAGGGTGCGACAGTTTGATTCATCTATGCCTAAACAAGGAAGACTACAAAGGGAGAAGGAGGAGTAGGTAGCATAGACTGGGAACACAGGCCATATTGTGCGATAGTTGAGGAACAGTGGGAGAGTTTCAAAGAAAATTTGCACTGTGCTCAACAGAAGCATATTCCAGTTAAAAGCAAGGACAGTAAGGGTGGGAGAGCAAGATTTAGATAACTAAGGCTTACTCTCCTTACTCTTATTTTTATAATGTTCTAAGTGTAAATATATTTTCAACAGAAAGGAAGAGTTCCAGTTACAAGCTGCCTCAAAAGTATCTAAAATTATCTTCCACAAATGTATTTTTAAGAAGTTCATTTTATTACCAGTGAAAATTGACAGAAGCTCACTACTACTACGTCGACTCAGGCCTAGGGGGCCGGCGTCGGGCACTATGACGGACTCTCCACTTCTCCCCCTCCCTCATCAGTGTGTTCAGTTTATCTACATTAGCCGTGCTGCTGTCTTCTAGGAGCGTGTTGACCATAGTCTGGGCAGCGCGCCCAGGGTTCATCCTCCCATGCTTGGGCGCCCATATGATGACAAGGCTGGCAGGTAGCTATGGGTGGCGTAGACAGTGCCCCGCTAGTTGCAGTCTTCTCACCTCGAATTTAGTGGTGAGCATCGGTAGGTCCTCATAGAGCTCAACGTTCGTCATGTGCTGTTGCCAACTCACGTCAAGAGCCATCCGGAGCATTTGTGTATAGCAACCAACTCAAGACTTTCGCATAGTCTTGGTGAGTGTCCACATCTCACATGTGTACGTGAGGATGGACTCTATGACTGCTATGAAGATCCTCTTTTTAAGCCCTCTGGTCAGGTTCGACTTCTAGATTTCCTTCATGTCGTTCGTAGCCCTCCACATCAGCGCCTTCCATATCTATGTCCTTCTCTGAACTCATCATTCTTGACCCGAGGAACTATAGTCTGACTTTCTTAATGGTATCATTCTTTACGGTCTTGAGAGTACCTTCGTTGCAGTTAAACACCATGTACTCTGCCTTTTTAGCGTTTGGGTGAAGTCCAGCTTTATTGTACTCAAATTCCACTTTTTTCAGTAGCTGCTGTGCTTCCTCCATCTAGTCAGAGAGCAGGACTATGTCATCTGCAAAATCGAGATCTGTGAGCATAACTGGTCTGACCCTTTTGGTTCATCCTGGTTTTATGGTAAAACCAAGCTTGTCATGATCTTTGGTAGCTTGACGTAGAGCATAATCAAGGACGATTATAAAGATGTAGGGTGCCAGAGTGTCTCCTTGCAGCACACCAACTAGGAGCTCGAACACTGCTGTTTCTCCGTCTGGTGATACAACTTTTTCCATGGCTTTGGTATAGCTGATCTCTATTGCTCTCAGTAGATGGTCTGGCACTCCGTAACTTTCAGGATCTTCAGCATTTTACCTCATTGAATGGAGTCAAAAGCTTTGCGAAAATCAATGTAAGTAAGCACGGCTGGTAGGTTGTTCTTCTTGACTTCCTCGATGATTCTACGGAGAGCAAGTACTTGCATTACTGTTGTGCGCTTCTGCCGAAAACCATTCTGATTGAATCTTAGCTTAGAGTCAATGGCAGTGCAAATCCTGTTCAAGATCATCCGACTGTATAGCTTTGCTAAGATGCAGGTCAAGCTGATACCGTGGTAGTTATCTGTCTTCGTGAAGAATCCAGACTTGGGGACTAGGATAATGTTTGAGAGTGACCACTGCTCTGGTTTGTCGCCTTTCATCAGTGCCATTTTACATATGCACAGCAAGATGTTGTCCAGGTCGCAGTTCTTCAGAACATTTGGCGGTATCCCATCTGGTCCAGCGCTCCTGCCCTGTTTGAGTGCATATTTGGCCTTCTTCAGTTCCACAATGGCGAATGGGTTGTCATCGATGTCGACTTGTGTTAGTATCGTGGGTATGTCCTCTTCTTCTTCTGTGATCGTTGGAGGGCTTCCCAGCAGGTTTTTAAAGTGGGTAAACCATGTCTGGACACGGTCCTCTGCTGTTTTACCACTTATTTGACCCGATGGGGACTTCTTCCGTCTGCTGATCTCGTTGACTAGGCACCATGCTTCTCCATGCTGCTTGTCTTCATGAAGACAGAAGCTCAACATGATTGCTACCCAGAATATTTCCATGTTCTCTGAAATAAAACTGCTTACTTCATACGTATTTCTTTTTAATTATTATTTTTCAGTACACTTTCAAAGAATGTGGAGGGTAGTCTTCATTTCAATCCACTAGGAGCCCCACTTCCATACAATCATTTGTAGTTTCATATTGTGCTGTACAACAACTAACAATTCATTTGAATGCATGATACCTAAATCATTTATGGGAATGGATAGCACCAAAAAATAATCCAAGAACACAACCACACATTTGTTTTAATCTGCGGGGTTCCTTTCTGCACAAGCATTAGTGCTAAGGGTATTGAATTCACATGAAAATCTCTGAAAATTAATTACACAGAAGTAATCTAAACCAAAGAGAAAACTTAAAATATGAATATTACTTGGAACACTAAATAAAATCTATTTTTGGTGGTAGTGACACACTTAGAATAACATACATACCATGAAAATTAGGTGATGATCCAATTTTCAACTTCGACGTGGGCGTAAATGTGATCAATGGATTGTCTTTAGTCCTCCCAACACATTCCACCTTTAATGAGATGTAATACTTGAAATTATTTAGTACTTATGCTAATGGAAAAATAAATTACATGACTTTCCATAGGACAATAGGTCCCAACAGTGCAAGCTGGTGTAACTTCATAGGAAACAGAACAGGTAGCCATTTCATTCCAAGTGTCTGCATTACCTTTTAAAACAATCATATTAGATTTTTTTTTACTTCAACGTGACTTTCTAGTATTCACCCCATATTCAATTGCCCCAATATCCAAAGAATAAATAATGCATTTTCCTCATCTTGAAACAGCAACCCTGGATACTTCTTGATCTGGCCAGAGGAAACTTCATCTGTCAAGCCCTACAAGAATTCAGAGTTTTAATGGTTCACTTCTCATTTTTCTTAACTCTAGGGCGCAAATCAATAAATTTCCACCTGCCCAACCCAGTACTTTAGCAGGCAGCTCTCAAGGTGTATTTTAAGGTATTTTCATATCATTCCTGCGTTATTTGTTGCCAGTATTGTGGCTTGAGTTATTTAAAAACATGCAAAATTAACACATAACTTTCACCTCAAATATGCCTTTCACCCAAGAAATCAACATACTTCTCAATGCTTTAAAAGAATGGTAGAAAGAATCTTATAGACAAAAATGAGAGGCCATTTAGTTCTTATTCAGAAAGCAATCTATTAAGTTCCATTCCCTGACAATATCTAATATAATAATATCCCTGAAGTATTTACCCAATTACCACTCAAAAGCCATCACTGAATGTTCTTTCCACCTTGCATTACCAAAACATTTTCCTCACCTCTGGCATGACTGTCATTCACAAATTCATTCTTTCTGATTACCAACTTTTTATTATCAAATCTAAAATTCCTTAATTTTAACGACTACTAGATCCTATCTTTGTCCCTTTATTCCTAAAAGAATCCCAGTTTCTGCACTCTAATTGTCATTATTATCCTCAGAACCAATCTAGTAAATCTCATCTGTAGCTGTCGCAATCAGATTAAGCATATATTTGCAATCAGATTAAGCATATATTTGCACTGAAGCACCAGAATTTTGTAAAAGCAAATCTTAATTATTAATTAGGAACAAATTTTAAACATATTAAATGTATTCCAGTGCTAATATGGAGATTTACCAAATGATTACTTATTTTCTTCAAATAAATGCAGGAAAAGGTATTATTTTAAAATGGATAAAGGTTAATAATGAAAATAGTGCAACAGAACTGTTGTATTCGTTATAAATCAAAATGCTTTACAAGATCACATGAATTAAAATCAGAAACAACAGGAATTCTGCAGATGCTGGAAATTCAAGCAACACACATAAAAGTTGCTGGTGAACACAGCAGGCCAGGCAGCATCTCTAGGAAGAGGCGCAGTCGATGTTTCAGGCCGAGACCCTTTGTCAGAAAATTGTTTTAAAATAGAGGCACAGAGGAAGTTATTAATAAAATGGTGGTACAGCCCAACAGAGTGGAATCATTTTAGGCTGCGGTTCATTCGTTTTCTTGGGAAAGTCAGATTGATTTGAACATTTGGAATAGTGGTTCCTGTCACAAAGAGGGATACATGGAATTAAAAATGCTTATAAAAGGAAATTAAACTCTGTAACAAAATAAAGGTAGTCATTTACTCCTACAATTTGTTTTAGAAAACACATCTTGATGCTTCCCTTTACACAATGCTTACTTGCCATTACTTCCCCAATATACACAGAAATACACTCACCATAACTTGCTCCCCAAGATTTGGGTTGCTAACAGCCAGCATGTCAACATCTATCTCATATTTATCACCCACATTCATGGCTCCCATGGAGACACTGGTTTGCAACTAGATATAAAAGAAAATTACCCTTATAAATTTCAACTTGATTTGAAACACTTGCTATCAAATACAATTGTGATGTTAAAATGTTCACAAGGCAATTAAATATAGACATAACTAAAAAATATCTGCCAACATTTAAACAAAAAATTACCTAGTTGAATTTGCACCCTTTTAAAATTTGCAAGATTGGTATAATCATAAGACCATAAAACATAGGACCAGAATTAGGCCATTCAGCTCACCAAGTCTGCTCTGTCATTTCATCATGGCTGATCCCGGATCCCACTCAACCCCACACACCTGCCCTCTCACCATATCTCTTGATGCCCAGACCAATCAGTAATCTATCAATTTCCACTTGAATATACCCACGGACTTGGCCTCCATCGCAGTCCGTGGCAGGGCATTCCACAAATTCCTCACACTTTGGCTAAAAAAAAAAAATTCTTCCATACTTCTGTTCTAAAAGGTCATCCCTCAATTTTGAGGCTGTGCCTTCTAGTTCAGATATCCCCATCACAGGAAACATCCTCTCCACATCCACTTTATCTAGTCAGTTCAACATTTAGTCGGTTTCAATGAGATCCCCATGCACTCTTCTAAATTCCAGTGAATACTCGCCTAAAGCTGCCAAATGCTCCTCATATGTTAACTCCTTAAATGATATTGCTCGATATTGGGACTTCCATATTGAGCACAGAGACATCAAAGAAATTAACAACTAACTTGCTTTCTCCCCCCAACACTTGTAATGTTGAGGGAAGCTTTTGCTGAATTAGACATCAAGGATGTCACTAATAATACAAAATTCTGGTCTGAAAGAAAGAAATGATGCTTTCATCCTGTGCTCACCTGAATGGTTGCACTTGTGCAGGGGGACACTGCATCAGAGTTGCCGCTTTTGGACTATGGTAATATTTAACAATAGACAGGCTCTCCCAATGTACTACCCATTTTTGTTTAAACCTTCAATCGATATTGGTAATTCAGATTTTCTGATCATTATTACATTACTGTTTGTTGGAACCAGTTGTGTATGCGATTGAAGAGGTTTATTTAAAAGCAAATTTGTCTTTGGCATTTTGTACAAATCTATCAGTGAAAAACCAAGCTGTTTATGTGCTGGATATTCAATGACCTTTTAATAGATGACACCCTCAAAATTTACGTTATTCCTTAGATTGGAAATCAAAAAACCAAAGAAAATGTAGAAAAATGCTACAGTGAATATCCCATAAAGTACATCACATATTAGTTATGTGCCTTGCTGTAAATTCATTTCAACAAATGAACTTCTACTCAAGTTAAGCTTCAATGGTTAAGAGCTAACATTAATGTATCAACATGACTGAATAAATAGGGACATCTACTTTACATACACATATTGCTACTGAGGGATCATTTTTACAAACATCATGCATTTGATTTATTTAACTTTTTCTAAAATTTGTATTTTATGCAAGATATTTTGAGATAGTTACTGCACCTTAGATATACTTTCAGTGTACTGTCCATCTTTCAAAACTTCAGTAGCCTGACCCACTTGACCTGTAAGTAGAAAGATATTTTTATTCCCTTTGAATATATGCAAAATATAACTGGCTTATAACATATTACCTTACAAATGGGCCATGCTGCCATGCCCTCCATGAATTGTTCAGATATCCAGAGATTATGATTTTTAAAAAAAATTCCAATTTAGATAGCTTGAAGAAAATAGAAAGCCAATCAGCAAGAAACAGAAATTATTTCATATTATTTAAGTTATGGTCATTGAAAATGTATTTAATTGCTAACCAACATGCCAAGTTTGCAAATACAGTTTGAGTACCCACTTATATGAAATTCCAAAATCTGAAAACGTCTGGAATCAATTTTTTTGGAGCACAGACATGATGTCACAAATAGAAAATTCAACAAGGTGCTGGGAAGGTTCCAAGCTATGTGCATTTTTGGGAAGTGACTTCACATGTGTAAGGAACAGAAGTTAATAAAAATTAGAAAAACATTGCATAAAGTGAAAACTGGACATCTTGATCGTGTATTGAAAGATTCAATTCGTCAGTGTCAGAGTGAACATATTTCCCCATCAGCATACTGTTCAGTGACATCAGCAAAGATCTATCGCAACAAACTGAAAATTGGAAGTAATCATGAATATGCTGCAATTTGGCTGAGGAAATGTAAGAAATGGCAGGGCATTAAATTCTAAAGCATCTGCCGATCACAAAGACAGCTGAAAATTCATTGAGTTTGCCGAGATTGTCGCTGATGAAAATCTAACAAGTCTACAATGCTGATAGTTTTATACCTTAATTAAAACCCAAACTAAGTAAAATGGTGTTACTCTAACCTTTTAATCAAAACACAGAATCACAGGTAGAGACTTAAAGCAGGCCATTGTTTGTTGCTCAACAGCTGATATGGCATTCTCCTGATGCTGTTGTGTAGCTTTTGTTACCCTGCACAAATTATACTTTCATTATATTAATGGTATGTAGTAATTTTTACTGTTAAGAAACTGCATGTGATGAAAAAGTACAAGACAAAGACCATTTACCGTTAGCACATAAATTCAGAGTTGGAAATGATGGAGATCCCAAGCTATCTGATTATATATTCCAAGATCCGAAATCCAAAACACTTTCTGCCCCAAGCATTTCAGATAAGGGGTACTCAACTCAAAGACATGGTGGGAACTTCCTACAAAGCCTTATCAATGCAAACATCTGGGGGCTGGAAGAAGTGAAAACATGCAAAAGAATATAGATCAGGCATTTCCTGAAAAATTACTAAAAACTAAAGCCAGCCAAGACATTCTTAGCCAAACATTTCAAATGTTTATCATTCATTCTGGGAAGATGACGGGAGTTTATAGATCAAGAGGCTGGATGAGAATGTGTCAAACAAACAGACACTGTCATCAAAGTTCTATCTTTTCAATATAAACAAATAATATGGAGAAATAGACAGAGATCACTGTTCATTTAATAGTGTGTGAGAAGCTGCTTGGATAAGTAAAAATAAGTTTGAAATTATAGTTTAATGGAAATAGCCGAGTGGCAAGATTTTGTAAATGAAAGACTGAGTGAGTTGCAATTTGGGAATTGTGTACAATGTACAAGCGGTTCACGAGGTAGACATAGGACAACCTGGATCGACAACATCAAGAAGTGGACCAGCCTCACTGCCAGAGATGCAAAGGTTTGACTGCCGACAGATCGCAGTGGAAGAAAGTGGTCGCCAAGGCTCTGGTGGAGTATGACATATGATGATGATGATGTACAATGTATTCCAATGAAAGAAACTAGAAACATAGAAAACCTACAGCACAGTTCAGGCCCTTTGGCCAAAAAGCTGTGTTGAACATGTCCTGACCTGAGAAATTACCCATAGTCCTCTATTTTTCTTAGCTCCATGTACCTACCTGGAGTCTCTTAAAAGACCCCATCGTTTCCACCTCCCGTAGCCCTCCACATATTCACCACTCTCTGTGTAAAAAACTTACCCCTGACATCTCCTCTGTACCTACTTCCAAGCACCTTAAAACAATGCCCTCTCGTGCTAGCCATTTCAGTCCTGGGAAAAAGCCTCTGACTATCCACACAATCAATGCTTCTCATTATCTTATACACCTCTATCAGGTCACCTCTCATCCACTGTCGCTCCAAGGAAAAAGGTCAAGTTCACTCAACCTGTTCTCATAAGGCATGCTCCCCAATCCAGGCAACATCTTTGTAAATCTCCTATGCACCCTTTCTATGGTTTCCATGTCCCTCCTGTAGTGAGGCGACCAGAATTGAGCACAGTACTCCAAGTGGGGTATGACCAGGGTCCTATTTAGCTGCAACATTACCTCTCGGCTCTTAAACTCAATCCTACAATTGATGAAGGCCAATGCACCATATGCCTTCTTAACCACAGAGTCAACCTGCGTAGCAGCTTTGAGTGTCCCATGGACTCAGACTCCAAGTTCCTTCTGATCCTCCACACTGCCAAGAGTCTTATCATTGATACTATATTCTGCCATCATAGTTGACCTACCAAAATGAACCACCTCACACTTATCTGGGTTGAACTCCATCTGCCACTTCTCAGCCCAGTTTTGCATCCTACAGATGTCCCGTTCTAACCTCTGACAGCCCTCCACACTATCCACAACACACCCAACCTTCGTGTCATCAGCAAATTTACTAACCCAACTCTCCACTTCCTCATCCAGGTCATTTATAAAAATCACGACGAGTAGGAGTCCTAGAACAGATCCTTAAGGCACACCACTGGTCACTGACGTCCATGCAGAATATGACCCGTCTACAACCACACTTTGCCTTCTATGGGCAAGCCAGTTCTGGATCCACAAAACAATGTCCCCTTGGATCCCATGCCTCCTTACTTTCTCACTAAGTCTTACATGGGGTACCTTATCAAATGCCTTGCTGAAATCCGTATACACCACATCTGCTGCTCTACCTTCATCAATGTGTTTAGTTACATCCTCAACCCTGCAATCGTCCAGAACCTCTTCCGTCCCCATTGATGATGCAATGATCATCGCCAGAGGCTCAGCAATCTCCTCCCTTGCTTCCCACAGTAGCCTGGGGTACATCCTGTCCGGTCCTGGTGACTTATCCAACTTGATACTTCCCAAAAGCTCCAACACATCCTCTTCCTTATTATCTACATGCTCAAGCTTTACAGTCCACCGCAGGTCATCCTTACAATCCCCAAGATCCTTTTCCGTAGTGAATATTGAAGCAAAGCATGCATTAAGTAACTCTATCTCCCCAGTTACATACACACTTTTCCACTGTCACACTTGATTGGTTCTATTCTCTCACATCTCATCCTCTTGCTCTTCACATACTTGTAGAATGCCTTGGGGTTTTCCTTAATCCTGTCTGCCAAGGCTTTCTCATGGCTCCTTCTGGCTCTCCTAATTTCATTCTTAAGCTCCTTCCGGCTAGCCTTATAATCTTCTAGATTCATATCATTACCTAGTATTTTGAACCTTTCGTAAGCTCTTCTTTTCTTCTTGACTAGATTTAAGACAGCCTTTGTACACCACGGTTCCTGTACCCTACCATCCTTTCCGTCTCATTGGAACGTACCTACGCAGAACCCCATGCAAATATCCCTTGAATGTTTGCCAAATTTCTTCCATACGTTTCCCTGAGAACATCTGTTTCCAATTTATGCTTCCAAGTTCTTGCCTGATAGCCTCATATTTCCCCTTACTCCAATTAAACATTTCCCTAACTTGTCTGTTCCTATCCTTCTCCAATGCTATGGTAAAGGAGATAGAATTATGATCACTATCTCCAAAAGGCTCTCCCAGAGACACCTGACACCTGAGCAGGTTCATTTCCCAATACCAGATCAAGTACAGCCTCTCCTCTTATAGGCTTATCTACATATTGCATCAAGAAACCTTCCTGGACACACCTAACAAACTCCACTCCATCTAAACCCCTCATTCTAGGGAGATGCCAATCATTATTTGGGAAATTAAAATCTCCCACCACAACAACCCGGTTATTATTACTCCTTTCCAGAATCTGTTTCCCCATCTGCTCCTCGATGTCCCTGTTACTATTGGGTGGTCTATGTAAGGGGTTTCTTCTTTTATGTTACTGCAAAGGCTCATAAAATGGCTTCTTTGTTATGTTATAATAAGAAAGGCTTTTCTGTAATAATAACTGTGATGTAAGGAGTTCTCTCTCTTTCTCTGCTTGTTTGGGTTATATTATTGATAAGAGAGAGAGAACGAACCAATAAGTGTCCATGTTATTTTTTTTGTGGGTGAGATTCTGTCTCATGTTGCTGGGAACCGTGTGGTCTCGCAGGGCTTTTGAGAGGAGACCCGAGGAGGAAGGACGTGCTGGAAGCGCTCTGGTCGACCACCGTGGTTGTGCCCGAGCAGCGAGTCGAGGAGGTCGGAGGGGATTGAATGGAGGAAAGAGGACCCCGTTAGTTGAGCTCCAGCTGTTGTGCATGAAGTGGTTGAACTCTGATAAGTCTGACACCTTTTACTTTCCCTTTTATATTGCATCTCTATTAATTACATAGTTCCAGTAAGATTTATAAAGTGTAATCTGTAAATCGTACATTGTGTGCTGTCTGATATTTGATGTGTGAGTTTGTACCAGGTGGCATTACACAGCAACGACACAAACGTGAAACACGGCTTGGCAGGCGGACGGGGTTTCCCCTAGATAAACACGAGCCGATAGACCTGAGCGTTACATTTATGGGGGGCAGCTTCCAGGGTTGAATTCTGTGTAAGCTGTATAAATCGCCACGTTAAGTAGTGTGGCGATAGATCAAGATAAGATTGTAAGCTGATGTGAGTTCGAGGACATACTAGTTAATCATGCGTGCGTGTTAAGTGGGGTGGATTTCTGTACTTCTGAAGAAGTGCTAGTGCGAGGGTTCAGTCCGATTAAAGCTATCGGCAAGGTAGAACTGATAGCTAGAAGTTGCAGTAAAGAAGCGGAATCCACCTTGGTGTTGGTTCATACGAGTGCTGACGTCATGACATTGGAACTGCCAGCGACGGTCAGCGTCCAGGGGGAGGCGGGGCCATGGGGCCTCTACACCCTCCTGGAGGACGAATGTGAGGAGACACTGGAGGAGGAGTTTGATGAGACACCAGCAGCCAGTGGTGGAGGGTTGTAGGAATGTGTGAGGGAACAAGTTCTTGGGGTAATGAGGGAAGAGGAGCAGGGCAAGAGGGGTCAGAGTGGGAAGGATTGGCCAGGCCCTGTTCCCCAGCTAGAGGTGAAACCTCCGAGTTGGCAGCTGTCATTACCTCCCTGGTGAGGAGGGCCAAGGGGCCCCGCACGAAGCTGAGAATTTTCTCGGGAGCTGCGCCCACCCCGGAAGGGGAGGACGATTGTGAGACCTGGATCGAAAACACATCCCAGTTGTTATGGGAGTGGGGAAAAGCTCTCAGAATACATTTTTTGGCTGGAGATAATGCTTAATGGGTTGCGGTGCCGAGGGATAGTGAAGGCGGATGAGGTGGCGAAGTTGAGAATGAATCAGATATCTAGGGGTTCCCTGGGGGAGAACAAGGTGGCTTGGAGTCTTCGGCAGACCTATAAAAGGAGCCCCCCACTTCCATCATTCGGTCAGCTGATTAGAGGGGTGCAGGAGGATGAGAGCGCGTTGGGCCGGAAAGAGGGCTCTGGCCACCGGGGACGATCCTCAGCGGTACAGGAGGTGGTGGCCGGGTTGAGAACCAAGTGACTCAAGGGACCCAAGGGGTCCCAGATGGGTAGGGACCCCTCGCATGAGTGGATTGACAGGGACAGCACCCCCTTCAGGGGGCAGGCAGCGTAGTGGGCTGGGAGTGGCAGGCGTCCCGGGAGGAGAGGGGCAGCAGGTAGTGTGTGCTATAACTGTGGGAAAGAGGGGCATTTCCGGCGGGAATGTGAGTTACAGCTGTGGGGAAGAGGGACACCTGGAAGGATTGTGAGAGTCCAGACGCCCCGCGGAGGGCTAACCCCCGGGCGACTAAGAAGGGAGAGGTGTCGGGAAACTTAGGAGAGACTCAGTGAGGGAATGGATTAGAGTCTCTGGAGGAACACGTTTCCCGAAATCTGCCATGGGACCCCCGCAAGCTCAAGCCCTTATTCCGGATGGATCAGTGGAACCCCGCTCCAGCGTGTCCCTACGGATAGAGGGAATCTTTGCAAGGGCCATCCTTGACACCGGGTCGCAGGTCACCTTATTGTACCGGTTGTTCTACAACAAATATCTAAAGCATTTGCCAGTAACCCCGTTTAATGCCCTGGAGATTTGGGGTATAAGTGATGGTGATTACCCGTACGATGGGTATCTGTCAGTGAGACTGGAATTCTCGGAGGGCGATGTGGGAATGTCTGAAGCCCTTGAGACGTTGGTGTTGGTTTGTCCGGATCCGGTGGAAACAGGTGGCACCGCCCTTCTGGTGGGGACTAACTCCCCTCGTGCGACAGCTCCTGGGAGCCTGTAAAGAGAAGGCGGGAGAGAACTTTCTGGAGACCCTCTCGATACACCCAGTGTTTCGAGCGGCGTTCGAAAAAGCCGGTGACCACAGGAGGCTGGATCCTGAGTTCAAAAAGGGACAGTGTGTTGTACTCAGGCGAGGCCTGAAGTGATATGGACAGGGGAGGTGGCACTAGTGTTGGGGACCCCCAGATTCCCCAGAGTACCGGCGGGCGAGGCCCTGTTAGTAGATGCCCCGGAAAACCTTGAAGGGGAGTCCCGGATCCCAGCTGGGGAGCTGGTCAGACCTGAATTGCAGAGGTCCTCATGCCGGATGGGGGTGATTGTAATGAACACAACGGAGAGGGAGATCACCTTTAAGAGCGGGATGCCCCTCGTGCACTTGTTCCCAGTGATGGTGATGTCTAGCGCCCCCGTGAGGCCCACTGGAGGAAAACTATTGGAGAACAGGGGGCGGCTGACCGAGGAGGCCTTTAATTTTGAGGACTCCCCTGAGCCGCCAGTGTAAGAGAAGGCTGGTGGAGAAGATGTTGACGCTAGGGGATGTCTTTTCTCAGGGTGAGTTTGATGTGGGTTGTTCCAAGAGCACTTGTCACACTATCCAGGTGACAAATGGCACCCCGCTTAGAGAAAGGTTGCAGCGGCTGGCCCTGGCTGACATGGAAGATGTGCGGCAGCACTTGCGCCAGTTGAAGGATGCGGGGATTATCGCGGAGTCCCGGAGCCCGTGTCCCCCATAGTAGTGGCTAGGAAGAAAAATGGGAAGGATACGCATGTGCGTGGACTACAGCAGCGGTCCCCAACCACTGGGCCGCAAAGCATTTGCTACTGGGTCGCGATGAAACGATATGATTTGGTGATATGAGTCAGCTGCACCTTTCCTCATTCCCTGTCATGGCCACTGTTGAACGCACACAAGGTCATTACCCGCGCGTCATCCATGTAATGTGGGAAGGAGATCAACTCCAGCTTGCAAATGAGGGTGGGCTGAAAAGTATGTTTGACATAACATCTCTGCCGGCATTCTGGATCAAAGTCAAGGCTGAATATCCTGAGATAGCCACGAAAGCACTGAAAACGTTGTTTCCATTTTCAACATCATATTGCTGCAAAGCGGGCTTTTCTGCAATGAATGTAACGAAAATTAAATTGCGGAATAGACTGGACACAAGGACCCCCCTTCGAGTATTGCTGTCTCCCATCACCCTTCGATGGCACTGTCTTGTTGCAGGGAAACAAGCCCAGGGCTCCCACTGATTCAGTGATATTGGTCTGGTGTAATGATTTTATATGTTCATATGAGAAAAATATGTGCTGTGTGTTTAATATCCAAACGTTACTTAAAATGTTATAATGCTATTGACTTATAAGTGACTTATAATTGAATTAACACTATATTCATGTGAGGAAAATATGCACTGTGTGTTTAATATTAAATTCGTTAGATAAACCCTTTTAGAAACAAAATTGAGTGTATTAGCCACTTATTACCTATATTCCGGTCGTGATTAACACCCCCCCTCCCATACAGAATCGCCAAAAACGATTTGTAGAAAAAAAAAATCGGCACGTACACGCACGCGCACTGGTGCCCACGCAAGGCTTCATGGTCATGGAAGTCTTTCTCAGGGTAAGCTCAACGTATTTGACTGCTACTCTTGTCCGTTGGCAACCCTATCCACCCCCCCACCCCCGGTCGGCCAGTCTGCAAGAGTGTTGCCAATATTAAACCGGTCCGCAGTGCAAAAAAGGTTGGGGACCCCTGGACTACAGGACCCTGAACCAGCTCACTGTCTCTGACCAGTATACAGTCGAGGGTTGAAGACGCGTTGGCCTGTCTGAATGGTGCCCAGTGGTTTAGTGTATTGAATTTGCGCTGTGGGTACTACCAGATTCCAATGAGTGGGGCCGATAAAGAGAAGATGGCCTTCAGCTGTCCCCTGGGATTCTTTCAGTTCGAACGAATGCCCCAAGGCATATCAGGGGCCCCAGCCACTTTTCAGAGGCTCATGGAGAGGATAGTGGGGAAATATGAACCTGCTCGAGGTGTTGGTGTATCTGGATGATTTGATAGTGTTTGGATCTACTTCAGAAGAACATGAGGAGCGGCTGCTGAAGGTGTTAAGCCGGCTGAAGGAGGAAGGGTTGAAATTTTCCCTGGATAAATGCCAGTTCTGCAAGACGTCTGTCGGCTATGTCGGACACATAATCTCGCGAGGTGGAGTGGCTACTGATCTAGCCAAGATAGACGCAGTGACCACCTGGCCGAGACCCCAGACTGTGAGCGCCCTGCGCTCGTGTTTGGGGTTCTGTGGGTATTATCAGCGATTCGTGAAAGGATACGCTAAAATGAGTCACCCATTGAACCTGCTTTTGTGTGGCTATCCCCCCGTGGGGAAGAAAAGGAAGGGAGACCGAGGGCAAGAGGCAGGAGGATATCTGAACCCGTCGGAGCCCTTTGGATCGAGGTGAGATGTTTAATGCGAGGAGGCGTTCCAATCTCTGAAAAGGATGCTGACACAGGCCTCGGTGTTGGCTTTTGCTGACCCCCGGAAGCCGTATGTGCTACACACGGATGCCGGCCGAGAGGGGCTGGGGGCTGTCCTGTACCAGGAGCAGGGCAATGGATTGAGGCCTTCTGAGAGACACTATGCCACTCACAAGTTGGAGTTCCTGGCACTGAAATGGGTGGTGGTGGACAAGTTGAGTGACTATCTATACGGGGGAAGTTTGAGGTGAAGACGGACAACAATCCTCTCACTTATATTCTGACCTCAGTGAAACTGGACGCTGCAGGGCATCGGTGGTTGGCGGCCTTGTCTACCTATGAGTTCAGCCTGAAGTACCGGCCAGGGAGCCGGAACATCGATGCAGATGCTTTATCTCATCAGGCGCATGAAGGATCGGGCACGGACGAGGAGTGGGAGAGTGTCCCTGCTCCGGGAGTGAAGGCCATGTGTCAATTTGCGAGTGACGCTAAGGCAGGAGACCTGATGGGGCCAGATTGGGCAGTGGATCAATTGGGGTTGATGATGATGCGCTACCCACTGTTTACTTTAATTTGACTGCTCTGAAGAACAGGCAGTTGCCAGAGTTGAGCCCCGAGGAAGTGGGGGCGGCTCAGCAAGATGACCCGAGCATTGGCACTATCTGGTATGCGGCTAAAAAGTGGGATATGGCTCAGGCGGAGAAGGCGAAGCACGTCTCAGTGCCCTTACTACTGAAGGAATGGCCTCGGTTGAAGATAAAGAACTAAATCTTGTACCGGGTCACGTCACCCCCGGCATTGGCCATGCCTGAGAAGTATCAGAAGACTGTGCTCAAGTCACTACATGATAATTCCAGGCATTTGGGGGTGGAAAAGACCCATGGATTACTCAAGGACTGGTTTTACTGGCCCCGGATGAGGGGTGAGGTTGAAGAATACTAAGACATGCAGTCGCTGCATCTGGAGGAAGACCCTGTCTGCGCAGGCGGCTCCTTTGTCCCACTTGCAGAGTGCGGGACCCACGGACCTGGTGTGTATGGATTTCCTGTCTATTGAGCCAGACACCAGCAACACCATGAATGTCTCAGTCATCAAGGATCACTACACTAGGTATGCTCAGGCGTTTCCTACTAAGGACCAGAAAGCGACTACAGTGGCGAAGGTGTTATGGGAGAGGTACTTTGTTCATTGTGGCCTCCCCAAACGGATAGTGATCAGGGAGGGGACTTCGAGAGCAGGCCATGAGTTACTGGATATGCTTGGGGTCGAGAAATCCAGGACCATGCCCTATCACCCGCAGGGTGATCCTCAGCCCGAGATGTTTAACCAGACCCTGTTGGACATGCCGGGACTCTGGAGACAGTCAGAAGAGTAAGTGGAGTCAGCACATCGGGCATTTGGTTCACTGTTATATTTGTACCCGCAACGACACTGCCGGGCACTCGCCTTATTATCTGATGTTCAGGCGGGAAGGGAGGATACCCATTGACCTTTGTTTTGGGACTGAAGCAGGTGAATTACCTTCGAAGCCATATCTGAATTATGTATTCGATATGAGGAAAGAGTTGAAAAGGGCATACAAGTTGGCTGAGGCAGCAGCCACCAAGCAGGATCAAGAAAATAAGAGGAGGTATGATCAGAAAGTGAAGTTCACCCAACTTATGCCGGGAGACTGGGTCCTCACACGGAATTTAGGACTACCTGGTAAGCACAAGTTGGCAGATCGCTGGGCGGCCACCCCCTATGTGGTACCGAGCCAGAAGCCGAACCTACCTGTTTACCGGTTGAGACCGGAGGATGGGAAGGGGCCTGTCAAGGTACTCCATCAGAACCACCTATTGCCCCTGGGTCAAGAGGTGCAGGTAGACCAAGAGCCCGAATTGGAGTTTATGCCTGCTGAGGTGCGGGGCGAGGGAAGAGCCCACCGTGAAAGACACTAATAGCAGTTATATACAGGCCTCCAAACTACAAGTTACAGCTGGAAATAGAAAAAGCATGTCAGAAGGAAAATGTCAAGATTTTATGAAGGAAAGTGAGGGATTTTAATATGAAAGTGGATTGGGAAAGTCAGGAAGGAACTGGATCTCAGGAGAGGGAGTTTGTAGAATGCCTGCTGGATGGCTTTTTGGAGCAGCTTGCCCATAAGCCCACCAGGGTATCAGCTGTTTTGGATTGGGTGATGTGTAATGAACCTGAGGCGATTAGGGAGCTGGAGGTAATAGAACCCCTTGGAAGTAGTGATCATAATATGATTGAGTTCAGTTTCAAATTTGAAAAGGAGAAGCTGGTATCAGGTGTATCGATATTTCAGTGGAACAAAAGAAATTACAATGGTATGAGAGAGAGGAAGTGGCCCAAGTAGATTGGAAAAGTAAACTAGATGGAGGGACAGTTGAGTAGGAACTTCATCCAATTCTGCAAGAAATAAGGAAAGTGCAGGAAAAATATATTCCAAGAAAAAAGAAAATCATGAATGGAAAAATGGCACAAATGTGGGTAACGAGAGAGGTTAAGGTTAAAATAAAAGAGACAGCGTACAAGGAAGCAAAGATTAGTGGGAAAACTGAGGACTGGATGACTTAAAAATTTACAGAATGAAACTAATAAAGTCATTAGGAAAGAAAAGAAAAGATGAATTATGAAAGGAAGTTGGAAATTAACATTAAAAAGGATACCAAGAGTTTTTTTTTAATATATGAAGAATAAAAGAGTGACACGGGTAGATATAGGACTGATTGAAAATGATGCTGGAGAAATTATAATGGGTAACAAAGAGATGGCAGAGGAACTAAATAAGTATTTTGCATCAGTCTTCACAGTGGAAGACATTAGCAACATACCAGATAGCCAGAGGTCTCAAGGAATAGAATTAGGTATAGTCAAGATTATTAGACAAAGTGCTTGGGAAGCTAAATGGACTAAGAATAGTTAAGTCTCCCAGACCAGATGAGGTGCACCCACGGGTTCTGAAGGAGGTGGCTTTGGAGATTGTGGAGGCGTTGGAAATGATCTACCAGGAATCAATAGACTCTGGCATGGTTCCGGAGGACTGGAAGGTCGCAAATGTAGTTCCGCTGTTTAAGAAAGGAGGGAGGCAGCAAAAAGAAAATTACAGACCTATTAGTCTGACATCCGTAGTTGGAAAATTATTGGAGTCGATCCTCAAGGACGAGGTTATGAAATACCTCGAGGTGCATGACAAGATAGGCCCAAGCCAGCATGGTTTCATGAAGGGAAGATCCTGCCTCACCAACCTATTGGAATTTTTTGAGGTAATCTTGAATAAGATTGATAAGGGCTAAGTTTGCGGATGACACCAAGATAGGTGGAGGAGCAGGAAGTGTTGCAGAAACGGAAAGGTTGCAGAGAGACTTGGTCAGTTTAGGAGAGTGGGCAAAGAAATGGCAGATGAGATACAATGTTGAGAAATGTACGGTTGTACATTTTGGAAGAAGAAATAATCGGGCAGATTATTATTTAGATGGGGAGAAAATTCAAAAATCAGAAGTGCAAAGGGACTTGGGGGTCCTCGTGCAGGATACCTTAAAGGTTAACCACCAGGTTGGATCGGCAGTAAGGAAAGCGAATGCTATGTTGGCATTCATTTCAAGAGGAATAGTGTAAAAGAGTAAGGAGGTGTTGATGAGGCTCTATGGGGTACTGGTGAGACCTCATTTGGAATACTGTGTTCAGTTTTGGGCCCCTATCTTAGAAGGGATGTTCTGATGTTGGAGAGAGTTCAGAGAAGATTTACGAGGATGATTCCTGGAATGCAGGGGCTAACATATGAGGAGCATTTGTCAGCTCTTGGACTGTATTCATTAGAGTATAGAAGAATGAGAGGGGATCTCATAGTAACATTTCGAATGTTGAAAGGGTTGGACAGAGTAGATGTGGAAAGTCTGTTTCCCTTGGTGGGTGAGACCAGGACAAGAGGCCACAGTCTTAGAATTAGAGGGTACCCATTTAAAACAGAGATGAGGAGAAATTTTTTTAGCCTGAGGGTTGTGGATTTATGGAATTCATTGCCACATACAGCTGTGGAGGCCCAATCATTGAGGGTGTTTAAGGAGGAGATTGATAGGTATCTAATTAGTCAGGGTATCAAGGGATATGGGAAAAAAGCTGGAAATTGGAACTAGATGGGAGAATAGTTTAGCTCATGGTGGAGTGGCAGAGCAGACTCGATGGGCCGAATGGCCTACTTCTGCTCCTTTGTCTTGTGAAATCTGAATCCCTACCCCCACTCCAATCCCTCAGTCATGCATTTATCCTCCACCTCACTCTATTCCTATACTCACACGTGGCACAGGCAGTAATCCTGAGATTACTATCTTTGAGGTCCCGCTTCTCAACTTTCCTCCTAACTCCCTGTAGTCTGTTTTCAGGACCTCCTCCCTTTTCCTACTTATTTCGTTGGTACCAATATGTATCACAACCTCTGGCTGTTCTCCTTCCCACTTCAGGATATCGTGGACGCGATCAGAAACATCCCACACGCTGGCACCTGGGAGGCAAACTACCATCCACGTTTCTTTCTTGCGTCCAAAGAATCGCCTGTCTGACCCCCTAACTATAGAGTCCCCTATCAATGATGCCATCCTCTTCCTTTCCCTACCCTTCTGAGCCACAGGGCCAGACTCTGTGCCAGAGGCGCGACCACTTTTGCTTCCCCCAGGGAGGCAGTCTCCCCCGACAGTACTCAAACAGAGAATACCTTTATAAATTGAAGACTGCAAAAGATAAAAATAAACTAATGCTGTAAATAGAGGAATTTAAATGGTAGTTCTTACAAATACAAGATTCTCAGTTAAACTTCAGATACAGCAAAGAAACATTGTGCCTTACTTCTTAAGCTGGTGCATTGCTCCAGGCTTACATCAATCTTAGACAGCTTTTCAGATCGTGTCTGGGTGACATCAATTTCACACACTTTATCAGACAGCTCCAGGCTTACGTCAGCTTCACACAGTTTACCAGACTGAAACAAGGTAATGAACACATCTTTATTGACTTTTCACTGGTTCAAACTACAAACTTTAAAATGCTTGATTTTCAATTTCTCTGCAAAAATCACAGACAAGATGTTGTGAAAATACAACTAGATTTAATGTTATTGCACTAAAGGACAGGGCGTAGCTTCAGTTTTTCCCCTATACTTTTGTTTATTATGTATTATATGTATAGAGGAATGAAAGACTTTAAATTATAAATACAATGGATCACCAAATTACTTTCACTAAAGAACATTCACCAGCCTGAACTCAATCCATCCCTTTGTCACCTCATTGATCCAGTGTTTCTCACATATTTTAACAAAAATTATTGGATAACTTTTTGATAGAGTGTATAGGATGGATGCTAGTTTAAAACAAAATAGTAAAAGACAAAACAAATCCCAATTTTTGAAATAAAAATCAAGTCATGCACAGAATGTGGGCATTGAAGATCATCCCAAATTGCCTCAACTGGTATTAGAATTTGTAGTTGCTTTAAGTGCTCCAAATTAAATAATTTAATTGTATAAGGAGAGGGAAAAAAAAGTTGCAACATGAAATATAGAAACGTAGAAACTTAGAAAACCTACAGCACAATACAAGCCCTTTGGCCCACAAAGCTGTGCCAAACATGTCCTTGCCTGAGAAATTACCTAGGGTTACCCATAGCCCTCTATTTTTCTGAACTCCATATACCTGTCCAGGAGTCTCTTAAAAGACCCTATTGATTCCGCCTCCACCACTGTCACCAGCAGCCCATTGCACTCTCCGAGTAAAAAACTTATTCCTGATATCTCCTCTGTACCTACTTCCAAGCACCTTAAAACTGTGCCCTCTTGTGCTAGCCATTTCAGCCCTGGGAAAAAGTCTCTGACTATCCACACAATCAATGCTGCTCATCGTCTTATACACCTCTATCAGATCACCTCTCATCCTCCATCGCTCCAAGGAAAAAGGCCGAGTTCACTCAACCTATTCTCATAAGGGATGCTCCCCAATCCAGGCAACTTCGTTGTAAATCTCCTCTGCACCCTTTCTATGGTTTCCACATCCTTCCTGTAGTGAGGCGACCAGAACTGAGCACAGTACTCCAAGTGGGGTCTGACCAGTATCCTATAAAGCTGTAACATTACCTCTTGGCTCCTAAACTCAATCCCACGATTGATGAAGGCCAATACACCGTATGCTTTCTTAACCAGAGTCAACCTGCACAGCAGCTTTGAGCATCCTGTGGACTCGAACCCCAAGATCCCTCTGATCCTCCACGCTGCCAAGAGTCTTACCATTAACACTATATTCTGTCATCATATTTGACCTACCAAAATGAACCCACTTATCTGGATTGAACTCCATCTGCCACTTCTCAGCCCAGTTTTGCATCCTATAGATGTCCTGCTGTAACCTCCGACAGCCCTCCACACTATCCACAACACATCTAACCTTTGTGTCATCAACAAATTTACTAACCCATCCCTCCACTTCTTCATCCAGGTTATTTATAAAAATCATGAAGAGTAGGGGTCCCAGAACAGATCCCTGAGGCACACCACTGGTGACCGACCTCCGTGCAGAATATGACACAGAATATGACCCATCTACAACCACTCTTTGCCTTCTGTGAAGAAGCCAGTTCTGGATCCACAAAGCAATGTCCCCTCCGGTCCCATGTCTCCTTACTTTCTCAATAAGCCTTGCATGGGGTACCTTATCAAATGCCTTGCTGAAATCCACATACACTACATCTACTGCTCTATTTAAAGCATAGAATCACAACTTTGTCATAAACAGATGATTCCAAAAAAGGCAGTGAATATAACAGCAGCAATTATGATAAGAATAGACAAAACATTTGTAAAACATTGAATTAATTATGACTATAATAGACATAGAGGCTGGAATTAGTACACATTACAAAGGTATGGCTGCAAGATGACTAATACTGAGTATTATATATTTTACTTATTGATACTGGGGAGGATAGGTCTTGTAGCATCAGAAGAGCAGTGAACTTTAAGACCAGAGTGGTGTATATGGATGTGAATAATAGCAAAGGCCAAAAATATTGATAGGAACAGTCTCAGTGGCTAACAGCAACTGTACTGTTCAGAGTATCAAACAAGACAAAGGAGGGTTGTAACAAAGGTATAGCAAGAATCATGGGGGATGTTAATTTACACATTGACTGGGTAAGTCAAATTAACAAAGGCAGTTTCAAGGACTGGCTCATGCTATGTATTCAAGTGCTCTTTCTTAAACAATAAATTGTAGATCTCACAGGTTAACTTCTATCTGGTCATGTACATGATAGGACGCAGCAGATGATCCATTTGGAGGAGTGATCTAGAATTTCACCATGGATCTGAAAAATTGTAAACTATACCTGACTAACTTGATATAATCTTTTGATAAATGGGGGAAGGAAAAATACAGATCATTTGGCACTATGGACATTTAATAAAGTGCAGAAATGGACATCAAGATCCAAGCCTAGGGAATTAAAAAAAGACATGGAAAGAAAATAGGCTAAATGACAGTAAACAATGGGAGTGAAATGTTTTTTTTCCAGACTACAGACAAGTGTAGAATGGAGATCTATGAGGGTCAATACTAGGATCACAGCTTTCCTAATACCCATCGAATTCATCAACTTGTGGCAAGTGGCAAACGAAAGTTAATGCTAAAGAGTAAAGTGTTATATTTTGATAGGAAAAATGAGAAGAGGCAATGTAAGTAAGAGGATACAATTCTTAAAGGATTCTGAAGCAAACCTGGATAAGTTCATTGAGAATAGAATAAGTTGTGAAAGCAGTTTAAAAGAAGTTTTGAGGGATCCCAGGCTTTAAAAGTAGAGGCACACTGGTTCAGCATCAACTATGTCCCATTTTTGATGCTGCACTTCAGGAAAGGCATGAAGGCATTGGAGAAGGTGCATGCAGAATGTACCAAAATGATTCTTGGGGCAATGAACTTTAGTTATGTGGATGAACTGGATACAAATACAATGATTAAGAGGCATTTAAGTAAGGCATAGAAGCATTCAGGGCAATGTGGGATTAGTGTAGATGGGTAAATGGTGCAGCACAGAGATGGGTGGGGGCGGGGGCAGCTGAATAGCTCATTTCCATGCTACACAACTCTTGATCGGAAGAACTGGAACTGATCTCAATGGCACCGAGGGGTCTGATACAGGTAATTAAAATCATGAAGGAACCTGAAAAGACAAATTGTTCCCGGTGCAGAGAGGTCACATAAACCGGAGAAAGGAGTGAAGATAACCTGCAAAAGAACACAATATGAGGAAGGTTTCTAATAAAAAAGTTAGCGATTAGCATCCAAAATCTGTCAGAGGAAGTTGTGGCTTGCTCAACTGTAATTTCCAAGGAGGAACTAGAATCCATTAAAGTTGTAACAAAGAATCAACAGAGCATCAACATGGTACAAAAGCTACCATGGTTTGTTGAAATGGAAATTGGTGTTAAATAGATTTATTAAGACTTCTCTGAAAATACAATTAGTGTGGCAGATGAAGAAAAACTGGTGCACATAATATATTTGGATTTCAAATTGGTGGTCAGTAAAGTACCTCATAAAAGTTAATACATAGGCCAAGAATGGAAAGGTGATTGATTAAAGAACAGAAAACAGACTGCAACTATTTGAATCATCTGCCAAGTTGAACTTACTGAGATGTGACAGGGATCTGTCTGGATGCCTCAGTCACCTATTATCTATAGAAGTTGTATACAACATTTTGCTGAGGAAAGGGGAGTGGGGATGAGACAGACTTGCAATCCAAACCACTTCCAAAGAAACAAACTTATTTTTGTCCAAGCCATCCAATTAAATATGCAAAAAGCTTTTTTTAATAAATATTAATTTTTTTTAGGACAGCAAATACTTAGCACTCTTAGGTAAAGATGTTTTCCTCCAAGACCAAAACTAATAGCACTATTCTTTAAATTTATGTACATGACTACCTTAAACAAAAATAAAATTCAGGAGGGAGGCCACAAGTGGCAACTAAAAGAATCGTACAGTCCATTGTGCTTTTGAAGTGTTATTTTAAAAAAAAACAATTGCAGCTAATGGCAGAAGCTGCACTTTTACCCACTAGTATAATATGACTGACCCTCAGGTCTCCTTGTTCTGGTATATGATCCCCAGGCAAACAGCAGGGGAACTGAGCCCAATTGGAGTCTGCAACCACAATGCCCCAGATGCTTTGAACAAGTGACATCACTGTCCATTGCTTTTTAAGTTATTGGAGTTGTCCTGGCATTTCCCAGGGAATCACATGAAAGAATATGGCAAGGGAAGTAATATAGTGTGCTGCCAGATATGACAGAAGTGGGCTTCAGCAATGGCAAGTACTTGTAGGGCAGATGATCACATCCCACAAGCTGCATATTGAACAGCACAGATCTGTAGTAATAACTTGGATAAGGAACCATATGCAAACACAACCATATTTGCTGACAGCACAAGCATATGCAAGATAAATACAACACTTACAGTCTGCAAAACCATATGGAACAGATCAAGGGAGTGGGCAAAAAGTTCAGAGAAAATGCCACTTCTCATTTTAGTAAGAAGAATGGGAAAGCAGAATATTAATACGATGTTTGGAGAGATCTGGGTTTACTGGTAGAACAAAGTACATGGATGTTGCAAATGAAAGCAATAGAATGTTGGGCTTTATTACAAGGGTAATGAAGAGAGTCATCTTAAGGGCATAAGGTTTAATAAAGTCGATTCCTGTGACATGAGTTGTCCTAAAAGAACAATTGTGTAGAATGGCCTATACTTGCCGAAGTTCAGAAGTCTTTGTGGAGTTTCCCCAAGGCAAACATTGAAACTTTTTTTTTGCAGGAGAGATCATGAAATGGGAACAGGAAGTTTAGGGTGTAGAAAGTCACAGGAAAAGAAATTGGTCACTTAGGACTTAAATGAGAAGGAATTTCCTTGCTCAGAGAATGAATCTTCAGTGTTCTCTAACTGAGAAAATTGGATGCTGAGTAACAGAACATTCAAGTCTGCAGTGAATGAATATTTAACCAACAGGGGAAAAATCATATCAGACCAGCATTGATCTCACTGAATAGTGTAACAGATCTAACTGGACAATTAGCGTACAAATACTCCTTCCACATGTTCCTTATTCTGAGATGAAGGTACCCAGATAGATTATACCCTGTAAGTTCTTTGACAGTCACGGACTTCGAAAGAAAAATCATGATCAACCAGACAGCAATGATCACTACCTCCAGTAAGACACACCATTCACATGCCCAATAATAGAATCCTAAAACATACACACAATTCCAAGCTCCATTACCAGAAAAGACAAGTGGACAGAGAAAAAGATCCAAAGATGCATTCAAAGGTTTTCTTTGGAGAAGCACAACATCCCACAGATACATCTTGCCCACAATCGTTCAAAGGGGAGGAGCATTTGGAATGGTAATGAGAACTTAAAGCCCATGCATTGGAAGCACTCAGACACCCTGCATAAATGGCAGAAGTACACACCACCTGACCAACTACACATTCACCCACCCTGTAAGCAGCGCCAATCTGCAGAAGAGTCTACAGTTCCATACACTAGCCTTGTTAGCTACCTCAGAACCTACAAAACCAAAATGGGAGTAGGTCATTCTTGATTCTGAAGGGCCACCCAAGAGAAGATCTGAAAATAAAATTGATATGGCAGTACTAGTAATCTAATTGCCAAGAATCAAGACATTGTTTCAATATTTCATATGTACCTTTTTCTTGCAGTTATTTTTATTTAGTTTTCTCAGTTTACAGAAGCTTAAATCAACAGCACGCCATGGCTTCTGACCTGAAAGATAAAGACTCAAGGGTCACTTTATGTATAATGAAAACATAACAAGTAAAACCAACTCAGAATGGAAGTTTCAAAAAAAGAGTAAACGCATTACAGCTTGGTTTTGGCAAATAAGACTGGTGCTATTATGCCTTCCAAGATGGGAATTAAAAATTAGTTTTACTAAAATTGCGAGTGTTAAAATTATCCTGACACCTGCATTTATCAAGGCTCAGAGTATATTCTAATTTCTTTTAGCGTAACTAAACAAATACCGTTAATTTTATATTTTTAATGGATGCCCCTATTGGATCAGTGTCTAATTGTTACTTTCTTTGCAGTTCAACAATTATCTGCTTATATACAAGTAGTTTTTACATGCAAGTTTAAGATGCCTCTAGTGGTTATACAACGTATAATTCTGAAAAGCTCCGGAAGCTTCTTTGTACAGCATTATTTGAATAGTGACTTTTCATTGGTTAACTCATATCTATAAATTTGAATGGATTTTTTTCCTTATCTATGGTTATAAAATAGCTAAAAACAGAGCAGCACCATCTTAATCTTCTTTAACATCTTAGCCTCTTGTCTTCAAGTCTTCTGCTACTAGCTTCTGCTCCTGTTTCCTTTGTTTATCAATGCTTTAAAACAACCGTGAAGCAACAAGTTTGTGCCTCTTTTCGGACTTCTGAGAGAAGCTACGATTAAAAGCATCAGACTACAACACCCTCTACAGAAAGGGAACTGCACAAATTTACAATTTGGGAGGCCAACCTGAGTGTTGAAACTAAGTTAATGAGGTTTCAACCTGTTACCATAAAACATTTCCCCCTTTCTATACGGCTAGCGTGGAGAACGAAGATTGCATAATCGATTGATTTAGGTTTTTTAAAAATCTAGATCACAATTCTTGAGTAGAATACAAGGGCCATGAACAGACATTATAATACACACTATAGAGTATTTAAAACCTACTCAAATCCCAAAAGACTTCAAACATGAACTACAATTCCAACCAAAACTGGTAACATCCAGTTTTCATTACTATTGAAGTCAATATAAAAATGTAGTTTCCGTACATTAGGCCAATGAGTCTATGCAGAATCACAGAGCATTTTAAACAAATTTAAAGCACATTTTTCTTGCTATTCATATTTTCTTATATGGCCATTAATTCTATTCCAATCACTTACATTTGGATGAATTTACGGTTGCTAATTTACCTACCAACCAATGCAGCTTAATGATGTGGAAAGAAATTGTATACACACGGAGGAAACCCTCGGGCACCAGGAGATCTTGAGAATTCATACAGCTAACCCCCAGGGACAATATCAAACCCAGGCCACTGAAGCCATTCAACAGCAGCATAGAAGATACATCACCATGCATCAAATACACGTACCATTAAACTGTGCCAAAATACTTAGAAGCTTCAAGTAAAGCAAAAGCAATGTTAGCATTCATTTTGAGAGGACTAGACTATAAAAGGAAAAAAGCCTCAGCAGTATGTTATAAATCATTGGTCAGATTTCATTCAGAGTATGAGAGCAGTTTTGGGACCCTTATCTAAGAAAGGATGTTCTGGCATTGGAGAAGGTCCAGAGGAGGTTCATGAGAGTAATTCTGGTTATGAAAGGGTTGACAAATGAGGAGTGTTTGATGGCTCGCCAGCACTCACTGAAGTTTAGAAGAATGAGGGAGAAATCTTACTGAAACCTATCAAGTACTGAAAGGCCTGGATAGTGTGGATGTGGAGGGGATGTTTCGTAGAGTGGAAGCATCTATGACCAGAGGGTACAGCCTCCAAATAGAAGGACATCCCTTTAGAACAGAAATAAGGAGACATTTCTTTAGCTAAAGGGTTGTGAATCTGTGGAATTCATTTCCACTAATGGCTCTGGAGGCCAAGTCATTGGGTGTATATACAAAGCAGAGGTTAACAGATTCTTGATTAGTCATGACGTCAAAGGTATGGGGAGAAAGCAGGAGAATGGGTTTGTCAGGGATAATAAATTACCCATGAAGGAATGGCCTAATTCTGCTCCTATGTCTTATATTAATTACATATAGCAGTTTGACAGTAATAAACTTGCACAAGTTAAATAGAATTACTTTCATTAATCCATCATATCTGACATTAAGCATTATAGAATCTCACTCTGCTCCATTTAAATTGTTTACTAACCCAGGAACATCGTAAAAATAAATAACTAATTTTCCATTCCTTGTTATCTATGGTTCCACGGACTTCTTTCTTCCATCCCCTCACCCTTCCACTGCATTCTTTGACTAGACCACCAGTAAGTATTAATCACCCTTTCCAGTCAATGTTAACTTTAACTCATTTAAAATTATTGCTCAAATAACACAGCTCAAGTCTTGCTCGACTCATTACTCATCCCCAATACATCTAAATTTAAAAATCTCAACATTTACATTATTTAAGTGTCATGTTCTCTTTAACCCCTTACACCAAATTCTCAGACTGAAACACGCCTCTTCTCTGCTGTTGCATTGTCAGATAATCCATCAGTTGTTGGGCCAAATGCTCTCCCATTGAACTTCTTTATCTCTTTAAATTGCAGATCTTTGATTAAGTTTTCGCTCTGTTCCTCCACTACCCCCTTGTTCGAGACATTATACTTCAACACTAATGTTGGAAGTCACCACTGAATTCAAATTACTGTACAAATTAATTTTTTGTTAATTTCAATTCTACTTTATACACCAAATATGAACCTTTAAACATTCCAAAATGTCTTAAATTACTGCAAAAGCTGAATTAAAATGGAGTGAAAAATTAAGTTTCATCAATGCCAGAGAAAAGCAATTATATCTAACAAAATTGAAGTTCATCCAAAACTGTAAGAAGATGCTGAACCACTTTGTCCCACTTTTATACTGCATCTCCTGGATGTCAGTGACATGAGAAACTGGTTTTCAATATTATAATGCTGGAAACCTTAAAAAAAAACACTTCACAACACATAAACGAGGAATTCTGCAGATGCTGAAAATTCAAGCAACACACATCAAAGTTGCTGGTGAACGCAGCAGGCCAGGCAGCATCTCCAGGAAGAGGTACAGTCGACCTCTTCCTAGAGATGCTGCCTGGCCTGCTGCGTTCACCAGCAGCTTTGATGTGTGTTGCTTTGTTCACAACACATAGTTTAAATTAGTAGTTAAACCCATCTTAATTTTAAATTTTGCAATAATTAAGTAATTCAGTCAAGAGACAAAAATCAAGGCAATGCAATGAGGTGCAAAAATGTTCTTGTATTCCCTACTCTCCTCATAATGCTGCAATGAGATGGCACATCCAAAGACCTCTGTTTATACTTGTGCTGGAGTGCTGATATTGCCATGAAGCACCTCACACATATAGGAAGGAGGAATTTATCAGATGACAATACTTCAGTTTTGAACATTTCAATAGATGCCAAAATTTCACAATTTTATTTGTGAAAAAGAGCTGTGGAGGCCCAGTATGAACATATTCAGAGGTAGATTGCCTTTAGGATATTAAAGGATAATCAAGCGTTAGTGCAGGAGAATAAGACAATTAAAAGATCATCCATTTCTGAAAGGCAGAGTGGGCACAAACCTATTTTGTAGGTTTTTAATATGTTTTTAGTCTTACCTGTTTTAGTGTCAACAGTCATATCCTCAAGATTAATAATCAGGTCATCTTCAAATGGTTGACTGTACTGCATAGATCAGAACGATTAAATTATTTGCCAAATTTAAATTATATTCCATATCTAAAAGGTTAATTGGCACATTTGATAATTAAAAAAAACACACAAACTCTCAAAGCTCTAATGTGGAAATAAAAAAATAAAATCCAGGGGTAAGCCTTTGGGCTATTTTAACATGCTCTTCCATTTTATATGATCATGGCTACTCATCTACATTCTGTATTTATTTTGACTTCCTTCATTGATCTCTTTAGCTGTTCACCATATACAATTCCTTTAATGATTCTGCCTCATCTGCCTTCCATAGGAAGAAATTCTTCATAGAAGACATTTATCAGTCTTTAAGGCTGTCCATTCCCACCACAGGAGCAAATATAGAGGGAAGGATGTGAATAAGCTAAGATAATGCAGAAAAGATTCGTGTAGATAGTGCTGGAGTACTTGAGTTATAAGGAGAGATTGGATAGGATGGGGCTGTTTTCCTGAGCAAAGGAGACCGGTGGGTGATATTATAGAGGTTTTTAAAATTATGAAGGACATAAGTTAGATGCATTATCATGGTATTTCCCCCAGGGTAAGGGTATCCAGAATAGAGGACTTAAGGTGGGTGGAAGGAAAGATTTAAAGGGTATCTGAGAGGATAGCTTTTGCACTAGTTCAAGTTTAATTGTCATTCAACCACACATGAATACAGCCAAACAACAGCATTATTTCAGGGCCAAGGTGCAAAACACAGTACCAACAATCATACACAGCGACACAAAAAAATATAGTCCAAGTCCATGGATGCTCCCAGCAGTCTGCTGATGAACACAACCCAGCTTGTTTTCCATTGAGGGAACACTGGGGGCAGCATCGACACGAGCATGGATGCTATGCTGCACCACATCCAGCATCATCGCTCCTCAGCGGCTGCAACAGAAGACACTACAGCACGAGGGCCAGCGGGCACTACAACTGAGGCCACGCAGCTCCACTTGAAAGTCCCGCCAATAAACCAGTGAACCGGACTTGCCGCATTCCACATAACCAATGTCCAACAGGCTCTTGCAACCACAAGGAAAACAACTAAGACAATCACTTGCTGTTGGACTGCACACTGATTCAGACACCTCTGTAGCAGGCAGCAACATGGTCTACACCTCGGGCAACGAGGAACTCGCTGATGGGGTTGACCTGCAGTACTTGAAGCTCTTAATGTCCAGCGGCACCTTATAATCATAAAACAGAGAACACCTTTGGTTGGCTCTGTAAATGCCCCTGTGTCGAAACATGCTGCCACCTTACCTGAAATAAGACAACACACTAAAGGGGTGGTGTGGGTATATGGCACAACCGGTAGAAGACGGTACAATTACAATATCTAAAAGACATTTAGGTAGGTGCATGGGTATGAAAGGTACACAGATAGGAGAGGGGACTGGACCAATTACAGGCAAATGGGAATAACTCAGCGTGACACGCTGGTCGGAATGACAATTTGGACTATTTTTCTTTAGTAAAATGGCAGAGCGTTTGATCACAGCAACTTCTATCGGGTCAACCAAAGATGTTATTGCTTTTTTTTTTAAAAACTTATTTTTTATGATCATAACACCCTTCAGGACATTAAGTACTGCAGGTCTACCCCAGCAGCAAGTTGTTCGCTGGTCGAGCAAGTGAAGAAGCTGGACTTGCTGCGGATCGTGCTGCTGCCTGCATCAGAAAGGCGTCAGAAGAGTTGGTGCGTGAATGCAGGGTGCAGTCTAACAGCAAATGATCATCTTAGTCACTTTTCTTGTAATCGCAAGACTCTGTTGGCCATTGTTAATGCAGTAGGCTGTAAGCCCGATTCACGGATTTATTGGTGGATGTGCGGGAGATGCACGGCCTCGGTTGTACTGAGGACTAGGCCTCAAGTTGCGGTGTCACCTGTTACAGCCGTTCAGGGAGAGGTGTTGGAATCGGTGCAGCGTGGCATGGCATCCATGATGGAGTCTGTGCGGCCACCACCCGCGCCCCCGTTCACTTGGCAGAAGACGAGCTGTATTGTGTTCAGCTGCAGACTCCTGCAACATTTACAGACTCAGGGTCTTGGACTATTTTTTTTGTGTGACTGTATTTTGCTGATAAGGCAGCAATCACATACATCTGCTATACAAACCTAGTGTTGTGACTGTTAGTACTATGTTTTGCATCTTGACCCCAGAGTAAAACTGTTTCATTTGGTTATATTCATGCATGCTTGAATAACAATCAAACTTGAACTTGTCCCAAGGGCCCATTTCCACTCCAACTCTTGGAAAATAGGACCAGTCATCCTAATCGTTCATACGTCAGTTATGCCATTCTCAGAATCAGTCTAGAGTAGGGGTTCCCAACCTTTGTTATACCATGGACCCAAACCATTAACCAAGGGGTTTATGGACCCGCAGGTCAGAACCCTTGGTCCAGAGAATCTGCAGAAAGCATCTGGCCTCAAGGAGTCCCTGGCCTGGTCTTTAGATCCTGCATGCATCAGCTGGCAAGGAAATTTGCAGACATTTTCCAACCCCTCCCTACTTCAATCTGAGGTTTCACCTGCTTTTGGAAGATCACTACCAACTCGGTGCCAAAGAAAAAAAAAGGTAATATGCTTTAATGACTATTGCCCGGTGGCTCTGACATCCACCATCATGAAGAGCTTTAGGCAGCACACATCAGCTCCAGCCTCCCAGGCAATCTGCCTACTGCTTAAACAGGACAAAGTAGATAACATCTCTCTGGTCCTACACTGATCCAAGGAGCAGCTGGATAATAAAGACATCTACATCAGACTATTTATGACTTCAGTGTCACCTTCAACTCCATAATTCCAAGCAAGCTCACCTCCAAACTCCGAGACCAGGTATTCAGTGCCTCCCTTTACAGCTGGATGGTTGACTTTCTGACCAACAGACCACAATCAGCAAGGACACGCAGAAACACTTCCAGCACATTGATCCTCAGCACTGCTGCCACACAAGGCTGCATCCCATATTTCACCCACTTTCACAACATGATGCAACTCCGTCTACCAGTATGCAGATGGTATCACTATAGTGGGCTAAATCTCAAAGCCCAGTCCAAGTACAAGAATGGGATAGAAGACCTAGTGACATGGTTTCATAACTTATTCCTCAACGTCAGCAAAATAAAAGAGGTAGCCATTGCCTTCAGGAAGCAGGGTTATTAATGATACTGAAGTAGAGATGGTTGAGAGCTTCGAATTCCTAGAAGTAATAACCCATGCCCTATACTGGTCCAACCACAGGGACGCCATGGACAAGAAGGCACACCCATGACTCTGCTTCCTCAGGCGGCTAAAGAAATTCAGCATATCCCCGTTGACACCCACTAATTTTCATAGATGCACCACAGAATGCATCCAATCTCAACGTATTACAGCTTAGCCTGTCAACTACTCTGCACAAAACTGTACAGTTGTGGACACAGCACATCACCGGGCTCACGAAAGCTTTTGGACCGCTGTTACAACAGCTCTCTTGTGCAATAAAATGAACTCAATCTGACTCTACCTCATTGCGACTGTACCTTGTTGTCTGTCTGCAGTGCACCTTCACCATACGACTATATTCTATTACTACCTTTCTCTCCTACTGAGATGAAACGATATAACAAACCAATTTAGTTATTTTTAAAAATTCAATAGTTTTGTCAATCATGATCTTTCGTTCAGAAGTCCATGTTGACGTAACATTGATCCAATCATAGTTTTCCAAATACTCTACTAGTACACCGTAACACACATAAAAGTTGCTGGTGAACGCAGCAGGCCAGGCAGCATCTCTAGGAGAGGTACAGTCCACTTTCAGGCCGAGACCCTTCGTCAGGACTAGTACACCGTGCAATTTTTCCAATCAACAGCAGGCTAACCATCTATATTTCTTGATTAAATTACAATAACATTAATCTACAGGAGCTAATCCAGAATACAAACTTACATTGGAAAATGTCCTACAATTTGTCTGCTCAGACGACTCAATACTCTGGGGATTTATCAGTCTTCAATACCATTAAGTTCCTCAGCAAAATAAACGTCCGTCATTTTTCTCTTCTCATTAGACCCGAGGCTCCTTTAAACTAGTAGGAAGTTGTTTGCTACTTTGCCAATCCCCCACACCCCTAGGTTATTTTAATATTACTTTTCAACGATCACATCGTCCTCGATCACCAGAAAAGATAAGGGAAGTACTGAGAGGTGGGGAAGTGTCGGGAGGGGAGCGGGTAATCAAAACGCAAGTACATGTGAGCTCCCAGTTCCTCCCCAAAACACACATGATTCTGACATCTGAATATCTATAAAATCGCTGGAACTCCAGCTTCCCCATTTGTTGTTTTTATATGGGAACCTCCCCCGTAGGAACCACAACAGATCAAGGCCATTTTACCAGTATTGGCTGCACCTTCAAGGTAACAGGGAATGTAAAACTCCTTGTAAAGTAGTCCCACTTAGCTAAGCACATCCAATCTTTCATTCCAGGTGTTTCAAGCCAGCTGCATTAGTAATTAACCATCGATAGCATCCCCTGAACGGTGAGCAGGCTTGCGTCTCGGCCATCCCGGTTCATTCCCCGCCAGGCCGGGGGCTGGCGCCCGCTCTTCGGCCTCGCCAGAGAAATCGACACTGCGTTCGTGCTGAGCGCCGCGCCCCGCACCAAGCCACTCATTACCTTCAGGAAAATGCCCTCCAAGGTTTGCCTGAACCTCCAGCCGTTCCTCAGCAGCCCGCTTTCCAGATCGCTGCCATCCATGGCCGCGCCGACCGAGCCACCCAAACCGCCGGGCATTCAAATCGCCGCCAGCTCGCTGATTGGCTCAGCGCTGCGGTGGCGTCACGGAGACAGCGCCGAATGCCATTGGTCCAAGTGAACTTGCGTACGGCTGTCTGTCTACCCGGGACGGGACGGGACGGGACGAGACGAGCGGAGCTGGGACGTCCAGTTGTCGGCTCTGCTTCCTGCTACCTGCTACCTGCCACCTGCCCAGACTGCAAAGCAAGAGGCATACAAGCTGAAAGCTGTAAGACATTCAGAGCAGATATACCTCCTGAAATTCCTCAACGTGAAGGACTCTTCGAAACATCTTCAAAGAGACAAATCCATTTGCGACTAAAAGGTCCCCCTAGCCTGGTTGTAGGGAAAGCCGTCAGCTGCACAGAGTGTCGTTCCGGAATAGATTTTCTCAATTAAGAAGCATGATGGAAAAGGTCAAATTACATCATATGAAAGTATTGAATAAATAGGACTCTAAGTCTTTTCAAATTTAATAGAGAGATCATAAATAACACTTCTAATTTTTTTCTAAATTTAAACACAACATAGTTTGAGAGAACCAATGAAATGTGGTGCGGGGATTAATCTCTTTCCAATTCAGCAAAATAGATCTTCCGGCCATCAATGTAAGAAATGCAATCATCCGACAGGCTGAAGATGTTAAATGATTTGTTTCTATCATTGATAACCCAAAAATTGCAGTAATAGGGTGGGGTTGTAAATCAATACTCAAAACAGTTGAAATAATATCAAAAATATCTTTCCAGACCTTTTCCAAACCTACTTTATTTCTGTTTAGTATATATTGATATCGGATCAGAGTCAACGACACTAATGGTTCTTTTTTTTTATGTTTCACAACAGCCCATGTCTCTTTTTTCTGTAGCTTAGTTGGTCTATTTTGTTAGATTAGTTTTTTTTGGGGGGGGTATATTTTTTTTCCTTTTTCATGATAACTTGTCTACATATAATATTTGTATCCTATAAGATTGGGAGGTTTAATATCCATGTATTAACTGGGTTTATACTTATATAGGATAATTACAACAATGTAATCCCAATAATTTTGTATTACTATGTTATGTTAATCTTTATCACTACGATACTAATAAAAAGATTGAAAAAGGGAGAAGAAGCATGTTGGCCATAATCCTCATTGTGCAACAATTCCAAATTTGCATTTCGAGCTCATCCTCTCTGCGTGGATTCCCATCAGCTTGATCTCCGAGATCTGACGAGCTAGGGTTGTTTTCTCTGGAATGCCGGAGTCAGAGGGGAGACTGATAGGAGTTTACAAGATTATGGGAGGCATGGAGAGAGTACGCAGCCAAGATCTTTTTTCCCAGGGGGTAATTGCGAAGATATTTTTTATGCAGAATGCATACCTGGAATGTACTGCTAGCGCTGGTAGTGGGGGCAAATACAATACAGATGTTTAAGAGGATCCTCGACAGGCACATGGATATGCAGAGCATGGAGGGATTTTTTAATTTATTCATTTACGGGATGTGGGCGTCGCCAGTTTAGCCAGCATTTATCGCCGATCCCTAGTTGCCCTTGAGGAGGTGGTGATGAGCTGCCTTCTTGAACCACTGCATATGGACATTATGCAGGCAGAAGGCATTTGTTAGACGTTTAATGACGAGTTTAATTGCTTTTCCAGAACATCCTTATCCTGTGCTCTACTATGCCTATCATAAACAGAGAAATAGAGAAAATTTACAGCACAATACAGGCCCTTCGGCCCACAATGCTGTGCCAAACATGTCCTTACCTGAGAAATTACCTAGGGTTACCCATAGCCCTCTATTTTTCAGAGCTCCATGTACCCATCCAGGAATCTCTTAAAAGACCCTATGGTATCCGCCTCCACCACTGTCGCCGGCAGCCCATTCCACGTACTCACCACTCTCTGCGTAAAAAACTTAACCCTGATATCTCCTCTGTACCTACTTCCAAGCACCTTAAAACTATGTCCTCTCGTGTTAGCCATTTCAGCCCTAGGAAAAAGCCCCTGGCTGTCATAATGGGGGGTGGCTGGGAACGGACCCAAGTGTAAGACACAGACACTGAAGTACTAGGGACTGGACTAGGATTCAGGCTGATGGCAAGGACATGGCCACGAAAACCAGGAACCTGGAACAGGACTGGACAAGAGAGCTAGGAGCCGGGGCTTGGACTCGGAACCAGAGACTGGACAAGGACCTCTGGCTCGGACCCCAGTTCTAGGCAAGGACCAAGCTTGGCAGGCAGGCAGGACAAGGCTGGAGTCTTCAGGCTTGAGGCTAGAGGTGAGACTTGGCAGGAGGCAGGAGGCTGGAGTCTTCAGGCTTGAGACTAGAGGCAAGGCTTGGCAGGAGGCTGGAGTCTTCAGGCTTGAGGCTAGAGGCTAGAGACTTGGCTTGGCTTGGCAAGAGGCTAGAGGCTAGAGACTTGGCTTGGCTCGGCAAGCAGCTAGAGGCTGGAGTCTTCAGGCTAGAGGCTAGGCAGGAGGCTGGAGTCTTCAGGCTTGGAGCTAGGCAGGAGGCTGGAGTCTTCAGGCTCGAGGCTAGGCAAGAGACGAGGTGAGGCGAGGCTGGAGGCTTGAGCCGAGGCGAGGCTGGAGGCTTGAGTCTTGAGACGAGGTGAGGCTGGAGGCTTGAGATGAGGCGAGGCGAGGCTGGAGGCAGGAGGCAGGAGACTTGACTCCATACAGAAGCCTCTTGCATTCAGGCTGGAAGGCTTCACAGAAACTGGTTGCACTAACGTTTGTGTGGCATGGACTTAGAAAGGACGTGTGTGATTAGACTGCAACCTGTAAGGAGTGCCAGTGGGCAAAAATTAACTGTCGTGTTCAGGCCATTGGCACATATTGAGGTCCCTGAGCGACGATTTGACCATGTCAATGTGGGCCTTATTGGTCCTCTTCCACCCTCCCGAGGTTTCACATAATTCCTCACCATGGTGGACCGTATCACCAGGTGGCCAGAGGTCATCCCTCTAGCATTGACGATGGCCACAGACGTGCTTCAAGTGTTCATCAGCACCTGGGTTGCTCAGTTTGGCACTGCGTCTGACATTTCCTCTGACCACAGTCCCCTATTCATATCAGACCTCTGGGCTGCGATGGCCCAGATCCTTGGCATCAGGCTTACAGCACACCATGGTGTATCACCCGCGGTCCAATGGCCTATGCAAGCGGTTTCACTGTTCATTGAAGGCTATTCTGAGGGCTTCCCTGATGGATGGGTGTTGGCATGATTGTCCCCCATGGATCCAACTGAGGCTCAGAACAGCTCCAAAAGAGGACCTGTAGTTGTCCATGTCTGAGTTGGTATATGGACAGCCATCATGAGTGCCAGGTAATTTTACTCCTGATGCCATGACCACCTGGTCAGCCTCTCAACATTGTTCCACCCTGCTCAGTGAATTCAATTCCTTTTCACCTATTCCTACCTCTCATCATGGTGTACAGCACTCTTGGGTTCCTGTCGACCTATATTCTACCTCATTTGCTTTCATCCACCATGGTGCACATCAACATCCTCTTAGGTCCTCTTACAATGGCCCTTCTGTGCTTTGTAACAGAGACAAAAGACTTTTATCATAGCTAAGAGGGGTAAACCTGAATGTCATTCGGTAGATCGCCTTAAACCAGCCCACCAAGATTTGGAGGATTCCACTACCATGTCCCTGCCGTCACAACGTGACTGTGAGTGTGTCAACACACCCCTGGACGAGCCATGAAAACGACTCCAAAATTGAATGGCTTGTCTTATGAAGCATGGCTATGGGCCTGTAAATAATAATAATAATAATAAAGGCATCCGTTAGTATTGCGAGACCATGGATCTGTGCCTGGAAAGTCTTCAGTCTCCAGGGTGCAGACCTAGGCAAAGTTGTATGGAAGACCGGCAGTTGCCCATGCTGCAAGTCTCCCCTCTCCACGACACCAATATTGTCCAAGGGAAGGGCATTAGGACCCATATAGCTTGGCACCAGTGTCGTCGCAGAGCAATGTGTGATTAAGTGCCTTGCTCAAGGACACAACACGTTGCCTCGGCTGGGGCTCAAACTCATGACCTTCAGATCGCTAGTCGAATGCCTTAACCATTTGGCCCCATGCCCACAGGCTCTGGGCCTGTATTCACTAGAATTCAGAAGAATGAGGGGTGATCTCATTGAAACTTAATGAATAGTGACAGGCCTTGATAGAGTGGATGTGGAGAGGATGTTTTCTATGGTGGGAGTGTCTAAAACCTAAGGACGCAGCCTCAGAATAGAGGGGTGTCCTTTCAGAACCAAAATAAGGAGGAATTTCTTTAGCCAGAGAGTGGTGAACCTGTGGAATTCTTTACCACAGGCAGCTGTGGAGGGCAAGTCTTTATGTATATTTAAGGCAAAGGTTGATAGATTCTTGATTAGTCAGGACATGAAGGGATAAGGGGAGAAGGCAGGAGAATGGAGCTGAGAAGAAAATTGGATCAGCCATGATGAAATGGCAGAGAAGAATCAAAGGGCCAAATGGCCTAATTCTGCTTCTATGGTCTTGCAAAAAAGACACATTATGATCAGCTAAATATGGAAACCATAGTTAGTGAATCTTAAAATTGCCAAATTTGCAATGTTCAATACAGTAATTCAGGAAGAAAATTAGAAAGGAAAACAACAGGAATTCTGCAGATGCTGGAAATTCAAGCAACATACATCAAAGTTGCTGGTGAACGCAGCAGGCCAAGCAGCATCTATTGCTTTTTTTAGAAAGGAAAAGGTGGCTTAAAAGACTTTCTGTGAGTGTTCTCTCTTTATTTTACGGAGAGTCCTACAAACACATTGGCTAAATAGAGTTGCTTCTGAAGATTTATTTAAATACCTGGCAATAGTACAGGTACACATCCCAAACGTGTCCCTGCAACTGTGAAAGGCCAGGGATCCAATGTTCTTGTTTCTTAGATCTTCAGTGGGGCTTTGCAATTGGCAGGAAGCAATATGTGCAGATCATCTACAACTCAATGACCAGGATTAGAGCTAAATTCTTCTGGTCTTTATTCTAGATACAGTAGTTCAGAACTAATGAGACGTCCTCTTTCTTCAAAGAATGGGGCTTTGCTTCCCTCAGCATCAACGCTGCCCTCATTGGCATCTCTTCCATTTCGTGCACGTCTGCCCTCACCCCATCCTCCTGCCCCCCCCACCAGGAATAGGGTTCCCTTTGTCCTCACCTACCATCCCAGCAGCCTCCGCATCCAGCACACAATTCTCCGCAACTTCCACCATCTCCAATGGGATCCCACCACCACGCGTATCTTTCCCTCACCACCCCCCCACCACCACCGCAGGGTCGCTCCCTGCGCAGCTCCCTTGTCCACTCATCTCTCCCCACTGATCTCCCTCCTGGCACTTACCCTTGCAAGTGGAACAAGTGCCATACCTCCCCCTACACTTCCTCCCTCACTCCTATTCAGGGTCCCAAACAGTCCTTCCAGGTGAGGCGACATCACCTGTGAGTCTCTTGGGATTATCTACTGTATCCGGTGCTTCCAGTGAGACCGAACTTAAGTTGGGAGACCACTTTGCTAAGCACTTAAGCGCTGTCCGCCACAAAAAGCGGGATCTCCCGATGGCCACCCATTTCAATCCTACTTCCCATTCCCATTCCAACATATCTCCTTTACTATTGCTGTGATGAGGCCACACTCAGGTTGGAAGAGCAACACCTTATATTCTGCCTAGGTTAGCCTCCTATCTGATGGCATGAATATCGATTTCTTGAACTTCTGGCAATTCCCCACCCCCTTTCACCATTGCCCATCCCATTTCCTTCTCTCACCTTATCTCCTCACCTGCCCATCACCTCCCACTGGTGCTCCTCCCCATTTCTTCCATGGTCTGTTACCCTCTGCTGTCAGATTCCTCTTCCCCCAGCTCTTCATCTCTTTCAGCAATCAACTTCCCAGCTCTTTACTTCACCCCTCCCCCTCTCCTGGTTTCACCTCTCACCTACCACCTTGTACTTCTTCCTCCCCTTCCCCACCCTTTAGCCCTAATTTCTCATCTTCCTTTCCAGTCCTGATGAAGGGTCTTGGCCCGAAACGTTGACTGTTCACTCTTTTCCATAGATGCTGCCTGGCCTGTTAAGTTCCTCCTGCATTTTACGTGTGTTGCTTGGATTTCCAACAACTGCAGATTTTCTTATCTCTATTCTTTGGTTCTTTCTTTATTATTGTGATGTCCTATAATTGATTGCAAATTAATGCATTTACATGATTAATCACACTTTGATGGAATTGGTTTTGGGTTCAACTATTTAATTTTTAGACTATTTAATTGTTATTTTCTTGGCTGTATAACAATTGTCTTCTAGTGACACTGTCAGTGATGCTATTTCTGCTGCTTGCACTGCCCTGGGAAACACCTGCTACATCAAACAGTTCCCTGAGAAAGCAACACCACCCGAATTTTGAGAATTTGCAGCCCACATCAAGCAGTTCCCCTGAAACAGCGACACCATCTGAACTCTGAATACTTACAGCCCATGTTGGACAGTTTCTAGATACAGCGCCACCATCTGATCTCCGGGGGAAGTACAGGATGGACAGGACATTGATGCTATGGCGCCCCCTTGTGACTCAAGTGAGCATGACAGTGAGGAAACAATAAGATTGACAGCTATTTTACAGATTTCTCCAATCAAGACAAAAGAAGTGAAGACACACAGGACTGAAGATGAAACCATTGTTAATTGACACACTAACCCCTCTAGTGGAAGATCCATCAACTATTTTCAATGTCTTGAAGCCATCACATAAGTGGTTTACAGTTATTGATATGGTCAATAGATTCTGGTCCATACCACTGACACCTGAATGTCAACCGTGTTTGGCTTTCACAGTTGTTGGTCAACAATACCAGTAGATATGGCTACCACAAGGGCTCCACAACAGTTTCGCTGTCCATCACATTACTTTGAGACAACATTTGAGGGACTTACCAGCTACTGATTTAACTATCACACATTATCTGGATGATGTCCTGATTGCATTTGAAGCTGCAGAGCAGCTTGAATGTGATCCACTTTATTTGCTCAATTATTTATCCTTCAAAGGTCACAAAGCAAATATCTAGACAAAGCACAATTGCAACAAGAGAAGGTAATTTACCTGGGATAGAAAATTTCCCACGGTAAGCAGGAAATCACTGAAGATCGTGTAAAAGCCACTAAGTCAGCGAAACCTCCTACAACAATTCAGTGGCTGCGTTTATTTCTGGGTTTGTACAACAGAGCATGGGCCGACTTGTGTGCTGACGTTACTCAACCATCCAACAATCTGCAAAAGGGCAGTAAGCACTAAGATGATCCTGCGACTCTTAATGAATAACATCTGAAATATTTTCAAACCTTAAAGGAGGTATTGTGCACTGCACCAGCAGTAGGAATCCCTGATTGTCAGTAAAGATGCATGACAACATGATGGCAGTCTTACTGCAGGAACACAGAGACCTATTAGTTATTACTCTGCTAGATTGGATAACGTAGTATTAAGATGGGGTTTGTGTTTACAAGCAGTACTGACAACCTATCTAGTAGTCATGGCTGTTTCTAGCATCATGCTTGATCAAATTTAAAATGAACAATGTCCACCCTCAGAACACTTTACTGACTATGGACAGGGCCTCTCAGGTAACAGCTGCTCAGTGATCCATGCAGTCTACTGTTCTTGAAGCATCTAATATCATCAGTCAGGGAGCAAGTCCAGAAAATCAGCTGCACTGCAACCATCAGACATGGAAAACGATGATAACCATGACTGTGCAAGAACAATAACATGCCAAGAAGATGCAGGTTATTACAAAGAATCACCTTTATCTGATGGCTCCTCAGTGATTGAGAGTGGAATTAGATTGACTGTTGGGCTGTGTTATCTGGAATTGAGGTGCTGGAATCAGGAAGCATATGGTACCTCTATGCAACAGACAGGACTAAAACGTTTGAATGAAGCCTATAAGTTAGTAGAAGGAAAATTGGCTAATATCTATACTGATTCTCAATATGCTTAGATTAGATTAGATTATGAGGACACTCAGTCCTCGTTTTTTGTCATTTAGAAATGCATGCATTAAAAAATGATACAACGTTCCTCCAGAATGATATCACAAGAAAACCAAGGCTAAAACTGACAAAACCACATAATTATAACAGTTACAACAGTGCAAAGTAATACCATAATTTGATAAAGAGCAGATCATGGGCACGGTAAAAAAAGTCTCAAAGTCCCAATAGACTCATCATCTCAGGCAGGCGGCAGAAGGGAGGAACTCTCCCTGCCATGAACCTCCAAGCGCCGCCAACTTGCCAATGTAGCACCATTGGAAGCACCCGACAGCAGCAGACTCTGAATCCGTCCGAAAACTTCGAGCCTCCGACCAGCCCCTCTGACGCAGCCTCTCCGAGCACCATCCTCTGCCGAGCGCTTCGACCCCGCCCCAGCCGTCGAGCAACAAGCAAAGCCGAGGACTCTGGGCCTTCCCCTCCAGAGATTCTGGATCACACAGTAGCAGCATCAGCAGCAAAGCAGCCATTTCAGAAGTTTCACCAGATGTTCCTCCGTGCTCTCACATCCGTCTCCATCAAATCAGGATTGTGGATGGCACCCTACTTAACAAGTAACACACATCACCACCGGAGCGGCCGCTGCGAGCTGCGTCGCGCTGCCATCTCCCCCTCCCGCCAACATTGTTCATGTCAACTTTTGACATAGTTCATGATTTTGAAAACTTCAGGAGACAAGGAAGATCTCTTATAGCTGCAGGAACCCCAATCAAGTACAAGAACCTCTTGATGTCATACAATTGCCGTCAGAAGTTGCCTGTAAAAGCCACTCCAAAATAACTACAATGGAAAGTCCTGGAGATGCATTTGCAGACGAAACTGCAAAAAAGGGCAGCATGGGAAAGAGTAAAAGAAATAAAAGTATTGATAACATATACAGTGAACTCGACAACTGGAATTATGGAAACAAAGCTGCCCTCTGTATCACAGTATAAGATATTCGAGAAGTGGAAGCTCAAAGCTCTAGCCAGGAAAAGTGCTTCTGGCTGGAGAATGACGGGAGGTTAAATGGTGATGGAGTTTGGAGATATAGCACATGTCGTAGACTAGTAGCACCAACTACAGGTAGATCCATTATCTGGCACATTCCCTTGGACAGAGTGGTGTGCAAAAGATAACTGATAGGTTCTCCTAGAGCTGGTGGAATCCAAAGTTCAGGGCACAGGCAGAATAAATATTTGAAAGATGCATGGCCTGCCAGAAGAATCCTGGAGCGGCAGAAAAGCTAGCACAATTAAATGCTCCTGCCCACCTGTCTATTTTTACACCTGCAATTGGACTACATTTCTTTACCAAAGTGTCAAGGATACACTGGTAACAGTGGACAAGTTTTCAAGAAGGGTGGAAACTATTCCAGCAAGGGAAGCCACTGCCATTCACACAGCAAAAACTCTTCAGGGACTACTGTATATTTCCCAATGGGGATTGCCGTGACACATTGACTCTGACCAAGGAAGGGAAGCCAAAGGAAGGGGCATCTGCTGAGACCTTGGTTGCTTTGTTCAAATCAAAGAATGCCAGTGTTGGTGGAGAGATAAGCTCTGCTTTAAGTGAGGAGAATTACTTTTCCTGTGGTTTGTCCAAATTCCAAACATTTCTCTGAAAGAGGAGGTCACATTGTGGCTTTGTTTTTTCTGCCATATCTGGAACAAACCAGTTGGTTTACAATGTCAAGGAAACTGCGAATCTCTGATACATTCCTAGGTTGTTCCAGTTTCTGAACTGGTCCACCCATGATGTCATCTGTTTTGTCACCCGTGCAGTATATCAGTGTGCTTACTTGATGCTCTTCTGAAGCCCAAGTGAGATTGCTTGCAATCCTAAATCTCCTAAAGCATCTGAGCCATCTCTCAAAGTCCCCTGGTTTAGAGAAATCGAATATCTCAGGGGGGCTTTATTAGATAAGTAGATGTAGGTATTTCCTCCATTTTCTGGTTTGTTTATTTACTGTTTTATTTATTTGGACTACAAAAGTCTTCTTTTCTCTCTCTCTCTCTGTGTCTCTGTTCAGTTCCCCAGGCTAGTGGCCCACAGATTATTACAATGCATCCACTTTTGAGTGCAGCCTGAAGCGTTGCCTAGTGACCCTGGGTGGTCCTCAGCTGAGCGTCACGCTACATACAATTAGCCTCATGCTACATACAATTAGCAACCAGCACAGGCAATGCAGACTGTTACGAACTGTAACATCTTAGAAATAAACCAGCAGCAAGAGATTTCACACTGAGTCCGGTTTTAATGTTAAAACCACTATCTTTATTAGTATCTACTTCTAATATTGTAACTTAAACAAGGTAAACAAATGTTGACAATGTTATGGGTATATGTGAGTGGGTATATGTGAGTGAATATAAGCTTGGGGAAATAAAGCTTAAAGTCTTGAGATGATAAAGGAGGAAAGTTCAGTTCAGTTCATCCATGGAATGAATGATAGGAGAGAGATATTTGTAATCCAGGATGAAATGTAGAGAAAAGGTGGTTATGTCGAATTTCACAGGTAAACGAAAGTATCGTCGTCGAAGATCTTGTCCATCGTATCACTCCAAATCAACATACGAGTTATCATCGAAAGTGACTTGTCACAAGGATATCGTCTTCAAGTGATTACCACACAACATACCCAGGCAAGGGTTAACACATAGGTGGCCCCCACAGGAAATCCCAAAAAATCCACTCCTTTGGATTATATAAAGTGACTGTCCCAGATTTGTTATGCACCATGCCGATATTTAACCAAATCTTTTGGGCTTAAAAGAATTTCAAACCATTGCAGTGACCAGCTGAAGTTCGAGCAGCTGGTTCTCTCTCTCTCTCTCACCCTGTGGTTAAGCTCACAGTCAGCAATGTCAGCCTGTACTGACATCATAGTCCCGCCTCACTTAGGGGCTCTTAAAGTGACAGTCCACAGTAAAGGAAACCTGCGGGTTCGTAACAAGACCAACAAGTCCCTGGACACTTCTCACAGATATAGACAAACAAGAACAAACTTACTGCAAATTCTTTCCTGTAAGGGGTCTCCTTCGGTCTGTAGCCCGAATTCATCATTAATCAACCACTTCTGACACCATATTGCATTCGATAATTATGCAGAGCACACTCCAGGAGGCCAGCATGGAGCATATTCAACTGACCTCCATTGAGAACCTTGCTTGTGCAATATGTGAACCCCTCCCAAGTGGGAGAGGCTGACTGAGTGGCATAGGATTAACCCATTAATAACCTCAACATTTATTTCATAAAATACCATTCCAAGGTACTGGTTTGCTAGAATAGAACTGAGTCCATGGCCAGATCAGCCATGATCTTATTGAACGGCGGAGTAGGCTCAGCAGGCCAGATAACCTATTCCTGCTCCTATTTCTCATGTTCTTATAACTGACAAATCCCCTGTCAGTGCTGACTGTGCTCATCTAAAGAACGAAAAAATAGTCTGTGTTTCGAAGGGTAGGCCCATATATGTTCATGGGCAAATACACAAAATAAATTTGCAAACGTTTCATCATCAAACGAGGAGATGTCATCAGTGCACTGTTCATTTGTGATGTGTCCTCTGAAAGTTTGCCCCTTATGTACTTATCAGTCAGCTGATTGGTCGTCATTACGGAAACTCACTTGCGATGTAGAGAGGGGTCTCTCATCACTGATTGGTTATGTGGCAAACTCTGTGCATCGTGGTCTGGAATTTTGCCTGCGCTGACTTATAAATAGGATCGAGATCTACATGTCTGTTGACAGAATTGTTTGCGGAAAACCACACTTCTAGGAATTCCCTTGCATGCCGCGTGCTTGCCTGTGCCATGACTTTCACTGAGGCCCATTCGAATTTGAGCCCCTCTCAGACTTGATATTAAGGAGAGTTGGCCATGCTGCTTTAGTCAGTTGATGTTCATGAATCCTTGTGGTTAGTTTTCTCCCAGTTTGGCTGACGTAATATTTCCTGCAGTTCCCACATTGCATTTTGTGGACCACATTTGTCTTGTCCAATAACCAATCAATGATACGTTTGATGATATTAAGTTTACGATGGAAACAGAAACTGAGGGAAACTGGTTTTCTCGAATGTGTTTCTCGGTAGAAACACAGATGGCACTTTAGAAACATCTGTTTATCGTAAGGGGAAACGTACAGATCAGGCCCTAAACTCCCACATTAACCACCCAAATGCACTCAAGAAGAGCTGTATCAAAACTTTGTTCCAAAGAATGAAGACACACTGTAGCATGGCAGAACTATTTGATAAAGAGCAGAAACAGCCCTTCTAAATGGATACCCACATAACTTCATACGAAGATGCCGCTGAGGTTGCCAATGCGCCAAGCAAGAGGTGACCAAATGGGTTGTCCTTCCATGCATTCAAAATATCTCAGAAATGACTCCATTTCTGCTCCAAGAACATATAATCTCTGTTGCACATAGGTCAATAGCAGCACAGAGGAGAGTACTCTGCCAACCAAAAGAATAAACCAAGCGATTGGACAAGACCAATGTGGTCTACAAAATCCAATGCAATGACACAAAATAATTTAAGTAGCTTAGGAAAAGCCTAAATCTTGAGAAATGTTTCTCCATAGCTAATAATATATTGATAATTTGAAATTTAAGTTTTGATCATGTAATTTTATTAATGGTTGATCAAAAGCTAGTTTTAATGTTAAGATTAACCTTATCTATTTGCCCTTCTTATTATTTTTACATTGTTTTCATTTTTACTGCTTTTAGTATTTCATCAGTAGCAGTCATTTAATTTTGTTTTTGTGGCTTTATATAAGCAACACAATATCTACATAATTTTAATATAAATTCTACAAAAAATACATGAACTATTTGGCTCTGCTAAATACAAGAGCTGATGAAAGTACCCTGCACATAAGCTTCTTCCCACATTTACACATTTTGCAGCACATATACATTCCATATGGCAACCCTGAGCCCATCAAGATCCTTTGGTTTGCTGCATCGGGATTGACACACCTGAAAAAATATTCAAGAAACTATTAGGCTGATACCAAAATAATTTTGGTTTTGATAGTTCTCCTTTCGGTTAATAATTTTATTTATTGATGTTATTCTATGAGTGCATCACATCCTCTTCTGCTTCACCTCCCATCCAGAATTTTGCAGTGTATACCGGGTTTTCAGAGCTGCAGTGACAACATGAAAATGCCAAAGTAAGTTTCTGGGGTTACTGATATCACTGACGTGGCTGTTCTGAATCCGGTTACTGGAATCCATGCCAACTCCTTCATTCAGAAAGTACAACAGAACGCCCCCTTTCAACTGTTGATCTCTGAAACACGAATCCTGAATCAAATCGATCTTGTTCAGATTTCCATATTTTTCTGAAATACTTTGATCACTTCATCCTGAATGGCTTTCAGAGTAATGTAGTCAATGTGAATTTAATTTATTGGTAAAGAGTTCAATAGCATATGACAAGACTTTCACATGGAAAAAGATTCTGCTTCTTTCATTAAACTTAGAAATGTAGAAAGTTACAGCACATTACAGGCCCTTCAGCCCACAATGTTGTGCCAACTATGTAACCTACTCTAGAAACTGCCTAGAATTTCCCTAGCACATAGCCCTCGATTTTTCTAAGCTCCATGTACCTATCTAAGAGTCTTTTAAAAGACCCTATTGTATCCGCCTCTACCGTCTTCACTGGCAGTGCATTCTGCACACTCACCACTCTCTGTGTGAAAAACTTACCTCTGACATCCCCCTTGAATCTACTTCCAAGCACTTTAAAACTATGCACCCTCATTTCAGCCCTGGAAAGAAGCCTCTGGATATCCACGCGATCAATGCCTCTCATTATCTTATACACCTCTATCAGGTCACCTCTCATTCTCCATCTCTCCAAGGAGAAAAGGCCAAGTTCACTCAACCTATTCTCGTAAGGCATGCTCTCCAATCCAGGCAACATCCTTGTAAGTCTCCTTTGCACTCTCTCTATAGTATCCACATCATTCCTGTAGTGAGGTGACCAGAACTGAACACAGTACTCCAAGTGGGGTCTAACTTTAACATTACCTCACGGCTCTTGAACTCAATCTCACGGATGATGAAGGCCAACACACCATATGCCTTCTTAACAACACTGTAAACCTGTGCAAACAACAGGAATTCTGCAGATGCTGGAAATTCAAGCAACACACATCAAAGTTGCTGGTGAACGCAGCAGGCCAGGCAGCATCTCTGGGAAAAGGTGCAGTCGACGTTTCAGGCCGAGACCCTTCGTCCGTTCTGACGAAGGGTCTCTGCCTGAAACGTCGACTGTACCTCTTCCTAGAGATACTGCCTGGCCTGCTGCGTTCACCAGCAACTTTGATGTGTGTTGCTGTAAACCTGTGCAGCAGCTTTGAGTGTCCCATGAACTCAGACTCCAAGATCTCGCTGATCCCCCACACTGCAAAGAGTCTTACTATTAATATTATGTCCTGTCTTCAAATTTGACCTACCAAAATGAACTACCTCACACTTACCTGGGTTGTACTCCAACTGCCACTTCCCAGCCCAGTTCCGCATCCTATCGAGGTCATGCTGTAACCTCTGACAACCCTCCACAACACCCCCAAATTTTGTGTCATTAAAAACATTACTATCTTTAAAAGTATGTAACAAAGGCACAGTAAGACCACCTCAAGGTAGGAAGTAGGTGATATTTGTGATTTCTTTCAACATAGTTTATTTATACAAGGTAATTATCCAAGATGCTATATTGTGACTGTATTCTTTCTAGCTCCTCTTTCGCAATGTTACATTTTCTTTCCTTAATTTGTATTAGGCAGTCACATCTGCCTCATATTATGGGGAAGAAATTAGTCATTGTTGTTTCTGTTACTGTTTTTGTTCCAATCTGGCTGATGTTGGGCCATAGGAGGGGTGATTGATAAGTTTGTGGCCTAAGGTAGAAGGAGATGAGTTATACAGCTCACGTTACATGCACGTGCAGTGCCAGGGTCCGGGATATTTCTGATGGCATCCAAGATATCCTGAAGTGGGAGGGTGAGGAGCCAGAGGTCGTGGTACATATAGGTACCAATGACATAGGTAGGAAAAGGGAAGAGGTCCTGAAAGGAGAATATAGGGAGTTAGGAAGTGAGTTGAGAAAAAGGACCGCAAAGGTAATAATCTCGGGATTACTGCCTGTGCCACGTGACAGTGAGAGTAGGAATGCGATGAGGTGGAGGATAAATGCGTGGCTGAGGGATTGGAGCAGGGGGCAGGGATTCAAGTTTTTGGATCATTGGGATCTCTTTTGGCGTAGGCATGACATGTACAAAAAGGACAGGTTACACTTGAATCCTAGGGGGACCAATATCCTGGCGGGGAGATTTGCGAGGGCTACTGAGGTGACTTTAAACTAGAATGGTTGGGGGGGTGGGAATCATATTAAGGAGACTAGGAGAGAGGAGGTTAGTTCACAACAGGGGGATGGGAACAAGTGCAGAGAGACAGAGGGGTGTAAAATGAGGGTAGAAGCAAAAAGTAGTAAGGTGAAAAGTAAAAGTGGCAGGCCGACAAATCCAGGGCAAGCATCAAAAAGGGCCACTTTTACATAGAAAACATAGAAAATAGGTGCAGGAGTAGGCCATTCGGCCCTTCGAGCCTGCACCGCCATTTATTATGATCATGGCTGATCATCCAACTCAGAACCCCGCCCCAGCCTTCCCTCCATACTCCCTGACCCCCGTAGCCACAAGGGCCATATCTAACTCCATCTTAAATATAGCCAATGAACTGGCCTCAACTGTTTCCTGTGGCAGAGAATTCCACAGATTCACCACTCTCTGTGTGAAGAAGTTTTTCCTAATCTCGGTCCTAAAAGGCTTCCCCTCTATCCTCAAACTGTGGCCCCTCGTTCTGAACTTCCCCAACATCGGGAACAAACTTCCTGCATCTAGCCTGTCCAATCCCTTTAGGATCTTATACGTTTCAATCAGATCTCCCCTCAATCTTCTAAATTCCAACGAGTACAAGCCCAGTTCATCCAGTCTTTCTTCATATGAAAGTCCTGCCATCCCAGGAATCAATCTGGTGAACCTTCTTTGTACTCCCTCTATGGCAAAGATGTCTTTCCTCAGATTAGGGGACCAAAACTGCACACAATACTCCAGGTGTGGTCTCACCAAGGCCTTGTACAACTGCAGTAGTACCTCCCTGCTCCTGTACTCGAATCCTCTCGCTATAAATGCCAGCATACCATTCGCCTTTTTCACTGCCTGCTGTACCTGCATGCCCACTTTCAATGACTGGTGTATAATGACACCCAGGTCTCGTTGCACCTCCCCTTTTCCTAATCGGCCACCATTCAGATAATAATCTGTTTTCCTATTTTTACCACCAAAGTGGATAACTTCACATTTATCCACATTAAATTGCATCTGCCATGAATTTGCCCACTCACCCAACCTATCCAAGTCACCCTGCATCCTCTTAGCATCCTCCTCACTGCTAACACTGCCACCCAGCTTCGTGTCATCCGCAAACTTGGAGATGCTGCATTTAATTCCCTCATCCAAGTCATTAATATATATTGTAAACAACTGGGATCCCAGCACTGAGCCTTGCGGTACCCCACTAGTCACCGCCTGCCATTCTGAAAAGGTCCCGTTTATTCCCACTCTTTGCTTCCTGTCTGCTAACCAATTCTCCACCCACACCAATACCTTACCCCCAATACCGTGTGCTTTAAGTTTGCACACTAATCTCCTGTGTGGGACCTTGTCAAAAGCCTTTTGAAAATCCAAATATACCACATCCACTGGTTCTCCCCTATCCACTCTACTAGTTACATCCTCAAAAAATTCTATGAGATTCGTCGGACATGATTTTCCTTTCACAAATCCATGCTGACTTTGTCTGATCATTTCACCGCTTTCCAAATGTGCTGTTATCACATCCTTGATAACTGACTCCAGCAGTTTCCCCACCACCGACATTAGGCTAACCAGTCTATAACTCCCCGGTTTCTCTCTCCCTCCTTTTTTAAAAAGTGGGGTTACATTAGCCACCCTCCAATCCTCAGGAACTAGCCCAGAATCTAACGAGTTTGAAAAATTATCACTAATGCATCCACTATTTCTTGGGCTACTTCCTTAAGCACTCTAGGATGCAGACCATCTGGCCCTGGGGATTTATCTGCCTTCAATCCCTTCAATTTACCTAACACCACTTCCCTACTAACATGTATTTCACTCAGTTCCTCCATCTCACTGGACCCTCTGTCCCTTACTATTTCTGGAAGATTATTTATGTCCTCCTTAGTGAAGGCAGAACCAAAGTAATTATTCAATTGGTCTGCCATGTCCTTGCTCCCCATAATCAATTCACCTGTTTCTGTCTGCAGGGGACCTACATTTGTCTTTACCAGTCTTTTCCTTTTTACATATCTATAAAAGCTTTTACAGTCCGTAACATAATTATATAAGGGCTAGGAGTGTTGTAAAAGCAAGCCTGAAGGCTTTGTGTGTCAATGCAAGGAGCATTCGTAACAAGGTGGATGAATTAAATGTGCAGATAGTTATTAATGAATATGATATAGTTGGGATGACAGAGACATGGCTCCAGGGTGACCAAGGATGGGAGCTCAACATTCAGGGGGGGATAGACATGAAAGAAAAGGAGGTGGGGTAGCATTGCTGGTTAGAGAGGAGATTAACGCAATAGAAAGGAAGGACATTAGCTGGGAGGATGTGCAATCGATATGGGTAGAGCTGCATAACACTAAGGGTCAGAAAACGCTGGTGGGAGTTGTGTACAGGCCACCTAACAGTAGTAGTGAGGTTTGGGATGGCATTAAACACGAAATTAGAAATGTGTGCAATAAAGGAACAGCAGTTATAATGGGTGACTTCAATCTACATGTAGATTGGATGAACAAAATTGCTAAGGGTGCTGAGGAAGAGGATTTCTTGGAATGTATACGGGATGGTTTTTTGAACCAACATGTCAAGGAACCAACTAGAGAGCAGGCTATTCTGGACTGGGTATTGAGCAATGAGGAAGGGTTAATTAGCAATCTTGTTGTGAGAGGCTGCTTGGGTAAGAGTGACCATAATATGGTGGAATTCTTCATTAAGATGGAGAGTGACATCGTTAATTCAGAAACAAAGGTTCTGAACTTAAAGAAGGGTAACTTTGAAGGTATGAGATGTGAATTAGCTAAGATAGACTGGCAAATGATACTTAAAAGGTTGACAACAACATACATCAAAGTTGCTGGTGAACGCAGCAGGCCAAGCAGCATCTATAGGAAGAGGCGCAGTCGACGTTTCAGGCCGAGACCCTTCGTCAGGACTAACTGAAGGAAGAGTGAGTAAGGGATTTGAAAGCTGGAGGGGGAGGGGGAGATGCAAAATGATAGGAGAAGACGGGAGGGGGAGGGATAGAGCCGAGAGCTGGACAGGTGATAGGTAAAAGGGGATACGAGAGGATCATGGGACAGGAGGTCTGGGAAGAAAGACGGGGGGGGTGACCCAGAGGATGGGCAAGAGGTATATTCAGAGGGACAGAGGGAGAAAAAGGAGAGTGAGAGAAAGAATGTGTGCATAAAAATGAGTAACAGCTGGGGTACGAGGTGGAGGTGGGGCCTATCGGAAGTTAGAGAAGTCAATGTTCATGCCATCAGGTTGGAGGCTACCCAGACGGAATATAAGGTGTTGTTCCTCCAACCTGAGTGTGGCTTCATCTTTACAATAGAGGAGGCCGTGGATAGACATGTCAGAATGGGAATGGGATGTGGAATTAAAATGTGTGGCCACTGGGAGATCCTGCTTTCTCTGGCGGACAGAGCGTAGATGTTCAGCAAAGCGGTCTCCCAGTCTGCGTCGGGTCTCACCAATATATAAAAGGCCACATCGGGAGCACCGGACGCAGTATATCACCCCAGTCGACTCACAGGTGAAGTGATGCCTCACCTGGAAGGACTGTTTGGGGCCCTGAATGGTGGTAAGGGAGGAAGTGTAAGGGCATGTGTAGCACTTGTTCCGCTTACACGGATAAGTGCCAGGAGGGAGATCAGTGGGGAGGGATGAGGGTCACCTCCCCCGTCTTTCTTCCCGGACCTCCTGTCCCATGATCCTCTCGTATCCCCTTTTGCCTATCACCTGTCCAGCTCTCGGCTCTATCCCTCCCCCTCCTGTCTTCTCCTATCATTTTGCATCTCCCCCTCCCCCTCCAGCTTTCAAATCCCTTACTCACTCTTCCTTCAGTTAGTCCTGACGAAGGGTCTCGGCCTGAAACGTCGACTGCGCCTCTTCCTATAGATGCTGCTTGGCCTGCTGCGTTCACCAGCAACTTTGATGTATGTTGCTTGAATTTCCAGCATCTGCAGAATTCCTGTTGTTTGCGCTTAAAAGGTTGACGGTGGATATGCAATGGCAAGCATTTAAAGATCGCATGGATGAACTACAACAATTGTTCATCCCAGTTTGGCAAAAGAATAAATCAGGGAAGGTAGTGCATCCGTGGCTGACAAGGGAAATTAGGGATAGTATCAATTCCAAAGAAGAAACATACAAATTAGCCAGAAAAAGCGGCTCACCTGATGACTGGGAGAAATTCAGAGTCCAGCAGAGGAGGATAAAGGGCTTAATTAGAAAAGGAGAAAAAAGATTGTGAGAGAAAACTCATAATGCAGAAAAGATTATGCAGAGGCAAACAAAGATGTGGAAGATGCACTGGAGAACATGAATATGGGAAATTTGAGGCGGGAGCTGGGCTGAAATGCTGCAATTGTGGTGAGGAACACAGTGCAGCTTATCAAGGGTGCATTATAGCAAGAAAGAAGCTGAGATATAATATGTAAAAGTAACTCAAGGGATCAGTTACGTAGAGGAAGTGAAAGCATTTGCTGGAAAAAAGAAGGCTATCAAGCAAACAAATACAGGGAATAATAAACCAGTGAACTGTGAGGGTTGTAATATGATAAATAAGGATACGCTAATTATGAGTAAGAAGGATTTTGTACTGTTTATGGCAGATGCAATTAACTGTTCAGTGCAAACATTCAAAAGAACCGAAAAAATTAAAATTATAGTTAAATCTGCAGAAAAATATCTTGGTATTACAGGGCTTAGGTGGGAAGCCGTCAAAGATATGCTGAACGGAGGATCAAGCAGGAGAGGCGGGAAATTAATGGCTGTGTGTATATATATATATATATATATATATATATACACACACACACACACACACACACACACACACACACATATATATATAAGGGAATGCAAGGAGTTATCGCAAATGATCAAGAATTTATGAAATATGTACCAGAATTTAAGGAAAAAACCACAGATTTTATGTTACAAGAAACATGGTTGAAACCCAGGGTAAATGTGCAGAACTCCATCAACAAATAGAAGTACTCAATAAGAACAACTGTGAGTTGGAAAGAGATTGGACGAAGCAGTACTGCATTTAAAGGAGACAGTTTCTGGAAAAGATGCTTGTTGTCAAAAATTCAGTGACATGGAAAACAGATTAAAAATGGAGGAACTTATTCCAAAGTTACAAAAGGAAAAATGAATTTGTTGCAAAGTGAATTATCTACATTCGGATTATAAAATGAAAACATGGAAACAACTGAGGAAGAATTTCAAGATCTCAATAAACCACTATAAGCTTTGGTTCAAGAAAAGGAAAATTTGGAAATAGCAGACAGTCTTGGAAAACAACAATTTTAAATGTTAAGCAGGCAATAATGAATATTCTCAAGCAAGAAGCTTTTCGTTTTACAAATGATTCAAATTAAATTAATGTAATTTGAGGCAATGCAATTACTTGGAAACCATGTGACAAAATTTGAGTAGGAAAACAATCTGCAGCATTGCTATTTAATGAGCACATACAGCATTTGCAAGCGGAATTGTAATTAATTATACATTCTGTGGAGGGCAGTGATACGCTTAGATGTGTCTAAACTGCCGGAAATAGAAGAAGAAGAAGAAGAAGAAGAAGGTCCAACTGCTGTGAGTCAGTATCCTGGCAAAAACTATGCCATGAAGACAAAAGAACACTCTAAGCAACTTCTGCAAAAAGGTCATTGTAAGTAAATTTCCAAGTCACTGTATATCCCTTGGAGTACAGTCAAGTCAATCACCAAGAAATGGAAAGAGTATGGCACAGCTGTAAATCTGCCTAGAGTAGCTTTCCTCAAAAACTGAGTGACTGTGCAAGAAGCAGACAACTGTGGAGGAGTTACAAGCTTCAGTGGTTGAGATGGGAGAGACTGTACATACAAAAACGGTTGCCCAGGTGCTTCAACAGTCACAACTTTATGGGAGAGTGGCAAAGGGAAAGCTGCTGTTGAAAATACCTCACATGAAATCTTGGTTAGAGTTTGCCAGGAGGCATGTGGAAGACTCTGAAGGCAGCTGGAAGAAGGTTCTATTGCCTGAAACCAAGATTGAGTTTTTTTGGCCATTAGACTAAATGCGATGTTTGGTGCAAGCCAAGTACCACACATCATCAAAATCACACCATCCCGACCACAAAGCATGGTGGCAGCTGCATCATGCTGTGGGGATGCTTCACTGCAGCAGGCCCTGGAAGGCTTGTGAAGATAGATGGTAAAATGAATGCAGCAAAATACAGGGAAATCCTGGAGGAAAACCTGATGCAGTCTGCAAGACAACTGCGACATGGGAGAAGATTTGATTTCCACCAAGTCAATGACCCCAAACATAAAGTCAAAGCCATGGTGGCTTAAAAACAACTAAGTTAATGTCCTGGAGTGTCCAAGCCAGAGCCTAGATCTCAATCTAATGGAGAATTTGTGGCTGGACTTGAAAGGGGCTGTTCACTCACAATCCCCATGCAATTTGACAGAGCCTGGGCAGTTTTATAAAGAAGAATGAGGGAAAAAGTGATATGCAAAGCTGATAGAGATCTATTGACACATGCTCAAGGCTGTAATTGCTGCCAAATGTGCATCTGCTAAATACTGACTTGAGGGGAGTGAATACTTATGCAATCAATTATTTTGTAGTTTACATTTGTAACTAGATCTGCTTTCACTTTGACACGAAAGAATCTTCTTTTGATCAGTGTCAAAAAAGCTAAATTAAATCCACTCTGATTCAATGTTGAAAAAACAATGGAACATGAAAACTTCCAAGGGGGTTGGGGTGAATACTTTTTATCAGCACTATACATCCCAGAGATGAAGAAGTTTTCTAAAGGGAGACTGATGTAACAGGGGAAGTCAAAGACAGCATAAAAGCACGAGAGGGCATTTAATAGAACAAAATGAGTAAGAAGTTAGAGAATTGGGAAGCTTTTAAAGATCAACAGAAGGCAACTTAAAAACCATAAGGAGGGAAGAGATGAAATATGAAGATGAGTTAGCCAATAATATGAAAGAGGATACCAGAAGTTTTTTTTCAGATATGTAAAGAGTAAAAGAGGTGAGAGTAGATATCTGACTGCTGGATTATGACAAGTATTTTGCATCAGTTCTCACTGTGGAAGACACAAGCAATATGCCAGAAGCTGAAGACTGTCAGGGAGTAGAAGTGAGTGCAATTGCTATTACTAGAGAAAAGATGCCTGCAAAGCTGTAAGGTCTGAAGTTGGATAAGTCACCTGGACCAGATGGACTACACCCCAGGATTCTGAAGGAGGTAGCTGAAGAGATTAGGGAGGCATTAGTAAAGATCTTTCAAGAATCACTGGATTCTGGTTTGGTTCCAGACAACTGGAATATTGGAAACGTCACTCCACCCTTCAAGAAGGGAGAGAGGCAGAAGAAAGGAAACATAGGCCAGTTAGTCAGACCTTAGTGGTTGGGAAGATGTTGGAGTTGACTGTTAAGGATGAGGTCTCAGGGTACTTGGAGGCACATGATAAGATAGTCCAAAGTCAGCATGGCTTCCTTAAGTTGGAATTCTTTGAGGAAATAACAAGAAGGTGGATGTTGAGTACTTAGATTTTCAGAAGGAGACAAATCTGTTGGAATTTTTAAAGGAAATAACAAGCAGGCTAGGCAAAGGAGAATTTGCGCATGTTGTGTAGTTAGATTTTCGGAAGGGCTATGACAAGGTGTCACTCATGGGGCTGCTTAACAAGATAAGTGCCCGTGGTATTACAGGAAAGATGATTGCATGGATAGAGGATTGACTGATTGACAGGAGGCAAAGTGCGAGAATAAAGGGAGCTTTTCCCATTAGGTGACAATTGCAGGGGTCAGAGTTGGGACTGCTCCTTCTTACGTTAAATGTCAATGATTTGAATGTGGAATTGATGGCTTTGTGGTCAGGTTTGCAGATGATATGAAGAAAGGTGGAAGGGCAGGTAATGTTAAACATGAAAGGAAGCTGCAGGAGGACTTAGACAAATTAGGGGAATGAACAAGGAAGTGACAGATGGAATAGTGTCAGGAAGTATCTGGTCATGCACTTTGACAGAAGGAATATAAGTGTAGGCTATTTTCTAAACAGGGAAAAGATTAAAAAATCTGAGGTGCAAAGGGAGTCTTCATGCAGGATTCCCTAAATGTTATCTTGCAGGTTGAGTTAGTGATGCAGAAGGCAAATGAGTGTTAGCATTCATTTCAAAAGGATTAGAATATAAAAGCAAGGATGTAATGCTGAGCCTTTATAAGGCACTGACAAGGTCTCACTTGTGACCAGTTTTGGGCCCCTGATCTAAAAAAGGATGTGCTAATGTTGGAGGGGGTCCAGAGGAGGATCATGAAAATGTTTCCAAGATTGAAAGGAGTAAGATATGAGGAGCGTTTGATGGCTCTGGGCCTGTACTCACTGGAGTTTAGAAGAATGAAAGGAGATCTCATTGAAAACTATTGAATGTTGAAAGGCCTAGACAGAGTGGATGTGGGGAGTATGTTTTCTATAGTGGGGGAGTCTAAGACCAGAGGGTATTTTCTCAGAATAAAAAGGCAACCATTTAGAATGGAGATGGAGAAATTTCTTTAGCCAGAGGGTGGTGAATCTGTGGAATTCGTTGCCATCGGCGGCTGTGGAGGCCAGGTCATTGGGTGTATTCAAGGTGGAGGTTGATAAGTTCTTGATTAGTCAGTGTGAAAGGTTACTGGGAGGCTTGAGAGGGAAAATGGATCAGCCATGATGATAATGGTGAAGCAGACTTGATGGGCTGAATGACATAATACCATAAGACATAGAAGCAGGATTATCATGCTGTACATGCTGTTTAGCTTAGGGCATTGGGGTTCATTCAGTAGATACAAAGGAATAAATTGCTCTTGCTTTAAAATTACATATCATGGGGTCCTAATGATTGTGGTCTATTGACAGTTTCCAAAAGGATTGAAAGAAATAGTTATGAGACCAAATTCAGTGTAGGAATAAAATTTATACCTTCCTATTTAGGTGTGACCAAAATGTATGCTTACAAGGGAGAAAGGGACAAGTGACAAGACAAGTGCATGATGTGTGTAAAGGTGATTAACAATACTCCAGAGTGTCTTCTCTTTGCATCATTAATCCTAGTAATGTGTAAGCTCAGTAAATAAAGTGATGTCAAAACTTGGAGATGACACTCACCTGGGAGCTATAGTTCAATGCTGAAGACCAAAGAACACTGCTAATGGAGAACAGGTTAGGCTGGGACTTACCGTGGCAGATAGAAGTCGATGTCACTAAGTGTAAGGAGGTAGGGTATAGTTAGACATCAGCAATAATTACATTCTGATTGCAAATGGGTTCAGGCAACAAAAGAAGCAGGTTGGGAATGGAAGCTCACAGCATAATAAAGAAAGCTGCTCGGTTCACAACTCTGAAAATAAAACAAACTTAATGAAATGTCTTTATTCATGCATTACAACACTAAAATAGGACAATGAGCCCATATAAAATCAGAAGCGCACTAATTTCTGCAATGAATTTGAAGCATGAATTTCACTACTTTTGACTTTACAACTCCTCAGTGCAAATACTCGTGTTGCTCTGGCATCTCTGCAAATACACAAAATTATTTCTATCATATTTTTCAAAAAAATCTTAAGTAGCAAAGATATTAATCAAATATAGGGTTGAATGTAGTCAGAAAATGTAAAAAAATGAATAAAGTGGAATATCCCTGTGATCTGTGGGAACCAAACTGGCCATTGTCTTAGCGTAATATTAGCTCACAGAAACAGCAGCCCATTGAAATTTTTGATTCTACAACACAAGAAATATTGAGTAGCGTGGTAGTGAATTGCCAATTCACTCTGATCTATTTTCATACGACTGTTAGAAACCAGTATCACCCCATACACCGACAATCCTTAATGTAATTAAAGCAAATCATAGTTACCCAGACAACGATTTCACGGAAATTATATAAAGCAAAACTTTGAAAGTGATTGGCTCTTCAGGACAGGCAGCATCCACGGAGAGGAATAAAGAATTGACCGTTTCAGGCCAGGACAAATCATCGGGACTGAAAAGGAAGGAGGAAGAAGCCCGAATAAAAAGGTGGTGGGGAGGGGAAGGAGTACAAGCTGGATGGTGATAAGTGAAGCCAGGTGAGGGGGAAGGTAGGTCGGTGGGAGTGGCGGGAGTCATTGATGGTGAAGAACTGAGAGACGATGGATTGAATAGGTTAAGGGCTGAAGATAGGAGAGGAAAATGAACCATGGGAGAAAGGGGAGGAGGAAGGGCACCAGAGTGTGGTGATAGGCAGATGAAAGGAAGGTGTAAGGCGGGGGGGGGGGTGAGCCAGAATGAGGAATGGAAAAGGAAAGAGGGGAGAAGGGAGGGAAATGACCAAATGTTGTTGAAATTGATTGCCATGGCATCAGATTGGAGGCTACGCAAACAGGATATGAGGTGTTGTTCCTCCAGCCTGAGAGTGGCCTCACTGTGGCAGTAGAGAAAGCCATCGACTGACATGTCAGAATGGGAATGGGGAGAGGAATTCATCAGGACTGGAATACATTCAAAAATACTGAAAGACACTTAATTTTGAAATTGTAGTGTTAATTATTCTGGTTTACTACAGCTGCTTTCAGATAGGAGCTTGTATAAATAATTATTCCCAGTAAAATCACTAAACCTAGATAACATATAAGACCATAAAATATGGGAACAGAAGTAGGCTATTCAGCCCATTGAGTTTGCTCCACCATTCAATCATAGGCTGATTCAATTCTTCTAGTCATCCCCACTCCCCTGCTTTCAGCCCATACCCTTTGATGCCCTGGCTAATCAAGAACCTATCTATCTCTGTTTTGAATGCACCCAATGACTTGGCGTCTGCAGCTGCTCATGGCAACAAATTCCACAGATTTACCACCCTCTGACTAAAGTAATTTCTCCACATCTCTGTTCTAAATGGACGTCCTTCGATCCTGAAGTCGTGCCCTCTTGTCCTAGACTCCCCTACCATGGGAAATAACTTTGTCATATCTAATCTGTTCAGGACTTTTAACATTCGGAATGTTTCAATGAGCTCCCTCCTCATTCTTCTGAACTCCAGGGAATACAGCCCAAGAGCTGCCAGACGTTCCTCATATGGTAATCCTTTCATTCCTGGAATCATTCTGATATCTTCCTACTAGATATGTTGGAGATGCCTTGTTCTACTCTTGTTGGAGGGTAATGGGATGGGTGATGGAGAAGCAGAGGAGTGGATGGAATGCATGGAAAAACGCACATAGGTCAGTGATAGAAGGCAGCACCGGTCCAATCTTGGGAATAATTACTGTGGTGTCATGGAGAGTTTACATCACTGAAGGAGATCATTCAGTGTATCGTGTCTAACCGAAGAATTTCATGGCCACAATTTTTAATTCCTTTTGCACATGGACCCAAAGTGGCAGATTGAAATTTTGCCAATAGTTAGATACTCAGGTAAGTTATTTCAAGCTTGTATAATTAGTGCTTAGCATACTACCAATAATTGATGTATTTTCATGAACCCTTTTATCACTTAGTAAAATTGCTGTAACTATTCAAACATTCCTCAGGTTTTCTGGGTAGCTTTGATCTTTTTGGATTCTCTTCAATTAACCATCAATCAGTTGTCACTTTACTCAATGAAAAGATTGTAAAAAAAACTGGATCAACAATCTGCCATCCAGCCTTTTGAGCTTGCTTTGCTCAATGACCCTTATATCCTTAATGTCTTGAATGCCGAGAATTCCATAATTCATTATTTTTATTTAGCTCAAGATTGAGTCTCCAGAGGTAGGAAATTCTAAAGTGAAGAAATGCTTCTACATCCTGGTCTTAAACAGCCTACCCTTAGTTGTTAAACTGGGTCCTAGGCTCCTCAAACAACAAGAATTCTGCAGATGCTGGAAATTCAAACAACACAGATGAAGGGTCTCGGCCTGAAACGTCAACTGTACCTCTTCCTAGAGATGCTGCCTGGCCTGCTGCGTTCACCAGCAACTTTGATGTGTGTTCCTAGGCTCCTCAATCTAAGTTATCTAAAAGGTCAGTAATTTCCCATGTTCTCTTTCCCTCCTTTCTTAAATAGTGGGGTCACATTTGCTACCTTCTAGTCCACAAGAACATTTTCAAAATCTTTTGATCCTGGAAGAAGTCAACTAGATCATGCTCCATCTTTAAAACCCCTCCTTCAGATCTCTCATCATAGTTTATAACTCACTTTTCATCCTTGTGTGTGTACCTTCGTCTGCGGTAGCTTTCAATTTTAAGAGCATTATTAGAATTTTAAAAAATCACTTCAAAATAAATGGATAATTTTGACCTAGTGTATGTTTTGATTTTATTTTCATATTTCCAACTTCTTTAATACTTAAATTAATCACCAGTGTTACCGCAGCAGAAATTAACCTAAGTTTATACAATGAGTTTCATTTTGTCTTTGCAGTGTTTGCTATCTGTCTGGCAATCTTGAAAGGAAAACTAATTTCAAACAAATTGCAGGAACTGAATTGGGTTCACAGTTTATCATAAAAGAAATAGAACTAATAGCCACTGCATCGATGTCTGAATCTCACGCTGACTAATATGGCTGGAATGGTAAATGAAGCTCTGAAACAGAATGATTTCCAGGCAGATGGACGCAAAATACCACGTAGACACAATAGAGAGCAGATACTGGAATCTGGAGCAACTAACAACTTGTTTGGATGAATTCAGTGACTTAAGTAGCATCTGTGGGGGGAGGGGGGGCAGGGAAGGAATTGTTGACATTTCAGGTCAAACTGGACAGCCAGTATATATTCTAAAGGAACATTTGAGAGATTAAATATTTCACGCTACAAATAAAAAAACGAGAGCATATTTCTGAATACTTGACCTATTCAGCAATTACTGGATATGCTAACATTCAAACGTTTACACTCAGTGTAAATACCATCACTGACTACCCCACCAACAAATCCTGGTAGTCACCAAGGGGAAAACAATTGGACAAGCTCCATAAACAGCTCCATTAACAAGAGCAGATCACAGGCTGAGTATTCCACAGTCAGTGTTTCATACTCTGAAACCCTAAATCCTTTCCAACATTTAAAATACATGACTCAGGAATGCGGCAAAATACTCTCTACTCGCCTAGGTGCGAATGCGTGAAAGGGACATTGATTTGAGAGTGTGTTCCCAGTAGTGAGAGAGTCTAAGACCTGTGGACACAGCCTCAGAATAACATGATATCACTTTAGAACAGAGATGAGGAGGAATTTTTAGCCAGAGGGTGGCGAATCTGAGGAATTTATTGCCAAAGACAGCTGTGGAGGCCAAGTTATTGGGTATATTTAAAGTGGAAGTTGATAGGTTCTTAATTGGTAAGGGTGCCAGAGGTTACAGGGAGAAGGGAGGTGAATGGGGTGGGGAAAGAATAATAAGTCATCCATAATCAAATGGCGAAGTAGTCTCAATGCTCGATGGGCCAAATGTCCTACTTCTGCTCCTATGTCTTATAGAAATAACATACACAAACTACATGAAATAAAATGGCCAACTTTCCCATTTAAAATTTAGTTATCTGTACTGTTACCTACTTGATTTAATATCAGATGAGGTTCGCACCAACAACATTCAATACTATACTTCGCATTATCTATCAATTCTGCCAGTGCTCCAAGGAGGAATTCATAAACAATTTTTAAAGAATGACTAAACCAAAAAAAAAGATAAAGAAAAAAACACAAATGCGCTTATAATTATGAATTATTCAGTCATACTACTTTGCATGTACATGGGTAGAGCACTGGCTGATTGGTAGGAGGCAGCGAATGGGAATAAAAGGATCCTATTCTGGGTTGGCTGCCAGTGACTAGTGGTGTTCTGCAGGGATCAAAATTGGGACTGCTTCTTTTTATGCTGGATATAAATGATTTAGCTGATGGAATAGATAGCTTTGTTTCCAAGTTTGCAGATGATATGAAAATTGGTGGAGGGGTAGGTAGTGTTGAGGAAACAGGTAGGATGCAGAAGGACTTAGACAGATTAGGAGAATGGGCAAGAAAGTGGCAAATGAAATACAATGTTGGAAAATGCGTGGGCATGCACTTTGGCAGTAGAAATAAATGTGCAGACTATTTTCTAAATGGGGAGAAAATCCAGGGATCTGAGATGCAGAGGGACTTGGGAGTCCTTGTGCAGAACACCCTAAAGGTGAACTTGCAGGTTGAGTCAGTGGTGAGGAAGGCAAAAGCCATGTTAGCATTCATTTCAAGAGGTCTAGAATACAAGAGCAAGGATGTGTTGCTGAGGTTTATAAGGCACTGATGAGGCTTTACCTTGAGTATTGTGAAGAGTTTTGGGCCCCTCATCTTAGAAAAGATGTGCTGGCATTGGAGAGGGTCCAGAGGAGGTTCACAAGGATAATTCCAGGAATGAAAGGGTTATCATCCGGGGAATGTTTGATGGCTCTGGGTCTGTACTCCCTGGAATTCAGAAGGATGAGAGGGGATCTCATTGAAACTTTTTGAATGTTGAAAGGCCTAGACAAACTGGATGTAGAAAGGTTGTTTCCCACGGTAGTAGAGTCTAGGACAAGAGGGCACTGCCTCAGGATAGAGGGGTGCCCTTTCAAAACAGAGATGTGGAGAAATTTCTTTAGCCAAAGGTTGGTGAAATTGTGGAATTTGTTGCCACATGCATCTGTGGAGACCAGGTTGTTGGGTGTATTTAAGGCAAAAATTGACAGTTTCTTGATTGGACATGGCATCAGAGGTTACGGGGAGAAGGCCGGGAGCTGTGGTTGAGGAGGAGATAGGAAAAAAGGATCAGCCATGATTGAATAGCAGAGCAGACTCGATTGGCCAGATGGCCTAATTCTGCTCCTATGTCTTATGGTCTTATGTAGGTAATCACAGGTGAACTGAGCTCTTGATAAGAGTCAGAGTTTCTAGAGTCAGAGCCGTCTCTATTTCCTGAGGAGACTGAGGTCCTTTAACATCTGCCGGACGATGCTGAGGATGTTCTACCAGTCTGTGGTGGCCAGTGCGATCATGTTTGCTGTTGTGTGCTGGGGCAGCAGGCTGAGGGTACTAGACACCAACAGAATCAACAAACTCATTCGTGAGACCAGTGATGTTGTGGGGATGGAACTGGACTCTCTCACTGTGGTGTCTGAAAAGAAGATGCTGTCCAAGTCGCATGCCATCTTGGACAATGTCTCTCATCCACTACGTAATGTACTGGGTGGGCACAGGAGTACATTCAGCCAGAGACTCATTCCACCGAGATGCAACACTGAGCGTCATAGGAAGTCATTCCTGCCTGTGGCCATCAAACTTTACAACTCCTCCCTTGGAGGGTCAGACACCCTGAGCCAATAGGCTGGTCCTGGACTTATTTCCTGGCATAATTTACATATTACTACTTAATTATTTATGGTTTTATTACTTCTTAATTATTTATGGTGCAACTGTAACGAAAACCAATTTCCCCCAGAATCAATAAAGTATGACTATGACTCATGATATTTGTCTACCATTTTGATCTTCACTTTCTGTATATTTCAACATTATATCAGCAGCTAAAATTGTAGATGCCCAGAATCTACCAGCTACATTCTGTAAATAAATTTAAAAACCTTAGATGAAATACCTCAATAGAATCTGGGCCAATTTATTTTTCATTTGAAATTGAAGTCAAGTGGTCAATAAAATTGAGGCTTCTGACAAGCTGCCCAGCATCTGCTGGGCAGATAGGCACATATACATATATAGGCTATAGACTATAGCCTATAGTAATGAAACATCTGTGCATGATAGCTGTTCCTTTTAGCTATTCATCTGTGTTTTGCCACTAGAATGTAACCAAAAGCATGGAAAGCTGATCAGCTAGACACAATCCACCATGATCTGCTCCGATCTGGCTTTAGTCTGCCTGCTTCAACAAAGGGGGATACAGTAATAGAATAACATTGAGATGTAACCACTTCTGCTCGTCTGCTCATCAGCACTCACCTCCCTCTGCTCCAACAGCTCCTCACCTGCATTAAAATTTTCCAGCTGGGCACCAGAACTGGCGAGATAAAGATTTACTGACTGAACTGTGGAAACTACATGGATGGAACTACATCTTAAATGGTGCTGCCATACTTTTAGCATTGGCTGAACGCCTTCTGTTTAATGCTGCGAGAACTTAAGGAATAAAATTTCAGGTTTTACATGGAGCATAGCCAATTTGATAGCTGCCATTTGGTGCCAGCACCTGAGACAACTTCTTGTGTATTCTAGCACTAATAAATCAAAGAGCAGCAAGACCATGGGGAAACTGTCACCAAATATCTCTCCAATCTGATATATTCCATTAACTGACACACATGGGCTCGAAATTGTCTAATTCCAGTTTCAGTCTGTACCAATGGCACACTTTTTGTTCCTAACTCTTCAAAATGAGAAAATTGTTCAGGATGAGCACCGTGCATACAAAGAAAATGTAATGATCATTTTTTCATTGTCATCCTCCCTTTTTACCTGCAACCATTAATTGCTTGGAAGTTGGTCAAAATAGCGTCAAATCAACCTTAAATCAGGGAGGATTTCTAAACAATTCGGACAAGTGATTGCAAATAGAAATATTTTTCTGCAAATTTGCTATTAATGCAATTAAGAGTAGAGAATGAAATAGAAAAATGTCCTTATTGTCAACATTTTCATGTGCACTCTGATTGTTTATTCCGATGCCAAACTCAGCTCTCACCTCCAACGACATCCAACGTATATGCTCCATGTGACATCGTTCACAACAGCCCTGCCTCAGGCACATGGGCATGGCTCCACCACGAGGTGTGCACTGCGAGGAGGAGTAAGGACAGCTCATAACGCTCCTCACATTGTGCAATGAGTTAACAATATCCCATTCACCTGATCGTCATCGTGTGTTCGAGTCTAAGGATTTGTTGCAAATGGAACTGAACCAGTGTTACATTTTGTTTCACTGGGATATACATACCTTTCAGATATTTACTTTAGAGTCTGCAATATGTGTGTGCTTCAGAGCAATTCTACAGATCAATTAATTGCTAAGCTGTGCTGTGTCACATTGTGCTATTTGTCTGAACAGAGTACTCTGTAAACAGGCACACAGACATTTATACTTGGAGTAAAAACAGAAAATGCTGAAACACTCAGCAAGTGAGGCAGTGCTACCTGGTTTATAATTTACTGATTGGAGCACTTTCTGTTTTAATTTCTGATCTCTTGTGTCTAGATTTTTAAAATTAGTTTTCAATTTGTAGGTCTACTTTGGGGTCTGGCCAAAAGCCAGCAGCCAAAGCGTATCATAAGCCACGCCTGAATGTAGATATCATTTGTCATCACAAAAATCACATTCTCCAAAGAGCACTGAAGCAGGGCCTTGGCCAAAAGTTTGCAGTGGGCACCTTTATTTATTAAAGGGCTCCATTCTAGATATAGGGTAAAGGTAAATTGGTTATGCACTGTACACATTCAAGCTGCAACTTTAGGACCTGTGGCTGTAACAAAGTTGGGAGATATTTTGGGTTTAACTGACAGGAAGGATATCACACTTTGAGCTTGAGTATTTCAGAATCAGAGCATTCTGGTAAAAACAGAAAATGCGGGAAATATACAGCAAGTCAGGCAGTATATTCAGGAAGAGCAGCAATGCTAATGTTTCAGGTAAATGATGCTCATCAAAACTACGATATGTTAGAAATCTCTCATGATTTAAATTGCAGAGAAGACAACCAGGTGGGGAAAATAAAACAACAGAAGCAACACCTAGGATAGGGTGGAGACCAAGAGAGACTAAATAATACAAACAGTGGTTCTGGCAGAAAGAAGGAGGGCCACCACCATTTGAGACTTTCAGGCTCTCTAGAACTCCATGATTATCATTCTCTGTAACCATGCACTTTCCCTGCAACTTCAAACATGCTTGATTTCTAACCTTTCCTATTTTTGATTGAAGGTCATTGGCCTGAAAAGCTTCTGTCTCTTTCTGCACAAAGGCTACCCAGCTTACTGAGTATTCCTGGCATTTCTGGTTTGTAGTTTAGATTTTCATTATCAGCAGAGTTTTCCTGACATTTTGGCGTATTATAGTGAACGGAAGACTAAAGTGTAATGAATTCTTTGGGCCTGTGCTGGAGAGCATGGGCTCCAAGGGTTTTAGAGCACCTGAATTGGTTAATTGTTGTTTAACGACAGTTGCCAATCATTTAGAGTTCCATGTGTATTTCTCGAGCGACTTACTGTTTGTAATGCAGTCTCCTGGTGTCCTCTGTTTAAGCTTGTTAAGTTTATTTTGATAGGCTCACGGATACCATGTTAGTTATATTATTTATGTGGATACCTGATTAGTGCTAATCACGGGGTCCTAGTTTTCAGAATGTTACGGCTCGCCACCGATGCTCTTTTGGAATTATTCTGATAAACTCTGGTCGCTGTCTCTACCTCAGAGTCTGTCTTCCCTCCGCACTTGGGTTCTGATATCGCCAGTGCACATTGTGACAGAAGGACCCTGCCAAGTAATGGACCTAGCAGAGGTTAAACAATGGTGTTTTGACATCGGTGGCTGGAGGTGAGGGTGCTTTCTATTCTCAGTTCATTTGATTAAACAAACCAATAGTGTTATGAAATGCTCCCAACCACACCAGCTTCCGAGATTTAAATGCTCCAACTCTCCAGAGTTGGCTCTGGCGCGGGCTCTTTAAGGGCTTAGGATGTTCCCATTAATGGATAATCGGGTTTTGGGCACCAAGAACTGAGTGTTCAAGGAACACCTGAACATAGGTTCAGTGCTCATTCGTAAGCCTACCAGTGATTTCATCTAGTGTTTGTTTTGTACTCAGTTTCTCGATCCCATTTGAGACCGTCTTGGTCCCAGCCTCAGGTACTCCAGCATGTGGGTCCAAGTCATCTTCATCAAGGACTCTTGTCCCAAATAGTGCAAGTTTTGGAAGAGCACTGCTCCAAAAGCTGATCCCTGGCTGGTGTGTGCAAACATACAAGTAACCATATCAAGAGTAAGCTACCTCATTATTTAACCTCATGGTACAGACTGTGAAAATTGAACTTTTACGTAACAAATGAAACAGATCTACAGACAGCCAGCAACCTCAGCAATAAAAAGAGCCTGTCTATACTGCCTCAATCTGTGAAGTTGAGAGCGCAGCCTTCTATATCCTAATTGCCTCTAAACAAACGGTGAAGGGTAAAAACACTGTGAGCAATATCCTTCCAGGGACCTTCCCTAGGTTTCAAGTTTCATGTTTTCAAGGACTCAATGTTTCCACATCTTTTTCCAGGGCTAAATGTCCCAGTCTAAGCATCCAAGGTTCTCAAGGTTTTCAAGAATTCCCAAGGACTTCAAGGTTTCCCAAAGACTTTTTCAACGTTTCTAAGGTTTTTTCAATATTCTCCCCATCTCAAGGACTCCCAAGCCTCCCTCTTGGGGCCCCACTTGAGGATCCCTGGTTACCTCAAATTTCTCTGGTCTTTCAATCTCTTGGGGTTCCCTGGTCTCTCAATCTCTCAGGGTTCCCAGGTCTTTCTGTCTCTTGGGGTCCCCAAGTCTCTTTGCCTCTGGAAGTCCCTAAGGCTCCCTACCTCTAAATATTCCTCTTGAATTCTCCATGCCTCCCTCTTGAGTTCCCCAGGTCTCCCAAGGTTGTCCCAAGATCTCGAGTTTTCAGGTCTCCCTGTGCCATCAGGTGCCGTCCATAGAGAGGGGATTCTTGTAATGAGTTCTTTGGGCCTGTGCAGGTTTGTGGAGAGTGTTGGGCTCTGAGCTGTCTTGAGCATCTGAATTGGTTAATTATTGTTTAATGACAATTGTCAATTGCTCAGAGTTCCTTGTGTGTTTCTCGAGTGACTCGCTCTTTGTAATGCGGTCTCCTGGTGCCTTCTGTTTAAGCTTGCTAAGTTTATTTTGATGGGCTCAGGGATTCCATGTTACCTGTAATATTTAAGTGGACGCCTGATTAGCACTAATCGCAGGGTTCAAGTATCGAGAATGTCACTCCTTGCAGTGTCACTTGGCCAAGCAACCGATGTTCCTTTGGAATTATTCTGAATAAACTGTACATCAGAGTCTGTCTTCCCTCTGCACGTGGCTTCTGAAATTGCCAGCACACAACATGACACAAAGTTTAAGTATTTCAGTATGCCATTGTGCATGACCAGGAAGAGATCTGCCTAAGACAGATCCAGAGAATTGCAAAGGGACATGAATGGTGAAAATTAGAAGGACAGTGAACACTAAATATTGTGGATATTATCTTAAGGTAGCATTGTATTCTTCTGTTGTACAAAATTTTCTTCATATTTTCTGGTATTTCACAATACTATAAGAAACAAATATATCAATCTTGCCTTTGAAAGATCACCGATACAGAATCGGAATCCGGCCTGACAAACATTAGCTTTGTTTGTCTCTTCACAGCTGCTGTGCAACCCGTGCAATACTGTGTAAGTAAATTGAAGAAAAACTGTACTAGTATTGATCACTGTATTTTGATGAAAAAATATTAATCTTTCAATGGAATATTCCATAAATACTTTAAAATATTACATTATCGGCAGAAACCAAAAAGAAAACGATACCAAACATCAAAGGTGAAAAAAATAAGATATATACAAGTTACAATACACGACTTAAAAAAGGATGTGGATTTTACTCATAAATATTTCCCAAGGTAAGTAAATATGTTTCCTTTCTTCACTATAGATATCTTTTTAGACAATCAGCAATTCCACATCTTTAAAAATAGACAATTTTAAGAAAACTATAATCACTGTATATAATTAACTTCCAGCAATTCCTGTTTTAATATAAAACAAATCAGAAAATTTTCATATTCTATAATACCCCTACCCTAAATGTTTTGGTCTTTCTTGTTTCTGATGGAGGAGAGCATAATGACTTAGAATTAAAGTCATCATCTATTACATGAAAATATTCATCAATTAATTTTAAAAGCCTCAACACAAATTAATAACATCCTACTAAAAGAACAGTGACTCAGGTCAAATGGAAATTTATCTTAAATATCACAAAATTACTGTAGTGCTTAGTGGGAGGGAAAAAAGCTGAGTAGCATGTTACCTGTCTATAACCACAATCGAAATGTTTCCAATGTCTGATCTCAAAGTGGGGAATGTGGGTGGATGGGATGGATGGTAGCATAGTTACAGGGTGGATGATGGTGAAAGAAGGATTGAGGATTTCACTGTAGTTCCTTGCCATCGATGATAGAATAAGAAGTTTCATATCCAAGCTTGCTAATGTCACGAAAAGTAGATGACATTGTAAGCACTGTGGATAACAATATTTAAACTACATAGAGACAACAAAGATTGTACTGAATGGACATACGGTAGGTAGTAAGTGATTGTTGGACCTAAGAAAGGGCAGAACAGAACTTTCTCAATTGAGAAAAGCTGGAAATATTGGAGCCCATAGAGACTTGGGTGTGCATATGGATAGATCATAATATAATAAAGGCCAATGGAATTCCTTTGATTTTTATATCCAAAGGGCTGGAGTATATGATATCAAAGTTATAATACAGCTCCATGAAGCTCTAGGCTAATTTGGACAAACTTGGACACCATAACTCACAAGGAATACATTGGATTTACAGATAGGGTGGGGATTGATATACTAAAATGATGCCTGAATTTCAAGAGTTAAATTAAGGTAACAAAAGCTAGGATTCCTTTCTATTTCCTGGAAATGATAAATTTGAGATTTAACTGATGGTGAATTGCAAGGAAATTAAGTGGAACTGATGGGAAAAAACATTCTGGGGAACTCTTGGCCCAAGAACTGTTGTCCATATGTTAAAACCTGGCTTTTCAGGAGAAAGGCCAGAAATAATTTCCATATGGTTGACAGAAATTTTGGAACAGTCTTGGAAATGGCCAGGTTAGAAAAAAAAAATAGAGCTTGAATCTTCTTTCACAAAATAGACAAAATAGAGTAAAATCCTGACGAGAACACGGACAAGGGAATGGTAGCCAAATGCAGGTTGAAATATTGAACATTCATTTAACATTTGATTCAATGTGCACATATCAGACCTGGAACAGGATCAACTGAATTTCCAGAGTTAAGAAATCTGAACCCAAAATTAATAATTTTTCAATCTCCCCATTATAAAAAAATACATATTTTATGTTTATACCTGGTAACTTTACAAGACCAGTGATAATTAAAAAGATCACACATATGTCTCATGGAAAACTGCCTTGGTGGATTTCGGGTATAAAATGTGAAAAATAGTTGTTGACTGGGAAGCATTTCCCCTGCACATTGCACACCCAGATCACTGACCAGCAGTGCATTAGAACCTGCTTGTAGATCTGTGGAATTACAGAGGCTAAGCATTTTATACAGTATATTCCAAATACTATTTGAGGACCTCTTAATCCATCAGCTTCATCAGTGGCACTTCACATCTGTCAAATCACCTGTCAAAAAAAAATAAACAAACCTTATGAGTGCAACTCATTTGTGCTTAAGTTGGTTTTAAATTCCAAATAATATTATAGTTTGAGTGCTTAGCGCCAGTGCTAGTTACTGATTCACTGGCCACCCACAAGGTTGGTACTACACCCAAACCAGAGGCTTGCATAGACAGAGTGGTTCAATATTTGCAATGGCTGTCTTGAAGGTGCAATCAAAGCAGTTGGATGTCACAGCAGTGAGTGCTTCTCCTGCACAACTCCATTCTGATCCCGACCTCCAGTGATGTCAGTATAGATTTTGCACCATCACTCTGTGATTGCATGAGTTATCTTTGTGTTCCAATTATCTCCAACATCCCAAAAGTGTGTTGGTTGGCAGGTTAATCTGTTACTGTAGATCATCCCTAAGATGGATTACAGGAGAACCAGGAGAGATATGTAAGAGAGAATAGGTAGTAAGTGGGACAAAAGGGATTAATGGGAATGCTTAGAGTGGGCATTAACTCAATGGACTGAATGGTTTCTTTCTACCTTTTAGGAAAACCATGAAGTCATGTTCTGGTTGGAGGAGCAGCACATCATATTCCATCTGGATGACCTCGAACCTGATGGCATGTACATCGATTTCTGTAACTTCCGATAATTACTCCCCTCTCCCTCTCCCTTTTTCCATTTACCAGTCTGATTATCCTCCCATCCTTTCTCTTCTCCACACCTGCCAATCATCTCCCTCTGGTTGCCCTCCCACTTCCCCTTCTCCCATGTCCACTGTCCTCTCCTATTAGATTCCTTTTTTTACAAGCCCTTTACATCTTCCACTTATCACCTCCCAGGTTCCTGCTTCAACTCCCCCTGTCCTACCAACCCACCTTCCCCCTCACCTGGTCTCTCCCATCACTTACCAACTTGTACTCCTTCCCCTCCCTGCACCTTCTTATTCCGGCTCCTGCCCCCTTCCTTTCAAGTTGTGTTGAAATATTCCCTTCCATAGGTGCTTCCTGACTTGCTGAGTTCCTCCAGCATTTTGTGTATATTGCTCAAGATTTACAACATCTGCATAATCCCTCATGTTTCTGATATCACTGCAATCTACTCAGAAGTTTAAGTGATCTGTGGTTAGTACTTTTCAGAAGGTAGTCACCCTGTGCATCAAGAGAGACCAGCATCAATGAACAGTAGATAGAAATGAGCTTTGGAGGGAATGGAATGGTGAGTGTAGACTCATAAGGGTGGAAAGTAGAACTGGCAATGGAAGTATGACATTAAATTGGAGAGTAGAAACTAGCAAAGGTTGTAGGTTGAAGTTGTGTTTGATGGTATGCAGTTGAAAGAGGTTTGCATAGATTTGGCATGTCATCTAAAACTTTGGCAAACTTCTATAGATGCATAGTGGAGAGTACCCTGACTGTCCTGGTATGGAAACATTGAAGTCCAAGAATGGAAAAGTCTACGAAAAGTGGTGGATACAACCCATTCATTAACAAGAAAAGCCCTCCCCACCATACAGCATATCTACAAGGAGCACTGTCACAAGAAAGCAGCATCCATCATCAGGGATCCCCATCATCCAGACCATGCTCTCTTCTCACTGCTGCCATCAGGAAGAAGGAACAGGAGCCTCAGGACTCACACCACCAGCTTCAGGAACATTATTAGCCTCCAAGCATCAGGCTCCTGAACCAGCGTGGATAACTTCACTCACCTCAAATCTGAACTGATTCCACAACCTTCAGATTCACTTTCGAGGACTCTAAGCTCATGTTGTCAATATTATTTATTTATTATTGTTATTTTGTTGTATTTGCACAGTTTGTCATCTTTTGCACATTGGTTGTTTGTCAGTCTTTGTTTGTAGTGTTTCACTGATCTTATTGTATTTCTTTGTTCTCTGTGAACGCCCACAAGAAAATGAATCTCAGAGTCGTGTATGGTGACAGATACATACTTTAATAATACATTTACTTTGAACTTTGAACTTTGAATGGGTTAATGTTGTGGTTGATGATGGTGAGTGTGAAATATTGTTTGGAATAAAGAAAGTGAAAGAAGAAGTAAGAAGGAGCTCCGATGGTATGAAGTATATCTTAAGCTCATAATATTTCAGACTAAAGTGGTGGGAATCTGTTATAATGAGGAACTGGTATTCTTTCAGTAACAGCCAGGATAAGTTGAATGAACTTGGTCATAGGTTTCCATCTTGTGATTAACTGTATTGCTAACTGCTAATGTGACATGGTCGACACTAATTTTGCTACTGCTCTTACTCATTATAATGCAGCCCCTTCTGAATTTGTTGCACTGTATTCACTAAGATCCAATTCTCATACAAACATCAAACCTACTGACAAGGATGTTGCTGTTACAGTCTGGTGAATTGGTTTCTTCCACAAACCAATGTCTCGGATGATCTTTACATCTCCCTCTGTACTATAACTGCACCTTTAAAGACCCTCACCCTCTGTGACACGCTCTCTTCATGGTATGACACTTGGGGAGGAGCCGAGAATCCGAATCAGCTTTAATATGTCCTGAAACAACAGGAATTCTGCAGATGCTGGAAATTCAAGCAACATACATCAAAGTTGCTGGTGAACGCAGCAGGCCAAGCAGCATCTATAGGAAGAGGCGCAGTCGACGTTTCAGGCCGAGACCCTTCGTCAGGACTAACTGAAGGAAGAGTGAGTAAGGGATTTGAAAGCTGGAGGGGGAGGGGGAGATGCAAAATGATAGGAGAAGACAGGAGGGGGAGGGATAGAGCCGAGAGCTGGACAGGTGATAGGCAAAAGGGGATACGAGAGGATCATGGGACAGGAGGTCCGGGTTCTTGTCCCATGATCCTCTCGTATCCCCTTTTGCCTATCACCTGTCCAGCTCTCGGCTCTATCCCTCCCCCTCCTGTCTTCTCCTATCATTTTGCATCTCCCCCTCCCCCTCCAGCTTTCAAATCCCTTACTCACTCTTCCTTCAGTTAGTCCTGACGAAGGGTCTCGGCCTGAAACGTCGACTGCGCCTCTTCCTATAGATGCTGCTTGGCCTGCTGCGTTCACCAGCAACTTTGATGTATGTTGTTAATAGGTCCTGAGGCTTGTTCGCTTTGCGGCAGCAATACAACGCAATAAATGACAATATGGGACAAAAACTGTGAATTACAGTAAAAAATATGTAAAATAGTTAAATTAAATAAGTGGTGCAAAAACAGAAATACGAAAATAGTGAGGTAGTGTTCATGGGTTCGATGTCCATTCAGAAATCGGATTGCAGAGGGAAAGAAGCTGTTCCTGAATCATTGAGTGTGTGCTTTCTGGCTTCTGTACAACCTTCTTGTTGGTAGCAATGAGAAGAGGGCATGTCCTGGGTGGTGGGGGTCCTTAATGATGGACTCTACCTTTTAGAGGCACCACTTCTTGAAGATTTCTTGGACACAACAAGGCTAGAGACCACGATGGGGCTAACTAATTGTACAATTCATTGGACAAGGCAGAGGAGCTGAAAGTGGTAATAGCATACTGAATTATAATATTATGGGCTATTAATGACAGATGACTTAAAGCTGAGCAAGTCTGACTGTTTGATATTCCTAGTTACACGGTTTCCAACAAATTTATAGGCCTATTACTGACAAATGCAATAAGATCAGGAGTGAAATAGTAGGAGATTTCAATTACTTTAATTTTAATTGGGATATGGTTACTGTAAATGAAACAGAGAGTGCTAAATTTGTAAATATCAATCAGGAGAATTTTTTTGGCCAACCCATAGCAACCCCAACAGGATGCAAAGACAGTTCTGGATTACATTTAGGAAGTTGAGCTCAGCAAGTGGAAAGTGTAATAATGATGAGACAGTACTTTTATGAGGGGAATCTACAAAGAGTGGAGGCAGAGTTTGTGAGTGCATTCATTCATTTAGTGATACAGCATTCAGCAGGCCCTTTGGTCCTTTGAGCTATGTCGCCTCAGCAAGCCCTGCCAACTCCTATTAACCTTAACCGAACCATGGGACAATTTACAATCCCTAATTAATCTAGCCGGAGGAAACCAGAGCACGCGGGGAAAACCATGCATTCCATGGGGAGGATGTACAGACTGCTTACGGATGGTGTCAGAATTGAACTCTGAACAACGGAACACCACAGCTATAATAGTGTCACGCTAACCACTACACTACCATTATGGAGTTATGGTTATTCCCAAATATTTTGCAGCAGAGGTTAAGATTGAGTTAGTGGATTAATGGGCAGTGCCTCTACTTTCTTAAAAGTTTTGCATAGATTTGGCATGTCATCTAAAACTTTGGTAAACTTCTATAGATGCATAGTGGAGAGTACCCTGACTGTCCTGGTATGGAAACACTAAAGTCCAAGAATGGAAAAGTCTACGAAAAGTGGTGGATACAACCCATTCATTAATAAGAAAAGCCCTCCCCACCATACAGCATATCTACAAGGAGCACTGTCACAAGAAAGCAGCATCCATCATCAGGGATCCCCATCATCCAGACCATGCTCTCTTCTCACTGCTGCCATCAGGAAGAAGGAACAGGAGCCTCAGGACTCACACCACCAGCTTCAGGAACATTATTAGCCTCCAAGCATCAGGCTCCTGAACCAGCGTGGATAACTTCACTCACCTCAAATCTGAACTGATTCCACAACCTTCAGATTCACTTTCGAGGACTCTAAGCTCATGTTGTCAATATTATTTATTTATTATTGTTATTTTGTTGTATTTGCACAGTTTGTCATCTTTTGCACATTGGTTGTTTGTCAGTCTTTGTTTGTAGTGTTTCACTGATCTTATTGTATTTCTTTGTTCTCTGTGAACGCCCACAAGAAAATGAATCTCAGAGTCGTGTATGGTGACAGATACATACTTTAATAATACATTTACTTTGAACTTTGAACTTTGAATGGGTTAATGTTGTGGTTGATGATGGTGAGTGTGAAATATTGTTTGGAATAAAGAAAGTGAAAGAAGAAGTAAGAAGGAGCTCCGATGGTATGAAGTATATCTTAAGCTCATAATATTTCAGACTAAAGTGGTGGGAATCTGTTATAATGAGGAACTGGTATTCTTTCAGTAACAGCCAGGATAAGTTGAATGAACTTGGTCATAGGTTTCCATCTTGTGATTAACTGTATTGCTAACTGCTAATGTGACATGGTCGACACTAATTTTGCTACTGCTCTTACTCATTATAATGCAGCCCCTTCTGAATTTGTTGCACTGTATTCACTAAGATCCAATTCTCATACAAACATCAAACCTACTGACAAGGATGTTGCTGTTACAGTCTGGTGAATTGGTTTCTTCCACAAACCAATGTCTCGGATGATCTTTACATCTCCCTCTGTACTATAACTGCACCTTTAAAGACCCTCACCCTCTGTGACACGCTCTCTTCATGGTATGACACTTGGGGAGGAGCCGAGAATCCGAATCAGCTTTAATATGTCCTCAGGCTTGTTCGCTTTGCGGCAGCAGTACAATGCAATACATGACAATATAAGACAAAAACTGTGAATTACTCATTTTTATGCACACATTCTTTCTCTCACTCTCCTTTTTCTCCCTCTGTCCCTCTGAATATACCTCTTGCCCATCCTCTGGGTCCCCCCCACTTGTCTTTCTTCCCGGACCTCCTGTCCCATGATCCTCTCGTATCCCCTTTTGCCTATCACCTGTCCAGCTCTTGGCTCCATCCCTCCCCCTCCTGTCTTCTCCTATCATTTTGGATCTCCCCCCCCCCCAACCTTCAAATCCCTTACTCACTCTTCCTTCAGTTAGTCCTGACGAAGGGTCTTGGCCTGAAACGTCGACTGCGCCTCTTCCTAGAGATGCTGCCTGGCCTGCTGCGTTCACCAGCAACTCTTATGTGTGGTACAATCACTGTAGCTTACTTTGATTCTGTGCAGTAGCCTGAAGACCCAAACTCATTGCTTTAGGAACTGATTCTTCCCCCCCACCATCAGTTTTCTGGACAGTTATGAACACAGGAACACTACCTCATTATTTGTCTTTTAGACTATTTATTTATTTTTGTAACTTACAGTAAGCTTTATGTTTTGTACTGAGCTGTTGCTATGAATCAACTAATTTCATGACAGGTTAATGTATGAGGAGTGTCTGATGGTTCTGGATCTGTACTCGCTGGTGTTTAGAAGAATGAGGGGGAATTTAATTGAAACCTACCAAATATTGAAAGGCCTAGATAGACTGGAGAGGATGTTTCCTGCAGTGGGGGAGTCTTGGACCAGAGCACACAGTCTCAGAATACAAGCACATCTGGAGCACACGGCAGAGCAGACCCAATGGGACAAATAGCCTATGTCTTAAGGTGTGGACATGGAGTGTTAGCAGATTAAATAAAAGTTTTAAAAGAAGGGAATGGAATCTTCATTCAACTAACCATGCCCTGAATCTAAAGCCCCAGTCACTCTCTCAACTCAACGATCAGATCACCATAATTCAAAGCACTTATCTTGACATTTTCAGCTACTGATTTCACATTAAATTTAGCAAGAATTCCAGGAAATTCAAAATACCGGAAAAGGAAGCAGGAGTCAACCTTTCCATTGTTCGTCAGAAATACCAGTGATCCTTTACATGATATTTTTGTCCTGTCTGACTCTCATATCCTAGCTAAGCATCAAAATACAGTAACACTTTTCCATCCCCATATGTTCCATTTCTGGAACACACAGATCCATTACATAATAATCCCTGGAGAATTATTTTCATTACATATGAATGTCACTTTAGTTTGATATCTTCAATAGTAATTAATTGAGCAAACACAAAAGATTCTGCAGTTTCTGGAAATCCAGAGTAACACATACAAAATGATGGAGGAACCCAGCAAGTCAGGCAGCATCTATGGAAAGGAATAAACAGTTGATATTTCAGGCTGGATGAAGGTTCTCAACCTGAAACGTCAGCTGGTTATTCCTTTCCAGAGATGCTGTCTGACCTACAGAATTCCTCCAGCATTTTGTTTGTATTATAATTAATGCAATACAATATTCTACATTTATAATGATCCCTGAGTTCGATTATCTATACACACATTATGTCCCTCTTCCCTTCGGGAGAAGGCTCAGGAGCTTGAAGACTCAAACAGCCAGACTTGGAAACAGCTTCTTTCCAACTGTGATAAATCTGCTGAACGGATCCTGACCCCGATCTGGGCCGTACCCTCCAAATATCCGGACCTGCTCCTCGGTTTTTTTGCACTACTTTACTTTCCCTTTTCTATTTTCTATTTATGATTTATAATTTAAATTTTTAATATTTACTATCGATTTGTACTTCAGGCAGCACAAAGCGCAGAATCAAATATTGCTGTGATGATTGTACGCTCCAGTATCAATTGTTTGGCGACAATATAGTATAAAGTATAAAGCTTAAGAAAGGAACATAATTTCTTACCATCTATAGCCATGTAGTCAGCAGCAAAGCCTTTTGTGTTGATTTGATTGGCATGAAATTGTATTTGTAAACTGGAACTATTACTGGAGAGACAAAGGCTCTGATGGTCTCCACAGAATCTAGAGAAGGAATCAGAAAAGAAATGCCATTAGCACAATGAAACGGATCGGGTACCTTTGTTGCCATTCTTTAAATTCAGTGGTTTGCTGCCATGATTGACAATAGAGAGATTTCAGGTAGTCATTCTGCAAAGGATTCTCGAATGCACAGAAAAACAACTAAAGTAACATAGAAAAGGAAGAAATAGTTAAGATAATCTGAAAATAACAACACTGAACTGTTGCCACAGCCTATAGTATGGAGACTCTACAACATGTTTTCACTATTATTTATTTACTTATTTATTATTATATATATTTTCTCTGCTACACTTGTTCACTGAGCATTGGAAGACCCAGAACTCTGCCACGATCACCATCCTTTGCCTTACTGCATGTGCCCTTACAATACTGACCTTTATCAGAGGATATCTGAAACATTCCTTTTCCTGTCCTCAGTCCCATTCTTCCCCTCTTTTCCCAGTGACTTTTAATGATGTTCTCAGCTCAAGCTGGTAAAACCTGAGGTACAGGCATAGGCAAGAACACTCATTTCTCAATTGCTAGGAACTTTTGGACTATTCTAGTTGTGCTTAGTATTGTAGCTTTCTGGGCATTTACATAAATATTGCTGTGTAGGCCTAATTGTTTAATGTTATTGTATAGTGAATTTGGAATGAAAGCAATTGTAGATATTACTATTGGGACAATGTACACCCTGTTCATGCTCCATAGTCTTTCAATTTCCTCTTTTAATTCACTATATTTCTGGTGTTTTCCACTTATTGATTTTTGTAAGTTATGAGTATGGAATAGCTATGTCTATTAAGTAAGTTGTTCTTGCTTGTGTATCCTGTATTATTATATCCAGACAGTTAGAATGGATTGTCCTATTTGTAATACCAGATTAGTTGTAATATAATTTGTAGGACTCTGACTCTAAAACTGGATCAGGTTTGTATTTATAGTAATGTATGGTTTCTTTTATGAGTTTAGACTTTAAAGTAAGATTTTGGTGAATGATGTTCGCCACTTGATTGTGCCTGTGTAAGTAATCGGATTGAGTTAAATTGCTGCAGGATCCTGTAATGTGTTGGATCATTTCTAGTTTCTCTTGGCATTTTCTGGATTTATCATCTTGAATTTGTTGATCTTTTATTATGTAGTTTTGATATTTTTTGTGTTAACCACCTAAGCCTGTATTGCACAAGGAAACCTTCTGTTTCTGGGGAAAGGTCTCCAACTCTGAGTCAGGTATTCAGCACTTGCTTGTCGACATCTAGTCTACTCAGACTGTGGGGATGTCTTCATGGAGGGTCATGCTCTTGCATTGGCTAACTATTTTGATAATTTCTTTATTTTTTTGGATTGTGCTTTCATTTAAGTTTAATGGTGTGTACTTCTTATTAGAATTGCATATGCACACATGGAGTACTGAATCCTGTTTTCATTGATGAAAATATATATTATTTGACTGTTGTGTAAATATTTTATATCTGTTGTTCCTGTCCTAGGTCGTGTTAATCTGACCGTGTCTGAGTGTACATAGAGTTTTCTAAAGTTTTCATTTCAGTTCTTATTTTTCTTTGTAAATTTTCCAGATCAGTTTTGGAGCAAGATATTATGCCAAAAGACTACGTTAATATGGGTATCACGAAAATTTTATCGTCTTTGTTATAATTTTACTATTGAGCTCTGTTTGGCAGATTTTCTTAAGCCTTGGAGTAAATACTGTTGGAAGTTTTCTCTTTATCGCACTATGATCTATGTTCTTTGTTTACTGTTATCCCAGATACTCATACGTTTCATATTCAACAATCAGTTGTATTGTATCCTGCTGCTCTGTTTTATATTCTACCAGGTCTATCGCACCTTTCTCTATGGTTAATGTTCTGCACTTATCTAGTCCAAAGTTCATGTTTATATCTTTAGAAAATAGTTCTACTATTTGAATTAATTGCTTTAGCAATCATCCATGTATAGAAGGTGTGTCAAGGTATAATTCATTTGGTTGTTTCTGTTTTGATACCCCAACTTAATCTGATTTAATAATTAGAAAGCAGGGTTGAAGCTAGACAAAACCATAGCAGGCTTAGAGACTCACCCTAGAAAATGGCTCAATTTATTTTGATAGTGGTGGTAGTTCTTTTTTGGTTGTTCATAGATAGGGTGATTAAAGCACACCAATGCTTCGGATATTGAAGGGATTTCACAAGTACTGGGTGTAGTTTATATATATTAAGAACTATTAACCATGAATGTAGGACAGAATCAAATGCTTTTTGGTAGTCAATATAACAACATGGAAGATCATTATTATTATATGTCTTGTTGTATTTGGACTGTGTGTCTTCTTTTGCACATTGGTTGTTTGTCACTCTTTGTATGTAATTTTTCATTGATTCTATCGTGTTTCTTTGTTCTACTGTGAATGCCTGCCAGAAAATGAATCTCAGGGTAGTATATGGTGACATATACATACTTTGATAATACATTTACTTTGAGCATTGTACAAATTCCAAATAATTTAAAATGTCCCTGTAAGTATAAATAAAACAAATATTGGACCTTACCTTTGTACCTCAGAATTGTAAAACCTTCAATGAAATGAATGGACTCTTGGATACCTATACTGCCTCTACACACATTCCTCAATGTAAGTTCAGGATAACGTCAGCAATTTCCTGCTCTCAGTACTTTTCACCAGTAAAGCATAATGACACACTTGTGGGCATGAATCTGAACACGTATCAAGGACGTGAATCTATTTGCATTTAAAAGAGTGCATATCAGTTACTGACTGTGGTTAGCACCTGCTGGTAAGTTTTTGCATCTGTGGATTAAGAAAGCTGGCTAAACTTGATCGGGGTGTTCTACATAGGCAGGTTTGAACTTCTGCAAGAAAGTTCTGCCAGAAAACACCAAAGCCTGCAACTTACACTGCGTTTTTTCTCAGCAGTCTGTGTACTTTTACTTTGATTAGGTTTCTGTAAAGAAGTTATGCTGATTTACAGTGATTTACAGAGCAAGGAACACTTCTTTGAATGAAACTCCAAGTAGGAGAAGGTGTCAGATGTCTGTGGGAGTATGTGGGTGGAGAGGGGTGACATTGAATTTCAGTTATGAAGGTATATTTAATTCTAGGTTTAGAAATGACTTCTAACCTCTGATTTGGGGACAGGGAACAAAGGAGAGGAAAATGACTTCACTCCAAGGGAGCTTGCGTGCCAGAACAAACATTTATCTTAGCCCTGCCAGTTATCAAGCTTCGCACAACTAGCAAAGCAGGTTTAATCAAAGGCTTTCAGACTTTTCCTGTTACGTATAGCCTAAATGTCATGCCTTAATCAGCCTCCATTAAATCTGAAATGGACTGAAGTCATATGTGGCCTTTGGATTTAACATCTTACTGGGCCATCCCACTAAGTTGATGAAATCTGAAGATAATTTGTTTAAAAACTCAAAAAGTTGAATTCCACCATTTTAATATCCGTGTAAAAAAATTGACTTCAGAAACTTATTTTACTGTCTTTACCTATGATGCTTTAAACACACTTTTAACTGTTTCCTGGTTCCTCACTCTATCATACCTTCACATCCAATCCCTCTACACTTCAATTCAGAATCAGAATCAGGTTTAATATTACTGGCATACGTCATGAAATTTGTTGTCTTTGTGGCAGTAGTACAATACAATACATAATAATAGAGAAAAAATGAATTACAGTGAGTAAATAAGTTATTTAATTTGCCTAACGCCACAATAGGTCAACAGCAAGTGCAATCTCAATGACTCTCCACACGGCTTTAGACCATGTAGACAACACAAACACTTACGTAAGGATGCTGTTAATCAAATATAGCTCAGTATTTAATACCATCATTCCCACAATCCTGATTGAGAAGTTGCAGAACCTGGGCCTCTGTACCTCCCTCTGCAATTGGATCCTCGACTTCCTAACCGGAAGACCACAGTCTGTGTGGATTGGTGATAACATCTCCTCCTCGCTGATGATCAACACTGGTGTACCTCAGGGGTGTGTGCTTAGCCCACTGCTCTACTGTCTCTATACCCATGACTGTGTGGCTAGGTATAGCTCAAATACCATTTATGAATTTGCTCACGATACAACCATTGTTGGTAGAATCTCAGATGGTGACAAGAGGGCGTACAGGAGTGAGATATGCCAACTAGCGGAGTGGTGTCGCAGCAACAACCTGGCACTCAACATCGGTAAGACGAAAGAGCTGATTGTGGACTTCCAGAAGGGTAAGACAAAGGAACACATACCAATCCTCATTTTAGGATCAGAAGTGGAGAGAGTGAGCAGTTTCAAGTTCCTGGGTGACAAGATCTTTGACGATCTAACCTGGTCCTAACATATTGATGCAGTTATAAAGAAGGCAAGACAATGGCTACATTCATTAGGAGTTTGAAGAGATTTGGTATGTCAACAAATACACTCAAAAACTTCTTTAGATGTACCATGGAAAGCATTCTGATAGGCTGCATCACTGTCTGGTATGGAGGGGCTACTGCACAGGACTGAAAGAAGCTGCAGAGGGTTGTAAATCTAGTCAGCTCCATCTTGGGTACTATCCTACAAAGTACCCAGGACATCTTCAGGCAGCGGTGTCTCAGAAAGGCAGCGTCCATTATTAAGGACCTCCAGCACCCAGGGCATGCCCTTTTCTCACTGTTACCATCAGGTAGGAGGTACAGAAGCCTAAAGGCACACACTCAGCGATTCAGGAACAGTTTCTTCCCCTCTGCGATCCAATTCCTAAATGGACATTGAACCCATGATCACTACCTCACTTTTTAAAAAATATATAGTATTTCTGTTTTTGCACGATTTAAAATCTATTCAATATACATATCCTGTAATTTATTTATTATTATTATTATTATTATTTTATTTTGTGTTTTTTTTTCTAGATTATGCATTGCATTGAACTGCTGCTGCTAAGTTCACAGATTTCACGTCACATGCTGGCGATAATAAACCTGATTCTGATTCTGAAGTAGTGCAAAAATAAAAATAAAAAATTATGAGGTAGTATTTATGGATTCAATGTCCATTCAGAAATCTGATGGCAGGAGGGAAGAAACTGGTCCTGACTCATTGAGTGTGTGCTTTCAGGCTCCTGTACTTCTTTCTCATTGGTAGTAATAAAAAGAGCATGTGTCCTCGATGATGGAGGTCCTTAATGATGGATGCCTCCATTGTGAGGCATCGCTCCTTGAAGATGTCCTGGATACTATGCAGGCTAGTGCCCATGATGGAGCTGAGTTTACAAGTCTCTGCAACTTAATTCAGTCTTGTGCAGTAGACAGCCTCACCCTGCCATTCCAGATGATAATGCAGCCAGTTAGAATGTTCTCCATGGTACATCTGCAGGAGTTTGCGAGTGTCTTTGGTGACATACCAAACCTTTTCAAATTCCAAATGAAATTTAGCTGCTGTCGTGCCTTCTTTGTAGCTGCATCAATATGTTGGGCCCAGGAGAAATCCTCAGAGCTACTGACGCCCAGAAACTTGAAATTGCTCACTCTTTCCACTTCTGATCCTTCTATAACGAATGGCATGTGTTCCCTCATCTTACACTTTCTGAAACCCACAATCTGAATTCATCTTAACACCTCAGGCTCCCACACTTGTTCACTGAGCATTGGAAGAACCAGTCCTCTGCCACGGTCATCATCCTTTGCCTCATGTACGTGTCCTTACAATACCAACCTTTATCATAGGATATGTGAAACATTCCTATTTCTGTCCTACTCAGTCCCATTCTTCACCTCCTATTCTAGTGACGTTCAGTGATGTTTCTTGATCTTCTACCAACTGGAAAATTTCATAAACTATTCCGTCAATTATCATCATCTTCTCATCATCCCATGGTTCTTCTTCCCACCCTTCCCTGCCACTATCTCCTTTTCGTGAATTGTACTATAATCAATATCTACTATTGCCTCACAGCTGATTTTCACCACTACCTGGACTACATCCTCTCAGTTCACTTCCTTCAAAGAGCATTCCCCTCTTCTACTTTCTTTGTTTCCATGCTTTGCGTCCTGTAGAACTTCTGTTTTTCTAAGAAGTGATTAATTTCCCCTACAGTTTGCGGTATTTTTCAACTTCTATTTCTCACTCTTCCAAACTTACAATCTCCTTCCTTTACCATTTACATTTATCACATATTCTGCAAATAAAAATATGTAAAACCCTAACCAGCCACCCCACCAACGACCATAGTCATTCAAGGACAAAGGAGGGAATTTTTAGCCAGGAGCAGAAGCAGCAGGAAGGGCACTAAATGAGTACTTAACTTCAGTGTTCACCAAGAGAGATATGAATGACTGTGAGATCAGGGAGCCCATGGTATAACAGGAAAGATACCAGAGTGGATAAAGCATTGGCGGATTGGCAGGAGACAAAGATTGGGAATAAAGGGAGCTATTTCTGACTGGCTGCCGGTGACTAGTGGTGTTCCACAGGGATCTGTGTGGAGACCGCTTCTTTTTATGTTATATGTCAATGATTTGGATGGTGGAATTGTGGCTAGGTGTGCGGACAGTGCAAAGATAGGTGGAGGGGCGGGTAGTTTTGAAGAAGTAGAGAGGCTACAGGAGGATGTAGATAGATTAAGAGAATGGGCAAAGAAGTGGCAAATGGAATACAGTGTTGGGAAGTATATGGTCATGCAGTTTGAAATAAAAGAAGAAATAAAAGCATAGACTATGTTCTAAGTGAAGAGAAAATTCAAAATAACGGAGGCGCGAAAGAAATTGGAAGTCTTTGTGCATGATCCCTTAATGGTTAATTTTCAGGTTGAGTTGGTGGTGAAGAAGGCAAATGCAAAGTTGGCATTCATTTCGAGAATATAAAAACAACGATGTAATGCTGAGGCTTAATAAAGCACTGGTGCGGTCCCACTTGCTGTGCAATGAGCAGAACTTTACACAGAGAAATAGTGAAGAATTTTGTTGCTCAGGAAAGTATGGTGAGAAATTCTGTAAATTTCATGGAAAAAAATAATCTTCTTAACATATTCTAGTTAAGTATCTTCACACTATAAACGTTCACTTTTAAACATCTCCATCCTGTGTTACTATGTTTTATTCACGTTCCTATGTTTCATGATTTCAATTTATTATCTGGTGTGATCATTAATTTTATTTTAATTTTAGTTTATATACAGATATAGTATGGTTACAGGTCCTTCCAGCCCAATGAGCACAGCCTGCCTAATTACGCCCATGTGACCAATTAACCTAGTAACCCATATGTGCTTGGTATGTGGGAGAAACCCACACGGTCATGGGGAGAACTTATGAACTTCTGATGGACAGTGGTGGAATTGAACCTGGGTCTCTGGTGCTATAAAGGCATTACACAATGCTATTTTGTTGCCCATTTTGACTTGCATTAGTAGAGATTTAAAAACTTTAAGTGTAACATAGCCGAATATTCTGCTTACCTTTGACTATCAACCTCCAGATAATCAGTTACGCACGACTGTCCTGTCTTTGGAGATCCACCCAGCTTGAAATCTTTGAAAACAATTTTGGCTCTAAAATGTTCCTGCAGCTACAGCAATGAAAAGGGGGGAAAACATCAGGATTTTAATACTGATGGATCTTATGTTATAAATACACAATACTCTACAAACAGTTCCGGTCGCCCCACTATAGGAAGGTTGTTGAGGCTTTGGAGAGGATGCAGAAGAAGTTTACTCGGATGCTGCCTGGTTTAGAGGGCATGTGCTATCACAAGAGGCTGTATAAACTTGGGTTGCTTTCTCTGGAGTGCCAAAAGCTGAGGGGAGATCCGATAGAGGCTTACAAGATTGTGAAAGGAATAGATAGAGAGAAAAAGAGTATGTTTCCCAGAGTTGAAATGATTAATACTAGAAGGCATGCATTGAACATGAGAGGAGCAGGTTCAAGGAGAATATGAGGGGTAATGTTTTTACTCAGAGAGTCGTGGATGTCTGGATTACGCTGCCTACCATGGTGGTAGAGGCAAATACATTAGAGGTTTTTAAGAGACGTTTAGACAGACACGTGGATGGAGGATATGGACATAATGTAGATAGGAGGGATTAGTGTTTAGGTGATTTTAATATGGATTTTAGCTGTAGGCCAAACAGCCTGTTCCTGCGCTGTACTGTTCCATGCTCTATGTAAATGAAAACAAAATACCTCAGTATATGCAACACACATCAAAGTTGCTGGTGAATGCAGCAGGCCAGGCAGCATCTCTAGGAAGAGGTATAGTCGATGTTTCGGGCCGAGACCCTTCTTCAGGACTAACTGAAGGAAGAGTTAGTAAGAGATTTGAAAGTGGGAGGGGGAGGGAAAGATCCAAAATGATAGGAGAAGACATGGGGGGGGGGGGTGATGGAGCCAAGAGCTGGACAGGTGATTGGCAAAGGGGATATGAGAGGATCATGGGACAGGAGGCCCAGGGAGAAGGAAAGGGGGGAGGGGGGGAAACCCAGAGGATGGGCAAGGGGTATAGTGAGAGGGACAGAGGGAGAAAAAGCAGAGAGAGAGAAAGAATGTGTGTATATAAATAAATAACGGATGGGGAACGGGGAGAGTTGGGGCATTAGAAGAAGTTAGAGAAGTCAATGTTCATGCCATCAGATTGGAGGCTACCCAGACAGAATATAAGGTGTTGTTCCTCCAACCTGAGTGTGACTTCATCTTTACAGTAGAGGAGGCCATGGATAGACATATCAGAATGGGAATCGGATGTGGAATTAAAATGTGCGGCCACTGGAAGATCCTTCTTTCTCTGGCGGACAGAGCGTAGGTGCTCAGCAAAACGATCTCCCGTTGGAGAACACTCAGGTTGGAGGAGAAATTCCGGCTGAGTAGCCGCCAACCTGATGGCATGAACATTGACTTCTCTAACTTCCGCTAATGCCCCACCTCCCCCTCGTACCCCATCCGTTATTTATTTATATACACACATTCTTTCTCTCTCTCTCCTTTTTCTCCCTCTGTCCCTCTGACTATACCCCTTGCCCATCCTCTGGGTTTTTCCCCCCCCTCCCCCCTTTCCTTCTCCCTGGGCCTCCTGTCCCATGATCCTCTTATATCCCCTTTTGCCAATCACCTGTCCAGCTCTTGGCTCCATCCCTCCCCCTCCTGTCTTCTCCTATCATTTTGGATCTACCCCTCCCCCTCCCACTTTCAAATCTCTTACTAACTCTTCCTTCAGTTAGTCCTGACGAAGGGTCTCGGACCGAAACGTCGACTGTACCTCTTCCTAGAGATGCTGCCTGGCCTGCTGCGTTCACCAGCAACTTTGATGTGTGTTGCTTGAATTTCCAGCATCTGCAGATTTCCTCGTGTTTGCGAGATGGAAAGTAAGTACATGACTCCTACAATTGGCTAGAAAAATGATTCAGGCTGCTTTCAGTGGAGTGCATAACATAATTGCAATGGCCCAGAAATAAATCAGTCAGTTATAAAGGGTAGAAAAAATAAACACTCGACGATCACTGTCATCGCTATTTCTGTAGTTCTTTACCAATTGTTCAGGCATTCACCTACCCCTCACCCTATTTCCTAATTAAACAAACGGAGCACAGTATCTACGACCATAGCACTAAAACATAAAATACAGCAGATACTGGAATCCAGAGCAACAAACAGAATATCGGAGGAAGTAAGAGGTTCAGGCAGCATCTGTGGAATGAAATGGACAGTTGATATTTTGGGTTGAGACCCCTCAAAACCATTCATCTGAACACAGATGAAGGGTCTTTACCCAAGATGCAAACTGTCCATTTCCCTCCAGAGATGCTGAGTTGCTCCAGCATCTTACTTGTTTCATCATAAAGAGCAATGCAAAATCTCTGCCATTTCTTCAGTCTCCTTTGCTGCGTCCCAACATTTACAGCCAACATTTTTCTTTCATCCAACATCAAAAAAAATCAGATTTGAGAACATAATGTTTTAAAGAAGTAATAGTTCATCTTGGACTGAGCATACATTTCTTACATGGGAAAATCAGAGTCGGGTTTAATATGTTGTGAAATTTGTTAAATTAGCAGCAGCAGTATATTGCAATACATGGTAATTATAGAAATAAATAAAAGAATAAATAAATTGTGGTAAGTATATATGTGTACGTTAAATAGTTAAATTAAAAACATCAAGTACACGTTAAACAAACACACACACACAGGCATCTTCACTCTGTGGGCCACTTCTTCAGAACGAAGACCATCATCCTGGACCTCGAGGGATAGCCACGATGATGAAATTAAAAATACCAGTGCAAAACAGAAATAATTAAAAAAAGAAGTGAGGTAGTGAAATCAGATGGCAGAGAGGAAATGGCTGTTCGTGAATCGCTGAGTGTGTGCCTTCAGGTTTCTGTACCTCCTTCCTGACGGTAACAATGAGAAGGGGGCACGTCCTGGGTGATGGGGGTCGCTAATGATGGATGCCACCCTTCTGAGGCACCGCTCCTTGAAGATGTCTTGGGTACTACGGAGACGGGTACCCATAATGGAGCTGACTAAATTTACAACTTCCTGTAGCTTCCTGCGATCCTGTTCCAGAGCTGTTCCCCATATCACAGAGTGGTGCAGCCAGTCAGAATGCTCTCCATGGTACCTCTGTGGAAGTATTCGAGTGTTTTAGGTGACAAACCAAATCTCCTCAAACTCCTAATGAAATATAGTTGCTGTCGTGCCTTCTTTATAGCTGCATCGATATGTTGGGATCAGGTTAGATCCTCAGAGATGTTAACACCCAGGAACTTGAAGTTATTCACTCTCTCCACTTTGATCCCGCCATGAGGATTGGTTTGTGTTCCCTCGTCCTACCTTTCTGAGGTCCACAATCTGCTCTTTGGTCTTACTGACATTGAGTGCAAGGTTGTTGCTATGATACCACTCAACTAGCTAGTATAACTCACCCCTGTAGGCCCGCTCCTCTCCACCAACAATGGTTGTATCATCAGCAAATTTATAGATGGCATTTGAGCTATACCTAGACACACAGTCATGGGTATAGAGAGAGTAGAGCAGTGAGCTAAGCACACACCCTTGAGGTGCACCGGTGTAAACCATCAGCGAGGAGGCTATGTTATTACTAATCCACACAGATTATGACCTTCTGGTTAGGAAGTTGAGGATCCAATTGCAGAGGGAAGTGCAGAGGCCCAGGTTCTGTAGTTTATCGATATGGACTGTAGGAATAGTAGTGTTAAAAGCTGAGTATAGTCACCAAACAGCACCTTGACATAGGTGTTGGTATTTTCCAGGTGATCTAGGGCTGTGTGTAGAGCCATTGAGATTGCATTTGCTGTATACCTATTGTGGCGATAGGCAAATTGCAGTGGGTCCAGATCCTTGCCAAGGCAGGAGTTGAATCTGGCCATGACCAAACTCTCAAAGCATTTCATCACTGCAGTGCTATTGGACGATAGTCATTAAAGCAGCTCACACCACTCTTGGGCACTGGTATAATTGTTGCTCTTTTGAAGCAGGTGGGAACGTCTGACCGTAGCAGTAAAGGACTGAAAATGTCTTTGAATACACCCTCTAACTGCTTGGCACAAGTTTTCAGAGCAGTACCAGGTACTCCATTGGGGCCTGCTGCCTTGCGAGGGTTCACGCTCCTGAAAGACAGTCTGACGTCAGTCTCCAAGACAGAGATCACAGGGCCACTAGGTGCAGCAGGGATCTTCACAGCTGTAGTTATATTCTCCTTCCAAAGTGGCATACAAGGTATTAAGCTTGTCTGGTAGTGAAGCATCGCTGCCATTCATGATGTTTGGTTTTGCTTTGTAGGAAGTAATGGCCTGCAAATCCTGTCAGAGTTGACGTGCATCCGATGTTGACTCCAACCTTGCTCGGAATTTTTTCTTCGCTCTTGAAATAGCCCTCCACAAGTCATACATGGTTTTCTTATACAGACCTGGGTCACCAGACTTAAATGCCACAGATCTAGCCCTCAGCAGGCTACGAACCTCCTGGTTCATCCACACCTTTCAGTTTGGGAATGTGCAGTAAGCTTTCATAGGCACACACTCCACACGGGTTTTAACGAAGTCGGTAACAACTGTGGCATACTCATCCAGACTCGAAGATGAAACTCTGAATACAGTCCAGTCCACCGATTCAAAGCAGGAAAAGATTACAGTTAGTAATTTTAGGACATATGTATGGAAAAGAGAGGTCAATTTTTTTCCAAATTTCAGTAGATGAGAGTTTACTTTATCTGAAATCATATGATAATTCACCACTTTGCCATGTTTTCTTTTTTCCCATGATCGATGCTATCAACTCGATGCCTTATTTCACTGAAGGAATTAGAGTCTCCTATTAGGAACTGCATTTTATTTTATAAAGAGTGACTTCACAAGTTACCTTTAATTTCCAAGTACAATCGATGGCTTTCTCCCGGTTATTAGAATAGCTGGGTGACCTGAAGCTTCCATTTGTTCCACCAAGAACACCACCACACTCTGCAAAAAGAAGGGAAGCACATTAGCGTCTGCCCAAATGTCACGAGGCAGAACCTCTCTGAAAGAGCATGACTTAAATCAATTACAGCCTAGGCTAGTGGCACACAAAGGTTTGTAGTTCACCTCCACAGGGAAGGTGAACTCTGATCAATTTGTAGCAGTGGGTCGGTGACCAGCAGACTGGCTGATAGGTTGCTGTCACCAGATCCATTTTGGAAGGAGCAAATGATAACACATTTTAAGCTGGAGTGAGTCCTGATGAAGGTTCTTGGCACTAAATGTCACCTGTTTATTTTCCTCCATCGATGCTGCCTGCTGAGTTCATCCAGCATCTTGTTTGTATCACTCTGGATTTCCAGCATCTGCATAATCTCTGGACTTTAATCTATAATGGCCTTCATCGTCATGGCACGTGCAGAGTGTGTCTGATTTTGAGCTTAAAACTTCATTTAAACATGTCACAGAGATAAATAAGTTTTCTCTCTTCATCAGAGCTGCCTCAGATACAATAGATTCCTGACTGGGGCTGGTGGAGGTTGACTCAAAAATTCAACATTTCTTTTGCACCCATAGATATTGCTTGACCTGTTGGGTTCCTCTACCAGATTGCTTTCTCAGATACCACTCTTCTGTGACATTTGGATACACCCACAGGCTGTAGAACATTCCATTTCCTGGCCTCCTTCAGTTTGTCAAAGGTTACAGGGACAAGGCAGATGAATGGGGTTGAGAGGGAAGTAAATTATCAGTGTCCGAATGGTGGAGCAGGCTCGATGGGCCAAAGGCCTAACTATGTTTTATGTCTTATAGTCTCTTGCAATCTGTTACAGATTCTTGCTGCTTTCCTTTCTGTTTCCCTCCTCTTCATCTGTGGGTCTCAAGGACAAACCCGGCATCACATTTGGAAAACAAGAGAGAGCAAATTCTGTGAAACAGTCGCTAATCTCTACGATATCATTTTACTAAAGTATCTCACAAATGTTTGTGAAAAAAAATGAAGGCTTGTTGAAGAAGCAATGTAGGAATTAAAATCAGTGACTAGGGTTCTTCATACTTTTTGTAAATCCATCTGTCTGACTGTTCTGTCTATGATTTGCTACACAGGGCTACAAGTCCGTGTGTGGACTACGTCAACTTGCTGCTTGCTTTTATATCAGCACCGTGTATAAATATTACCGGTTAAATATCAGAGCTAGGTTCAAAGCACTACATTAATCAAGTGATACAAAGTAAAAAGGGAGAGATTGGACTTACACATTAAATTTGCAGCACATTGCTGAAGAACCAGCTCCACTGGTCACAAATCTGGATTACTTCTCCACAGGGTCCTTTCATGCAGATTTATGGTCACAGACTCTAAGTGATACAGTTCCATGTCTCATTTCCTAAAATTAATTGTTTGCTCTCACATTATCTCAGGCTTCAATAGCGCACCCAATTCACCAGGCCTATCAAGTGGTGGGTTAGCTGATGGCAGAAAAGGGGCCCCTTATCGACTACCCCATGACCTCACCAAGTTCTGAGGCTGAGAAGCGAAGTGGTGTAAGAAGACCCATGCTACAACAGCAAGCCTGCTTCAATAAATCACTAAAACAAGAAATCTTCTCCCTGGATTTCAAGAGGAATCAACTGAGCTGGATAAGTCAGATAGATTCTGTGCTTATGAGCTAACATTGGATAGGGTATAGACTGGATATTCTGCGGTAAATGACTCACCATCTTCTATTAGCAACATGTCAGGGGTGTACAGGGACACTCTTCCCTGCTAATGCTTAATATCCAACAATGCTTATGAACCTCAGTGCTATCAAACACAAACTAGTTCACATGACTAGCACCCATCTACCACCCTGAATAATCATGCTTAGGGAGTCATCTGACATCATGTAATAATGCCGGCATATTGTAGCTTCCTCCAGTACTCAATCCATTGACTTCAGCAGAATTATTTTTAAAAGTTACCCTCTCTGAAAAGTATGCCAAGCTTGAATTGGGAGAAAATGACAATGGAAGAAAGGTTAATGGAGATTACAAAATTCTTTGGAGTGCAGCAGTACTTTGTCATCGTAGAGTCATAAAGTTATAGAGCACTACAGCACAGAAACAGGCCCTTCAGCCCATCTCATCCATACCAGTCTGGCCTTCTGTCTGATTCTATTATCTACACCTGGACCACTTCTCTCATCCATGTACCTATCCAAACTTTTCTTAAATAGAACTGCACGGCACTGACCTTTTAGCTTATTCCAAGATCATTTTAATCCTTCTTTCCCACATAGACCTCTTTCTTTCTTTCAACTATATGCTTATCTAAGAGTTTCTTAAATATCCCTAATGTATCCGCCTCTACCATCACCCTGGCAGTGTGTTCCATGCACCTACCATACTTTGTGTAAAATAAAATACCTCTGATATTCCCCTTATACTTTCCTCAAATCACCCTAAAGTCAGTGGTATTGGCCATTTCCACCACGGGAAAAGTCTCTGTCAATTCTAAAATGCCACTTATCTTGTACACCTATATTAAGTCACCTCTTCTCCTCCTTTGCTCCAACAAGAAAAGTCCCAGCTTGCTCAACCTGTCCTCAGCAGACATACACTCTAATCCAGACAGTATCCTGATAAATCTCCTCTACACCCTCTCTCAAGCTTCCACAACCTTCCTCGAAAAAGACAAACAGAACTCTTAACAACATACATCAAAGTTGCTGGTGAACGCAGCAGGCCAAGCAGCATCTATAGGAAGAGGCGCAGTAGACGTTTCAGGCCGAGACCCTTCGTCAGGACTAACTGAAGGAAGAGTGAGTAAGGGATTTGAAAGCTGGAGGGGGAGGGGGAGATGCAAAATGATAGGAGAAGACAGGAGGGGGAGGGATAGAGCCGAGAGCTGGACAGGTGATAGGCAAAAGGGGATACATCCCCTTTTGCCTATCACCTGTCCAGCTCTCGGCTCTATCCCTCCCCCTCCTGTCTTCTCCTATCATTTTGCATCTCCCCCTCCCCCTCCAGCTTTCAAATCCCTTACTCACTCTTCCTTCAGTTAGTCCTGACGAAGGGTCTCGGCCTGAAACGTCGACTGTACCGCTTCCTAGAGATGCTGCCTGGCCTGCTGCGTTCACCAGCAACTTTGATGTATGTTGCTTGAATTTCCAGCATCTGCAGAATTCCTGTTGTTTGCGTTTAAAAACAGAACTCTTAAACGTTATAACTGAACCTGGGTGTACCACTTCCACTGGCAGCTCAGTCCATGCTTGCACCACTCTCCAAGTGAAGAAGTACACCCTCAGATTCCCCTTAAAATTATCACCTTTCACCTCTAGTTCTAGTCTCACGCAACCTGAAGGGAAAACACCTACAACTCTCATAATTTTGTACACCTCTAAAAGATCTCCTATTATTCTTCTGTGCACCAGTGAATAAAGTTCTAATGTATTCAACCTTTCCCTATAACATAGATCTTCAAATGCAGCAATATCTTTGTAAATTTTCTCTGCACTTTTTAAGCTTACCTGTACCTTTCCTGTAGGTAAGTGACCAGAACTGCACACAATACTCCAAATTAGAACTCACCAATCTTTTATACAACTCCCTCATTACATCCCAACTCCAGTACTCAATACCCTGACTTATGAAATTCAGTGTGTCAAATGCTCTCTTTACCATCCTATCTACCAGTGCTGCCACTTTCAATGAATTATGGATCTCTATTTTCTTTGTTCTACAGCACACCATTCAATCTGTAAGTCCTACCCTGGTTTGTCCTCCCAAAGTGCAACACCTCACACTTGTCTGCATTAAGTTCCATCTGCCATTGTTCAGCCCATTTTCCCAGCTGGTCCAAATCACCTTGCAAGCTTTCATAGCCTCCCTCACTGTCCACTGCACTTCCGATCCTGGAGTCATCTGCAAATTTGCTGATCCAGTACACCACCTTATCACTAAAACATTAATATAGATGACAAACAACAATGGACTCAGCACTGATCCCTGCAGCACAGGCCACCATTCAGAGACACTGCTATCTGCTATCACTCACTGGCTTCTCTTGCGAAGCCTGTGTTGATACAGTTGGCTACTTCATCCTGCCAAGCAATCTAACCTTCTAGACCTGCTTTCTGTGCAGGACTTTGTCAAAGGCCTTGGTAAAGTCCATGCAGACAGCCTCCACTATCTTTCCTTGATCAACCTTCCTGATAACCTCACGAAAAACTGTAAGATTGGTTAGATTTGACCTGCACACAGAATGCCATATTGACTATCCCTAAACAGATCCTGTCTATCTAAGTACTTTTATACACTCTCCCTAAGGCAGGGTATTAGCATGCAAGACAGTATTTAATAGAGAAGAAAGATGGTTTTACAGAAGTTGCAAACCATCCACATATCTAAGAGGGTGTGTGTATGAATGAAACCTTCTTCAAGTGACTAACTTGATGTGAGGTGACAGCTTCCTCTGCAAGTACGGCAGTGCTAAGGTGATGGGAATAATAACATGAAATAGCAATTGCTGATTAGTCAACAGGGCAGAGATACAAGGAGTTAAAGGAAGTATCAAGGTGAAGAGCAGTGGCTACAAAGGGCTGCAATCAGAGTATCAGGTATTGGAGAGGAATAGGCTTCATTACTTGGTAAAGAGAAGTGAGACAGTTTGTGATTTACCTCAGCAAGGGCTGTGAGGCTATTAAATTTATTCCTAAATTTCAGCCTTATACTTCAGATGTAGAGGAAAGGAAAAGATTATAAGGCTAATAGGAAGGAGCTTAAGAAGGAAATTAGGAGATCCAGAAGGGGCCATGAGAAGGCCATGGCAAGCAAGGATAAGACATCAAGGAATAGGACCTATCAAGGGTGACAGTGGGAAAGTGTGTATGGAACTGGAGGAAATAGCAGAGGTACTTAATGAATACTTTATTTCAGTATTCACTATGGAAAAGGATCTTGGTGACTGTAGTGCCGACTTGCAGCAGACTGAAAAGCTTGAGCATGTAGATATTAAGAAAGAGGATGTGCTGGAGCTTTTGGAAAGCCTCAAGTTGGATAAGTCACCGGGACTGGATGAGATGTACCCCAGGCTACTGTGGGAGGCGAGGGAGGAGATCTTTGCATCATCAATGGGGACAGGAGAGATTCCGGAGGATTGGAGGGTTGAGGATGTTGTTCCTTTATTCAAGAAAGGGAGTAGAGATAGCCCAGGAAATTACAGACCAGTGAGTCTTACCTCAGTGGTTGGTAAGTTGATGGAGAAGATCCTGAGAGGTAGGATTTATGAACGTTTGGAAAGGTATAATATGATTTGCAGTAGTCAGCATGGCTTGTCAAGGGCAGGTCATGCCTTACGAGCCTGATTGAATTTTTTGAGGATGTGACGAAACATATTGATGAAGGAAGAGCAGTAGATGTAGTGTATATGGATTTCAGCAAGGCATTTAATAAGGTACCCCATGCAAGGCTTATTGAGAAAGTAAGGAGGCATGGGATCCAAGGGGACATTGCTTTGTGGATCCAGAACTGGCTTGCATACAGAAGGCAAGGTTGTAGATGGGTCATATTCTACATGGAGGTCGGTCACCAGGGATCTGTTCTGGACCCTTACTGTTGTAATTTTTATAAATGACCTGGATGAGGAAGTGGAGGGGTGGGTTAGTAAGTTCGCTGATGACACAAAGGTTGGAGATGTTGTGGATAGTGTGGAGGGCTGTCAGAGGTTACAGAAGGACATTGATAGGATGCAAGACTGGGCTGAGAAGTGGCAGATGGAGTTCAACCCAGATAAGTGTGAAGTGGTTCATTTTTGTATGTCAAATATGATGGCAGAATATAACATTAATGATAAGACTCTTGGCAGTGTGGAGGATCAGAGGGATCTTGGGGTCTGAGTCCATAGGACACTCAAAGCAGCTGTGCAGGTTGACTCTGTGGTTAAGAAGGCATACGGTGTATTGGCCTTCATCAATCATGGAATTGAATTTAGGAGCTGACAGGTAATGTTGCAGCTATATAGGACCCTGGTCAGACCCCACTTGGAGTACTGTGCTCAGTTCTAGTCGCCTCACTACAGGAAGGATGTGAAAACTATAGAAAGGGTGCAGTGGAGATTTACAAGGATGTTGCCTGGATTGGGGAGCATGCCTTATGAAAACAGGTTGAGTGAGCTCAGCCTTTTCTCCTTGGAGCGACGGAGAATGAGAGGTGACCTGATAGAGGTGTATAAGATGATGAGAGGCATTGATCGTGTGAATAGTCAGAGGCTTTTTCCCAGGGCTGAAATGGTTGCCACAAGAGGACTCAGGTTTAAGGTGCTGGGGAGTAGGTACAGGGGAGATGTCAGGGGTAAGTTTTTTACTCAGAGAGTAGTGAGTGCGTGGAATGGGCTGAAGGTAATGGTGGTGGAGGCGGATACGATAGGGTCTTTCAAGAGACTTTTAGATAGGTACATGGAGCTTAGTAAAATAGAGGGCTATAGATAAGCCTAGTAATTTCTAAGGTGAAGACATGTTCGGCACAAATCTGTGGGCTGAAGGGCCTGTATTTTGCTGTAGGTTTTCTGTGTTTCTATGTTTTATTTCTGGCATTGACCCGTTTTGAATTCCCACCCATGTGTTGAGTCACCTGCTGAGAAATCTTTCTGAATAGCCAATGTGCCTCCCCATTCCTCACCCCCGCAGAAGTTCATATTTCCACATTTCCTTATGAAATGCAAGGAGAGTACGTTAGCCCAGCAAATCAGTGCCACTCTCAGAGCAATCCCATTGCCCTGTTAATTTACAGAACCAATTAACTTATCCTCGGGATGTGGAAGGGGGGGAGACCCCACATGTTCACAGGGAAAACATGCAAACCCCACTAGAAAATGCACCACTAGATCTCTGAGTCCAAAAATGAAGCCTGCCCCCTCAAAGGAAGCAAAGCAACCCACTGAACTATTTTAAAGAAGAGCAGGGGAATTATTGTCAGTTAGTTAACATCAGTAAAATTGAAGCTATCACTCTGCTAGGGGATTTCTCCCCTAATTGGCTCAGACACAATAGACAATAGACAATAGGTGCAGGAGTAGGCCATTCGGCCCTTCGAGCCAGCACCACCATTCACTGTGATCATGGCTGATCATCCACAATCAGTATCCAGTTCCTGCCTTATCCCCATAACCTTTGATTCCTTTAAGAGCTCTATCCATCTCTTTCTTGAAAGCATCCAGAGACTTGGCCTCCACTGCCTTCTGGGGCAGAGCATTCCACATATCCACCACTCTCTGGGTGAAAAAATTTTTCCTCAACTCCGTTCTAAATGGCCTACCCCTTATTCTTAAACTGTGGCCTCTGGTTCTGGACTCGTCCATCAGCAGGAACATGCTTCCTGCCTCCAGCGTGTCCAATCCTTTAATAATTTTATATGTTTCAATCAGATCCCCTCTCATCCTTCTAAATTCCAGTGTATACAAGCCCAGTCGCTCCAATCTTTCAACATATGACAGTCTCGCCATCCCAGCAATTAACCTTGTGAACCTACGCTGCACTCCCTCAATAGCAAGAATGTCCTTCCTCAAATTTGGAGACCAAAACTGCACACAATACTCTAGGTGTGGTCTCACCAGGATCCTGTACGGCTGCAGAAGGACCTCTTTGCTCCTATACTCAATTTCCCTTGTTATGATGGTCAGCATGCCATTAGCTTCATTCACTGCCTGCTGTACTTGTATGCTTGCTTTCAGTGACTGATGTACAAGAACACCTAGATCTTGTTGTACTTTCCCTTTTCCTAACTTGACTCCATTTAGATAATAACCTGCCTTCCTGTTCTTACCACCAAAGTGGATAACCTCACATTTATCCATATTAAACTGCATCTGCCATGCATCCGTCCACTCATCCAGCCTGTGCAAGTCATCCTGCATTCTCATAACATCCTCCTCACATTTCACACTGCCACCCAGCTTTGTGTCATCTGCAAATTTGCTAATGTTACTTTTAGTCCCTTCATCTAAATCATTAATGTGTATTGTAAACAGCTGCGGTCCCAGCACTGAACCCTGCGGTACCCCACTGGTTACCGCCTGCCATTCTGAAAGGGACCCGTTAATCGCTACTCTTTGTTTCCTATCAGCCGGCCAATTTTCAATCCATGTCAGTACTCTGCTCCCAATACCATGTGCCCTAATTTTGCCCACTAATCTCCTATGTGGGACTTTATCAAAGGCTTTCTGAAAGTCCAGGTACGCTACATCCACTGGCTCTCCCTTGTCCATTTTCATAGTTACATCCTCAAAAAATTCCAGAAGATTAGTCAAGCATGATTTCCCCTTCGTAAATCCATGCTGACTCGGACCTATCCTGTTACTGCTATCCAAATGTGTCGTAATTTCATCTTTCATAATTGACTCCAGCATCTTTCCCATCACTAACATTAGGCTAACCAGTCTATAATTCCCTGTTTTCTCTCCCCCTCCTTTCTTGAAAAGTGGGACAACATTAGCCACCCTCCAATCCAACTGATCCTGAATCTATAGAACATTGGAAAATGATTACCAATGCATCCACGATTTCTAAAGCCACCTCCTTAAGTACCCTGGGATGCAGACCATCAGGTCCCAGGGACTTATCAGCCTTCAGACCCAACAGTCTATCCAACACCATTTCCTGCCTAATATAAATTTCCTTCAGTTCATCCATACCTTAGGTCCTTTGGCCACTATTATATCTGGGACATTGTTTGTGTCTTCCCTAGTGAAGATAGATCCAAAGTACCTGTTCAACTCGTCTGCTATTTCCTTGTTCCCCATAATAAATTCACCCATTTCTGTCTTCAAGGGCCCAGTTTTGGTCTTAACTATTTTTTTTCCCTTTTCACATACCTAAAGAAGCTTTTACTATCCTCCTTTATATTCTTGGCTAGTTTACCTTCGTACCTCATTTTTTCTCTGTGTATTGCCTTTTTAGTTATCTTCTGTTGCTTTGCTATGTTATACTTCTCTTTTATTTTTATACTGTCTTTTACTTCCCTTGTCAGCCATGGCCTCCCCTTACTCCCCTTAGGATCTTTCTTACTCTTTGGAATGAACTGATCCTGCACCTTCTGCATTATTCCCAGAAATATCTGCCATTGTTGTTCCACTGTCATCCCTGCTAGGGTATTGTTCCATTGAACTGGCCAGCTCCTCCCTCATAGCTCCATAGTTCCCTTTGTTCAACTGTAATACTGACACTTCCAATTTTCCCTTCTCCCTCTCAATTTGTAGATTAAAACTTATCATATTATGGTTACTACCTCCTAATGGCTCCTTTATCTCGAGGTCCCTGATCAAATCTGGTTCATTGCACAACACTAAATCTAAAATTGCCTTCTCCCTGGTAGGCTCCAGTACAGGCTGTTCTAAGAATCCATCTCGGAGGGACTCTACAAACTCCCTTTCTTGGGGTCCAGTACCAACCTGATTCCTCCAGTCTACCTGCATGTTGAAATTCCCCATAACAACTGTAGCATTACCTTTGCGACATGCCAATTTTAACTCTTGATTCAACTTACACCCTACATCCAGACTACTGTTTGGGGGCTTGTAGATAACTCCCGTTAGGGTCTTTCTCAGTTCTATCCATACTGACTTTATGTCTCCTGATTCTATGCCCCCCTCGCAAGGGACTGAATATCATTCCTCACCAACAGAGCCACCCCACCCCCTCTGCCCATCAGTCTGTCCTTTTGACAGGACGTATACCCTTGAATATTCATTTCCCTGGCCCTGTCCACTTGAAGCCATGTCTCTGTTATTCCCACAACATCATACTTACCAATTTCCAACTGTGCCTCAAGCTCATCTACTTTGTTTCTTATACTTTGTGCATTCATATACAATACTTTTAATTCAATACTCCTCTCACCTTTCATACCAATTCCTATTTCACTTGGCCATACTGTACGATCCCTTCTTGAGCATTCTGCTCCGTTGATTCTGTTGTCCTTCTCAACTTTTCTTATTCTCACTTTCCCTTTAACTCCATCCTTTTATTTCCAGTTCATCCCCTTGCAAAAATTACCATCCCCCCACCCCCTGTCCTTCAAGCAAAGATTCAAGACTAAAATGTACTAAGCAGAAGAAAGGCAGATATTGAAACTCTGAGATCTGATGGATAGTCATTAATTCTGTTCACTCTCTTTCTCTTCCTGCAACTACCATGAGACACCTAATCCCCTGCTGTATAAACTGATTTTTCTAGCATCCTGTTGTTATTATGGACTGGTCGATGATTAAAACATTGCTGTTTGTGAAAAGTTTTTGTGTGCAACTTTGCAAGTGTATTTCACAAATACAGTAATGGCCCTACCTGAAAAGTACTTTTAAACTCAAAGCAAAATGTGTGTTGGAAGAACTTGGGGGTTAGGGGTTTGATATTTTACCTGCTGTGTCCAGGTGGTCAATCTGTTAGTTTTTGAGGGAGAGGTTGGGGGTGGGGGGGTTGGGGTTTATGAGTTTTACTTTTTTTTTGTGCAAGGGGTAGCCTCAACAACTTCCATGGTTTTTCTATATTTTATGGCTATCTGGATAAGATGAATCTCAGAGTTGTATTCTGCGTACGTTCTTGATAACAAAGTGCACCTTTGAACCTTTGAAAATGGGATTTCTTGCTTTGATGAAGTGTGTCTTATTGATGTAGATCTTCTTTATTTGTGTTTGAAGGAATTTTGTCTTTTGGAAATCTCCATGAGACCAACGGTATGAAGCACAAAAAAATGCATTTTTTTGTGGAAAGAAAGCAACCAGTTACTCTCCTTACCTGTCACTGGCACCTGAAGAAATGCAATTGAATATTGCGACAGATCGCATCCAGCTGTTGGGTTAATGGCCACCAGTAACGTACTCCAAGAAACAATGACCTCCGTGGTAAAGGGTTGACCAATTTGTTCAAACCTGCAATTCAAAATATGTATTTTAACAGTTAGTGTCAAAATTACTTCCTTTTCAAAAGCTCTTGGATTTGTTACATGATATTACAGAGGAAATTCCTGGTGCCTTGAATAAAAATCAAAGAAGTGTCTATTTCTTCAAATGACTCTTGGTGTTTTTCGAAGCAACAGAACTATTTCTGCACATTCTGTTAGAAATGGGATAATCACTATCGGTGACACAATAATGTAGGTGAGACCCACTACTGTTAAAGATGTGGCATCACGAGCAATATCGATAATCCAGCGGCTCTAATGTGATATTTCAGCAGTACATTAATAACTTACCCAAGTAGGCTTTAATAAATATTTACTACATCACCTTTTACTTGTAGTTTTACAGGCTGCATTAAATTAATGAATATTTAGTTTAGCAGAATAATGACATTAATAATACCAAGATGCCAACTGTCCTTATATTGATGGACAGTACACCTATCTGATCACAAACAAGAGAAAATCTGCAGATGCTGGAAATCCGAGCTACACCATGCTGTGTTCCTCCAGTATTTTGTGTGTGTTGCTCAGATTTCCAGCATCTGCAGGTTTTCTCTTGTTTGTGATGACACTTCACCCGTGAGTCTGTTGGGGTCATTTACTGTGTTCGGTGCTCTTGGTGAGGCCTCCTGTATATCGGTGAGACCCGACGGTCTGTCCACCAGAAAAAGCGGGATCTCCCAATGGCCACCCATTTTAATTCCACTTCCCATTCCAAATTGTCCATCCATGGCCTCCTCCACTATCATGATGAGGCCACACTTGGGCTGGAGGAACAACACCTTATGTTCTGTTTGGGTAGCCTCCAACCTGATGGCATGAACATCGATTTTTCAAACTTCCAGTAATGCCCCCCACCCCTTCTTCACCATTCCCCATCCCCTTTTCCCTCTCCCACCTTATCTCCTTGCCTGTCCATCGCCTCCCTCTGGTGCTCCTCCCCCCTTTTCTTTCTTCCATGGCCTTCTGTCTCTTTCTCCAATCAACTTCCCAGCTCTTTACCTCATCCCTCCTCCTTCAGGTTTCACCCATCACCTGGTGTTTCTCTCTCCCCTCCCCTCCCCCACCTTTAAAATCTATTCCCCAGCTTTTTCTCCAGTCCTGCCGAAGGGTTTTGGCCCAAAACATTGACTGTATTCTTTTCCTAGATGCTGCCTGGCCTGCTGAGTTCCTCCGGCATTTTGTGTGTAGCACACATATCTAGTTTCTTTATATAGATAGATAGATAGATAGATACTTTATTAATCCCAAAGGAAATTGCAGTGTCACAGTAACATTCCAAGTGCACAGATATACAAATATTAGAGGAGAAGTACGTAGGAATAAAAAAATAAATTACCTTAAAAATAAGATGTACAAGATTTACAAGTCAATGATTACAAGATTTCCAAGATTTCTAAGTTCACACTGATAAGATGCAAGTGCAAGAATTAATTGTAATATTATGCAGGAACAGGTACACATTTACACCATCCAGATAAGAAGTGATGGTAGTATTGCACAGGGTGTGGTAAACAGCTATACAGTACTAGTAAGGTAGCTAGTATAAATATTTAAAGAAACTCTGCAAGAATTATGTTGCAAAACTGGAATAAACCCAGATATCCCACTGTGAAGGAATGGACTGAGGAAATGATTAAGATTTCATCATATAAACACATGTTGGGAAGAATTAACAGTGAGGGAAAAGTGCAAGATGCATGGGATCAATTTTGGTTGTATGTTAATTTAAACTTAAATTAGAACTTCTTTCTGTCTCTAAATTTTATTTGTTTTCCTGTCATGGGATGGCTGTGTAAATATGCTGTACTGTATCTGCTCTGTGATATGCTGTGCTGCTTTGTAAAATAATCATAAATAATAATAAAAATTTGAATTTAAAAAAAGAAACTCTGAAGTTTACCTGGGAACTGCCCTTTTGCAAACACTGAGATATCAAACACTTCTTGAAAAGATGCATTCTATTATGAGGGATTTTCACCCCATAGATGAAAAGACGGAATTTTCTTAAGCATCTTGGTGCTATTTAGGGTGTCTTTCTAAATATTCAGTTTGGGTATTTGGTACCTAATATGCCATATACCAAATTTGGCCTAAAGTGCTTAGTAATAGTTCAATACTGCAGCTGTATTCCAATGTTCCCTGGGTTTTGGCAGTTTCATTCTGGACAACGGCATGAATTATGGACTTTGTTTCAAATAATATTATATAATCCCATTGTGCATTACCAGAAGAAAGCTGGAGTTAATTCTATCTTTGCCACTAGGCCAATAATCTGTTACAAGCAATTCAGTCAAGCATTGTAAAATCTGTTCTGGATTTACACCCCCACATACTAAAGCAATTGTAAGACCTCCCCTCTCATATAAACCCCTCATCTTTCTCCCTACCATCTCCCTTAGCCAATCCTCCTCCAGAGCCAACCACTGGAAGCAAATGACGTGGATATTCCTTCTGAACACAGTGAAAGAGTTGGCAAAGGCCTTTGCATTGCAGTGCAAGTAAAAACTTTAAATGTTCCAACAGAATTGTTAAAACAGCATTTCTTTTTGCACTACTGTACTTTGCCCCATTCTGTTCTGGTGTTTGTTGCAGTATTTATTGCTGTATTTATTATTTTGATATGAACTGTTAACTCTGTGAGCTTCATGCAAGCACAAAATTTCATTGTACCCTGGTGTATCTGACATTAAACTGAATCTGAAAATGAATTTGGATCTGAGTTGTCAGAGTCACACAGCCTGGAAACAGATCCTTCAGCCATTGATCACCAAGTACCCATTTACACTCATCCCATTTTAATTTCCCCACTTTCACATTAATTCCCTCAAGTTCTTTCATGCAGAATTGTGTTTGAGACAATTTAGAATGGCCAGTTAACCTGCAGATGCACACATCTTTGTGCTCTCAGAGATAACAGATCACCAAGAGAAAACCTATGGAAGCACAAGGGTTCTCCACATGGACAACAGTTGGAATTGAACTAGAGTCTCCAATAGCAGCTCCACTCGCTGTGCCAATGCACTGCCCTTTCTTTGTGAGTTGCAGAGGAGGAGCACAAGTGTCCAGTTCATTTCCTGCATCACCACAGTTGGTGTTAAAGCAGGGGTCCCCAAATTTTTTTGCACCGTGGACGGGTTTAATATTGACAATATTCTTGCACACCGGCCGACTAGGGGGGTGGGTGTTAATCACAACCAGAATATAGGTGATAAGTCAACTATAAGTCACTTATTAGTGGCTAATACACTCAATTTTGTTTCTAAAAGGGTTTATCTAATGAATTTAATATTAAACACACATGAATATAGTGATAAGTCAATTATAAGTCATAAGGGGGTTCCTTATGTCCAGTCTATTCCACAATTTAGTTTTCGTTGCATTCATTGCAGAAAACCCCGCTTCACAGAGATATGATGTTGAAAATGGAAGCAACATTTTCAGTGCTTTCGAGGCTATCTCAGGATATTCAGCTTTGACTTTGATTCAGAATGTCGGCAGAGATGTTATGTCAAACATACTTCTCAGCCTGCCATCATTTGCAAGCTCGAGGAGTTGATCTTCTTCCCGCGCTGATATGGATAATTCACCGGGGACATTCACAAATGGGTCATGGACCCATTCCTTTGCACGTCTTGGGTCATTTGCAGTTGGGAAGTAACGCTCAAATTCTGTCGACAGTGAAGATAGGTGTTCGTGCACCAGCTGTGAGCCTCAGTCTCTCCCAAAATCCAGCTAATGCTGGGAACATGTCAAATATGCCCCTGTCCACTCGCCGTCCCCACAGTTCCAGTTTTGGCTGTGAAAGCAGCCAACTTGAAGACAGTTGTCATTCTCCCCTGAAGTGACAAATTGAGTTCATTGAGCAGGTTGAAGATGTCACACAGATAAGCGAGTTTTGCTATCCACTCCTCGTCACTGAAGTGTGCTGCCAGTGGTGACTTTTTTCCTGAAAGAAATCTTTGTAGCTGCTCTCTTAACTCAAAAACCCTGGCCAGGGCTCTCCCCCTTAATAGCCACCTGACTTCAGTGTGTAAGAGAAGGCGTTTGTGCTCTGCATCCATTTCCTCACAAAGCTGCTCAAACAGACGTGAGTTAAGGGCTTTTGCTTTGTGTGATTGATAACTTCAACAATGTCACTCAGTACGCTGTTAAGATCAGGTGACATTTTTCAGGTAGCCAGCATTTCCCTGTGTGACGCAGTGTGTAGACTGGCATTCAGGAGTGACCTCTTTGACTTGGATAGTGAAACCAGACTCACTAATCTGTTGCAACAGCTGTGCTTCGATGTCCTCCGCTATGTCATCGATTCTCCTTGAAACTGTGGTAGCTGAAAGAGAAACCTGTGCTATCTTGTTAGCTGCAGCTTCTCCCAACAGTTCACAGCACGTGTCCTGGCAGCAGGCAGAATCAATTCTTCACCGACAGTGAAAGGTTTCTTAGCCTTAGCAATACGGCTAGCCACTAAGTACGATGCTCTCAGAGCAGCAGCATTTGTGGAGCTGGTGGCTCTCAGCACTTGCTTCTGTCCCGCTTGCTCACGTTTTTTCCGCTCAAAAAACTCAACGGGTTTGTCTTTAAGTGCAGGGTGCTTGGACTCAAGGTGCCGAAGCAGTTTTGAGGGTTTCATTGCCTCATTAGACAGCTTGTCTCCACATATCACACACAAGGAGCTTGGACCGTGCGAGTCACCGGTCACAATAAAGCCATATTTTATGTACGACTCGTCATATTTTCTGTTGAAGGAAGCTTTCTTTTTTTTGCAGTCTCAGCCTCAGCTGTCTCTGCATTATCATCACTGTTAGGCCTTTTATGTCCCCTGCCATCTCTTCCAAAGAAACTCTCAAGCAACATTTGTTTTTGACTCATTGAGTAATTGTAGGTTAATGACCGACTGATGACCTCGCGTGCATTCAAGTTCAACTGTGGGTGTCACAGGGAATAAGGAAAGGTGCAACTGACTCATATCGTTTCCTCATGGCCCGGTAGCACATGCTTTGTGGCCCGGTGGTTGGGGACCACTGTGTTAAAGAATCAACCAAAATCAAACCAACAATTACTACAGAGAAGGAACCAGCATTCCAAAGCACAAGATTCGCAGCTAACACACTATACATTGAGGGGCAGCTCAATGTCAGAGGCATCATCTTTGAGGTGAGATATTAAACAATCAATTCTCTCAAGTAGCATTTAAAGACCCATAATATATCACGGGAGAAAAAAATAAACTTTCTTGCAAATATTTATTCCTCAACTATTTTCACTAAAGCAGATTACATGATCATTGATATATTGATGGCAGTGTTTATTGTACACGGATTAGATACAGCAATGTCTTTACTACAATAGTGACCAAAGTTCAAATACAATTATATAATTGTAGCCTATCAGTTTAAATTTCCTATTCAACAGAGTATCTATTTTTGCCAAATCAAGATGACTGTAACAAAATTCAAGTCAATCCTTCTCCCTTGCAAATGATTAAATATAAGCTAAACTCAATCATTACAACCCAGTGGGGAAGTCAATTAGCGGAACACAGAGCATTCTTTCTGGACCGACTCAGCCCTCCAAAGGCATTTCACAATCCAAATTCACAAATGCAATTTTTTCAGGAAGAGAGCCAGCTTCAGTTGGGGTCATGGAAAGTTCACAGTGTTTCATTTGAAGCAAAGTTAGCATTTCCTCTGGTGAAGTATGGGTGTGCTGACTAGTGAATGAGTTAAAATGAAACTGAAGTGGTCAGACTAAATAAGATTGAAAATGAATGAAATATCTTTACTGTAAAGCAATTTATATTTCATACAGAAGAAATGCTCTTATAAATGATCAGAAATTGCCTGCTAGAAGTAAGTAAGTAATTGCTCAGCAGTCTTCTGCAAACAAATTACAACATAAGGATTGGGTTTGGACTTAGTATTTTAATTCTATGTTCAATTGTTTTTCCTTTAATCAATGGTTATGACAAGCCACAAGGCATCACTTGAAGTTCAAAGATGACAGCTGATCTCCAGAGCAATTACTGTCTGAAATTTTCAACTCTACAGTTGTAAACAAGTGCTTAATGCACCAGACAGGTGGAAGCTCTAGAAGGCAAAGAGTCTGTCTTTAACCATAGAAATACATAAAACGGAAGTTGAAAGAGTTAAACGAGATAACTGCTCAGCAACCTTTGTGACATATTTATTTGGCTGAGGTCACTTTTCCTCCCAATGTTGGCCCATTCTATTATCTATCACCAGAAAAAAAGCAATAAAAACTTCCTGTTAACATGAACTGGCACAGCAATACAACAGGGACTTGAGTACAGTACTAAGCATATGCGCTGGGAAATTCCAGCAAAATAACTTATGATTTGAGAACCAGCTGCTCTTGCTGTACGTATACAGGGACAGGGTGAGAATGGAAGTAGATGAAAGGAAGGTATAAGGGAAAGGAAGGTATAAGGGAAAGGAAGCAAAATAAATTACCCTCTGCAATCTATCTCCAAATAAATAAATGATGCACTTTCCATTCTGTATTAAATGAGTTGTAAAAGACATATTTCTTGTTGCCTGAACAATAGGAGGTAGTTTCCATTTTTGTTACTCGCTAACAGACTCTATAACTGTGATATTTTAGGATGAGAGCAGGAACCATAGCCTGGAAATCTGAAGGTACAAGTATCTTTAAACGTCATGGTATTTTAACACCATGTGCCAAGAGTTTTAGTTCCCACAGATTTGCAGAAAAATAGATGAATTGACTATAACTACATATTCAGTAAAGAAAGCTTCAGAAAAATAAGACAGTCCCAAAGTACATAAGTGAACTGGCAATTGATGGATGCAGGAGGATATCGTGAGGGCAGCATTGATTACACAGTGGTTGTCAGGTGACTACAGAGGTCAAGATAATATTTGTGGGGTCTTAGAAGGTTGGGGATCATGAGGGCTTTTGAAGTCAGGAATTTTCGGGATAGTCAAAAGAATCCAGGTGATATTATGGGGACTATAGGAGATTCAGGTAAAGTATGGGATGGGATAGTAAATTTGCCAATGACACAAATGTTGGGGATGTTGTGGATAGCGTGGAGGGCTGTCAAAGATTACAGTGGGACATCAATAGGATGCAAAACTGGGCTGAGAAGTGGCAGATGGAGTTCAACCCAAATAAGTGTGAGGTGGTTCATTTTGGTAGGTCAAATATGATGGCAGAATATAGTAATGGTAAGACTTTTGGCACTGTGGAGGATCAGAGGGATCTTGGGGTCCAAGTCCATAGGACACTCAAAGCTGCTGCGCAAGTTGACTGTGTGCTTAAGAAAGCATACAGTGCATTGGGCTTCAACCGTGGGATTGAGTTCAAGAACTGAGAGGTAATGTTAACAGCTATATAACATTAGCTGGTCAGACCCCACTTGGAGTACTGTGCTTAGTTCTGGTCACCTCACTACAGGAAGGATGTGGAAACTATGGAAAGGGTGCAGAGGAGATTTACAAGGATGTTGCCTGGATTGGGGAGCATGCCTTATGAGAATAGGTTGAGTGAACTCGGCCTTTTCTCCTTGGAGCGATGGAGGATGAGAGGTGACCTGATAGAGGTGTACAAGATAATGAGAGGCATTGATCATGTGGATAGTCAGGGGCTTTTCCCAGGGCTGAAATTGCTAACATGAGAGGGCAAAGTTTTAAGGTGCTTGGAAGTAGGTAGAGAGCGAATGTCAGGGGTAAGTTTTTTTACCCAGAGTAATGAGTGCGTGGAGTGGGCTGCCGGCGAATGTGGTGGAGGAGGATACAATAGGGTCTTTTAAGAGACTCCTGGATAGGTACATGGAGCTTAGAAAAATAGAGGGCGATGAATAACCCTAGATAATTTCTGAAGTAAATACATGTTCAGCACAGCATTGTGGGCCGAAAGGCCTGTCTTGCGCTGTAGGTTTTCTATGTTTCTATTTTTCTATATGGTAGTCAATAGGTGAAATGGATGGTCACACTGATCATGATGAGTTGCACTGAAAGGTGGAGGGCATCAGGCTGATCTGGGAGATTGCAGCGAGCAAAGGATTAAGCCGAATAGTGAAGGGTGAGGGTGAGGGTCATGATGCTTGCAAAGAATTTATGTTAAATGTTTATAACTCAGTGGTTTGGCACTAAGTGGCTGTTGTATCATTCTGTCGAAAAAGAGTCAAGGCTTTAGGGTGTGGTGTATGCCGAGGAGATTTACAAGTTTGGTAGTAGGGATGTAGGTTTTCAGAACTTTCCTCACTTTAGAGCAGAGCCTGAGCCAGCTCATGGAAGTAACTACCCAACTGGCCACTGTTTTGGACCTGCGTCCTGTATCCTCTCCAGATCCTTCTGAAAGATATCAGGGAATCTGCTTCCACTACCCTTTCTGATAGCTCATTCCACTTCACAATAATTTGCTTTTAAAATAATTTCTCTTCACAGCTTGCTCTGGTAAGATGCTGGTGCACTTGGACACAGTGACCTCTCCAGGGCCAACCATAGGTGATTTTGTCCTTTTTAAATGTTGTTTTTATGATCGCAAAACACTGCTGGACATTAAGAACCGCAAGTACTGCAGGTCTACCCCGTCAGCGAGTTCCTCGATGGCAGAGGGGCTGGACTCGGTATGGACCGTGTCACTGCCTGCTGCGGAGAGGCAGTCGGTGCGCAAAGGTGACGTTCTGTCTAAAGGCAAGTGATTGTCTCGGATGTTTTTCTTGTGATCGCAAGACTCCATTGGACATTGGTGATGTCAAATACTGCGAGTCCGGTTCACTGGTTAATTGGTGACACCGAGGAAAAGGGAGCCACACAGCCTTGGTTGTAGTGAAGACCAGGCCTCAGGTCATGGGCTTGCTTGTTGCAGCAATCCAGGAGGGGAGACACAGGAGTAGTGTGGCATGTCTTCTATGCCAGGTTTACGTCTGGACTCTCCCATTGGCGCTGCTTTCCAGTGTTTGGCTGGTGGAAGACAAGCTGGATTGCATGCATGCATATGTTTGTCTGAGGACTGCTTATTCTTGTCAGCAATACCCATGCACCATCAATGCACTGGATGTGTCACTCAGGGACTCTGACTACAGGTTTCCCCCGCCATCCGAAGGTAGAGCTTTCCTATGAAACGGTTCGTAAGCCGAAATGTCGTAAAGCGAAGAAGCAATTACCACTTATTTATACGGGAAAATTTTGTGAGCGTTCACAGACCCAAAAATAACCTACCAAATCATGCCAAATAACACATAAAACCTAAAATAACGGTAACATATAGTAAAAGCAGGAATGATATGATAAATACACAGCCTATACAAAGTAGAAATACTTTTCCACAATCATTACTGAACTGTTCTCCGTAGTGAAAATCTCATGCAAGCACCGTCGGCAGAAAATCTCACGCAAGCGCCATCGGCAAAAACACTCTCTCCAGTAACCTTTAGGCTATGAAGTTGCCAAATCATACCAAATAACACGTAAAAATACACAGCCGATATAAAGTAGAAATAATGTATGTACAGCGTAGTATCACTTACCGGAATCGGGACAGCACAGAGCAAACTGATGATAGTGTGTTAGGCTGGGTTGTCGCAGGTTGGGTGGTGCAGTGGCCCCCACCCTCTGGGCCACCAACCGATACATTGTCGCGAAGCACGCAGGGGTGCAGCGGTAGCCGGGAGGCATGCAGCACATCTTTAAGAAAAAAGCCGAAATAAACATGCTAATTAATTACGTGCCGCCCGACACGTAATTGTCGGCCCAGTGCCAATTGCTGATTGCATTGCCTCTGATCTGGGCCGACAATTACGTGTGGGGCGGCACCTAATTAATTAGCATGTTTATTTCAGCTTTATTCTTAAAGAAGTGCTGTGTGCCTCCCAGCTACTGCTGCATTCTCCGCGAATCGGTACAGTATCTGCCCGCGGCCTGGGTGTTGGGGTGGTGGGACACTGGGGTGTCATCTCGTCGTCTGTTTCCATTAGAGCAAGCAGCTCATCTTCTCCTATGACTGCCTCTCTCGATGTCAAAGGTCGAGGTTCGTCGTCTGCTGTGGCTGATGTGGAAGACTTGCTTGACTGCTGAGCCTCGCGCATTTTTCTATCATACAGTTCTTTGTAAGGACTCAAAGAATCTTGCAAATATCCCCTAAACCTACGTACCCTTTCAAAATTAAAGTTGTACTTTATCATTACTCATTCGGTTTCGATTGTTATCCTTTCCTCTTCCAATTGCATCAGCTCTTCATCTATCAGTTCTTGGTCATGGGATGCCAAAACCTCTTCAACATCATCTTGTCAGTTTCCGCAAGCCAAACTCACCTTGTCCTTGCTTCGTTCACCACAATCGAAACACTTAATTATGACTAGTTTTACGCTAAGTGTAACACCCTTATGAGCTCTTTCAGGCTTTTCCGACACCATAGAACTCATCTTGTAAACGACTGCTCACAGGCTCGTGTTAAAGCAATGCTGGCAAGAATGCCATTCCAAATCTGGGGAGAGCGGCTGCTTTTTATTACGAGCTGATTTTTTTCGCGCGCTGAATCTTTTATCACGCGCTGAATTTTTTCGTAACAGTGAAAACATCTTCTGAAAGCGAAAACAGGGTACTAATGCAGGTCTTTCGTAACAGTGAGGTTTCGTAAAGCGAACGTTCGAAAAGTGGGGGGCACCTGTATATATACAGTACTGTGCAAAAGTTTTAGGCACACGTAAAAAATTCTGTAAAGCAAAGATGCCTTCAAAAGTAATTAAACTAAAAGTTTCTAATTATCAAAATAATACTATAAAGAACAATAAACAGTAAAAAACTAAATCAAATCAATATCTGCCGTTAAAACTGCATCAATTGTCTTAGGTACACTGTTGTGTCATTTTATAAGAAAATTGGCTGGTAGGTTGTTCCGTGCATCTTGGAGAACTTGCCACAGCTCTTCTGCAGTCCTTGGCTGTTTTGCTGCTTCTGTCTCTTCAGTTAATCCCAGAGAGCCTCGATGAAGTTGAGATCAGGGCTCTGTGAAGGTCATACCATCTCAAACTATATAAAAAATCTTGGGTGCCTAAGACTTTTGCAGAGTATTGTATTTTTTGTGTGACTGTATATTATATGTGCTATTTGTGCTTTGTGCTGTGTACGATTGTTGTTACTGTGTTTTGCACCTTGGTCTTGAAGGAGTGCTGTTTTGCTTGGCTGTATTCATGTATGGTTGAATGATAATTAAATTTGAATTTAAACTTCGTTTGCAAATTACAAATCTCTGACAGTTGATTATAAACAACTATCACTGGATTCAATTTCTCTGTGTTAATTCTATCATATTCAATCCTTTCTTTGAACATGGTGACTAGCTCTTCTTTTAGCTTTCTTCACCGAAAGAAGAAAAATTTTGTTTTCTTCATTCACTCCACAGAACTAAAGTTCTGCATTCATTGCATAATTATGGTCACTTTCTTCTCTAACCTCTCCAAGGACATGACGTACGGAGCCTGAAAACGGTGGGTTTCACGCTGCGGAGTCCAGTGGCTGTTAGCGAGGGGCTAACGAGTCGTAATTCCAGAGACGCCCAGTAAAAAGGGGTTTCACTTGAATATGGATGTGGGATTGCAATTACGCCATCCCATTATTGTATTATGGATAACAATTTATTTTAGTGGCTTTCTGCCAACAGATGGAGAGACATGGAAAGGCACCTGTATCTCCAGGAGGCAAGGAACCAATCAGATATACTGTCACTGACATAAGTCATGAAATTCGTTGTTTTGTGGCAACAGTATAGGGATAACGAATTACTAAAGGTTTCGATAAAATATTTTAAAAAATGAGAAAAAAAATACCCAGAGAGTGGCCTTGAACTGTTCAGAAATCTGATGGCAGAGGAGAAAAAAGCTTGAGTTCGGGTCAATGTTGAGTTTGGGTCTTCAGTCTCCTGTACCTCCTTCCTGATGGTAGTAATGAGAAGATGACATGTCCTGGATGGTGAGGGTACTTAATGATGGATGCCACCTTTCTGAGGCATCGTCTTTTGAAGTTGTACTTGAGGACGGGCAGGCTTATGCCCGTGATGGAGCAGATAGAGTCTACAACCCCCTGAAACTTCTTATGATCCAATACATAGGTGCTTCCATACTGGGCAGTGACACAACCAGTCATAATCCTCCCCACCGTACATCTGAAGAAGTTTGCTGGAGGCGTCGGTGACATACCATGTCTCCTCAGACTCCCAGTGAAGTATAGCCGCTGACACACCTTGTTCCTAATTGCACTAATTTGTTGAGTGCAGGATAGACCTTCAGAAATATCGACCCTGGAACCTAAAGCTGCTCACTCTTTCCACCACTGACGCCTCGATAAGGAGTGGTTTGTGTTCCCCTGACTTCCCCTTTCTGAAGACTACAATAAATGACTTGACCCTGCCGATGCTGAGTGTAAGGTTGTTGTTGCTACACCACTTAACCAGCTACACATCATGAGTGTAGAGAGAGTAAACAGTAGGCTAAATACACATCCTTTAAGTGTTCCTGTGGTTGATCTGTCAGGAAGGAAGGGATGTTATCGCTAATCTGTACTGACTGTGGTCTGTCATGAGAAATTCAAGAATCTAGTGGTGGAGGGAGGCAAAGAGGCTCAATTTTTGTAGCTTGTTGATTAGAAGTAAAGCAGCCAGATGAAGGTATTGAAGTTATCCAGGTGGTCCAAAGCCTAGTAGAGATCTTGTGAGATTGCATCCACTTTGGACCTGTTGTGGCTGTAGGCAAATTGCTGTGCGTCCAGGTCCTTGATCAGGCAGGCGTTAATTCTGGCCATCAGCAGCCTCTCAACGTATCTCATCACTGTAGCTGTGGGTGCTGCCGGATGATAGTTGTTGTGCCAACTCGCCCTGCTCTTTTCGGGCACTGCTATGATTGATGCACTTTTGAGAGCAGATGGGAACCTATGACTGCAGCAGTGGCAGAGTAGAGATGCCCTTGAACATTCCAGCCAGTTGGTTGGCACAGGCTTTCAGTACCCTGTCAGGTACACCATTGGATCCTGACACCTTTTGAGGGTTCACCCTCTTGAAGGATATTCTGACATGGCCCAGAGATCATATGCTGTCCAGAGGTCAGATACTTTCAGGATTCCAAAGGTCTATTTCCCACTTCCATTCAACTCTGCTTCCTACTCCCATTCAGATATGTCCATACATGGCCTCCTCTACTGCCATGAGAGGCTAAACTCAGGTTGGAGGAGCAACACCTCATATACCGTCTAGGTAGTCTCCAGTCCTTTGGTATGAACATAGAATTCTCCAACTTCCGGTAATTCCCTCCCCCTCCCTTCCCCTATCCCTATGTCACTCTGCCCCCTCCCCCAGCTGCCTATCACCACCCTCATGGTTCCGCTTCCTTCTACTACCCATTGTGTTTTCCCCTATTCCTTCTTCACCTTTCCTGCCTATCACCTCCCTGCTTCCCCTCCCCCACCCCTTTATCTTTCCCCTTACTGGTTTTTCACCTGGAACCCACCAGCCTTCTCCTCCCCACCCTCCCCCCACCTTCTTTATAGGGACTCTGCCCCTTCCCTCTACAGTCCTGATGAAGGGTTCCGGCCCGAAACGTCGACCAATCTTTTCCATGGATGCTGCCCGACCTGCTGGGTTCCTCCAGCGTGTTGTGAGTGTTGCTTTGACCCCAGCATCTGCAGATTATTTTGTGTTTAGAATTCCAAAGGTGTAGATTTATTCTCTCTTTCAAAGTGTGCATGCAAAGGATGAAATTCAAAGGATGAACCAGTTATGTTGTTAGGTCTTGCCTTGTAGGAAATAATGGTGTAAGGGGTTTCTTCTTTTATGTTACTGCGTATGTTCATCAAAATGGCTTCTTTATGATAAATGCTGAGAAGGTTCTCTCACTACAGTTTGTTTGGGTTATCTCATTGACAAGAGAGTGAATGAACCAATGGGTGTCCATGTTATTCTTTTTTGGGGTGATATGCTATCTCATATGGCTGGGAAACAGGGGCTTTGGTAGGGAGTTGGAGGAGAGACCGGGAGGAAGCTGGACATGCTGGGAGCGCTCTAGTTGATCACTTTGGATGGTCTCAAGCTGCGAGTCGAGGGGGTCAGAGTGGGTTGCAGGGTGAAGAAAGACGGTCCCGAGCTCCAACTGTGTGCACGAAGAAATTGAACTTTGATAAGTCTGGCGCCTTTTTCATTCCCTTTTATATTGTACCTCTATTAATATCATAGTCCTAGTAAGATATATAAAGTGTAATTTGTAAAATGTACATTGTGTGCTGGCTGATGACTGATGACTGATGTTTGAAGCTGAATCAGGTGGCATTGCACAGCAACCTACGTAACCGGGAGACAAGGTTGGGTGGCGGATGGGGTTTCCCCTAGATAAATATCAGCCAATATAGCTGAGCGTTACAATGGCATGCAAACTTTGCCACAGCAGATGTGCATCTGCTTGTCTGTAATTTCACAAGGAACTGCCTTTTTGCTGTCACAATGGCCTTCTGTAGGTTGTACCTGAACTTCTTGTAGGTTCTTGGATTACTGGCCCCAAGCTAACTATGAATCTCTGGTTCAACCGTGGTATCAGAGATATTCTTAGGAAGCAGGGGTCCATGGCAGGATTAACATTTAGAGACTCAGAGTCATAGAACATAGATGCAGGCCCTACTGACTCCTCGGTGCCCTACTGCTCACCTTGTTAGTTCTACCCTGGTTTGTCCTACCAAAGTGTATTACCTTACACTTATCTGCATTAAGTTCCGCCTGTCATTTTTCAGCCCAACCTTCCAGCTGGTCCAGATCCTGATACAAACTTTGACGGTCTTCCTCACTATACACTACACTCCCAATCTTGGTGTCATCAGCAAATTTGCTGATCTAGTTTACCACATTATCATCCAGATGGTTGATATAGATGACGAACAACAATGGACCCAGCACTGATCCCTACCTTGCAGCACACCACTAGTTACAGGTCTCCAATCAGTGAAACAACCATCTACTACCACTCTCTGGCTTCTCCTGTGAAGCCGATGTCTAATCCAATTCACTACCTCATCCTGAATGCCAAGCAACTGTATCTTTTTGACCAACCTCCAATGCAGGATCTTGTCAAAGGGCTTGCAAAAGTCCACGTGGATAACATCCTCTGTTTGTCTTCATTAACTTTCCTGGTAACTTCCTGGAAAACCCTATTAGATTAGTTTGACACAACCTACTGCACATAAAGCCATTTTGACTGTCACTAATTAGTCTCTGTTTATCCAAATATTCATGCATCCAGTCCCTTAGAATACCTAACAATAACCTACCCACTACTGATGTCAGGCTCACTAGCCTGTAATTTCCTGTCTTATTCTTAGAGCCTTTCTTAAACAATGGATCAACATTACCTATTCTCCTACGAATGTATCAAGGAAAACACTAAAGTGCAAAACCCTAATCCTGAAGGCTTAGTGGAGCCACACTCCATTGTATCCCTATGGTTCGAGGGTATTTATGCTAGAGCCATACTTGACACATGCTCTCAGGTTACTCTGCTGTGCAGATCCTTCTACAACCTGTATTTGACACATTTACCATTGACACCACTCAGTGCTCTAGAGCTTCGGGGCCTTAGTACTGATGACTACCGGTATGATGGTTACCTGTCGTTGAAGCTGGAGTTTTTGGAGGCAGATGTGGGAATAGCTGAGGTTCTTGATATGTTAGGCTAGTGGGAGCCTGCAAGGAGAGAATTGGAGAGAGCTTTCTGAAAACCTTGTCTGTTCAGAGTTGTTTTTGAGGAAGTGCAAGCCCATCCTAGGCTGGATGATGAGCACAAAGGAGGAACTGTGTGGTACACCCAGTCCGAATCTGTTGTGTCACGGCCTGGGGAAGTAGCTAGAGTGATGGGAAACCCCAAATTTCCCGGAATGCCTGATGCCAAGGCCCTCCTGGTGGATGCTCCAGAAGACATGAAGAGGAGTCAGGCTTACCTGCTGGGCTACTGGTGAGGCCTGAACTGCAGAAGCCGTCAGCTGTACAGGTAAACAGGATGACAGTGATTGTCAGGAGCACATCGGAGAGGGAGGTCACCCTCAGGTGGGGAATGCCGATGGCACATCTTTTTCCGGTGACTTTAATGTCTAGTTTTCCTGTGTGAAAAGCAGGAGAGAGACCAGCTCCTGGAAAGGGAAAGTTGACAACCAAGTCATCCAACTTTGGTGACTCCCCGGTACCTGGAGGTTGGAAAAAGACACTGATGGAGAAGATGTTGGAGTTCGAAGATGTTAGAGTTTTTTCTACTGAGGAGTTTGATGTGGGTTGTTCCAAGAGCACTTGCCACGCCTTCCGAGTGACAGAGGACACCCTTTTCAGAGAAAGGTCTCGTCGATTAGCACCCGCAGAGGTGAAAGACGTTTGGTAGCATCTGCTGAAGCTGAAGGAAGCTGATATTATCACTGAGTCCAGTTCCTATGCGTCCGCCATAGTGGTGGTGAGGAAGAAGAATGGGAAGGTACGAATGTGAGTTGACTATCAGACACTGAACAGATGCATAGTCTCCGACAAGTATATGTTCTGCAGATCGAGGACATGCTGGCCTGCCTGAGTGGAGCGAAGTGGTTTAGTGTGCTGGACCTAAGGAGTGGGGTCAGATACCCATGAGTGAGGCTGGCAAAGAGAAGACAACATTCATATGTCCACTTGGATTCTTTCAGTTTGAAAGGATACCCCAGGGAATATCAGGAGCACCTGCTACTTTCCAGCGTGTCCTGGAGAAAACGGTGGGGGGTATGAACTTGCTTGAGGTATTGGTGTACTTGGATGATCTCGTAGTGTTTGGGTCAGGTCCACCCTGGAAGAGCACGAGGTGAGGTTACTGAAGGTGCTAGGTCGCCTGAAAGCTGAAGGGTTAAAACTGTCACTGGACAAGTGCTGGTTCAGCAAGACATCTGTCAACTATGTTGGGCACATAGTCTCATGGGATGTAGTAGCTATGGATCTGTCTAAGATAGAGGCAGTGACCACATTGCCAAGACCCAAAGATGTGAGTGCTCTACGCTCGTTCCTTGGATTATGTGGGTACATAGATCTGATCACTTCATGAAGTTCGTGAAGGACTACTCCAAAGTGAGTTACCCTTTGAATCAGCTTCTGTGCAGTTACCCTCCTGTGGAGGAGAAAGGGAGGAGAACAGAAGGAGAAGAAGGTAGTTTACCTTACTCCCTTGGAGCCTTTTGGAGCAAGATGGGACCCAAAATGTGAAGAGGCCTTTCAGTTGCTGAAGCAGCTGCTGACGAAAGCACCTGTGTTGGCATTTGCAAATCCCCCAATTGCTATATGTATTGCATACAGATGCCAGCCGAGAGTTCTATATCAGGATCAGGGCACAGGGTTGAGATTGTCGCTTTGTCAGCCTGAGTCTGTCACCCTTCAAGCGAAACTACCCCACACACAGATTAGAGTTTTTGGCATTTAAATGGGCTGTGGTGGATAAGTTATGTGATTATCTATATGGTGCTAAATTCAAGGTGAGGACTGACAACAATCCATTGACTTATATCCTGACCTTGGCAAAATTGGACAGCGGCATTGTCTGCCTATGATTTCAGCCTGAAGTACCAGCCTGGGAGCCGGAACATTGATGCGGATGTTTTGTCCCAATGTGCGCATGAAGAATTGGAACTGGATGGAGAGTGGGAGAGCATTCCTGCATCTGAAGCTAAAGCAATGTGCCAGAAATCATAGGCTGGTCCGGGGCAGGACAGAGCTGTGGATTATCTGGGAGCTTCTGGCTGTGCCATTCCACAAGCTTACTGCAATTTGACTGCTCTGAATATGAAACAGTTGCCTGCGTTGAGTCCTGGGGAAGTAGGCACCGCTCAGTGAGATGACCCTCGTATAGGTACCGTTTGGTTAGCTGTCGCAGAAGGGATATGGCCCAAGTTGAAAAGACGAAACACCCTGCCATATCTCTGCTGCTGAGAGAATGGAACAAACTGGAGCTGAGGAACCAGGTTCTATACTGGGTCATGTCTCCTACAGACAGGCCTCGGCCTGAAGAAGTACCTGGTTCTGCCTGAGAAGCATTGGAGGATTGTGCTGAAGTCAGTTCATGGTGATTCTGGTCATTTGGGGATTGACAAGACCTATGGATTGGTCTGAGATTGGTTCTATTGGCCCCGAATGAAGCCCAAGGTCGAAGAGTACCGTAAGTTGTGCATTCAATGTATTCGGAGGAAGATGCTGCCTATTAGTACTACTCCTTTATCTCATTTACAGAGTGCTTGATCTAGTATATATGGATTTCCTCTCCATAGAGCCTGATTCCAGCAACACAGTGAATGTTTTGGTTATTACTGATCACTGCACTAGACATACTCAAGCTTTCCCTACAAAGGATCAGAGGGTGTTCACTGTGGCCAAAGTGTTACAGGAAAAGTATTTTGTTCATTATAGCCTTCCCAGATGGATACATAATGATCAGAGTAGGCTCATCTATGAGTTACTGAGCATGCTTAGAGTCGAGAAGTTGAGGACTATGCCTTATTATCCTCAAGGTGATCCCTAGCCTGAGAGGTTCAACCGGATATTGCTAGACATGCTCAGAACCCTGGAGATCAACAAGAAGAACAAATGGAGTCGGCATATTGGGCACCTGGTCCACTGCTACAACTGTACACAGAATGAAGCTACTAGATACTCGCCATACTATTTGATTGGGCATGAAGTAAGGTTGCCTGTAGACCTCTGTTCTTGGGACTGATGGGGAAGACTTGTCACAGAAGACCTATCTTAAATATGTGTCTGACATGAGGAGGGAATCGCAAGAGGTGTATAAACTAGCAGAGGTCTCTGTTGCCAAGCAGAATCAAGGAAATAAGAGGAGTAACGATCAAAAGATTAGGTTCTCCCAACTGATGCCTGGAGACAGAACTTGGGGCTACCAGGGAAGCATAAGGTGGCTGACCACAGGGTGGTTACGCTTTACACAATGGAGAGTCAGATGCCAAACATGCCAGCTTTTCATGTGAAGCCAGAAGACTGGAATGGACCTGTCAAATTTCTCCATCGGAACTACCTTTTATCTCTGGGACAAGAGGTACATGTCGAATCCAGAGCCTGACATGGACCCTACACCTAGTTGGAGGACTCTGCGGTGACATGGGAGAGCAGAAAGACAACCAATGGAGAAAGCTGAAGGGGACTCAACCACTGAATGTTGTACAGACTCAGAGGATGAAGAAATGGGGGTGTGGTATATGATCTTGCCCCACAACCTCTCCACTATCTGCTCTGGCGCTCTAGTTCCCATCACTCTGCACCTCTGGTTTAAATGTTCCTGTGCAGCAGTAGCAAGCCTTCCTAATAGGATATCAGTCACCTTTCAGTTCAGGTCAAACTGTCCTATTTGTACGGTTCCCACCTTCCCTGAAGCAGAGCCCAATGATCCAAAAATCTGAACTCCCTCCTCCACCTTGTCCCATGCTAACCTGTATGATCATCCTATTTCTGGCCTCAGTAGCATGTGGTAAGTGTAGTAATCCTAAGATCACAACCCTGGAATTCTTGTCCTTTAAATTAGCACCTAACTCCCTGAACTCACTTTGCAGGACCTCATTACCCTTTATACCCACGTCATTGGTATCACTGTAGACCACAACTTCTGGCTGTTCACCCTTCCACTTAAGAATGTTCTGGACTCGATCCTAGACGTCCATGACCTGGTCGCCAGGAAGCAACATACCATCCCGGAATATTGTTCTCGTCCACAGAGCCTCCAGTTTGTTCCCCTAACCAATGAATCCCCTATATGTACAGCTCATTTGTTTTCCCTTCCTTCCCTTCTGAGCCACTGAGCCAGATTCAGTGCTGGACACGTGATCGCTGTGGCTTTCTTCTGCTAGGTCATCTGCTCTAACAGAAACCCAAAGTGGTGTACCTGTTATTGGGGGGGTGGGGGTGTACTCTGCACTGGCTGCCTATCTCCTTTCCTCGCCTGACAGTCACCCAGTTACCTGCATCCTGCACCTTGTGCGTATCCAGCTCCACGTATCCCTCAGCCTCCAGAATGATCCAGAGTTTATCCAGCTCCAGCCTCAGTTACTTAGAAGCTGCAGCTGGATGCACTTCTTACAGGTATAGTCATCAGGGTCACTCGAGGTCTTCCTGCCTTCCAGCAATCCACAAATGGACCATTTCTAGAACATGGAAGCAAGGATCGAGCATACCATCCCTATTGCTCTCCACACCGGAGTCACCGGGAGAAAGTACAAACTCTTTATGGATAGCAGAGGTACTGAACCTGGGATGCTGGGATCGTAGCAATAGACTAACTGTATGCCACTGAGTCACCCCTTTCGCATCTCCATCCCAGTCATTTATATAAGTTGTAAAAGTTGGGCTCCAGTAATCATCCCAAAAGCACACCGTAAATTAAACTTACTAACCAGAATAAGATGTTTCCATGCCTATTATCTAATTATTATTTGCTTGCCAATACGTACCTACATGTTACTTCCTGCACCACAAACTTATATTTTCTGTTCCCTTATCAATTGTTTTCAGCAAAATTGCATGTAGCATATTCACTAGTACCCCATTTTTTCTAGACTTTAAAGAATTTGGTGAATTCCCTTTCACAAGGCCATGCTGACTTTCCCTGGACACCTTAAGTTTTCTAAGTGCCAAATATAACATCTTTAATAACAGCTTCTAATATTTTTCTTAAAGTCTGTCTCCCTTTTTGAATAAAGGGGATATACTGTATTTGCCATTTTATATTCTAATAGAACCTTTTTCCAAATCTACAGTATTTTGGAAAATTAAAACACATTCATTACCTATCACTTATTTTAAGATCATAAAATGAAGACCATTAGAATCGGAGTCCTGTTAGACCCACTGCTTCAATAATTCACTCAGTATCATTTCCATACTGAACATTCCTCCTTCCCATCCAATTCCCGATTTACAGCCGTAACTGGGATGCTTCTTGTATCATGCGCAGTTACGACTCACATATAATACCTTCTCAAGACTATAAGACCATTAAACCTACTAGCAGAATTAGGTCATTTGCCCATCAAGACAGCTCTGTCATTTGATCGTGGCTGATCTATTTTCCCTCTCAACCCCATTCACAGGGAAAATAATACATTATCCACCTCGTCATCTTTCATCATTACTTCTGTAGATTCAAGACCAGTGCCCAATGGCTTATTCCTTTCTTTCTTTTTCCAAATAACACCAGTAAATATTCTGCTTGTAGCAAATCACAGGGAAGGATCATTGTATCAGTCAAGGCGGGTGAATAAAGTTTTTGGAAACACAAGAGAATCAACGTTGCCAAGTACCCAGGGAACAATGGCTTTTATGGCACACCTAGAGAGCTTAGGAAAGCTACTTAAAAGGAATGGGACTTTCTCTAAGCTGTGAAGTTTTAAATTATTCGTAGATTAAGCATTTAATTACATACTAAAATAGACAATATAGAAATATTCGAGAAATATTGGAGCCAAGAAAGTAAAAAGATACACAACTGTTTTCAAAATCATCTCTTTAAAATGTTCTCCAAATGACACGTACTTACTAACAGTTTGTCTTGGGTCAAGAAACCCAGTACTATAAGTTGCCACATCCACACCATTGCAGTTGGCTCCTCCAGGTTTAGTTGAAATTGTAGCCTTGATGGAGTAACCACTCTCTCCTTGGACCAGCCAATAGTTACTGCTGCTTCTGTTGCATTGAATTAATCCCAGTGAATCAAAAGTCTGTTCTTTGCTCAGTAGCAAAACCTGATGTACACACTGACCTAAAAAGACATAAACAAGTCAAAGGTATTTAGAACATTCACTTCACCATTAACATTGTTTACATCAGCTGGATTTTCTCTATAGAATACATGCTGAACCAAAGGAGCAAAGTTTCCTCAGAGTAACATTCACATAATGGTCTCTACTTTACTTTCAGAGAAATCACTACAGATGAGGAATTGCTTAAAGTTCAAGTTGCTAAGTATAACTTGTATATAAGACCATAAGATATAGGAGCAGAAGTAGGCCATTCAGCCCATTGAGTCTGATCTGCCATTCAGTCATGGGCTGATCTAATTCTTCCAGTCATCCCCACTCCACTGCCTTCTCCCCATTACCCTTGATGCCCTGGCTAATCAAGAACCTATCTACCTCTGCCTTAAATACACCGAATGACAGAGTCATAGAACCCTACAGTACAGAAGCAGGTCCTTCAGCCCATCTAGTCCATGCCAAACTATTATTCTGCTTAGTCCCATTGACCTGCACCTGGACCATAGCCCTCCATACCCCTGGCACCCATGTACTTAACTTCTCCTAAATGTTAAAATCGAACCCACATCCACTACTTCTGCTGCCAGCTCATTCCACACTCTCACCACCCTCAGAGTGAAGAAGATCCCCCTCATATCCCCCTTAAATATTTAATCTTTTGCAGTTACCCTATGATTTCTATCGCATCCCTTTCCTTTTCCTGCATACGCAAATCTAATTGGCGAATCATCAATTCACTTACAGTTATTCCAAGTTTTTGTATCACATTTCATGGTCATGACACGGTGGTCTCAGTGGAGAAATCAATGTCGATTGAGTGTCTACTCCACAGTGAACCTTTGTTCAAGCTGCAGTTGCAACCCAGATTTCTGTCACTTTAATTGACATTCCTATTCCCTTCCATCTGTGGCCTCCTGCATTGTTTCAATGGGGCTTCCATCTGGGTATACTGAAGATTTCAGGAACGGGTATAGAATTCAGCAATTTCAAGTAATCTTTTTTTTTCCCTAAAATTCTTTTTTTTTCAAAAATAAAATCATTACTATAATCACGAACATGACAAAATCTGCAGATGCTGGAAATCCAAAGCAACGCACACACACACACAATGCAGGAGGTTCCTCCAGTATTTTATGTGTGCTGTTATCATGATGATGTTATCCATCTGCAATATTGAAACATCTTTTCTCTATAAAGATTATTTGATATGCTGAGCTGCTCCAATATTCTATGTTTAGTTCATTTCTCTCTAATACCTTGGCAATGCATTTTGCAACTTTCGTCATATCCTCTTGATCTATCTTCCTGAAACACCTTCAATCATTTCATCAACCAGAAGGCTTCAAAAACACAGATTCATCATGGCAATCCCGGCCTCAGCCCAGAGATATTCTCATTGTTCTGTCCTCCCCAAACTCTCTACAAGTTAAAACTAGTTTGCTTTCACATTTTCTCAGCCTATTTGACCTGAAGTGTTAACTCTGTTTCTCTTGCTATAGATACTGTATAACTTAGAACATAGAATATGCAGCAGCGTGGTAGAGCAACTTAAACATCCCTAATGTACCTACCTCTACCACCAGCCCTGGCAGTGCGTTCCATGCACTTACCACTCTGTGTGTAAAAAACCTACTTCTGACATCCCCCCTATATTTTTCTCCAATCACCTTAGGTCTCATTCCAGTCATTGCCACCTTGGGGAAAAGGTGCTGGCTGTCCACTCTCTCTATGCTTCTCCCACATACATGTCTGTCAGGTCACCTCTCATTCTATTTCACTCCAAAGAGAAAAGCTCTACCTCACTCAACCTTTCCTCATACACCACGTTTTCCAATTCAGACAGCATCCTGGGAAATCTCCTTTGCACCCTCTCTAAAGCTTCCACACCCTTCTTCTAATGAGATGACCAGAAATGAACACAATACTACAAGTGTGGTCTAACCAGAGTTTTATAGAGCTGCAACATTGCTCGCAGTTCTTGAACTCAGTTCCCCAACTAATGAAGTGTGTACGAAGGTCAACACATCATACATATTTTTAACCACGAGGCAACTTTGAGGGATCTATGGATGTGAACCTGAAGATGATTCTGTTCCACCACACTGTAAGAATCCTGCCTTTATCCTTGTACTTTGCGTTCATCTTGACCTTCCAAAGTGAGTCATTTCACACTTCTCTGGATTGGAGAATCTGCTGAATATTTTCAGCATTTTCTGTTTCTATATTATGTCTTTTGTTTCGAAAGATGTGTTGAAACACTTCACCACACAATGGACAGTAAATGAAGCTGAGCTTTAAGGAGAGTTTAGAAGAGGAGAGGTGGAGGGAATTGGGGATGTTTTTCCAAATTTTAGGCATAATTGCAAATGTGATGCAAAGAATGAACAAGTCAGTTAAACAGAGAATTCTGGTTCAATTGTTCATTTGTGCAGCTGAGAAGGCTGTAAAAAGACAAGGCTACAAACTGATTCAAACACAAAATAACGAACTCCTAGAAACATAGAAACATAGAAAATAGGTGCAGGAGTAGGCCATTCAGCCCTTCGAGCCTGCACCACCATTCAGTACGATCATGGCTGATCATCCAAGTCACAACCCCGTACCTGCCTTCTCTCTATACCCCTTGATCCCTTTAGCCACAAGGGCCATATCTAACTCCCTCTTAAATATAGCCAATGAACTGGCCTCAGCTGTTTCCTGTGGCAGAGAATTCCACAGGTTAACCACTCTCTGTGTGAAGAAGTTTTTCCTCATCTCAGTCCTAAAAGACTTCCCCTTTATCCTCAAACTATGACCCCTCATTCTGGACTTCCCCAATATCAGGAACAATCTTCCTACATCTAGCCTGTCCAATCCCTTTAGAATTTTATACATTTCAATAAGATCGCCCCTCAATCTTCTAAATTCCAGAGAGTATAAGCCTAGCCGATCCAGTCTTTCATCATATGAAAGTCCTGCCATCCCAGGAATCAATCTGGTGAACCTTCTTCGTACTCCCTCTATGGCAAGAATGTCTTTCCTCAGATTAGGGGACCAAAACTGCACACAATCCACTAGGTGTAGTCTCAACAAGGCCTTGTACAGCTGCAGTAGTACCTCCCTGCTCCTGTACTCGAATCCTCTTGCTATGAATGCCAGCATACCATTTGCCATTTTCACCCCCTGCTGTACCTGCATGCCCACTTTCAATGACTGGTGTACAATGACACCCAGGTCTCGGTGGACCTCCCCTTTTCCTAATCGGCCACCATTCAGATAATAATCTGTTTTCCTGTTCTTGCCACCAAAGTGGATAACCTCACATTTATCCACATTAAATTGCATCTGCCATGGATTTGCCCACTCACCTAACCTAATCAAGTCACCCTGCATCCTCTTAGCATCCTCCTCACAGTTAACACTGCCGCCCAGCTTTGTGTCGTCCGCAAACTTGGAGATGCTGCCCTTAATTCCCTCGTCTAAGTCATTAATATATACTGAAAACAACTGGGGTCCCAGCACTGAGCCTTGCGGTACCCCACTCGTCACTGCCTGCCATTCTGAAAAGGTCCCGTTTATTCCCACTCTTTGCTTCCTGTCTGCCAACCAATTCTCCATCCACAGCAATACCATACCCCCAATACCGTGTGCTTTAAGTTTGCACACTAATCTCTTGTGTGGGACCTTGTCAAAAGCCTTTTGAAAATCCAAATATACCACATCCACTGGTTCTCCCCTATCCACTCTACTAGTTACATCCTCAAAAAATTCTATGAGATTCGTCAGGCATGATTTTCCTTTCACAAATCCATGCTGACTTTGTCTGATGATTTCACCGCTTTCCAAATGTGCTGTTATCACATCTTTGATAACTGACTCTAGCATTTTCCCCACCACCGATGTCAGGCTAACCAGTCTATCATTCCCCGGTTTCTCTCTCCCTCCTTTTTTAAAAAGCGGGGTTACATTAGCCACCCTCCAATCCTCAGGAACTAATCCAGAATCTAAGGAGTTATGAAAAATTATCACTAATGCATCCACTATTTCTTGTGCTACTTCCTTAAGCACTCTGGGATGCAGACCATCTGGCCCGGGGGAATAATCTGCCTTCAATCCCTTCAATTTACATAACACCACTTCCCTACTAACATGTATTTCCCTCAGTTCCTCCATCTCACTAGACCTTCGGTCCCCTACTATTTCCGGAAGATTATCTATGTCCTCCTTAGTGAAGACAGAACCAAAATAGTTATTCAATTGGTCTGCCATGTCCTTGTTCCCCGTGATCAATTCACCTGTTTCTGACTGTAAGGGACCTACATTTGTCTTAACCAATCTTTTTCTTTTCACATATCTATAAAAGCTTTTGCAGTCAGTTTTTATGTTCCCTGCCAGCTTTCTCTCATTATCTTTTTTCCCTTTCCTAATTAAGCCCTTTGTCCTCCTCTGCTGGACTCTGAATTTCTCCCAATCGTCAGGTGTGCTGCTTTTTCTGGCTAATTTGTATGTTTCTTCTTTGGAATTGATAGTATCCTTAATTTCCCTTCTCAGCCACAGGTGCAATACCTTCCCTGGTTTATTCTTTTGCCAAGCTGGGACGAACAATTGTTGCAGTTCACCCATGCGATCTTTAAATGCTTGCCATTGCATATCCACCGTCAACCCTTTAAGTATCATTTGCCAGTCTATCTTAGTTAATTCACATCTCATACCTTCAAAGTTACCCTTCTTTAAGTTCAGAAGCTTTGTTGCTGAATTAACTATGTCACTCTCCATCTTAATGAAGAATTCCACCATATTATAGTCCCTCTTACCCAAAGGGCCTTGCACGACAAAATTGCTAACTAACTCTTCCTCATTGCTCAATACCCAGTCCAGAATGGCCTGCTCTCTAGTAGGTTCCTCGACATGTTGGTTCAGAAAACTATCCCGCATACGTTCCAAGAAATCCTCTTCCTCAGCACCCTTACCAATTTGGTTCACCCAATCTATATGTAGATTGAAGTCACCCATTATAACTGCTATTCCTTTATTGCACGCATTTCTAATTTCCTGTTTAATGCCATTCCCAACCTCACTACTACTGTTAGGTGGCCTGTACACAACTCCCACCAACGTTTTCTGACCCTTAGTGTTATGCAGCTCTACCCATATCGATTCCACATCCTCCTGGCTAATGTCCTTCCTTTCTATTGCGTTAATCTCCTCCTAACCAGCAATGCCACACCACCTCATTTTCTTTCATGTCTATCCCTCCTGAATATTGAATATCCCTGAATGTTGAGCTCCCATCCTTGGTCACCCTGGAGCCATGTCTCTGTGATCCCAACTATATCATATTCATTAATAACTATCTGCACATTCAATTCATCCACCATGTTACGAATGCTCCTTGCATTGACACACAAAGCCTTCAAGCTTGCTTTTACAACACTCCTAGCCCTTATACAATTATGTTGAAAAGTGTCCCTTTTTGATTTTTGCCCTGGATTTGCCGGCCTGCCACTTTTACTTTTCACTTTACTACTTTTTGCTTCTACCCTCATTTTACACTCCTCTGTCTCTCTGCACTTGTTCCCATCCCCCTGCCACATTAGTTTCAATCCTCCTGAACAATAGTAGCAAACGCTCCCCGTAGGACATTGGTTCCAGTCCAGCCCAGGTGCAGACCGTCCTGTTTGTACCGGTCCCACCTCCTCCAGAAATTTGAATTCCTCCCCCTTGCACCATTTTTCAAGCCACGTATTCATCTGAAATATCCTCCTATTTCTACTCTGACTAGCACGTGGCACTGGCAGTAATCCAGAGGTTATTACCTTTGTGGTCCTACTTTTTAGTTTATCTCCTTACTCCCTAAATTCACCTTGTAGGACCTCATCCCGTTTTTTTACATATATTGTAGAACTAGGACTTGGCACGCCGCTGTGCAACTGAATCCTTGACTTCTTGTCTAACGGGCTCCAGTCAGTCAGGCTTGGCAGTAGCATCTCTGCCACGATTATCCTCAATGCATGGTAGCGTAGTGGTTAGTACAGCGCTTTACAGTACTGGCGACTGAGGTTCAATTCCGGCCGCTGTGAGTAACGAGTTGTACGTCCTCTCCGTGACCACCTGGGTTTCCTCCAGATGCTCCCATTTCCTCCCACAGTCCAAAGACATATTAGCTGGTAGGTTAATTGTTCCTTGTAAATTGTCCCATGATGAGGCTAGGGTTAAGTCTGAGGTTGCTGGGCAGTGCAGCTCAAAAGGCTGGAAGGGCCTATTCCATGCTGTATCTCAATAAATAAATTTATATCAATTTATATCAATGTCTTTGCACTGTACGGCTGATGTTAAACAAGAAATTTCACATCATATGATAATAAACCTGATCCCAGTTCTGATTTCGAATTTTTACAGATGCACCAGAGCAGTATGGTAACTGCTCTGTCCAAGTTTGCATGAAATTGCAGAATTGTGAACAGAGCCTGGTCTATCGTGAAAACTGGCCTCCTCACTATGGACTCTGTCTATACTTCCAAAGCCTTGGGAAAGCAGCCTTGGGAATAATCAAGGGCCTCTCCCACCCTGGTCATTCTCTCTTCTCCCTCACTTCCATCAGGCAGAAGATAATAGAAGCTCGAGATCACGTACCACCAGACTAAAGGACAGCTTCTATCTCCTGTTATAAGACTCTTGAATGGACCTCTGGTACAGTAAAGAAGAACTCTTGATTTTCAATCTATCTCATCTTGGTCCTTGCACCTTATTTGTTAATTGCACCGCACTTTCTCCATGAGTGTAACACAATATTCTGCTTTCTGTTTTGTTTCCTTTTGTACTTCCTTAATCTACACACTGTACATAAAATTATCTCTCTGGATGGCATGTTAATAAATTTTTTCACTGTCCCACAATACAAGTGACAATAATAAAGCAAACACCAGTTGCAAATCAATCCCAGATGATCAGGAGCCAATATAGGTCAGCAACGACAAGGAACAACAGGCGATGACTTGGTCTGGGGACAGGAAAACAGGCAACAAAGAGACACACACAAAATGCTGGAGGAACTCAGCGGGCCGAGCAGCATCTATGCAAAAAAGTACAGTCGACGTTTTGGGCCGAAACCCTTCGACAGGACTCCTGAAACGTCGACTGTACTTTTTTCCATCGATGTTACCTGACCTGCTGAGTTCCTCCAGCATCTTGTGTGTGTTGCTTTGATTTCCAGCATATGCAGGTTCTCCCTTGTTTGTGATTTGAGGCAACAAGAAACAGAGCTTTGAACGTGTCACGCTCTGCAAAATGCTGATAATGGGCAGAACATTTTTAGAATAATCAAATTCAAATTTGAAACTTAGATCACAGATCTGGTGAAGCGGCGGGCCAGTAACAGAGTTGGAATTGGTCAGTTTTGCGACGTTAAAGATGTGTGTTTGGTAACTCATCTCAAAATTCAACTTTGGAAATGAGGACCTTGGAGAGTGAAATTTGAGGCAAGAATGTGGAGGCGGTGGGCACGTGGGCTGAAGTACCAAGAGTGTTATAATGAATGGCGAGAAGGCAACATTAACTGGGATAACAGTGCACTCTCTGTATCTAATACTTAAGACAGTGCACAGTTCTGAGCACATCCAGCATGTTGGCTGCCCTCACAATAAAATGTAGCCAGTTGTTCAATAGTAAACTAGCGTTTAATTAGTTTAACAGTACGCTTCATTGGGACCAGTAATTTAACTTGACACAAAATAATCTGATAATTGCATTAAATTTGTAACTCAGGATTGTTGTTAAGGGTTCAGACGTTCACCAGTCCTTCTAGTGAAAGTCATCTGTCGCTCCTACCTGGTCAGAGTCCATGCACACAGCAATGTGACTGACTTTGAATGACTGCCAGCAAAATACTCATTTAGGAATGGGCAATATACGTTGATCCTGCTAGCAACACTCACATCCTGTGAGTGAATAAAAAAAAACCTGCCCAAGCCTCCCTTGACACTATCAGCTCAAGGAGGATTTTTATGGGAAAATTACCCTTTGTTGAAGCTTTTATTACAATACCTTTGATCTTTCATATATTCCGTGACTTGCCTTGCTTAGTTGCTATCAGCTTGTGTTTGTTTATTATCGTGAAATTGCTATTCTGCTGTAAACTGTGCCCTTCTCACACTACTTTTATGTTTAATTTTATTTTTTTCCATTTTATCTTGTTTTATATAATCAAAAATAGTAAAACACAATTACAATGTCTGTTTTACTGGTTAGAAATAAATGTCGGTATTTCTAAACATATTATTAATATGACTCTGTGGCTTCCAAATAAATTTAAAAATATGCAGTCGCCGTTTTCCCATGTCTAAACTACTTATATCAAAGTTAGCACATTTGAATTACGGCTGGGAATTCATTTAGAATTACAGTCAAATATGTCTGTATTTTCTGAATAGACTGTACAAACCATAAGTTACAACTAACCTAAGGTAACTAGAAAGCAACCACGGTTTATCAGTTATTTCCAATCTCCTCATTTGCTCACTTCCAAGTTTCCTCTGCTCTTCTTGTTGTGCCTCCTCCCCCACCTGCCCTCTCAACACCACACAGACACAACCACACACCTCCAGGTCACGTGGGTAAGCAAAAATCGAGAGCAAGGTCGTCTGTAGTGAAATCTTCAATAGTATTGGGGAAATTCTGCTGACATGAATTATATGCCAAAAGTATAGAAATACACACAGAAAAGAAATGATAGATATTGCGTTGTTGTTGAAGCCATGGTGTGAGAGCTGATTTGTTCACATACAAGTAAGAATGGCCAGCCAGTAAAAGTTCCCAATTATTAGAGGGAAGGAAGCCTTGGAAGTTATAACATTAGCCACAGCAGCTTGAATTCTGTTTACAGTAACAGGGATTCACCATTGTGACTTGACCTCCATACTATCCCAGAGGACACAGATTTCTCATGAGATTGTGGGAGAAAAGTGTAAGGTGCAGAGGGAAACAGGAAGATCTAAGACTTCTTGTAATTGCAAATGACACTATTCTAGCCCCACATGAACTTACTGGCCAAGCTACAGAATTTACAGAAAGTTAATGAAAACTCTGGCCAACACAAGTTATTTTCCACTAGACCAAGAAGTAATGTGATTATTATAATAGTAAAAAGATACTAATAATACAACAACCCTGCTGAATTGTTACCCATGCTATGGAAAGGATGGCAGTGCATTACAAAATTCGGTTATGAAAACATTGACCAAAGCTAGTCATTGATAAATCCTACATCATTCTGACAGAGATTATCAACTGATGAGACAGACCTGAATTCATCTTCAGACCACATGAGGGCTGAAAGAACAGAAAATGTCAACAACAACACCAATATTAGCAGAAAAAAGAAATGAGTTCAAATTTTACAGTGATAGCAATACACTATAGCAACAAATACTGCACTAACTCAGAGAAAAAAAATGACCAGAACTAAGTCAACGAAATGATGGCGTAATATTTTACTGTGCAGACAATCCTGTAAATCAGAAAAGATCACTAATTCAAAAAAACTTATTAAATTAAAAGGAGAAAATACAATGCTATATACAGTAGTGAGATTGAATAAGGAAATAGCATTGTATGCTGCTATGTACTAATACCATATCACTCTCTTGTTTACCAAACCAACTTAATACATATTTTATCACTCAGCAAAGCATATGGCATAAAAAATTAACAATAATTATATTGCTGAGTTACCGGTGATAGTCTGGAAAATAATTAACAAGCATGCCCAGGACAACCACAATTCACAACAGTGATTTTTGCATCATTTGCTCAAGGTGAGGGAGCGATTTATTCCCACCCAAGAATGCCAAATTTCAAAGGTTTTAGATTATTTTAAGGAGACATCTGGTATTCCTCAGAGCCTGTGCTAACAATCTCACTTCATCTTAATTCATCAAAGTTATTATTGGTTTTGTTTCAAGGAAGTCCGTGACCAAAGGCAACAATTTGATTTTACGTAGGCCTTAACAGATCACAACACACAAGGTATTTGGAGGAACAACGCCAGAGGTTAAGTTCAGGTAATGTTTGTGGATTCAGCAACAAAAGCCTCACTGTTATAATGCTGAACTCAAAGCATTTCAGTGTGTCTGCAATGATTCCAACACAGCACATAAACTCCTTCTGCCAAAAGAGCAAAAGGAACGATAAAATAAAGCAACCACATACTACAAATGGCACTTTACTATTTGATCAACATCCCACTCATAATTAAATTGAAAACAAGTTGTCAGTCTGGACCTGGATTTGGTCTACAGGGATCTGCATCTCAGCATTACGCCAAGACTGAACCATCAGACGTCACTATGTTTAGAACATAGAACAGTGACACACGGGAACAGACCCTTCAACCCACAAGCTAATTAAACCAGTAATTAAATATCCTAACTTAACTAGCCCCTTCTGCCTGTACAAGTGGATCTTCCTCCATTCTCTGCATATTCATGTGCCTATCTAAGAGCATTTTAAATGCCTCTGTCGTATTTGCCTCCACCACTACCTTGCCAGCACATTCCAGCTGCCCAATATTCTCTGTATAAACTTGATAAACAGCATCCCATCTTTCCAGCATGACCCACTACAGCCCCTGAGGCTGACCATTTGTAGCATAACTAGTCAGTTATGATGAAAACCCACAATGCAAAAATACTGAACTTGTTCCTGTCTCCGTGGCTGCTTCTTGACCTGCTACATACACTGGTGTCATTTTAGATTCTCTGCATCTGCAGGGCTTTGGATCTTGAGTTTGTATCGTTCACTGCTAGCATTGCTTTTCCCTTTCATTTAACCTCTGTCCTCATGACATTTTACATTCCACCAGGCAGATGAGCTGAATTAACAACTCTTCACCAACTCTTCTCAGCCTCCTAATCTCCAGACACATTCCCTTTTTGCCTCTTCATCCGTTCCACTGTTTTCAACTTAAAACATGTTTTCATGTTTATTTTTCTTCATCTCTGATGAAAGGTCACTGACCTTAAGTGTTACCGGTTTCCCACTGCATCAATTCTACCCAGAATGCTATGTATTTTCATCATTCACTGTTCATACAATATCTCTAGGTCTAAGTAGAATAGAGTGGGATTCCCCTGATTAGAATAAGGACCACAGTCTTTTTTTTGAACAGACACTAATAATGTGAATTTAAAGCTGCAATGTTATCTTAAAACGTTCAGATAACACAGAAGTGTAGTAATAGTTTGGAAGGTAGTAATAGGCATCAAAAAAGTAACGACAGGCTGCTAGAATGCATGGGCACAAGCCGGAGAAATTCAATGCAGAAAAGTAGAGATGATTTATAAAATTGAGTGGAAAATCAGAGATTCTGAGGCATATTTGAAGGTGATAGGACAAATTTAACAAGTAGTTAAAACTTCAAGTAGTCCTGTCTGTATAAAATGAAGTATGGTGTACAAATACCAGTAAAGTATGCTAAACCTATGACACAAACAAGAGAAAATCTGCCGATGTTGGAAATATGGCCTGCTGAGTCCCTCCAGCATTTTGTGCGTGTTGCCCTAAACCTTCAGCTTACTGGGAGCATTCTAGAATAGAATGGAAGTTTTAGAGAAGGTACAGAGAGAGTTATTTTAATTTTCTTAAAGGTTTCCAATTACTGTTATGCATTGGTGGGTGTAACTAGGAAAAGCTGTTGTTCTCCTCAGAGCAGAAGAGGTCTGCTGGCCAAAGTTTTCATTAACTTTCTGAAAATTCTGTAGCTTGGCCAATAAGTTCATATGGGGCTTGAATAGCGTCATTTGACACGTTTAAAGTAATGAAAATTATACACAGAATAAACTAAAGTGAAATTATTTCTGGGGGGGTGGGTTATAGTTTCAGAATGCAAATGAAACTGGTGACAGAAGGACATATATAACATAGGAATTGAGTATTTAGGATTTGGAATATACTACCTCTGGCAGTGGATAAAGAGTTAATAAAGTTATACCAAGATGCTTTATAATATTGCCACTATTGGAGTGTTCATCAGATCCCAAGCCCAGAAGATGTTGGCCAAAAGTTTTTACGTGGTTAGAGCAGGGATCAGAGCAGCCTTTTTTAGAAAGCACAGATACTGAGCTAAATAGGTGCAGAAGGAAGAGAAAAGTTCCATGGTTATACAAGGTAATGTAGAAAAGTGAATTCTGTTTTGCGTCACTTTTAATGTCTTGCCCTTTCTTAGATTCTGAATATCAAGTCAGCTTTTATTGTAGAATGAGAATGAGAAGTGAAAAGAACCATGAATTGAAAATGACAATGGAGGGATGTAAAAGATAAGCGTTTCAAGAGTTTATATGCCCGTTTGTGTCGATGAGAAGAACTTTGTAACCCACATGAAATTTGCACTCATAAGGACACAGTGACAGTAGTAAGATTAGTTGACCCTCTAGCCTTTTTGTTTAAGGCCAAAGATTCCAGATAATACACACAGCACAAAAAAAGTTATTTCCCACATGGCCTTTAGTCATTCGCTTAAACTAGATTAATAACCCTTTTGCAACACTTATTGTACCTCAGCAATGTTAATTCCATTTGCAAATCATTTAAAGATATTTAAGGTGGAGAGGATGCGATAAGTGCAAATAATACTCCAAACAAACTTATATGTTACAGCCAAATTACCCTAAAGATTGGCATTTTCAACACTCATTACTAAGTTTAATTGAGCTACATACCTGTTTTCAAGCTTCGAACGTATTCTTCATTGGCAACTGTAAAAAACCCAAAATATATTCTGTCAATAACTTAGTCACTTACACTTTGAAGCATCCATTTGTCATACAATGCTTTAAAGAGACTAGAATAGCACATAAGTACACATACACGGCCGCTCCATGGAGAGAGTTGGGGCATCAAGTTTCTGGGAGTGCATGTAACAGATGGTCTCACCTAGTCCCTCAACACCACCTCTTTGGTCAAGAGAGCACAGCAACATCTCCACTGCCTGAGGAGATTGAGGCAAATGAGGCTCTCTCCCTCGCCCCATTTTAACCAGTTTTTACAGGAGCACCACTGAGCTTGTCCTGACCAGCTGCAACCAGGCTTGGAACAGAAATTGCAAGGCATCCAACTGCAAGTCTGTACAAAGGATTGTGAGGAATCGTGAGAGGATTATTGGGGTCTCTCTTCAACCCCTTAAGGATATTTATCAGGAGCACTGTATACACAGGGCCCTTAGCATTATCAGTGATCCCTCCCATCCATCCATCAATCTCTTTGGCACCCTACCATCAGGCAGGAGGTACTGTAGCACTGGGAGGAGAACTGTTAGGATGGAAAACTGATTCATCCCCACCCCCCCAAGGCCGTAAGACTACTGAACTCCCTGCCACCTCCCAGGTCTCATCATGTATGAAATACCAGTAGCATTATTATACTCTTCACTTGTGTCACATATGTACCTTATTACTTGTTAATTTATTTGTGGTAATATTACTTTATGTGTTCTGTGTGTGAGTTATATGGACTGTGTTGTGCACCTGGGTCTGGAGGAACATTGTTTTGTTTGGCTATATACATGTATATGGTTGAATGACAATAAACTACAACTTGGACAGGAATATTTGGTAAATAAACAGACCAATAACAAAATTCTCTTTGCGATATGAAGAAATTTATAATATTGAATATAAAATCATGATTGTGTCAGACTTACTCTCAACTATAGAACTTTTGGTTCATGTTCCATGTCTCCATCAATATGGTTTCTAAGTGTTTTGGTTTGCTTATTGAATTTTCTTATTTTTTCTCATAGAATTCACAAATTCTCTGTTTATATACTTCAGTTAACTTGCATTTCTCTTATGAGCTTGAATTGATTTACAGTAAAGAGGATGGTGATGATTACTTGGCCAGTTTTATTTCTCTTAAAAAAACCTGACACTCATTCAACATGGTGCCTTCAACCACATTCATTATCTCTTTGCAGCCCAACACCCCTGAGGCACTGTGAAGGGACAAATCGAGTTAATGAAATTCAGCAACATTTTAAAAAACTATGCTTAATATGATCTACAATAGAACAATTATCATCTATATTCACACAATCAATTTATCACCAATGTATCAAAGTAATGATCAAAATAGATTGTTTATGTCCTCATCCTGATTCACGCCAAATATAACTAGGTTGCTTACCTTGTAGAGTGAGGGAGGATGGCTCAGTTTTCATAATCTTTCCTACATCACCAGTTTGGAGATGCTGTCGTAACACATTTATCAATACTTCAATACTTAGAGTATATTTAACCAAAAGATCCTGTTCTTTTGGTAATGCAAATTGTAGCCAGAAATAGGCAATAGCACTGCCGTGGCTGTAAATGAAAACAATTATATCAGAAAGAAGAGCAGATAATGCTTCTTAATCAAAATAATTTAGCCACAGGCAAGGTCTGAGAGGACTGGCAAATAGCTAATATTATTCTGTTGGGAAAGAGGGATAATCTTGGAAGCTATTTACTGATGAGTCTCATGTTGGTGATAGGGAAGCTGTTGGAGAGGATTCACGGAGGAACGATTTGTGAGCATTTGGAAAATCATGGTGAAATTAGGGACAGGCAGCATGGTCTTGTGAGGGGCATGTCATTGATTGAATTTTTGTGGGGCAGGAGAAGGCAATTGAAAGTACAGCTGTGGATGTTGTCTTCATGGATTTTAGTAAGGTGTTTTATAAGGTTCCTCATGGTAGGCTCACCTACAAGATTAAGATGCATGGTAGTCATGATAGCTTGGATGTTTGGATTCAGAATTGGCCTGGCCTTAGAAAGCAGAGAGTAGAGGTCAATGGGAATTATTCTGGCTGGACAGCTATGACTAGTGGTGTTCCACAAGGATGTGTAGTGGGAGATATACTATATGATATACTACACTCCCCCTCGTACCCCATCCGCTATTTATTTTTATACACACACACTTTCTCTCACTCTTTTTTCTCCCTCTGTCCCTCTGACTATACCCCTTGCCCATTCTCTGGGTTCCTCCCCCCCCCTTTCCTTCTCCCCAGGCCTCCTGTCCCAGGATCCTCTCATATCCCCTTTGCCAATCGCCTGTCCAGCTCTTGGCTCCATCCCTCACCCTCCTGTCTTCTCTTATCATTTTGGATCTCCCCCTCCCCCTCCCACTTTCAAATCTCTTACTAACTCTTCCTTCAGTTAGTCCTGACGAAGGGTCTCGGCCTGAAACATCGACTGTACCTCTTCCTAGAGATGCTGCCTGGCCTGCTGCGTTCACCAGTAACTTTGATGTGTGTTACTATATGAATGACTTGGATAAAATCATGGGTGGGCAGGTTAGTAAGATTGGTGCTGTTGTGGATAGTGTGGAAGGTTGCTAAAGGATACAGTGGCATATGGATCAATTGAAGATATGGTCATGGAAATGGTAAATGGAGTTTAACCTAGCCAAGTCTGAGGTGTTGCACTTTGGGAGATCAAAAGTAAAGACACAGTGCACAGTTAATGACAGAACAGTATTCACGCACAGAGGGATCATTGCAGTCTAAGTCCATAGTTCCCTGCAAGTGGCTACACAGGTTGATAGGCTGGTAAAGAGGGCATATGGCATAGTTACCTTTTTTACTTGAGGTATTGCGTTAAAGTGTTGGGAAGTTACGTTGCAATTTTAGTTCGCAGTGGCCTCTGGTTAGGCCACATCTGGAGTATTGCATTCAATCTGATAGGGAACATATGGAGGTTTTGTAGTGGGAGTAGAAAAGGTTTACCCGAATGCTGCCTCGTATTAGAGGACATGTGCTATGAGGAGGGGTTGGACTGACTTGGGTTGTTTTCTCTGGAGGAGCAGAGCCTCAGGGTAGACTTGACGGAAGTTTCTATGATTATGGGAGGCATGGAAAGACAAGTCAGATGACATTTTTTTTATCATAGTCAAAATTTCTAAAACTAGAGGGCAAGCATTTAAGGTGAGAGAAGGAAGTTCAAAAGAGAAATGTGGGGCAAGTTTTTTTTTCCCCACACAGAAAGTGTGGGTACCTGAAATGTGCTGCAGGGAGAGGTAGTGGATGCAAACACAAACTGAGGCATTTAAGGTAGGCACATGAATGCTCAGCGAATGGAGGGATATGGACATCATGCAGGCAGAAGGGATCAATTTAGTTATGTATTTAATTACTAATTTAACTAGTTTAACACCACATCATGGGCTGAAGGACCTTTTCCTGGTGTTCGGCTGTTCAATGTTTTATGCTAATTTAATGAAAGCCTCAGGAAAAGCTGTCGGTAGTGAATGGCACAGAGTACTCATGATTTACTAATTTCAAGTTCAATTTCATATTTATTATCATAGGTGTATATACACAAGTTTTAATGCCATGAAAATCAGCTTTCTGCAGCAGCTGCAAAGTATGTTACAAACATAACCAATGGAAATTGATATAAATGAACATAAATTATACATAACTAACACATGAAAATAATTCACAAACTCAATCTATTTACAGGATAGCAACACACAGGGATCAGAAAGTTCTCAATCAGTCTCCTGCTCAGGCTTGATTGACCTTTGCTCCAGTTAGTATGGGTCAGGAAAGGGTTCTGTTTCAAATTGTTGGTAAAAACTGATAATAATTTTGCAATTCTTCCTTCACCTAGTACTGCACTTAATTTTCAAATAAACACAGATACAGTGCTTGCTTAGAAAATGTACACCAGTTCATAGCTGAATAAGGAAGGAAGAAATTTGCAAGATTGAGATATTGATGATTGTTAACTTTTTTAAACAGAACTAATGGCTACTATGATTAAGCAATACAGTGTATTAGGAACTTTGATATATGTCAGCTAAGTGAATTTGTTTTGACAAGCTTAAGATAAAATACTTCCTACAGACACAATGAAAAAGAATCGGCATTAATAAAGTACATCATAGTTATTTTACAGATAATATTATTCATTCTGACATGACGGAAATCACACATAAATAACAGACTGAAACACACATATTACTTCAGCTTGGGAAATTCTAAACCCTTAGCTTGCAAAAACTACAAAGCTCAGGTCATGACCTGAAAACTAGCAAAAAGAACTGCAACATTTATTTGGATTAATGCCCATCACACCAATTGATATTGACAATTAGTTAATGACACATAGCAAGATGTCACAAAAGCTCATCCAAGAGATTTTCCATAAGACTCCCATCCCCTACTAGCGTTTGAATTCGTAAAAGTCATGCCTTGCCTGTTCGTGAATTAAAAGTGTTGTTCACAGTTTCTAGAACACAAATTTTAAAGAGTTAAAATATCCTTATGTATTTCTGCAAAGGACAATGGAAAGTGCAATGAGTCAAAACTGAAGAGCCTGAGCTTGATCAGACAAATAGAGTTACAAGGTCATGAAACTGTAGAACTACACAAATTCTCTGATACATGTGGCTTCCCACTATGGGCTTGGGTTTGCCATTTCTCAGTATGCCATTTACTCAGATCTGGAAGCAGATAAGCTTCTGATCTGACCCGTCTGCTTCACACCAGCCAAAGCCACCTCCATCTGAGTAGTTTCACTGACAGAGAAAAAAAAACGTGTTCTAAGGATTGAAACTATTATTTAAAATAAAATAAATTGTTTATGGTTTTAAACAAATTCATTTTCATTTTAATTTTCAAATAAAATTCATGTTTTCCAACTGTTCTAGTCAAAAAGAAAAGTGATGTACATGTAAAGTTTAGGAAGTTAAAATCAGGCAGAACCCTGGAGTAATATAAACAGTTTAATCGAGTATTAAGAAGGCTAAAAGGGGTCATGAAATTTCCTTGACAAGTAGGATTAAAGAGAAGCCTTCTTATACTTATATTAAAACAAAAGTATAACTAGTGTGAAAGTAGGACCATTCATGGATGAGAGAGGAAACCTATGCTTGGAGTCAGAGGATGTGGGCAACTTTGTACCAGATACACCAAGGAGGTCATGCAGAATGGTGAGATTGGTGTGGAGCACGCTAATGAGCTGGAGAATTTTGAGATTCAGGAGGAGGTGGTGTTGGGTCTTTTAAAGACCATCAAGATAGATGAATCTCCAAGGTCTGATGGGATTACTGAGAGAGGCAAGGGGAGTTTGTCAGGTCTTGACAAAGATCTTTGTATCGTCAGTAGCAACAGGTGAGGTTTCAGAGGACTGGAGAGAATCCAAAGTTATTCCTTTGTTCAAAAAGGTATAATCCAGATGGTCTTGAGGGCATTTGGCCTCAGATTAGCGGTCTGCAGGTTATTGGGATAGAATTTACATGCATTTGGGAAATCATGAGACAGTCAGCATGGTTTTGTGTAGCGCAGGTCGGGTCTTACAGATTAGCTTTTCTTTGAGGAGGTGACAAAGCTGATGAGGATAGGGCAGTGGGTTTTAGTAAGGCACTTAACAAGGTCCATTATGGTAGACTGATCCAGCAGATCGAGATGAATGGAATTCATGGTGATTTGGTAGTTTCGATTCAGTATTCACTTACCCATGGTGGAGGGGTGCTATTCTGACTGACAATGGTGTTCTTGACACTTTGTTTAATTCAGCATCAAGTTCAGCCCTATGTGCTCAAGAGCCTTTTCCTGTGCTGTACTGTTCCATGTTCTGTGTTTTGAGATGTGGGAAGGGCCTCAGTTGCCTGAGATTGAGCCCCTGCTCTCAAACTGCCCCACCTTGTAGAAGAGCTGCATCCATGACAGCCTTAGATGTTGGCCACAGAAATTTAGTGCAATGGCGGGAGGCCATCCCTCCAGCGGTGAATGTAGGTGGGTCAAGCACAATTCAGCCATTGTTTTATTTACTCTAATGATACAGCTTCACCACACAGAAGGATTACTGTCAGCATTTCCAACCAATTGTCATTGTAGATAATTTGTGTCTAATCTAAACTGTCTGTCGTTCAATAGTTAAGAACCATTTGAGAAATGCCAAATGTAAACAACTTAATTTATGCAATCCTCATGCTGAAACTTGTGGACGCTTTCAAGTACTTCTTAGGTATTGATTGCTCAAATAAAAGTAGTTAAAAATGTGAAAGTTGAGAGTAGGATTGCCACTTGTGCTAACCTGCACCATCTTAGAAATTTGACACTGTCTGAACAATTTTCTATCATCGTGCTTATGTGTGATTCAAAGCTGCCACTAATATAATTCCAATCAGAGTAAGATGACTGGCATTCACCCCAACATATCTTCTTGTAATTCATAGAATATAGAACATTACTGCACAGTACAGGCCCTTTTGCCCATAATGTTGTGTTGATCTTTAAAGATCAATCTCACCATTCCTTCCTACATGGCCCTCCATTTTTCTATCATCAATGTGCCAACCTAAGAGTTTCTTAAGTACCCCTAATGTATCTGTCTCTATCACCACTAGTGGCAGGGAATTCTGTGCACCAGCACACTCTATAAAGAAGTTACCTCTGACACCCCACTAGACTCTCCGCGTATCACCTTAAAACGAGGCCCTCCTGTCCCATGATCCTCTCATATCCCCTTTGCCAATCACCTGTCCAGCTCTTGGCTCCATCCCTCCCCCTCCTGTCTTCTCTTATCATTTTGGATCTCCCCCTCCCCCTCCCACTTTCAAATCTCTTACTAACTCTTCCTTCAGTTAGTCCTGACGAAGGGTCTCGGCCCGAAACGTCGACTGCACCTCTTCCTAGAGATGCTGCCTGTCCTGCTGCGTTCACCAGCAACTTTGATGTGTGTTCCCTCTTGTATTTGCCATTTCCGCCGTGGGAAAAAATTCCTTGCTATCCATTCGATCCATGAGTCTTATCATCTTGTACAACTCTATCAAGTTACCTCTCATCCTCCTTTGCTCCAAAGAAAGAAGCACTAGCTTGCTCGACCTATCTTCTTAAGACACGCCCTCCTGTCCGGGCAGCATCCTGTTAAATCTCCTTTACACCCTCTCTAAAGCTTCCACATCCTCCCTATAATGAGGTGACCAGAACTAAACACGATATTCCAAGTGAGTTCTAACTAGGGTTTGGTAGAGCTGGAACATTACCTGGAACAATCCCCCGACTAACGAAGGCCTATACACTATATGCCTTCTTAACCACCCCATCAATATGCACAAGAACTTTGAGGGATTTAGTGATATGGACCCCAAGATCCTTCTATTCCTCCACACTACCAAAAATCCTGCTGTTAACCCCGTATTCTGGGTGGCGCCAGTGCGCATGCGTATGGATTAGACCTGTTTGGTCAGTGCTCCTCTCCGAGGCCTCGATAAAATTACTATTATACCGTGTTTTATTCATTCATAGGCCAACAGTGTATTTCTAAACTAAGTGTCTGGAAAAGTCTGACAATGCCGAAGGCAAATAAAGCCAAGACCGCCGACTGCCAAACTACCGAAGTTAGTGCTAACAACGGGTCTGTAAAGAATTTCTCCGCGTCTGAGATACCGCCGGATGAAACTTACGCCATGTGCAAGGAATTAGGTCAGGAGATTTCTCAGTCAGTTCTGCGCAGCATTAACGACCGCTTTGATGTTTTTGAGACCAAGTTTGAGGTGCTTGTGGCCTCCCAGGCTGACTTACAAGCCCATGTGGCTAATCAAGAACTAACCACCAGTGACCTTGAAGCACGCGTGCAAGAGCTTGAAGCTAACTACTCAGAGCTAATGAGACAAAATAGCCAGCTTGAAGCTAAAGTGCATGACTTAGATGCTCGTTCTCGGTGACATAACATTAAGATTGTAGGGATACAAGAGGTCAAGGAGAATGGTAAACCTACTGAATTTGTTTCCAGACTGATTCCCAAGTTGCTCAGGGAAGAGCATTTCCCATACGCGGTTAAAGTCGATCGCGCGCATCACTCTCTGTATCCAAAGCTGGCTGCCGGCGAGAAACTGCGCACCATTTTGGCACGTATCCATCACTTTCAAGTGAAAGAGCTGATCCTGCGCCACAGCAGACTACAACCCGTGGAGTACAAGGGAAACAAGGTCTTGATCTTCCCAGGTTATACTAAAGAGGTGATGACTCAACGTCGTGCCTTTCATGATGTACTGCAAACTCTGCACGGTGGAGGAATCAAGCACACCCTGCGGTATCCGGCTCGGCTCTATATTTATCATCAAGATGGAAGAGTGCCTAAAGTATATGACAACCCAATAGAAGCAGCACAATTCTTGGAAAGGAATAATGCACTCAAAAGAGTATAGATATATTGACATTCTTAATTCAGCTTATATTTGTGCCGGTTTCCATGTTGGGATAAGGGGAGAGGCTTGCTTGTTATATGTAGTTTTGCGATGCTGTATGCCGCACTGGGATTTAATTGCAGAGAATGTTCTAAATATTATTGTTATTATAAGGGTTAAATTTGAGTTGGTGTCATAAATGTTCAGCTTCAGGTGCGGACATTGGATAACTCTCCCCAGCCCTAATAGCATCTGTTTAATGGTATTATATAATTTGTGTTATAAATTTTCTCGGAGCGGGGGTTTGTGATAATTGTGTAATGTTAGTTACCTGCCCAGCAGCTCCTTTTGGGATGGAAATGGGGAAATATGTGTCCAGTTTAGGGAGACACGAAGGGGGGTGGGTTAGGGTGTGTGTTGTTCCTGTTTATAGCTCAGACATGCTTTTTTTGTGTGTTTGTGCTCAACTCTAATAATCTCTTTTTCATTCTTGTATGCAGAGGCCTTGCGGTTGAACGCAGCGGGGGGGGGGGTAAAGATATTACAATAGTCTCATGGAATGTTAAGGGCCGTGGTCATGTTGTTAAGAGGAATAAAGTTTGTAGACATCTCAAATATCTATCTGCAGATGTGATTTTTTTACAGGAAACCCATATCAGAGTAACTGAGCAAAACCGATTGAGATCTAGCTGGATATCACAGGTTTACCAGTCACCATTTACTTCTCATGCCCGTGGTGTGGCTATCCTCCTTAGGAAAAATATTCCATTTCAACTCACTTCCATGATCACAGATTCCCTCGGCAGGTTTATTATGATCTCTGGCACCATTAATTCGTTTCCGCTAACCTTCCTTAATATTTATGGTCCAAACACAGACGAGCCAAATTTTTTTAGGAAGGTTTTTGATTTACTTTCGGATGCCGGTAATTCAAATATAATAATTGGCGTGACTTGAATTGCTACCTGGATCCATATTTAGATAGATTGTCCTCCCGCCCAACCTCAAATATCATGTCAGTGCAGGTCCTAAATAACTTGATTAGATCTAGGAATTTAGAAGATATTTGGCAGGTTCAACATCCCACCAACAAGGACTATCCTTATTATTCTCATGTACACAAACCTTATAGTAGAATAGACTATTTTTTGGTTGACTCTCATTTAATATCTCGCGTTACCAATACAAAATATCATAATAGATTAATTTCTGACCATAGCCCCTTCACAATGTCCCTAAATCTCTCCCTTTCCAAACGAATCTATTCCTGACGTTTTAACCCCTCCCTACTCGCCAATAAGAAATTTATAGAATATATCACCACCAGATTAAAAGATTTTATAGAAATTAACAATAACAACAAGGGGACAGATTCCACACTCTGGGAGACATTAAAAGTTGTAATTTGTGGGTATATAATTTCATATGAATCCGCTGCTAACAGGGAGCGAGAAGGGCGATTGTTAGAGATTGAGAATACTCTCCCAACCCTCGAAGCGACATACCAGGCTTCGAAATCCTCTGAAGATTATAATAAAATAATGAAGCTTAAATATGAGTACAATTGTATCTTGGGTAGTCAAGTAAATAATCTCCTCTTAAAATTAAGACAAAAGCAATTCAAAATGGGGGACAAGCCTGAGGGGCTCCTGGCACGGCAGATCAGGGGCGCCCAGGCCCTAAGGTCAATTCATTGCATTAGATCGAGGGCGGGTACCTTGTTAACTAACCCCAAGGATATAAATGACTATTTTAAAGAATTTTACAGTGAACTCAACACCTCTAAATGCAATGCCACTCAATCTGATTTGAATTACTTCTTTGATTCTTTTGTAATGCCAAAACTTAGTGACGCTGCTAGGGAGGACTTAGATTCTGACTTCACATTGGAAGAAATAACTTCTGCCATTAAGTCATTCCTGTCCAGCAAGGCTGCTGGGCCAGATGGATTTGGCTGTGAATTTTATAAGAAATTGTGTGATATCCTTGCCCCATCTTCTCCTCAGAATGATATCTTGCTCTAAGAAAGATAAAGCCTTGCCTAGTACATTGTACAAGGCTAACATTTCCCTCATTTTAAAGAAAGGTAAAGAGGAAACAGACCCAGCCTGCTATAGGCCCATTGCACTTCAGAATTTTGATAGAAAGGTAATTACTAAAATGCTGGCTAACCGACTAAATAAGTATTTGTCACCTATCATTCATCCTGATCAGACAGGATTTGTCCCGGCAACACACATCAAAGTTGCTGGTGAACACAGCAGGCCAGGCAGCATCTCTAGGAAGAGGTGCAGTCGACGTTTCAGGCTGAGACCCTTCGTCAGGACTAACTGAAGGAAGAGTGAGGAAGAGAGTTGAAAGTTGGAGGAGGAGGGGGAGATCCAAAATGATAGGAGAAGACAGGAGGGGAAGGGATGGAGCCAAGAGCTGGACGGGTGATTGGCAAAAGGGATACAAGAGGATCATGGAACAGGAGGTCTGGGAAGAAAGACAAGGGGGGGTGAACCCAGAGGATGGGCAAGGGGTGTATTCAGAGGGACAGAGGGAGAAAAAGGAGAGTGAGAGAAAGAATGTGTGTATAAAAATAAGTAACAGATGGGGTGCGAGGGGGAGGTAGGGCATTAGCGGAAGTTAGAGAAGTCGATGTTCATGCCATCAGGTTGGAGGCTCTTCCTTCAGTTAGTCCTGACAAAGGGTCTTGGCCTGAAACATCGATTGCACCTCTTCCTAGAGATGCTGCCTGGCCTGCTGCGTTCACCAGCAACTTTGATGTGTGTTGCTTGAACTTCCAGCATCTGCAGAATTCCTGTTGTTTGGTTTTGTCCCGGGTAGGTTCTCTTTTTCCAATGTCAGATGCCTCCTTAGTACTATATATGCTGATCATGGGAAACTAATAGGCAGCAATTTTATCCCTTGATGCACAAAAGGCTTTTGACCAGATTGAGTGGCCTTACATGTTTGAGTCACTGTGCAGGTTTGGGTTCGGGGAGTCATTTGTATCTTGGGTAAAACTGATATACGCCAGCCCAATGTGTTCTATTATAACTAATGGTGACAAGTCAACTCTGTTTCCCCTACACCGTTCAGTCCAGCTGTCGCAGTAGAGCCCTTTGACTTAAAGATAAGAAGTCACCCAAATACGCTGGGTTTGAAAGTGGGGAAGTATTGAAACACCTATTAGTTTATGTGCTGACGATGTGATACTATACTTACAAAACTCAGAAGTCAGTCCCTCTTCTTCTAGATTTAATCACCTCTTTTGGCCGACTATCGGGGTACTCAATCAATTGGACAAAAAGTGACTTTGTGCCTCTCTCCAACAACTACACACGGGGTTTTTTGGAAAGTGTCCCGTTCAAAGTAGCTAAAGATCACTTTACTTATCTTGGCTTGACAATCCCCAAAGATCCTAAATTAATATTCAAATTAAACTTGGCGGAGTTTATTTCAAAACTTAAACAGAATATAGAAAGTTGAAAAACCCTACCTCTGTCCATGATTGGTCAAATAAATTCAATTAAAATGGTTTCCCTTCCTAGGTTTCTCTATTTTTGTCAAAATCTCCCCATTTTTCTTACATCAGCTTTCTTTAAAGAATTGGACTCGATAATATTGTCTTATATCTGGAATTACAAGAATCATAGGATTTCGAAAATTCATTTACAAAAGCCTAAGTCTGAAGGAGGGCTGGGATTGGGCTGTCAATGCTAGGGCTTTAATGTTTTGGCAACAGGGGCTCCGGATAACTTAGCCCCTGGGGCTCCCTTGTGACTATGTATGGAGTCTAACTCTGTTGCCAATTCCTCCTTGCCAGCCATGCTGTTCTCTAAGTTAGAGAAGCCTGGGACTTCAGAAAGTCTGAATTTTGTTTTGAAAAATTCCATCAGACTTCTAAATCAGATTAGGAGCATTCTGAATTTACCAGAGACCTCTGTACAAACACCAATCTGTTTCAATCACTCCTTTCTACCCTCATGATCAGATAAAACCTATCATGCTTGGAGGGAGAAGGGTCTAGTTTCTATTGAAGACCTGTACATAGAGGGATGGTTTGCAACATTTAGTCTGCTGAAAGAGAAATGTGAGCTGCCTCATTCGCACTTTTTTCGTTACCTACAAATTAGACACTACACTTAATCTAAGATTTGTAATTTTGAAATCCTTCCAGGGAAACATATGTTTTTTGATATTTTAAAGAACCCTCCTGACTCCAGGCATCTTGTTTCTAAGTCTGTATGTTTGTTTGATAATTGCACCATAGCGTTTACTGTGAAGATTAGTGACGCCTGGAGAGAGGAGTTGGGCATTGAATTATCTGAAGCTGCCTGGGATAAGTGTTCGTCCATGATACAAGCTTGCTCTGTTAACAGCAGGCACCAACTGATCCAGTTTAAAGTTCTCCATTACTCTAAACTTAGATTGCACAGGATTTACCCTTCTGTCTTGCCAATGTGTGATAGATGCTAAGGGACGGAAGCCACGTTGTCACACACCTTTTGGTTTTGCCCATTACTGACTGGATTTTGGTCCAAAATATTCGACTGGTACTCAAAGGCCTATAAAAGATCCTTCCCCTTGGAAGCTGGTCTCGCTTTATTTGGCGGCTCGCAATCTACTATTTGTTTCCCTGCAGCCATACAACAGTCTCTGATGCTGGGGATGATTATTGCCAGAAGTCTTATCTTGAGGGAATGGAAATCACCTTCTCCCCATTCCTTTCGGAGATGGATGGCTGAAATGATCTCAGTCATACAGATGGAGAAACTTAGGTTCTTGACAACCAATTCAATTAAAAAATATTCGGCTATCTGGGATCCATTTCTTGCCTACCTGGACGAGGCCGGGGGCGGATGAACAATTTCTCTCTAGCTGATTTCTCACAGTCCTCATTTGAGATTTATTGTTTAGTATTTTTGAGAACTTTGTACAATCGGCATCCCTCTAATGTTATGTCTCTTTCTTTGTTTTTGCTCATTTCATTTTTATACATATCTGAGCTGGTATGTTCTTGTTGATTTCATTGTTTTTTTTGAAAATTTTGAAAATAAAGTATTTTAAAAAACCCTGTATTCTGCCTTCAGATTTGACCTTTCAAAATGAATTGCTTCACACTTTTCTGGATTGAACTCCTACTGCTACTTCTCAGCTGAACTCCCTATCCTGTTCCAGCCTACAACAACCCTCCACACTATTCACAGCTCTACCAACCTTTGTGTTGTCTGAGAACATACTACCCTACCCTTCCACTGCTTCATCCAAGTCATTTATGAAAATCACAAAGAGCAGGAATCCCAGAATAGATCCTTGCAGAACACCACTAGTCACCGACCTCCAGGCAAAATATACACATATGGCAACACTGCTACACAGCCGTTTCTTTGGATCCCATTCCTCCTGACTTTCTGAATGACCATACCATGGGGAGCCTTATCAATCGCCTTACGAATTTCCATATGCACCACATCTACTGCTCTAAATTAATCAATGTGCTATGTCACATTCTCAAAGAATTCAATCAGGCTTGTGAAGCACAATCTGCCCCTCATAAATCCATGCTGACTATCTCCAATCAGTCTATGCTTCTACAAATGCTCATAAATTCTGTCTCTAAAAATCTTCTCCAATAATTCGCCCAGTACTGAAATAAGATTCACTGCTCTCTAATACGCAGGGTTATCCCTACTCCCTTTCTTGAACAAAGGATAATACTGGCCACCCTTCAATCATCTGGTACTATTCAAGTTACCAATGAGCTTGCAAAGATCATCACCAAAGGTACAGCAATCTCTTCCTTGCTTCCTGTAGTAAATTGGGGTATGTCCAATCTGGTCCCAGGGATCTATCTATCTAAATGTTTTTAAAAAGTTCTAGCACATCCTCTTTCTTAACATTAACATGTGCAAGCATTCGCTGTCTTCACCAAGGTTCCGTTCACTGGTGAATACTGAAGCAAAGAATTCATTGAGGACCTCCCTATTTCTTCTAATTCCAGGCACGTTTCCTCTACTGTCCCTGATCAGTCTTACCCTCACTTTGGCCATCCTCCTATTATTCACATACATGTAGAATGCCTCGGGGTTTTCCTTAATCCTACTCACCAAGGCCTTCTCATGGCCCCTTCTAGCTCTCCCATGTCTATTCTTCAGCTCCTTCCTGTCCACCTTGTAACTCTCTAGAGCCCTGCCTGATCTTTGTTTCTCAAACCTTAACTAAGCTTCTTTCTTCCTCTTGACCAGATGTTCCATATCTCTTGTCAAACATGGTTCCTTCACCCTACCGTTTCTCTACCTCAATGGGACATACCTATCCAGAACCCTCAGCTAGTGCTCCCTAAAGAACCTCTACATTTCTGTTGTGCATTTCTTTGAGTACATCTGTTCCCAATTTATGCTCCCGAGTTCCTGCCTAATTGCAACATAATTTCCCACACTCAATTAAATACTTTCCCATGTTGTCTGGTCCTATCCCTCTCCAAGGCTTTAGAAAAAGTCAGGGAGTTGTGATTGCTTTCTTCGGAATGCTCTTCCACTGAAAGATCTGACACCTGACCTTCCTTCCAGAGAAAAACATATACAACTGGCCAAGTAAATGATTAATCCGAAACTGCATTGTTTCACTTTACCTGTGATGCATGAATCATTCACTGCTATATTTCCGAGCAAATCCATCTGGCTGTTTCCAAGTGTCAGATAAAGACATTCAGCATGTGCTCATGTTGAAGGCAACAATTAAATTAAGGCCCAACCATTGAAAGTAGGAGCTCAGTAATGCAGATGCCTACCACCACTAACCACAAAAGAGATTGAGCTAAGAACATCAGAAGTAGCAGGAGCAGGTGATTCAGACCCTGGTGTTTGCTCCGCCATTCAGACTATTACCTCAGACTTATTTTCCATCATCAACCTCTAGTCTATCAAGCTAAAGATCTATTGATTTCTGGTCTGAATATTCTCAATGACTGAGCCTCCACGGCTTTCTTCAGCAGAGAATTCTAGATATCCACTGTCCTGTGGGTGAAGAAATTTCCTCTAATTTCATTTCTAAATGGCTGACCATCAGCCCTGGCCCTAGTCGTGAGAATTTTCTTGAAGAGTGGAGTGACATTTGCAATTTTCCAGTCTTCCGGAACCATTCTAGAATCTAGTGATTCTTGAAGGATCATTACTACTGCCTCCACAATCTCTTCAGCTACCTCTTTCAGAACTCTGGGGTGCGCACCATCTGGTCCTGGTGACTTATCTACCTTCAGACCTTTCAGTTTCCCAAGAACCTTCTCTCTAGTCATGGTAACTTCACACACTTCATGCCCTGGGACACCTGGAACTTCCGCCATACTGCTAGTGTCTTCCACAGTGAAGACTGATGCAAAATACTTGTCTGCTATCTTGTTGTCCCACATTACCTCTCCAGCAACATTTTCCAGTGGTCAGATATCCACTCTCACCTCTCTTTTACACTTTACATAAGTTGCTGTACGCAGCAACTCTACTAGATGCATCACTTTCTGCTACAACTGGGTAAATTGAGCAGCAACAGCAGAAATCAAGGCTCATTCCACATCGCAATAGATTGAAATGTTCTTGTTTTGCTGCTGGCTGTTTATTATTAGATCTGATCTGCCAAGAAACCCATGAAAGACTTACAGTAAAACAGCTCACTCACTGCATGCTTGAATGCAAATTAAAATGAAAACCAAAAAAAAAAGGCAGTATCTTATTCTTTCAAAAAACTGACAGTTTTGCAGTGAGTGGTCTACGAAGCAAGTTAATCTAGAATCTAGAGCCAGTTCATTATCTGAAAATATTGGAGAATAGAAGTTCTAGAAACAGCTGGAAATTAGTGTAATAGTTTTGTAGATGGGGTGGAAGTCCTTGAACATGAGATAGGTTTGTAAATAGTAAAGTCACCAGACAGAAAATGTATGACATCAAAGAACGACAGCAGTGGAAGTAACAATAAAGGATTAGAACTGAAAAGCATGGATTGGAAACACTAGCATATAGCAAGCAGACTGATATGCAACAAGGAACTATTGTGAGGTTACTGTACTTTGTTAAATGATTGTTTCCAACAAGTAGACAAGTACATAAGTTTTGACATGCTACTTTGGGAAATGCAGGAAGTAAACAATGAAATACAGCAAGCAATCAAGAAAGCATGCGATATATTGGCCCCTGTTGCAAAGCAGTTGGTAGTCTTGCTTAGAGTGCAGTACTTTGCTAACTTTTTCTGAGTATTGTGTTTTAATCTCTGTACCTAAGAACGGCTCTCTGCAAAGTGATCACATCATCTCCTGTTAGTTCCTTGCACACCTGTAACTAATTCTTTCACATGCATTAATTCACACTTAATTCTTTCCCCATTTCACTTAAGTGGTAATTCAGAGTAGGCAATTACTTATCTGCAAATCTTTGCGATCAGTGCAGAATAGATTTACACAAGATATTCTTGCAATAAGGGTGAAAAGCTATTGAGAAAGGCTGACACTGGTATTTAGAGGAATAAGGAGGGAAGCGGTGTCCATCATTAAGGACCCCCATCACTCAGGACATTCCCTCTTCTCATTCTACCATGGGGGAGTAGGTACACGAGCCTGAAGGCACACACTCAGTGATTCAGGAACAGCTTCTTACCCTCTACCATCAGATTTCAGAATGGACATTGTACCCATGAACACGACCTCTCTATTTTTTGCTCTCTTTTTGCATTGCTTATTTAATTTAACTTTTATACTTATTACTGTAATTTACAGTTTTATTATTATTATACATTGCAATGTACTGCTGCCAGATGAGAACAAATTTCACAACATATGACAGTGATATTAAACCTGCTTCTGATCTTGTTGACTCGTATCGATTCTGAGAAGCATTGATGGATGAGATAACAAGAGATAACAAGACGTTTGTTATCTATTCAATCAGCCCATCTCAGAACTCTCTCTGGCCTGAGAGTTCACAATGTGGAGGTGAAGCCTGGAGTTGAGGTCAATCATTTCCGAATGAGATGAGGAAATTTTTCACTGAGACACATCCCCACTTCTATTTCTTACTGGTGTGGTGGGGGGGGGGGAGCAGTGTGGGGAGTGGAGGAAAGAATTCTGGTACAATTTAACCTTTTGACTAGAGTTTTGCAAGAGTGAAGTGGGACAATGTATTCTGGAAAGCAGTGTCATTGAAGCTTGAAGTATAGGTGGAATAGAGAAGGAGGAGCTGGGGGAAACTGGAAAGGAACAGTGGGAGAAGAGGTAGACATACAGATGCAGCCATTTGCCTTCCTGTGCCTTACCACGGCTTCCACTTCTTGGATAAACCCTTTCAATGTTCCAAAGAACACTTTGAGGTGCAAGGACGATCCATTCAAAACTCCTTAAAGCACCTTCTTGCCTCACCTCCAATTTCAAATGATGAAAGGTTTTATCTTTATGGATGCTTAAGCACTCTACCCCAAACCTGCTTTCAAACTTCCCCAAATGGTCCCTCACTACTCTTCTTTACTTATTTATTAAGACACAAGAGAATATTTGGCCCTTCTAGTGCATGCCAGTCCCTAGCACGGCAAGTCCATCAGCACCATTCTCCCTCTTGCAACTCCCATGACTCTTCTGCCAATTACATTAGGGGCAATTTCTTTGTGCCACAAAGATGCTTAGGAGTCATTAGTAAGCCACTCACAAAGATTTTATTCCTTACCTGGCAATATCTCCTTTTTATCTGTCACTGTTTTAATATCTATATGCCATTTTTGTGGGTAACCTGGATATTTTATTAGGACATAGAACAGTACTGCACAGTACAGGCCCTTCAGCCCGTGATGTTGTGCCGGCCCTTAAACCTACTCCAAGATCAATCTAACTCTCCCTCCCACGGACTCCTCGATTTGGCTTTATCCATGTGCTTATCTCGGAGTCTCTTAAATGCACCTAACACATCTTCCTCTGCCACCACCCCAGATTCACACACTTACCACTCATTATGGAAAAAAAATCTACATCTGACATTTAATATTATGTAGAATAATATTTATTATTACAGTAGCAGCAAAACAATTTATATAAGTTCATTTTAGTTTTATATGGTGGTTGTTCCTCAATGCTTGTTTAATATTTTTTCTTTCAGTGCATCTACTTCTGCACAATAGCTTGTGTTCTCCCTTTTACTTCACTATAGACTGAATAATGTGAAACTCTATTTTTATATATTGTTGCTTGGAAGCCAGGGTATTAAAAAACAGATGTGATTCTGCAAAGATAAATGTGTAAAAATTAAAAGCCACGATCTTTTTCCAGTCACCAGCTACAGTAGATTCGTAAAAAGTGCAAAATTACTTTTATTGACAGATATTTGCTTAGCCAACAAATGACAGTCCTTTGTCTCGTCCATTGTGTCCTGCATTATTGCTGAAGAGTACTTGTCTTGGTGGGTCTTTCAGATAGTTAATTATGCTGTCCTGTTATCTCTCTGTGCAAGCTTCAGCCTTAAGGGGAGTAGATCAGTCACTTTATATCCAAAAATTAAACTCCTTGATAATTAGAAAACATTTATGTTTAATAAACATTTTCACTAACTTTGGACCCTTGCAAATTAGGGATTGCATTTTTCAGAGAGAGCCATTTTGTGGTTGGCTGACTCTACAGAATTACATTTGCAATGGTTTTGCATTAGAATATTTTTAGACTATAATCCAGTTGTTAGAAGTATTACAGCCTGAATTAAGTTAGCTGACTTTGCTCAAACACTGCCTTGTAAGCCTGAATAAGTAGATGTTTAAAAAATCCCCTTTTGAACTGTCATTAGCTCACCAGAATTTAAGTTCCTTTTGTTCCCTTGTCATAACCAGTCTCTCAGATCTCCCAATAGCTCACTGTCTGAATACAAGCTGAATAAGATGACCAGGAATCTCTCCATTCCCAGCAGTGATGGCTACAGAGTTCACTATGCTTAGTTGGGCATGTTGAGTTTCTGTAGCATGTATTATCCACGACTAATTCCACAAATGATCAAGTACACCAAGGGGTTCCATTCTTAGGTCAGCCAGTAATTCCATTGAAAACAAACATCCATGGACTTTGGCTTACAGAGATCTAATTTAGCTTTGGCACCCTTATTAGCAAATGACTAATTGACGTTAACTCGGGGACCATCAATGAGGAATCAGCGTAGAATCATAGCAAGACACTGGAGCTGAAGGAAAACTGGACAGTGAGGAGTTTGCCAACTCACTCATTTTCCAGTACCAGACCATTGTACTTCAGCATATTCATCCAAGTACATAAGATATAGGAGCAGGAGTAGGCCATACGGCCCATCCAGCCTGCCCCACCATTCAATAAGATCATGGCTGATCTGTCCGTAAACTCAGCTCCATCTATCTGCCTTTTCCCCATAACCCTTAATTCCCTTACTATGTAAAAACCTATCTAACTGTTTCTTAAATATATTTAGTGAAGAAGCCTCAACTGCTTCCCTAGGCAGAGAATTCCACAGATTCACCACTCTCTGGGAAAAACAGTTGCTCCTCATCTCCATCCTAAATCTTCTCCCCTGAATCTTGAGGCAATGTCCCCTAATTCTAGTCTCAACTACCAATGGAAACAACTTTCCTACTTCTATCTTATCTATCCTTTTCAAAATTTTGTATGTTTCTATAAGATCCCCTCTCATTCTTCTGAATTCCAGACAGTATAGTCCCAGGCAACTCAATCGCCCCTCATAGGTTAACCCTTTCATCACTGGAATCAACCTGGTGAACCTCCTCTGCACTGCCTCCAAAGCCAGTATATCCTTCCTTAAGTATGGAGACCAGAACTGCATACAGTACTCCAGGTGTGGCCTCACCAGTACCCTGTATAGTTGCAGCATGACCTCCCTGCTCTTGAATTCAATCCCTCTAGCAATGAAGGCCAACATTCCGTTTGCCTTCTTAATAACCTGTTGTACCTGCAAGCCAACTTTTTGCAATTCATGCACAAGCACTCACAAGACCCTCTACACAACAGCATGCTGCAATCTTTCACCATTTAAATAATAATCTGTTCTTCCATTATTCCTTCCAAAGTGGATGATCTTGTATTTACCAACGTTGTATTCCATCTGCCAGACCTTGGCCCACTCACTTAACCTATCTATATCCCTCTGCAGACTCTCCACATCCTCTGTACAATTTGCTTTTCCACTCAGTTTAGAGTCATCAGCAAATATTTCCACTCAGTTTAGTGTCATCAGCAAATTTTGCTATGCTACACTCAGTCCTCTCTTCCAAATCATCAACATAAATGGTAAACAGCTGCGGGCCCAGCACCGGTCCCTGCGGCACCCCACTCACCACAGACTGCCAACCGAAGAAACACCCATTTATACCAACTCTCTGCCTTCCATCGGTTAACCAATCCACTATCCATGCCAATACACTTCCTCCGACTCCATGCGTCTGTATCTTATTTATAAACCTATTGTGCGGCACCTTATCCAACGCCTTCTGGAAATCCAAATATACGGCATCCACCTGTTCCCCTCTATCCACTGCACTCATTATGTCCTCAAAGAACTCCAGTAAGTTTGTCAAACAGGACCTGCCCTTTCTGAATCCATGCTGCGTCTGTCTAATGGAACCACTCCTTTCAAAATGTTTTGCTATTTCTTCCTTAATGACAGCTTCAAACATTTTCCCGACTACAGATGTTAAGCGAACTGGCCTATAGTTGCCTGTCTTTTGCCTACATCCCTTTTTAAAAAGTGGCGTGACATTTGCTGTCTTCCAATCCACCAGGACCTGCCCAGAGTCGAGAGAGTTTTGATAAATGATTACCAATGCATCTACTATAACCTCCGCCAATTCCTTCAGCACCCTGGGATACATCCCATCAGGACGAGGGGACTTTTCTACCTTCAGGCCCTCTAGTTTGCTCATCACTATCTCTTTAGTGACAGTGATTTTATCGAGGTCCTCACCTCCCATTTCGTCCATAACATCCTTCTTTGGCATATCAGACGTGTCCTCCACTGTGAAGACCGACACAAAATAGTCGTCCAATGTCTCAGCCATTTCCTTATCACGCAACATCAATTTTCACTTATCGTCTTCCAAGGGACCTACAAAAGTACTTTTGAAATGTGATGTCTGCATCCCTTTCCTGGCATTGTAGAGACATGAAAGAGGCTTCCTATCTCTATTGAAAGCCCTGTCTTCAGTTCTTAGAATCTGCTGCTTCATCCTCAACACACTAGCCAGAGGAAGTTGGTCCTCCCTTTCCACTTCAACAGTTCCCTTAGAGTCATAACTTTCACAAGGGGCACCAGTCCTCACACATGATCCAGAATACGGGATTTTGTTTCTTTATTAGTCAAAACGAAAAGTATAAGAGCAAGAGAAACTATTCCAGCACTCTATACTAGACCAGTCAGAGCAGAACGTGATTACAATTCTGATCACCATGTGTGAAGAAAGATTTGATTGCTCTGAAGGGGGTGCAAGGCACATTTATAAGGATGCTGCCAAACTGAAAATTTGTAAATTAAAGATTGGATAAAGCAACACACACAAAATGCTGGAGGAAATCAGCAGGCCAGGCAGCATCTACAGAAAAGAGTATAGTCGACGTTTCGGGCTGAAACACTTCGGCAGGACTGGAGAAAAAAAGCTGAGGAGTAGATTTAAAGGGTGGGGGGAGGGGAGAGAGAACCGCCAGGTGATAGATGAAACCTGGAAGGGGAGGGATGAAGTAAGGAGCTGGGAAGTTGATTTGTGAGATGAGGTGAGAGAACAAAAAGAGGATGGGAAATGGAGAAGGGGGGGTGGTGGGAGGGAGGCATTACCAGAAGTTTGAGAAATCGATGTTCCCGCCATCAGGTTGGAAGCTACCCAAATGGAATACAAGGTGTCATACCTCCAACCTAAGTGTGGCCTTATCATGACAGTGGAGAAGGCCATGCATGGACATATCAGAATAGGAATGGGAAGTGGAATTAAGATGGATGCCCAATGGGAGATCCCACTTATTTTGGCGGATGGAGTGTAGATGCTCGACGAAAGGGTCTCCTAATCTACGCCGGGTCTCACTGATGTACAGGAGGCCACACTGAGAGCACCGAGCACAGTAAATGGCCCAGACAGACTCACAGGCAACTCCCTTGTCCATTTGCCCCTCCCCACTGATCTCCCTCCTGACATTTATCCTTGCAAGCGGAATAAGTGCTATACCTGCCCCTACACCTCCTCCCTCATTACCATCCAGGGGCCCAAACAGTCTTGCCAGGTGAGGTGGCACTTCACCTGTGAGCGTTGCTCGGATTTTCAGCATCTGCAGATTTTTTCTTGTTTGTGGAAAGATTGGATAAACTTTGCTTATTTTATTTGAAAGACAGCAGAAGAGGGAGAGAAACTTTATTGATGCAGTTAAAATCATAAGGAGCCAGGATAAAGTAAACAGGAAAGACTTACTTCTCCTAACAGAGGGGTTAAAATCTAAGGGGCTTGGATTAGATTCATTGGTAGAAGGATTAGCGAGGTGATTAGAAAAGTTTCTTTTCCATCTAAAGGGTTGTACACGTTTGGAACTCTCCTCTATAAATAGATGCTAGGTCAATTGATCATTTAAAATCTAGGATGGTTAATATGGATTTAGACAAGTTAAATCATAGATTAGCCATGATCTCACGAAAAGGCAGAATTACCAACAGGTCCATGGTCTACTCCTTGAACTGTACTGTAAAGATAGTGGACATGTTCCTCAAATTTTCATGATTTCAGTGGAAAAAAACTATTGAATACTGCCCTGCTGGTTAGTTTTGACCAGTTTTATACCCTCATTACAGATAAAGATTTTGTTCATTATTTCAAACTAAAATGTACTTCTTGTAACTTATAGGATTATTGTTAACATAACTGTTATCAGAATATTATTCCAAGAATAAGGATAAGAGGAATGAAGGAAATAAAATCACCAGTTCTTTTCTGAGAAGCATTAAAGCTTTTGATTCATTCTGGTAAGTAGACATATAACGTTCTTAGAATTGCCAAATATTTTGGTTTATAAAATTATTTAGACTCCAGCTTTTCTTGCTCATAAGGAGATAACTTGTTCCTCACTAAAACTTGCAGGTGTTCGTCTAGTCATATATGTGCATACAGATCCAAGTATTGTACCCAGGTCATTCCATCCTTTCATGCATATTTGTACAAATATTTAAATATTTGCTATCTTTATATCATTTGCACTTACATTGTAAATGTACAAGCAACAAGCAATACCAAAGGTGAAACATTACTGATTTACTATTATATCATAATCCTACAAATATACAGACCCAAACTGGATGGCCAATTGTACTTTCTAGTGTTACAAACATGTTTAAATAGCTAGGTAATTAACTTAAATCATAGATTAAATGCTATTTAATTGCTGTATTTTGTTTTACCTAAATGAGAAGACGTCACTGTCCACAAAATAATATCTAAGAGCTGGAGATGTAGTATATAGATGGTTCAGCTGGAAAAGAATATATTTTTGGTATTAAGTATGGCAAGCTATAAATCCCAAAAATAACAAAACTTCAAAGTGCAGTTTTAACATGTTCATTCATAGCAAATAGAAATCAATTCCCAGATTAAGACTCCGTAACTAAATTAAGAAGGGGTAAAAAAAGCTTGCAGTACATAATTTTAATAATAATTTAATTATTTTCCATAATCATCTCAAATTATCAATCCTCTCCCAGAGTTTAGTGACAGTGCAGGATAGAACCAGTATCATTCACAATTATGCTACTTTTGACTTAAAAACAAATATTTTGTTTTAACTAAAATATAAAATGAATGATGTTGCCAAGACACAAGTAGCTGAATTATAGGGAGAGGTTGGGGAGGTGAACACTTTACTCCTTGGATCAGGCACGAGAATATCTGCTGTTGCAAGAAATCCAAAGCAACACAGACAAATTGCTGGAGAAACTCAGCAAGTCAGGCAGCATCTGTGGAAAAGAGTCAACAGTGAAACAGACCGCCAAGACCCTTCTTCAGAACTACAAAAGAAGGGGAGAAGCCAGAATAAGAAGGTGGAAGGAGGGGAGGAAGAAGTACAAGGTGGCAGTTGATACGTGAAACTGGGAGAAGGGGAGTAGGTGAAGTAAAGAGCTGGGAAGTTGATTGGTGAAAGAGATAAAGGGCTAGAGAAGGGGGAATCTGATAGGAGAGAGTAGAAGACAATGGAAGAAAGAGAAGGAGAGGAGCACCACAGGGAGGTGATGGGCAGGTAAGGAGAGAAGATGTAAGAGGGAAACAGGAATGGGGAATGGTGAAGGAGAGGGGGGACATTACTGAAAGTTCAAGAATTCAATGTTCATGCCAGCAGGTTGGAGGCTAACCAGACGGAATACAAGGTGTTGCTCCTCCAACCTGAGTGTGGCCTCATCCCGGCAGTAGATGAGGCCATGGATTGACATGTCAGAATGGGAATGGGAAGTTGAATTGTAATGGATGGCCACTGGGAATTCCCGCTTTTTTGTGGTGGAGAGAGTGATGGTGCTCGATGAGGCAGTGTTGATGGAGGAAGTGAAGCCCCTTTCTGTGAGGAGGGAGGACATCTCAGTTGTTCTGGAATGAAAACTGAGAGCAGGAACGAAATAGAAGACTGAGTGGTAATCTTCTGGAAGTGTATTAAATCCTGAGGGACAGAGGGAGGGTGAATACACAACATCTTTTTTCTTGGGGCTGTGGAACTAAAAATGAGGGGGTATAGGCTGAGGAAAGAGGGAGAGATCACAAAAGGCACCTGAGGGCACACATCATACACACAGATAATGATGTGTATATGTAACAAGCTGCAAAAGAGTAGAGCTTAGTTGAAGCACATACAATAATGACATTTAAAAGACATGAGGCTAAGTATATGGCTAGGAAAGGCAAAGAGGGATATGTGCAAAAGACAAACAAATTGGACTAGCTTAGGTGGCCACTTTAGTCAGCATTGACAAGTTAAGCCAAAGGACCTACTTCCCTGATATATTACTCCTTGACTCTACGAGTCTATAACCACATGATTTACCCTAATGCTGCTCTTAATTAGAAGCTACATCAAACCAAATTGGTTCATGATTTTATGTTTTACTTTAACAATTTATGATTTTAAATGATAAGGCACTTTAATAAACAGGGCATTTTAACTGAAAGATGCTTCATCCAGCGATAGTAATTCCACACCACCCTAAGCCCATTAATACATCTTCAAGCTTGTTCTGGCTTTCTGAGAGAAGGAACGAATTAGTTCCACTCCTCTTTGTTTTGTCTTCCCAATTGCTCTGCATATCTTTCTTCTGATTATTGAATAATTAATACAACTACTTTGATTGTCTGGAATAGTTCCATGCATTAAAATTAAAAACATCTTATTCAGCCAGGTGCAGAGGTCTTCAAACTCATCAACACATTGGACATAAGTAAGAAAAACGAAGTGCAGACGTTGGAATTCTGAATAAAGAATACAGAAAAGTTTGCAAATACTCAACAGGTCAAGCAGCATCCATGAAAAGTGAAAGAGTGTTTATATTTCAGGTTGAAAAGCGTTTATCCAAACCATTCTGATGAAAGCTCCTTGACCTGAAACATTTAGACAGAAGCACTGGTAGGGCAAACAACTCACCGGTCCACATGCCATTCACTGAAATCAGGACTGATCTTTTACCTTGCCCCCTTGTCCTGTAATAGTGCCACATCCCTTTATTCCCTTATATCCAAAAGTTCTTCAATCTGTTTTGAAGGTACTCAATGGCTGAGCCACTACAGCTTCTTGGGTGAAGACTTCCAAAGATTCATAACCATTTTCCTTAAAATATTTTTCCTCAAGCCTGTCCAAAATGGCTGACATTTTGTCACAAGATTGTGTGCCATGGTTCCAGACACCACAATTTTCTTACTTCAACACTGTCTTACCACATAAATTTTTTATTTCAATTTGATCATTTTTCTTAACTCTGCAGAGTATAGGCCTGTTCTGCTTAATCTCTCCTAATCAGACAAACTCTCTGTTCCAGGAATAATTCTGGTGAATCTTTATTCCCTCAACCACAATTGTATCCTGCTTTAGATAAGTACACCGGACCTGTACAGAACATTCAGCTATCATCTAACTAGGGCCTTATACAACTGCAGCAAGATATATTTTACTTTTGTGCTGTAGTCTAAGTGCAATAAAGTCCAATATACCACTTGTATTCCCAATTGTTTCTTGTATCTACTTTGCTAACTTAAATTGATTTGTGTACAAGGTCACTTGGAAAACTTGACCTTCCTTGCTTATTTTTCCTGCTAGAGTTGAAATCCTCAAATACTTCCACATTAAATTCCATTTGACACATCATTGACTTTCATTTGAACCCCCTGTATCCCCATGAATGCACTACGCATTCATTTCACAATCTACAATGCCATTCAACTTAGCTTGATTAGCAAACTTAGATATATTACCTTGTCCAAATTATTAAAATAGACTGTGAATGGCTGTGGCATTCCAGGAATTAAAGCCTCCCAGCTCAAAAATGACCCATTTATTCCTAACCTCTGTTTTCGATGCATTAACAAATCTTCAATGCACACTAGTATAATACTAATTCTCAAACAATCTAACTATGTTTAATAAGCGCTTCCCTTATAACTGTTTCTCACTCACAAAGCGGTAGCTTTCTTCCTCTAATGTAATCCCCAGTATTGAGGATGATGTACTTCAGTCCAGTTTTGTGGATTCTGCGAAGGGCAATAAGGCAAGGAGATCATCTGCAATCTCTGACACAGGTGGGTGAGGAGATGCCTGACGGAGCTGGCAAGCATTCAGGTACTTTGCAAAGTGGTGAGCTTTGATTGTTGCTTAAGCAGGGCTTCTGTGTGCTTCCAAAGCATGGCCTGAGCTAAAGTACACTGTTGAGAAAAAGCGTAATGGGGAAGCAAGAAGCACCAAGGCTAAGGAGAAACTTCTATAGATCCAAGGTAACTGATGGTTCTATAATTAATGAATAACAATATAGATCCTGCTCTCAGCTGTTTCTCTACCACCCCACCCAGCCTCCCCACCCCAACTCTCTACATTTTAACACTTGTTTTCTCTCTCATACGTTTTACAATTTTTATGAAAACTTATCAGCCTGAGATTTTAACTTTATTTTCCCTCTACTGCCTGATCTGCTGATATTACACAGCAAGTACCTATGTCAGATTGCTGTTTATTGATTCCAGCTCAGCATTTAACACCATCATTCCTACAGTCCTGACTGAAAAGCTACAGAACCTGGGCCTCTGTACCTCCCTCTGCAACTGGATCCTCAACTTCCTAACCGGAATACCACAGTCTGTACAAATTACGCATCTCCACCTCGCTGACAAATAACACTGGTGCTCCATTGTGATGTGTGCTTAGTCCACTGCTCTACTCTCTCTATACCCTGAAACAGCATCTATACATTTGCTGATGATATATTCATTGTTGGAAGAATTTCAGATGGTGATGAGAGGGTGTACAGGAGTGAGATTTACCAGTTAGTTGAGTGGTGTCACAGCAACAACCTTGCACTCAATGCCAGCAAGATCAAAGAGCTGATTGTGGACTTCATGAAGGGAAAAACAAGGGAACATAAACTAATTCTCATAGAGGGATCAGAAGTAGAGAGAGTGACCAATTTCAAGTTCCTGGGTATCAATATCTCTGAGGATCTAACCTGGACCCAACATATCGATGCAGCTATCAAGTAGGCAAGACAGCAGCTATATTTCATTTGGAGTTTGAGGAGATTTGCTTTAATCACCTAAACCACTTGAATACTTCTACAGATGTACCGTGGAGAGCATTCTGACAGGCTGCCTCACTGTCTGGTATGGGGGGTGGGCTACTGCACAGGACCGAAAGTAGCTGCAGAAAGTTGCTAAATTAATCAGCTCCATCTTGGGTACCAGCCTCCGTAGTATCCAAGAAATCTTCAAGGAGCGGTGTCTTAGGAAGGCAACGTCCATCATTAGGGACCCCCACCACCCAGGACATGCCCCCTTCTCATTGTTACTATCTGGAAGGAGGTACAGAAGCCTGAAGGCACACACTCAGTAATTCAGGACCAGCTTCTCCTTCTCTGCCATCCAGTTTCTAAATGGACATTGAACCTGTGAACACAATCTCACTACTTCTTTATTTCTAGTGAACGCAGCAGGCCAGGCAGCATCTCTAGGAAGAGGTGCAGTCGACGTTTCAGGCCGAGACCCTTCGTCAGGACTAACTGAAGGAAGAGTGGGTAAGGGATTTGAAAGCTGGAGGGGGAGGGGGAGATCCAAAATGATAGGAGAAGACAGGAGGGGGAGAGATGGAGCCAAGAGCTGGACAGGTGATAGGCAAAAGGGATACAAGAGGATCATGGGACAGGAGGTCCGGGAAGAAAGACAAGGGGGGGGGACCCAGAGGATGGGCAAGAGGTATATTCAGAGGGACAGAGGGAGAAAAAGGAGAGTGAGAGAAAGAATGTGTGTATAAAAATAAGTAACAGATGGGGTACGAGGGGGAGGTGGGGCATTAGCGGAAGTTAGAGAAGTCGATGTTCATGCCATCAGGTTGGAGGCTACCCAGATGGAATATAAGGTGTTGTTCCTCCAACCTGAGTGTGGCTTCATCTTTACAGTAGAGAAGGCCGTGGATAGACATATCAGAACGGGAATGGGATGTGGAATTAAAATGTGTGGCCACTGGGAGATCCTGCTTTCTCTGGTGGACAAAGCGTAGATGTTCAGCAAAGCGGTCTCCCAGTCTGCGTCGGGTCTCGCCAATATATAGAAGGCCACATCGGGAGCACCGGACGCAGTATATCACACCTTACACTTCCTCCCTTACCACCATTCAGGGCCCCAGACAGTCCTTCCAGGGTGAGGCAACACTTCACCTGTGAGTCGACTGGGGTGATATACTGCGTCCGGTGCTCCCGATGTGGCCTTCTAGATACTGGCGAGACCCGACGCAGACTGGGAGACCGCTTTGCTGAACACCTACGCTCTGTCCGCCAGAGAAAGCAGGATCTCCCAGTGGCCACACATTTTAATTCCACATCCCATTCCCATTCTGACATGTCTATCCACGGCCTCCTCTACTGTAAAGATGAAGCCACACTCAGGTTGGAGGAACAACACCTTATATTCCGTCTGGGTAGCCTCCAACCTGATGGCATGAACATCGACTTCTCTAACTTCCGCTAATGCCCCACCTCCCCCTCGTACCCCATCTGTTACTTATTTTTATACACACATTCTTTCTCTCACTCTCCTTTTTCTCCCTCTGTCCCTCTGAATATACCCCTTGTCCATCCTCTGGGTCCCCCCACCCACCTTGTCTTTCTCCCCGGACCTCCTGTCCCATGATCCTCTCGTATCCCTTTTGCCTATCATCTGTCCAGCTCTTGGCTCCATCCCTCCCCTTCCTGTCTTCTCCTATCATTTTGGATCTCCCCCTCCCCCTCCAACTTTCAAATCCCTTACTGACTCTTCCTTCAGTTAGTCCTGACGAAGGGTCTCGGCCTGAAATGTCGACTGCACCTCTTCCTAGAGATGCTGCTTGGCCTGCTGCATTCACCAGCAACTTTTATGTGTGTCGCTTGAATTTCCAGCATCTGCAGAATTCCTGTCGTTTACTTTTTTATTTCTGTTAGTTTTGCACTACCTCTTTTAACTTAACTATTTAATAAATATATATAATTAATGTAACTCAGTATTTTTCTCCGAACTTATTTATCATGTATTTCATTGTTCTGCTGCCGTAAAGTAAACAAATTTCATGACATATGCTGGTGATATTAAATCTAATTCTGATTCTAATTTAACGTTGACGTTTTGGTTTTGTTTACAACCTCTCAGAATTTTGGAGTTGCATTAATTCATGGAAAGCTAAAAGCAGAGGATCAAAGGAGCACATCAGAAAATACTGGTCAAATGTGAATGGTAACAGCATGGAGTGAACTGGAAATGATGGCGAAGAAACTTAACTCAAACAACAGGAATTCTGCAGATGCTGGAAATTCAAGCAACACACCTCAAAGTTGCTGGTGAACGCAGCAGGCCAAGCAGCATCTCTAGGAAGAGGTGCAGTCGACATTTCAGGCCGAGACCCTTCGTCAGGACTAACTGAAGGAAGAGTCAGTAAGGAATTTGAAAGTTGGAGGGGGAGGGGGAGATCCAAAATGATAGGAGAAGACAGGAGGGGGAGAGATGGAGCCAAGAGCTGGACAGGTGATAGGCAAAAGGGGATACGAGAGGATCATGGGACAGGAGGTCCGGGAAGAAAGACAAGCGGGGGGGACCCAGAGGATGGGCAAGAGGTATATTCAGAGGGACAGAGGGAGAAAAAGGAGAGTGAGAGAAAGAATGTGTGCATAAAAATAAGTAACAGATGGGGTACGAGGGGTAGGTGGGGCCTTAGCGGAAGTTAGAGAAGTCGATGTTCATGCCATCAGGTTGGAGGCTACCCAGATGGAATATAAGGTGTTGTTCCTCCAACCTGAGTGTGGCTTCATCTTTACAGTAGAGGAGGCCGTGGATAGACATGTCAGAATGGGAATGGGATGTGGAATTAAAATGTGTGGCCACTGGGAGATCCTGCTTTCTCTGGCGGACAGAGTGTAGATGTTCAGCAAAGCGGTCTCCCAGTCTGCGTCGGGTCTCGCCAATATATAAAAGGCCACATCGGGAGCACCGGACGCAGTATATCACCCCAGTCGTCTCACAGGTGATGTGTTGCCTCACCTGGAAGGACTGTTTGGGGCCCTGAATGGTGGTAAGGGAGGAAGTGTAAGGGCATGTGTAGCACTTGTTCCGCTTACACGGATAAGTGCCAGGAGGGAGATCAGTGGGGAGGGATGGGGGGGATGAATGGACAAGGGAGTTGCGTAGGGAGCGATCCCTGCGGAATGCAGAGAGAGGGTGGGAGGGAAAGATGTGCTTAGTGGTGGGATCCCGTTGGAGGTGGCGGAAGTTACAGAGAATAATATGTTGGACCCGGAGGCTGGTGGGGTGGTAGGTGAGGACCAGGGGAACCCTATTCCTAGTGGGGTGGCGGGAGGATCGAGTGAGAGCAGATGTACGTGAAATGGGGGAGATGCGTTTAAGAGCAGAGTTGATAGTGAAGGAAAGGAAGCCCCTTTCTTAAAAAAAGGAAGACATCTCCCTCGTCCTAGAACTTAACTCAATGAGTTTTGGAGCTGAGAGCAAGGTTTCAGGTAATACACTTTTGAATGAGTAGACATTTGTTTTGCACAGCTGTTACGAATCCTCATATTAAATGTTAAGAAATATTGTCTGCTGTCAAAATGGCAACGTGCAAAGGTTTCAATTGTGGTGGAAGTATGCTTGCAGATATGGCAACATAAGCACAAGAGATTCTGCAGATGCTGGAAATCCAAAGCCACACACACTAAATGCTGGAGGAATTCAGCAGGTCAGGCAGCATCGATGGAGAGGAACATTTTGGACTGAGACTCCTCATTTTGTGTATGTTACCCAAGACATGGGAACATTAGCCTTGAGTTTCATATCATAGTGTTATCAGAGGCTTGCAGTATCTTTTATTGTGTGGAAGATTTAATTGGATTATTGGACTGAAGTTATTTCTTAATAGGGACTACCGAGTGGAAAAAACAGGAAGGTCGAATACAATAAGTAAGGTATTTGTTTTAAATTGTAATAATAAAACATATCAAATTATTAAAATCTGTTTTTTTTTAAAATATATATATAGAGTAAATGACCATAATCAAGCATACAGTTATATGTACTCCCCTGTAAATTTTCATTAGCATATTGACAAAGATGAACATCAGAAGTTTGTAGAAGCTGGAAATCTGACATAAAACAGAAAGTGATGTAAACAATCAACAGGGCAGGCAGCATCTATCAAAAGAGAAACCAGTGATGAATCTCGGAGCTGAAATACTTCTCCTTCAGATCTAAACTGCTGACTGTCACTGGCATTTTCTGTTTCTGTCACAGGAAAATAGACCGCAAAATAGGAGAAAACAATCTTGTGCTGCATCTACCTCATATTTCCTCATTTAAAAGGATTAACTATTTTTCAATCTCTTACCATATTTTTTAATGTCTTTGACAAGTAGAAGTCTTTAGATTGGGGCATCACTAGTCCAGGTGTAAATGAATAATTGGATATTTTTATGCTTCCAATATAATATCGGGGAGTTCCATGGATTTTGAGGTTTGGATCAATGAAATCGTCATCCAGTGGTGTGGCTCCTAGACAGGAAAAGATGTTATCAAAAATTATCCAGGAATATTACATTCAAGAGAAATAAATCCGAATCTTCAGGACACTACCCAGATGGAATATAAGGTGTTGATCCTCCAAACTGAGTGTTTCCTCATCGCGTAGAGGAGTAGGGAAGGCCATGGACTGACAAGTCAGAATGGGATCAACACCTTGTATTCCATCTGTGTAGCCTCCAACCTGATGGCATAAACATTGAGTTCTTGAGCTTCTGGTAATTCCCCATCCCCTTACCATTCCCCATTCCCATTTCCCTCTCTCGCTTAATTTCCTCACCTGCCCATCCCCTCCCTCTGGTGCTCCGCCCCTTTCCTTTCTTCCATGGCCGTCTGTCCTCTCCTACCAGAATGCCCCTTTTCCAGCCAGTGTAGCTCCCAGCTCTTTACTTCAACCCTCCCTCTCCACCCAGTTTCACCTATCACCTTGTCATTCTTCCTCCCCTCCCCCCACTTCCTTACTCTGACTTCTCATCTTTTTTTCCCAGTCCTGCTGAAGGGTCTCAGCCTGAAACATCGACTGTACTCTTTTCCATAGATGCTGCCTGGCCTGCTAAGTTCCTCCATTATTTTGTGTGTGTTGCTCAGATTTCCAGCATCTGCAGATTCTCTTATCTCTTCTCCAATCTAGTTTTCATTCGTCAATATGCCCGTTGCTTGCCTGGTCACTCTCACCATGCATTACCATGATGCTGGTTCCCATATTGGCTGGAGCGACCCAGAGCGCACGACGACGCGACCGCGGGACGCGTCCACCTACCTCAAAGAGCTGACAACAACACACTGCATCGATGGAAACCTGAAAAGATGCACTACTTACTGAGGAAGCGTGGGAAAAGAGCTGGGCTGCTGGTCAGATTGAAGCTGAGGGGCTTCGGGGTCCCTATGCCCTCCATCCTACTAGCTAATGTGCAAGCCATAGAGAACAAGGTGGATGATCTGAAAGGGAGACTCACCTACTGCAGGGAGCTGCAGAACTGCTGTGTATTCTGTTTCACTGAGACCTGGCTCTCCCCTGCCACCCCCGAATGTGCCATTCAACCGGAGGGATTTTCGATCCATCGGATGGACCGCACGGCGTCTTCGGGCAAGACGAGGGGAGGTGGTGTCTGCCTACTTATCAACACTGGGTGGTGCTCGGACACAGTGGCACTGACAAGCTCCTGCAGCCCGGACCTGGAACACCTGTCAGTGAAGTGTCATCCCTACTATCTGCCATGGGAATTCACCTCGGTCATACTGACAGCAGTCTACATTCTCCCCCAGGTGGACGTGGAGTGTGCTCTGAGCATACTGTATGCCAACATCAGTGAACTTGAAATCAGGCTATCATTACAGCCGGGGACTTTAACCAGGCCAACCTCAGAAAGGTGCTGTCAAAGTTATACCAACATGTCTCCTGCCCCACTAGAGGCCCGAATATACTTGACCACTGCTACACAGCAGTCAAGGATGCCTACCATTCCGTCCCATGACCTCACTTCGGAAAATCGGACCATCAGGCCATACTCCTCCTCCCGGCTTACAAACAGAAACTGAAGCGGGAGGTCACGGTGTCAAGAGTAGTGTCGCGTTGGACGGAGGAAACGGATGAGGTCCTCCATGACTGCTTTGAATCGGTGGACTGGTTAATATTCAAGGACTCGGCAGCTAACCTTGATGAGTGTGCCTCAGCTGTCACGGACTTTATTTGGAAATGCATGGAGGACTGTGTGTCTCGCAAGATGATCCGGGTATTCCATAACTGGAAACCTTGGATGAATTATGAGGTCAAGTCCCTTTTAACGGCTACAGCTGTGGCTTTTAGGTCCAGGGATACCAGTCGCTACACGGAATCCAGGCGTGAACTCCTGAAAGCCATTAAGGGCTCCGAGAGGCAATATCGAGCCAAGTTGGAAGCCCAGGCTGACCAAAGGGATGCCAGTAGACTATGGCAGGGTCTAAATGAGATCACTGGGCGCAAAGCAAAGGCTGGGAATATCAATAACTGTGGTGCTTCTCTTCCTGACGAACTTAACGTATTCAACGCAAGATTCGAACAGAAGAGGAGCATCCCGCTCCCTCTGGATGAACCGGACCTGGTGGCATCGAGATTCATCGTCACCGAGGAGGACGTTAGAAAGGCCATCCTGAAGATAAATCCAAGGAAGGCGATGGGCCCAGATGGCGTCCCAGGACAGGTTCTCCGAGCCTGTGCAAGTGAGCTAGATGGAGTGTTTGCTGACATCTTCAGCTGTTCCTTGCTTCAGTCTAAGATCCCCTTGTGTTTTAAGAAGGCAACGATAATCCCAGTGCCAAAGAAGAGCAAGGTGGCATGCCTGAATGACTATCGACCTGTGGCTCTGACATCAATTGCTATGAAGTGCTTCGAGGGATTGGTTATGACACACATCAACCACAGCCTACCAGTCAACCTCGACGCTTTGCAATTCGCCTACCGGAGCAACAGGTCAACGTCAGATGCCATCTCTCTCGCCCTACATTCCTCCTTAGAACACCTGGAGAATAAAGACGCATACGTAAGGCTCCTTTTCATTGACTACAGCTCTGCCTTTAATACCATCATTCCAAATAAACTGATTCCTAAGCTCCGGAACCTGGGCCTTAGCACTCACATCTGCAGCCGGATCTTCAACTTCCTCACAGACAGGACCCAGGCTGTAAAAATAGGGGACAAGCTCTCCTCTACAATCACTCTGAGCACCGGTGCCCCACAAGGCTGTGTACTCAGCCCCCTGCTGTACTCACTGTACACCCATGATTGTGTAGCCAAGTTTCCATCAAACTCAATATATAAGTTTGCTGATGACACAACAATTGTGGGCCGTATCTCGGGTAATGATGAGTTTGAGTACAGAGAGGAAATTAAGAACCTGGTGGCATGGTGCGAAGACAATAACCTATCCCTCAACGTCAGCAAGACGAAGGAATTGGTTGTTGACTTCAGAAGGAGTAGCGGACCGCACGACCTAATTTACATCGGTGGTGCGCAAGTGGAACAGGTCAAAAGCTTTAAGTTCCTCGGGGTCAATATCACAAATGACCTGACTTGGTCCAACCAAGCAGACTTCATTGCCAAGAAGGCCCACCAGTGCCTTTACTTCCTGAGAAAACTAAAGAAATTTGGCCTGTCCCCTAAAACCCTCACTAATTTTTATAGATGCACCGTAGAAAGCATTCTTCTAGGGTGCATCACAACCTGGTATGGAAGTTGTCCTGTCCAAGACCAAAAGAAGCTGCAGAAGATCGTGAACACGGCGCAGCACATCACACAAACCAATCTTCCGTCCGTGGACTCACTTTACACCGCACGCTGTCGGAGCAGTGTTGTCCAGATAATCAAGGACACAACCCACCCAGCCAACACACTTTTCGTCCCTCTTCCCTCCGGGAGAAGGCTCAGGAGCTTGAAGACTTGTATGGCCAGATTTGGGAACAGCTTCTTTCCAACTGTGATAAGACTGCTGAACGGATCCTGACCCGGATCTGGGCCGTACCCTCCAAATATCCAGACCTGCCTCTCGGTTTTTTTCCACTACCTTACTTTCCATTTTTCTATTTATGATTTATAATTTAAATTTTTAATATTTACTAATTTTTACTATTTTTAATATTTAATATTTGTAATCCAGGGAGTGGGAAACACAGAATCAAATATCGCTGTGATGATTGTACGTTCTAGTACCAATTGTTTATACTTATAAAGTATAAGTAAAGTATAAGACAATTTAAGGTAACATATTCAGTTTCCTTGTGCTGAGAGTTTACAAAGCCACTGACAACCGGTGAATATCTACATAACAGCTACATTTAAGAGCTCTAAATTATTCTGCCCTTGCAGAAATGTAAGGAATTTAATGTTGAAGGAAATCACAATGAGTGGCAGCTTCTTTAAAAAATATTGATATTTTAAAGCAATATAATTATGTCAGGATATTCTCTCAGGAATATGGGATGGGCAAAACTAGATAAAAAGAAACATCTTCCACCTAATGTCATTGATAATTTCATAGTGAAGCTTGCTACCTATTTCTTCAAATCACATACATATCATAAACTGCAACAGATCAATTGCCATAGATCAGTCCAACTTTTATTTTACTTCTAACAATAAAAACTGACTAGTGAGAATATTTGTAAGTGATTAAGGTTGTGATTGTAACCGTTCCCCAGTTTCCAATGGGCTCAAAGAACTTCTACAACATTTAAATTGTAGTTAAGAAAGCAATAATAGTGCTTCATCTTATTTGAGGTGTTTCAAATCATTAATGTCAAGAAAATGTCGAAACAGGATCAAAATCCATTCCAGGCTTATAGACTATGTACTAACATATCGAATTATTTGCTCCCAGTGAGTACCACTTCAGTGATAAGAACAATTCAATTAAATGCAATAAAAATAAGTATTTTACTTACTTATACTGAGAATTACAATGATGATAATGGCTGCGGTTAATATTGCAACTGATGAAACAATCAACATCCACATTTTACACCTCCAGCAGATCATTTTGTTGCACGTATCTCTAGTGGGCATATATCTGAGAATCATTGGAGTATTTTCTTTTGACTACAAAATAAATTTGAAAAAATAAATTCAAATGATTACACAATTCTATATCAATCAATTATCAGGAAGAATCATGATACAATGCAAGTTTTCCTGGTTACTGTTTTTGTTACATCACCTAGCATAAAAAATATCAAACTCCATTTGTACTCTGAACATGCTTTCCTATTTAACAAGAGGTTGCATTAAGACATCAGATGCCAGCATCCAAAGTAGGGAAGCTCTCCTGATGATCTGACTTGAGAGTAAAGTAGAAACATAGAAACATAGAAAACCTACAGCACAAGACAGGCCCTTCGGCCCACAAAGTTGTGCCGAACATGTCCCTACCTTAGAAATTACTAGGGTTACCCATAGCCCTCCATTTTTCTAAGCTCCATGTACCTACTGAAAGCCCTGGACTAAAATGGAGGGTCAAGACTGGGATGATGGTTTCAGCGAGTTCACTTGGGCTGCTTCACTGGTTCTGTCAATGAATTCTGAGCACTTTGTGAGGTGAGTACCGATAGCACCCCATTACTTTCAAGAGATTTTCAGAGTGCACAAGGAACTGTGAATCATTGCTATCTGATAGACTGTATTGTTGGACAGCAGCTGCGTAAATAGAACTATGTTGGTAGAATGCTTCTTTGGTGGCTGTTTAGAACAAAAGCCTACTCTTTTGTTTCTTTCTATGATTAGTCTCAGGGTGTACACATGCAGACCATAATCTGAGTATTGTGTTCAGTTTCAACTTTCTTACCCAGGGAAAGTTACATGTGTCAATGCATCAAATAATTCAGCATACTGATTGGTGGATGGCAGGATATTGTATGAGGAAGGACTGGATTATCGAGGCCTCCATTCCCAAGGGTTTAGAAGACTGAGAAGAGGGCTTGTGGAAATTTATTGATTCCTGACAGGCTGGATATAGGGAGGATATATCACAGGGCAGGAGTTTGTAGAATCTAGAGTCACAATCTTGGGTTAAATATAAGACATTTAGGACCGAGATAGGAGACGTTTCCATCTTTAGGGGGTGGTGAACTCTAGGAAATCTCCAACATAGAGGGTTGTGGAGGCAAGGTCAGTGGCCATGAAAGAAACACTAGGATAGCGTGTTGCCTCCCCAAGGGCTAGGGTCAAGGATGTCTCAGAGTGGTTGCAGAATATACTCAGAAGGGAGGGTGAACAACCAGAGATCATGGTGTACATTGGCATCAATGACATAGGTAGAAAGGGGAACAGGTCCTGTGCAGTGAGTATAGGGAGCTTGGGAAGAGGCTAAAGAACAGGACCTCCAATGTCACTTGCTAGTCAGGGCAGGTATAGGATGTTGGTATAGGTGAATGAGTGGCTGAAGAACTGTTGCAGGGAGGTGTCACCGGGAAGGTATGACCTGCACAAAAAGGATGGATTACACCTGAACTTGAGGGGAACAATTATCTTTGTGGGCAGGTTTGCTAGAGCTGCAGGGGGTGGGAACTGGAGTGATAGGGCTGAGGATGGGGCAGTTGATAAACAAGTAGATGCAGTGTGCTGTGAGACTGAAAGAAAGGACAGACAGATGATAGGGCAAAATTTCAGTCAGTGGGATGAGTTGAAGTATAACATGGGGGCAAAATCAAAAAGGGTGATGGAAACAGGACTGAAGGTGTTATATTTGAATGCAGGCAGTACACGTAATAAGGTAGCGCAGTTAGAGTTTGACAGGTATGGCGTTGTGGAGATCACTGAGCTATGGCTGAAAGGAGACCACTATGATCCTCAGCCATGACATCCAAAGACACACTTTGTATCGCAAGGAGTGGCAGGTTGGCAGGTAGGGTGAGGTGGCTCTTTTGGTGAAAAATCAAATCAGATCATTAGAAATAGGTGACATAGGATCAGAAGATGTAGAATCCTTGTAGGCAGAGTTGAGAAACTGCAAGGGTAAAAAGACCCTGATGGGATTTCTGTACAGGCCTTTCTACAGTAGCCAGGGTATAGGATATAAATTAAAATGGGGGATAGAAAAGGTCTAGAAAAGGCAATGTTACAACAGTCATGAAGAATTTTAATATGCAGGTAGAATGGGAAAATCAGGTTGGACCGCAAGAGAGGGAATTTGTAGAATGCCTCCAAGATGGCTTTTTAGAGTAGCTTATGGCTGAGCACACTCGGGAACGGCAATTCTGGATTGGCTGTTGTGTAGTGAACCAGGTTCAATTAGGGAACTTAAGGTAAAGGAACCCTTTGGTATCAGTCATTATAATATGATAGAATTCAAAGTTCAAAATATATTTATTATCAAAGTACGTATGCTATTTACAAGCTTGAAATTTCACTCCGAAAAACGAAGAAGCCCATTAAAAAAGAAGACAGTCAAACACCCAATAACATTCAGAACTAAAGCTCGTGTAAGTGAGTTCACAGTCATGAAGTCAGTCACAGCCGATCCAGGAGCCTGTTAGTTGCAGGTCGCAGCCTCAGTTCAGCTCAGAGACCAGTAACCTCACTAAGCAGCAAGCTGAACATTGGCCCGTCCGTCTCCTCTGGCCCCGACACCGTCACCATTTCAATCTGGACCACCACTTAAATTGATTAAACTTCAGCTCATTCCGCGCTCTCGGGCCTGGGCAACACTGTCTCGACTCTGCCTCATCTCAGATCTGCTGCTTTGAATCTTTGAATCAGCTCCAAGTCTGCTCCAGCAATGGCCGTACATTGGCCCATTCCTCACTCTCGGGTCTGGGGCCTGCCCCCTCAATTCGGCCCGGGCATGCCACGCAGCACCTTTGCTGGATGTTGGGAAAAAACAGCAGAGCGGTGTTGAAGGGGATAATACATTCACCGTGATCGAATGCTGGAGCAGACCTGATGGGCAAAGCAGTCTAATACTGCTCCTATGTTTTATGGTCTCCCAGTTCTGATGCAGGGACTCAACCTGACATTCTGATTTGTCTTCATAATTTTTTCTGTGTAAGACTGTAAAGGACCACATTAACTTTTGTGAACTCTTCCCACAGAAAGTTTTGATCTGTTTTTGTTTCTTGTTAGATTGATCTTCAATGTTCTTTCCATTTCCTTATCAATTAATTGTTTCTCTTAACCTCTGAAACACCTTTGTACCTTTGAGACTTCAGTTTACAACACAAAAATATTAGGTTGTACAGGCAGTTCAAAAGCTCAACTCCAAAAGGAAAGTTACAGGCTATTGATTGCAGTGACTGATTTCCAGAAGAAGTGTGATTAATAGACAGTAGTTTTGTTTACAGCTGGTAAGTCATTGCTGTGTTTTACCAACACAACTCTGCTTCCCACTCCCATTCAGGTATGTCCATACATGGCCTCCTCTACTGCCATGATGAGGCTAAACTCAGGTTGGAGGAACAACACCTCATATACCGTCTAGGTAGTCTCCAGCCCCTTGGTATAAACATAGAATTCTCCAACTTCCGGTAATTCCCTCCCCCTCCCTTCCCCTATCCCTATGTCACTCTGCCCCCTCCCCCAGCTGCCCACCTCCTCCCTCTTGGTTCCGCCTCCTTCTACTACCCATTGTGTTTTCCCCTATTCTTTCTTCAGCTTTCCTGCCTATCACCTCCCTGCCTCCCTTCCCCCACCCCTTTATCTTTCCCCTTACTGTTTTTTTTCCTGGAACCTACCAGCCTTCTCCTTCCCACCCTCCCCCCACCTTCTTTACAGGGGCTCTGCCCCTTCCCCCTACAGTCCTGACGAAGGGTTCCGGCTCGAAACGTCGACCGATCTTTTCCACTGATGCTGCCTGACCTGCTGAGTTCCTCCAGCGTGTTGTGAGTGTTGCTTTGACCCCAACATCTGCAGATTATTTTGTGTTTACACACAGCGTTGTGGTGCACCTGTACTGATATTGATTGTGGAGATGTTGTCAATCCAACTGACTAGAATCTGCAAGTGAGGACATTGTAGATCCAGTTGCACAAAGCATAAGGCATTAGGGTACAGAGGAGATTTACCAGGATGCCTCCTGGTTTAGAAAGTATGCACCATGATCAGAGATTAAGGGAGCTAGGGCTTTACTCTTTGGAAAGAAGGAGGATGAGAGGAGACATGATAGAGGTGTACAAGATAATAAGAGGAATAGATAGAGTGGATAGCCAGCGCCTCTTCCCCAGGGCACCACTGCTCAATACAAGAGGACATGGCTTTAAGGTAAGGGGTGGGAAGTTCAAGGGGGATATTAGAGGAAGGTTTTTTACTCAGAGAGTGGTTGGTGCGTGCAATGCACTGCCTGAGTCAGTGGTGGAGGCAGATACACTAGTGAAGTTTAAGAGACTACCAGACAGGTATATGGAGGAATTTAAAGTGGGGGCTTATATGGGAGGCAGGGTTTGAGCGTCGGCACAACATTGTAGGCCGAAGGGCCTGTACTGTGCTGTACTATTCTATGTTCTATGTTCTATTAGTCAGAATGCTCTTGGAGTATTGTGAGCAGTTTTGGGCCCTTTATCTAAGAAATAATGTTCAGGCCTTGGGGTGGGTCCACAGGAGGTTTGTGAGAATGATTCCAGTAATGGAAGGGTTAACATATAAGGAGCATTTGATGACTCTGGGCCAGGGTTTAAAAGAGGGCAGATCTCATTAAAACCTATCAAATGTTGATAGAGTGGATGTGGATAAGATGCTTTGTACAGTGGGTGAGTCTCAGACCAGAGGGCACAGTCTCAGACTAGAGGGATGACCATCTAGAACAGATATGAGGAGGAATTTCTTTAGCCAGAGTGTGGGTAATCTGTGGAATTCATTGCCATGGACGGCTGTGGAAGCCAAGTCATTGAGTGCATTTAAAGTGGAGGTTGATAGATTCTTGATTTGTCAGAGGATCAAAGATATGGAGAAAAGGCTGGGTAATGGGTTGAGACGGTAATAAATCATCCTGGTAGAATGGCAGAACTGACTAAGTTGGCCGATCAGCCTAATTCTACTCCTGTGTTTTGTGGTTTTATATTTTAAAAGATTGGTAGATTTCAGGAAGTAAATGACATCAAAGATGACGGGAAGTGGGAATATCAAGCTTGTTAATAGGTAATGGCAGAAAAGGCTAGAAAAGTTTGTTCCTATATGTCTACATTCCTACAGAATTTTAAATGAAGATTGAAAGTGATTTATTTCAGCCTGAAACTAGTATCAGACTTATAGGCAAAGGAAATTACAATGGCTTGAGGCATGTGCTGGCTTTAGTAGATTGGAAAATTGCATTGGAAGAGCTACAGAAAACAAGATCTGCCAATAATCAAGAATGTGTTGTTCACAACAAATATAAATCCACTTAAATCAAAAATCCTAACAAGCTGTTTCACCATGAAACACGTTGAAGATTACATTACATTAAAGAATTAAGGCTTGATATGTTGCCAGAAAAACAGTAAACTTAAATATTGTGACAATTTCAGAGAAACAATTAATTGATAAGGAAATGGAAAGAACATTGAAGACCAAACAAGAAACAAAAACAGATCAAAACTTTCTATGGGAAGACTTCACAAAAGTTAATGTGGTCCTTTACAGACTTACACAGAATAAATTATGAAGACAAATCAGAATGTCGGGTTGAGTCCCTGCATCAGAACTGGGAGACCATAAAACATAGGAGCAGAATTAGACTGCTTTGCCCATCAGGTCTGCTCCAGCATTCGATCACGGTGAATGTATTATCCCCTTCAACACCACTCTCCTGCCTTTTCCCAACATCAAGGAACTATCAACCTCCACTATGAATATACCCACCTTAAATTATAGGCCGGAAGGAAAAGGAAAGATTGCCAGCATATAGTAGTCTGAAGAAGGTGGAATAAAGGCTGGTAGATTATAACTGGAACCATGTAGGGACAGAAGGGTAAAAATAAACAAAGGGAGGAGTAAATGAGGTGGACCTGTAAATGCTTCTGGTAAGAGAACATAGGTTACCTGAAGTTGAGAAATTCAGCATTCATAATATTGAGTTGCAAGCTACCCAAACAGAATACAAGCTATTTTTCTTCCACTTTGAATTTGGCTTCACTGTAGCAATGGAAAAGGCAGAGGATGGCATCGAAAGTACTAAAGACTGATGAGGAAAAGTGGAGAAGGAGAGGGAGAAAAAAAAAGAAATTAAATGAGTTCTACTGTCTGGAAGAGTACATAGGTCAGAGTTCTGAATTTAATAACATGAAGCTTGTTCAGATGTAGGATGTCTAGAAGTTTGACGTTTGTAGCCCCTGGACAGTCTGTACTCTGTTGCACTGAGAAATGTGAAAGGTGATCTCATTAAAACACAGTACATAAGATTTTATTTTAGGGTGGATGCAGGAGTGATCTGGCTTCCCAAGGTGAATGGAAAGGTCAGTCACTGAGAATATTCAAGAGATGTAGAAATTTTTGCACATTGTACAAGATTATAACCTAGGTCCCCAGCACTTCCTATATTCAATTCTCCATCACAATCCACCCCTCCCCTCTCTCCAGCCTGTTCACCCATAGCCTCCGCACCCTACGCAGTTCATAGCTCTGTCCACGTTTCCTCCCCACGTCATACCTACCCACACAGTCCCCAGTCTCTGTTCTCCTCCATTCCCCCTGCCCATTCCTCTGCATCTGTGTCCCAACCTCTATCCATGACCCCGTCCACCCCTCCCCACACGACTCCATTCTCCCCACCCACTCGCTCCTCCCGCCCCCTACCCCCACTCTTCCCTACCGCAATACAATTTAACAATCAAGAGCCATTCACCGGCTGAGAAACACTTCAGTTCACGGCGCTACAGAAATGCAGCTCGCCTCCTGACGCGCCGTGAGACAACACTCGCCGCGAGCGGCGCCAATGTTCCGTGAGAAAGCGCAGCCAGCAGTAGTGGAACGGGGGCGGGAACAAGGGGCCGAGTGGGCGATCCACGGGCCGGGCGGGGGTTATCCGGGCGGCGACTCACCTGCCTGGCCGAGGCATCAAGGAGCTGCGTACTTTGCTCCCCGGCGTCCACATGATCGGGTCTGCCTGACAACGTCCTCAATGGGATATCGTTAGGCTCTGCCATGCTGAAACCCGAACTCTTTCGAAGGAAAAACACGAAACTAGGGATTGGTTTCGTTTGCTCCAGTTCTTAGGAGGTTGTCCAACCCGGAAGTGCCGAGTTCAGGTGAAGTCAGGTTGAAGTTTGAGAGAAACTTTTTGCGAGTTGACGGGTGAACGGGAAATTTTAAATACTAATTATCGATCACAGAACGTGGAAAGAATGCCCCTGCTTTGTTCTGATGTTCAAACTCACTCCTCCGTCTGGGCGGGGTAAATTCTCAGGAGTGAAGCAATCTGCTGGTCACACCTCTTTAATCGTCTACAGTAAATGGGTGGCAGAGAAACCCTACAGACCGGAGTGTAGTAGGCACTGGTCTCCGTCAAAATGCATTTAGAAATCAAAACTGAAACGCTTCTGTGCTTTTAACTAGACATTCGCCCTGCTCCGACTACTGTCGGAGTTCCGCAAAAGAGGGGTGTTGCGGGACAATATTGGCGCCACACGAATTCCTTGAGGTCCAAGGTTCTAGTTGCCTTTTTAAGAAGTTAGCGTTTCAAAATTCTTTTGAAAGTTTGTTAAATTGGGCTCTCTTAGTCCAACTAAATCCAACCACAAAAAGGGTCAGTTGTCCAAAGGCACGTACACACTGATCACGGAGAGGCACAGCACTCAGTGGCGGACAATGGAAAGTTATGGGCAAACTTGCTTGATAGCCAGTAACAGTAACTTAATTTTACTAATTAAGCAAATATTTTTACTAATTTCCTTAAAGCAGCAAGCTAGGTTTAGAAAGGGGAAATAGCGAAAGACTACAGAAAGCTGGTTAAAAAAAAAGCCAAGGGAAGAATTCACATCTGATCGGAGTTGGACCACCGACACTTTTCCACGTTAATTTCATCCGGCAAACGGCCGTACTTTAATGCCAAAGAAACCAAATGTGAAGCCTCGGTTAATTCTTTGTTTTCGATTCAACTGAAGAAATTAGGCTAAACCCTTCACTAGGTGGCTCACGGTGAGAACAAGATGGAATTTGATGCACTTGCGCAGCGTGCTAAATGTGGTAAACCCCGCACGGTGTTCCAACGGGGCAACGTGGGGGAGAGGGAGGGCACAGGCAAAAAAAGTAGATTCTGAAGGTAATGAAAAAGAGGAGTTAAATTCCACTGCCAACGTCTCCAGCCTGATGGGGAATAGCAGAACAATAACATTGGCTATTATCATTAGGCCAGGACCGGACGAAATCTCTGGGCGAGTTGTAGATAGGAGTTTACGGACACCAAAAGGAGATAAACCATGGAAACAACTGGAAAATAAGGATGCGAGTATTTTAAAATTAAGATTATTTAACTGGAAGCTACCGCGCGTCCGCAAATTTAAAAAAAAGGCGATGGAAGAATGGCTGAGTCGATCACCTGTGGCGGGGTTTTGGATGGCTTCAACTGTACCGAGCGTGGGAGACCGGAAGAAAGGGCAATCTTTAACTCGAGACTTAACGGTATAGATGAGGATTTCACAGGCACATTTGGGTTATGTTACAAAGATAGGTGTGTTTAAAGATAATGCAGAGACGTGGTCAAAAGTGTTCTCTGAATCAAATATAACGTTAAAAGTTGTGTGTCCCGCCCCTCGGACCGTTGGCAGGAATAGGAGCTATGACTAGGGCATAGGGTTTGCTGTGGTATGGAAGATATTTTGTGTTGAACGCATGAATGGATGGAAGAAATAAATCTTCATCTTCCATTAAACCGATTTCAGGTTGAGCTTTGTAGGGGCGCTTCAGCAATCTCAGCGTGCAGATCATCATTAAAAGTTAGAGCAATAAATTCCATTCACAGTCTTCGTGATTCCATCCTTCGCATAGATTCACACAGCCTCAATGAAACGGAAAGGCAATGTAATGACTTTGAACATGGATCGAGGGTTGAACAATGAAATCAGTCAGAAAGTATTCAACGCAATTCTGTAGCAAGGTAATTGACCCAACCCGGCATCTCAGCATTCCGCATAGCACATACTGCTGAATAATGACAGAACTTTTGTTTTCAATACTTTTGACATAACTCCTTGTTTGTGAATAAGAACATTCTTTACGTTCTTTGCATTGTGTTAAATTCAGCCTTATGGCTTTCATCATCCCAAAAACGTTTACACCGTATATTTCTGTTCATCCTGTGCTGGACATTGGAGGAGCAGACATTGGACAGAAGACTTGCCATCAACCGTTGGGTTCTTGAAACAACTGGCAAAACCCAATTGCTACACTTTAACAACATTATGACCACTTTGCAGCAAACTGGCTTGTTTAAAAAAAATAATTCTAATTGTGTTCTTTCTTGTAAAAATTGTGTGTAATATGTGTTAAATTTATGTTTTTTTTAATGCTACTTTTATGTAGTGTTATGTGCTTGTGATTCTGCTGCAAGTACTTTGCACCTGTGCATACCAACTTTAACTTTTAACTTGGGCTTGGGGGTTTAGAGCTGGATGTGTCAGCCTATATGGAACCTTATGTTGACATGTAAGGACATCATGATGCTTGATGCAAGTGCAGCTGATGGAGAATTGAAATAGTTTTCTTAATAAATTTCTTATGAAAGGTCACTGAACTAAAAGATTAACTGTATTTAATTCCATTTATGCTGCTTGACCTTCCGAACGTTTCTGACATTTTGCTTTGCTCATGAACACAGTAATGTAATGACAGAAGTACTTTCAGAATTGTATAATTTGTTTCACTCAGAGCATATCAATAGAAATTTACTGACAATTAATTTTCAGAATAAGACACAATTTGTCATGTTCAGGTATCAGAATGACTGCATTTCCAATTTGTGATATATTATCTCCATACTTTCTATTTCTCTAAAATAGAAGTAAAAATACCAGCCTGTCTGATATGCTAATATTTAAAGTATCTGTTAAGTTCAAAGTAAATTTTATTATCAAAGTACATTTATGTCACCAAATACAATCCTGAGATTCGTTTTCTTGAGAGCACGCTCAACAAATCTATAGAATAATAACCATAACAGAATCAGTGAAAGATTGCCCAACTAGGGTGTTCAACCAGAGTGCAGAAGACCACAAACTGCAAATACAAAAAGAAGAACTAACAATAGTAATAAATGAACAACAAATATCGAGAGTATGAGAAAAAGAGTCCTTGAAAGTGAGCCCATTGGTTGTGGGAACAGTTCAGTGATGGGGCAGGTGAAACTGAGTGGTTATCCTCTTTGGTTCAAGAGCCTGATGGTTGATAGGTAGTAATTGTTTTGGACCTGGTGGTATGAGTTCTGAGAGAAGAGAGCAAGCCCTGGATGGAGGGATTCCTGATGATGGATGCTGCTTTCCTTGACTGCATTTCATGTGGATGTGCTTACTGGTTGTAAGGGCTTTGCCCGTGATGGACTAGGCCATATCCAGTACTTCTGGTAGGATTTTCCATTCAAGGGCATTGGTGTTTCCATACCAGGCTGTGATGCAGCCAGTCAGTATGCTCTGCATTACACATCTATAGAAGTTTGTCAAGGCTTTGGATACCATGCTGAATCTCCGCAACTCCTAAGGAAGTAGAGATGCTGCCATGCTTTCTTAGTAATTGCAATTATTTGCAGAGTCCAGGACAGATCCTCTGAAATAATAATACTTGGGAATTTAAAGTTGCTAACCCTTTCCACCTTTGATTCTCCAATGAGACAAGCTCACAAACCTCCGGTTTCCTTCTCCTGAAGTCTATAATCAGTTCTTCGGTCCTGCTGACATTGAGTTATGACACCACTTGGACAGATTTTCAATCTCCTTCCTACATGCTGATTCATCATCACCTTTGATTCAGCCTATGACAGTGGTGTCATCAGCAAACTTGAATATGGCATTGGAGCTGTGCTTAGCCACACAGTTGAGTAGAGCAGGGGACTAAGCACACAGCCTTGTGGTGCACCTGTGCTGATGGTGATTGTGGAGGAGATGTTGTTGCCAATCCAAACTGACTAAGGTCTGTAAGAGGAAATCCAGAATCGAATTTCACAAGGAGTATTGAGGCCAAGGTCTTGAAGCTTATTGATTTGTAATGAGGGGATGGTGGTATTGAATTGGAGCTATAGTCAATAAAGGACATCCTGATGTATGCATTTTGCTGTCTAGATGCTCCAGGGTTGAGCGAAGAACCAATGAAATGGCATCTGCTCTGGACCTGTTGCTCCGGTAGGCAAATTGGAGTGGAACTAAATTGCTTCTCAGGCAGGAGTTGATATCTCTCCTCATCAACCTCTCAAAACACTTCATTACTGTGGATGTAAGTGCTACTGGGTGATAGTCATTAAGGCAGGTCATCACACTCTTCTTAGCTACCAGTATAATTGAAGACTGCTTGAAACAGGTGGGTACCACACACTGCCAATGTGAGAAGTTAACGGTCTCAGTGAACACACTAGCCAGTTGATCAGCACAGGTCTTTAGTACTTGGCCAGATACCCCACTGAAATCATAGGATCATCGAGGGTGTGAGAGTACATGATTATTCCTCCATGTTTTCGCAGTCAAAGCAGGCACAGAAGCCATTGAGCTCCCCTGGAAGTGAAGCCCCACTGTCTCCAATGTCGCTTGATTTAACTTGATGTGAGGTGATGGTGTTCAAGCCCTGCCACATCCTTTGTTGATCCAGGTTTGTCCAGAATTGCCCATTCATCTGTGAGATGGCTTTCCAGAGATTGTACCTGGAGCTCTGGTAACTTCCTTGGTCACCCGACTTGAATACTGCTGCTCTGGCTCTCAGCGATTTTGGATCTCATGGTTCATCTAGGGCTTCTGAATGGGTAAGGCTCTGATTGATTTTGTGGGTACAACCTCAACTACTGCTCTTTTAATGAAGCCCACTTCAGCCATGGTGTGTTCATTCAGATCTCTCAATGAGTAGTGCAGAGCTTTAATTGCCTGTAATGAATTAACTGTCATTTGTTTGAAAGATTGTCTATAATTTCCAAAGATGTTAGGTTTCTTGCTAGTATTTTGTGCAAGGAGAATTTTTTTAAACTATCCTTGTCTTTTTTAAAAGTGTATAATGAATTAAATTGGATATTATTCTCCATCTCAGTTAAAAACAGGGAACTGAAAACTTTCACTCTGTGCCAGAATAAAGGAACTTGAGGGGCAACTTCTTCATGGTTAGTATATGAAACAAGCTGCCAAATATTGACCAAATGCAGGAAATCAAGACTAGCTCGGTGGGCATTATGGTTACCATGGTCTCATTAGGCCACAGGGCCATCCCCATAATGTTTTTCTCTGTGACTATGACATTCCTTCTTTCAGAACAAGTGGAACACAACTGAAGAGAGACATGTAGAGCTGTCCAGAGAAGATTATTTTGTCTTCTGGCCATTAGGAATACAACCACAGCTGATGATGTGGCTAGAGATGGCGGTGAAAACATTAGAAATGCTGGTATTCCAATATTCAATTTTTCCTTTTCATATTGCACTCTCCTGGGACTGAGGTCTTGAGCTTATACACTCATTCCTCCAGCAAATGATTCAAGTGGGCCAGAAGATTAATGAGTGTGCACATTAAAATGGATGGAAATCCTGCCTAAAAGGCTGTATTCAGCAGGCAAGAACATGGAGGACTTTGGCATCAACTCAGCACAGGGCTTCAGACCTACTCTCACCAGAAAGATCAGTAGCTGATAAATATTCCTGTTTTAGCCTGTTACAGCAAAAAAGCACAAGTGCTTCCCAGGTCAGTACAGTCAACAAAGATGTCTTAATGCATTTAAACGAACTATCGCTGCTTAAAACCGAAGGAAACAACACAGTCTGTGGTCAGAAGGGCCCACGGAGGAAACCTCAGAGGAAGCACGGGTGAAGATCAGGATTACGAGTGCGTTTAAGGAAACAGGGTTTTAAATTCCCTATACTGACGATCTTGCTGGCGAATGTGCAGTCTCTGGTGAATAAAATCGATGATCTCAGAGCTAGAGTGCTGAATCAGAGGGATATTAGGACGCAAACACAAGGAAATCTGCAGATGCTGGAACTTCAAGCAAAACACATCAAAGTTGCTGGTGAACGCAGCAGGCCAGGCAGCGTCTCTAGGAAGAGGTACAGTCGACGTTTCAGGCCGAGTCCCTTCGTCAGGACTAACTGAAAGAAGAGCTAGTAAGAGATTTGAAAGTGGGAGGAGGAGGGGGAGATCCGAAATGATAGGAGAAGACAGGAGGGGGAGGGATGGAGCCAAGAGCTGGACAGGTGATTGGCAAAAGGGATATGAGAGGATCATGGGACAGGAGAAAGAAAAGGGGGAGGGGGCAAAAAACCAGAGGATGGGCAAGGGGTATAGTGAGGGGGACAGAGGGAGAAAAAGGAGAGAGAGAGAAAAAGAATGTGTGTATGTATATAAATAAATAACGGATGGAAGGTGGGGCATTAGCGGAAGTTTGAGAAGTCAATGTTCATGCCATCAGGTTGGAGGCTACCCAGATGGAATATAAGGTGTTGTTCCTCCAACCTGAGTGTGGCTTCATCTTTACAGTAGAGGAGGCCGTGGATAGACATATCAGAATGGGAATGGGACGTGGAATTAAAATGTGTGGCCACTGGAAGATCCTGCTTTCTCTGGCGGACAGAGCGTAGATGTTCAGCAAAGCAGTCTTCCAGTCTGCGTCGAGTCTTGCCAATATATAGAAGGTCACATCGGGAGCACCGGACGCAGTATATCACCCCAGCCGACTCACAGGAGAAGTGTCACCTCACCTGGAAGGACTGTCTGGGGCCTTGAATGGTAGTAAGGGAGGAAGTGTAAGGGCATGTGTAGCACTTGTTCCGCTTACAAGGATAATGCCAGGAGGGAGATCAGTGGGGATGGATGGGGGGGGACGAATGGACAAGGGAGTTGTGTAGGGAGTGATCCCTGTGGAAAGCGGGGTGGGGGGAGGGAAAGATGTGCTTAGTGGTGGGATCCCGTTGGAGGTGGCGGAAGTTATGGAGAATTATATGTTCGACCCGGAGGCTGGTGGGGTGGTAGGTGAGGACCAGGGGAACCCTGTTCCTAGTGGGTGGTGGAAGGATGGAGTGAGAGCAGATGTACGTGAAATTGGGGAGATGCATTTGGGAGCAGAGTTGATGGTGGAGGAAGGGAAGCCACTTTTTTTAAAAAAGACATCTCCTTTGTTCTGGAATGAAAAGCCTCATCCTGAGAGCAGATACGGCGAAGGTGGAGGAATTGCAAGAAGGGGACCACATGTGGCCTTTGTTTCACTGAATCCTGGTTGACCCCTTCCGTACTGGATTCAGTAATTCAGATTGATGGGTTTACTATATACCGTCAGGATAGATCTATAGAATCTCTCAAAAGCAGAGGTGGAGGAGTATACCTCATGATCAACTCTTCTTAGTGCACAAATATATCAGTGCTGTCCCAATTCTGCTCAACAGACCCGCAATATCTAGCAGTAAAGTGCCGTCCTTTTTACCTACCACGGGAATTCTCTGGGATCATTTTAGTAGCAGTTTACATTCCACCTCAGGCCAATGTCAAGCAGGCTTTAGATGATCTGAGCAATGGGATCAACATGCATGAAACAGCGCACCCTAACGCATTCAGCATCATTTTGGGAGATTTTAATAAGGCCAGACTGAAAAAATCACTGTAATTACCATCAAAGGATAACTTGCAATACCAGAGGAAACAATACACTGGACCATTGTCACACCACTATGAAGAATGCCTACTATGCTATTCCACTTTGGGAAGTCTGATCACCTGGCTGTACTTCTACTCCCTGAGTATAGGCAGAGTCTGAGGTCTACAGCACCAGTAGTGAGGACCAAGAAGGTATGGACAAGGAAAGCACAGGAGCGCCTGCAGGACTGCTTTGAATCAGTGGACTGGACTGTATTCAGGGATTCATCTTCGAATCTTTTTCAAAACTCTTTAGATTCTGGATTAGTTCCTGAGGACTGGAGGGTGGCTAATGTAACCCTGCTTTTTAAAAAAGGAGGGAGAGAGAAACCGGGGAATTATAGACGGGTTAGCCTGACATTGGTGGTGGGGAAAATGCTAGAGTCAGTTATCAAAGATATGATAACAGCACATTTGGAAAGCGGTGAAATCATCGGACAAAGTCAGCATGGATTTGTGAAAGGAAAATCATGCCTGACGAATCTTATCGAATTTTTTGAGGATGTAACTAGTAGAGTGGATAGGGGAGAACCAGTGGATGTGGTATATTTGGATTTTCAAAAGGCTTTTGACAAGGTCCCACATAGGAGATTAGAGTGCAAATTTAAAGCACACGGTATTGGGGGTATGGTATTGATGTAGATAGAGAATTGGTTGGCAGACAAGAAGCAGAGTGGGAATAAACGGGACCTTTTCAGAATGGCAGGCAGTGACTAATGGGGTACCGCAAGGCTCAGTGCTGGGACCCCAGTTGTTTACAATATATATTAATGATTTAGACGGGGGAATTAAATGCAGCATCTCCAAGTTTGCAGAGGACACGAAGCTGGGTGGCAATGTTAGCTGTGAGGAGGATGCTAAGAGGATGCAGGGTGACTTGGATAGGTTAGGTGAGTGGGCAAATCCATGGCAGATGCAATTTAATGTGGATAAATGTGAGGTTATCCACTTTGGTGGTAAGAACAGGAAAACAGATTATTATCTGAATCATGGACGATTAGGAAAAGGAGAGGTTCAACGAGATCTGAGTGTCATTATACACCAGTCATTGAAAGTGGGCATGCAGGTACAGCAGGCAGTGAAAAAGGCGAATGGTATGCTGACATTCGTAACAAGAGGATTCGAGTACAGGAGCAGGAAGGTTCTACTGCAGTTGTACAAGGCCTTGGTGAGACCACACCTGGAATATTGTGTGCAGGGTCCCCCAATCTGAGGAAAGACATTCTTGCCATAGAGGGAGTACAAAGAAGGTTCACCAGATTGATTCCTGGGATGGCAGGGCTTTTGTATGAAGAAAGACTGGATCGACTAGGCTTATACTCACTGGAATTTAGAAGATTGAGGGGGGATCTTATTGAAATGTATAAAATTCTAAAGGGATTGGACAGGCTAGATGCAGGAAGATTGTTCCCGATGTTGGGGAAGTCCAGAACGAGAGGTCACAGCTTGAGGATAAAGGGGAAGCCTTTTAGGACCGAGATGAGGAAAAACTTCTTCACACAGAGAGTGGTGAATCTGTGGAATTCTTTGGCACAGGAAACAGTTGAGGCCAGTTCATTGGCTATATTTGAGAGGGAGTTAGATATGGCCCTTGTGGCTAAAGGGATCAGGGGGTATGGAGAGAAAGCAGGTACAGGGTTCTGAGCTGGATGATCAGCCATGATCATACTGAATGACGGTGCAGGCTCGAAGGGCCAAATGGCCTACTCCTGCCCCTATTTTCTATGTTTCTGTGAATCTGGATGAGTATGCTGCAGTTGTTACCAACTTCATTAAAACCTGTGTGGGTGAGTGTGTGCCTACAAAGACTTATTGTACATTCCCAAACCAAAAGCCGTAGATGAACCAGGAGGTACGTCTTCTGCTGAAGGCTAGATCTGTGGCATTCAAGTCTGGCATCCTAGGCCTGTACCAGGTATGATTTGCGGAGGGCTATTTCAAGGGCAAAGGGACAATTTTGAATGAGCCGTGAGGTGGTATCAGATGCACAGCAACTCTGGCAGGGACTGTAAGACATTACTTCCTACAAAGCGAAACCCAATAGTATGAACGGCCGCGATGCTTCACTACCAGATGAACTCAATGCCTTCTATGCCCGCTTTGAAAGGGAGAACACAACTGCAGCTGTGAAGATCCCTGCTGTGCCTAATGACCCTGTGATCTCCGTCTGAGAGGCCGATGTTAGATTGTCTTTAAAGAGAGTGAACCCTCTCAAGGCAGAAGGTCCTGATGGAGTACCTGGTAAGGCTCTGAAAACCTGTGCCAACCAACTAGCAGGAGTATTCAAGGACATTTTTAACCTCTCACTGCTACGGGCAGGAGTTCCCACTTGCTTCAAAAAGGCAACAATCATACCAGTGCCAAAGAAGGTCTTTATTTTTTGAGCGTAGAAGGTTGAGAGGGGACTTGATAGAGGTGTTTAAAATTATGAGGGGGATAGATAGAGTTGACGTGGATAGGCTTTTTCCATTGAGAGTGGGGGAGATTCGAACATGAGGACATGAGTTGAGAGTTAAAGGGCAAAAGTTTAGGGGTAACATGAGGGGGAACTTCTTTACTCAGAGAGTGGTAGCTGTATGGAACGAGCTTCCAGCAGAAGTGGTTGAGGCAGGTTCGATGTTGTCGTTTAAAGTTAAATTGGATAGATATATGGACAGGAAGGGAATGGAGGGTTATGGGCCGAGTGCAGATCGGAGGGACTAGGTGAGAGTAAGAGTTCGGTACGGACTAGAAGGGCCAAGATGGCCTGTTTTCGTGCTGTAATTGTTATATGTTATGGTCATATAAGAATAATGTGGGCATGCCTTAACAACTATCGCCTAGTAGTACTCATATTGACAGTGATGAAATGCTTTGAGAGGATGGTTATTACTAGACTGAACTCCTGCCCCAGCCAGGACCTGGACCCATTGCAATTTGCCTATCGTCACAATAGGTCAATGGCAGACGCAATCTCCATGGCTCTTCACATGGCTTTAGACCACCTAGACAACACAGACGCCTACGTCAGGATGCTGTTCATTGACTATAGCTCAGCATTTAATACCATCGTTCCCACAATCCTGATTGAGAAGGTGCAGAACCTGGCCCTTTGTACCTCCCTCTGTAATTGGATCCTCAACTTCCTAACTGGAAGACTACAGTCTGTGCGGATTGGTGATAACATATCCTCTTCACTGACGATCAACACTGGCGCACCTCAGGGGTGTGTGCTTAGCCCACTGCTCTACTCTCTCTATACACATGACTTTGTGGCTAGGCATAGCTCAAATACCATCTACAAATTTGCTGATGATACAACCATTGTTGGTAGAATCTCAGGTGGTGACGAGAGGGCGTACAGGAGTGAGATATGCCAACTAGTGGAGTGGTGTCGCAGCAACAACCTTGCACTCAACGTCAGTGAGACGAAAGAGCTGATTGTGGACTTCAGGAAGGGTAAGACGAAGGAACACATACCAATCCTCATAGAGGGATCAGAAGTGGAGAGAGTGAGCAGCTTCAAGTTCCTGGGTGTCAAGATCTCTGAGGATCTAACCCGGTCCCAACACATTGATGTAGTCATAAAAAAGGCAAGACAGCGGCTATACTTTATTAGGAGTTTGAAGCAATTTGGCATGTCAACAAATACACTCAAAAACTTTTATAGTTGTACCGTGGAGAGCATTCTGACAGGCTGCATCTCTGTCTGATATGGAGGGGTTGTAAATCCAGTCAGCTCCATCTTGAGCACGAGCCTACAAAGTACCCAGGACATCTTTAGGGAGCAGTGTCTCAGAAAGGCAGCGCCCATTATTGAGGACATCCAGCACCCAGGGCATGCCTTTTTCTCACTGTTACCATCAGGTAGGAGATACAGAAGCCTGAAGGCACACACTCAGCAATTCAGGAACAGCTTCTTCCTCTCTGCCATCCGATTCCTGAATGGAGTTTGAAACTTTGGACACTACCTCACTTTTTTAATACTGTATACAGTATTTCTGTTTTGCACATCTTTTAATAATCTGTTCAATATTCGTAATTGATTTACTTGTTTATTATTTTTTTCTCTCTGCTAGATTGTGTATTGCATTGAACTGCTGCTGCTAAGTTAACAAATTTCACGTCTCATGCTGGTGATAATAAACCTGATTCTGATTCTGATTCTAATTCTAATTCTGATTCTATTTCTGATTCTGATTCCATTCACCTGAAAAGCAAACTGCTGAAGAACTCATCAGGATGAGCAGCATCTGTGAAGGCAAGGGGACGATCAATGTTGAGGTCAAGCCCCTCACTCCTTTGCCTCTATAAATGCTGCTTGATCTGCTGACTTCTTCCAGGAGTTTGTTGTCTGCTCCAGATTCCAATATCTACAGTCCCTTGTAATTCCCTTCATAGATAAGTCGACCTCTGAGCCAAGAACTGTTTGTTGGGCTCTAAGGTCAATGAAAATCAGCAGTTCTCCACCAGTCAGGCTAAAACCTCTCAGCTAAATTGTTTGCTGTTGTTTAATAGCAATTCACTATTTCTGTGGTTGTATTTAGTCACACTGCTGCAGAGATATTTGAGCTTATGCTTCTGACAAGCCTCTGGACAGATGGTGCAGAAATCTAACCACAATGTTAGATTCTGTGATATTTAACTTGTAACAGTTTGGAAGGGGGATAGAACAAATGAGCATGAGGCTTGCCTGTTCATGTGTGAATAACAGGGTTGTGGTAAATTGAAATATATCTAGGCCTCATAGCATATTTGAATATGACATCTGGAGATTGTCACTGGCCTTTAACTCCTTTTGAAGTCATGGAAATATTGCATGCAAGTCCTTGGGTTTTGATTCCTCCAAAAATATCAGACCCTGCTGCCTTCTGAGAGTGAGTCAGAAGGGCCTGCTCTGACCCTGTGCTAAACTAAACATCTCTCTCACCATGCATCTTCCCCATCAAGACCTCCCCTGATGCCCAAAACCTTGGAGTTTAATTCTACCAAATTGTACTGAAGTCAGCACGGTGCTTTGCATTCTATGTGCATAGCTGTATGGGTCCTAATGCCCCTCCCTTGAACAACATCGGTGGCGTGGAGAGGGGAGACTTGCAGCATCTGCTGGTCTTCCATACAACCTTGCCCAGGCCTGCGCCCTGGAAACCTGGAAATCCATGAGACTAACGGATGCCTATAATAATAGTTATAACTAGAGTCATCCTTAAAATAATGTACAATTTTAAAGAATTCTGTTCTCAATAAAAAGAACATTACATTACAAATAAAGGAATTTAATATATAAAATCATCCTCAGTTTATTGTTCTAAACATCTTAAAAATATAATTGTCCAGGTACTCTACAATAATCATATTCTGCTGTATTACATTTCATATCTAAGGGATATCATCTTAAAGGTCCCACAATTCTATGCATACTTTTATAAGCAGTTATAATAATTATAATGGAACACACTCCAGTACCTAATTAAGATACAATTTTGTTATAACTTTCTTGTTTAATGAGATAGTAATTTTGATTTTATTTCTTCAATGTATCTGAATCTAAGCCAAGAATAATTTCATCTCTATGGAAATTCAGTAGCATAGCATATTGTTGTTCCTCTCCACACAAGGCAGACAACCTTTCTTTTTATTTTAGCATTTGTCGGTCTTATTTTACGAGGCTAAGTTGCTAGTTCAACGCTCAACCCAGCACAATTGGAAACTGTGCACGGAGCCGGCCGGATATGAACTTGCTTCGAAGTCCGGTGTGGACGCGTCTACACCACGGGTTGGCTAGTGTAGGGTATACCACCTCTCTAACTCTGATGCTGAACCAATGCTGAAAACCAAATGGCTTCAATTTTTTTTTTAAATCGTATGTAGATGATAATCACAGTTTTCAATTTGCATTAGAAATTACATAGTATGAAAAGCTTCCACCATTGGTAAAATTTTTCCAAATGTAATTACCTTGCATATATAGTGCATGTATAAAAGGAAAATAAATCTAGTTTTTGTGAGGACTGTTTACAAATTATATAATGGATAATACAAGATTCCAGTAACAATGACTCAACAACCAATCAAACAAAGAAAATGTATATGTAACTAAGATAGTGATAACTGAGCTTAGCCTAGCTTGGATTGAGTTAATTTCTTAGGGCTTTCGTTATCCGCAGTGAAATCAGCCGTAATCACTACAATGACGCTTCTCAGTTTTTTAACCACTAAGGTTTGATTTAATATTTTTACATGTAATTGTCCTCCACTTGAGGCCAAAAGACATGATGTCAGGATTAGCTGAGTCTTGAACGTTCCCAGGTACCCAAAAGAACGAGCTCTGGAGTCTTGTCAAGATAAGAGAAGAGGTTGTCAGACTCATGCTGGTCTACATGTTTAAAGCCCAGGATACCAAATTCCACAAGTAAAATGATAATCCCTCTTTACAGTCTCTGATATGATTCAGCTCTCAAGTCATCTCTGTGCAGACTTTCTACATGAAAGTCTAGCAGATATGGTACCAAAATAGTCTCAAGCTGGGGCTTTATATTTTAATTTAAATTGTAAATTATATTTAAGTATAAATTATACTTAAATTAGGCCTCTACCAACTTACATCAGAGCTCTCAGCCAACATGTGTGGGTGAAAGTAAACCAGGATGAAGTCATGTGATGGTGATGGTGACGGTGGGAATGAGCTTGTGAGGTCACGGTGGAGTGTTGGTTAAAATGAAACTTGGCCTATTTTCAGAACTGAACATAAACGTATCAATGGAGATTTGTGTGCACATTCACAACCTTAAGACATAGCCAACTTGTAGTTCAATTATCTTTTTGTACTGTTAAAGGAAATGATTGTAAATATTTTCCTCTTCGTTTGAACATACTTAAAATTAATCTTTAGATGTAGTAATGATATGGTTGCTTGCGACAGATCCCTGTTCTGATGATTTCACACTATGGCATTAGGGATAAGGTTTATTTCTGAAGTGTATAGAATCATACAGCATGGAAACATGCCATTCAGCTCCTCATGTCCATGACAATCATCAAGTACCTACCTACACAAACCCCATTTTGTGGCGCTTGGCCCATAGTCTTCTCCACCTTGGCGATTCAAGCACTTGTCCATACCCTTGAAATGTTATGTAAGTCTTTGCCTCCAACAGCTACCAATCACTCTCTTCCTCAGATGTTCTCCAAATCTCTTTCTTCTTACCTTAAACCTGTAGATACTTTTGCTACAGAGAAAAATTTCTGAGTATTCACTCAATCTAAGCTCCATTATAATTTTATACACATCAATCAGGTCTTCCCTCAATCTACTCCATTCCAAGAAAACTAACTCCGTCTCTCCCCATGGCTGAAATGCATCATCCCGTACTCAGCCAATGGTTTATATAGTTGTCCCATAATGTCCTTGCTCTTATATTCTATACCCCAGCTAATAAAGGCAAGTATCATGTATGTTTTCTTAATCACCTTATCTAACTGTACTGTGACTTTTATGGATCTTTAGACTTGTAAACCAAGGTTCCTTTAATCTTCGTACAACCTTGGGCCCTACTATTCATAATTATCAGAATTAAACTTTAAATATGGTTTGTAGGTCCAACTGAACTCCAGAGCTAAGCAAGGTAAAATCGTTTTCATTAGATATCATGTGATGTGATAACCTGGTGAATATTGACACATCACATGATATGGAATGAAAACAGTATCACCTTGCTTTATGGTGTAAAGAATGAACCAGTCCATTAATCTAATCGCAAATCTGGTTCATTCTTTGTTTTCACATCTATTGGGCTACCATACAGAAACAATAAAATGGAACACAATGACCATGCTTAATTCCATTCAAATCATTAAATCTATAATTTCTAAGTCTTGTCAATAAATGGTTTGCAGGATTCTACTGTGTGAGCATTACAAGTGGAACTGAAAATAACTTGAATTAAAGTAAGATATTATTTTTCTTTCACAGTAAAAATTTTCAGGTATTTCCATCAATTCCGATGTTCCTGTGTATCCATTCTCGGAACTTTGTGATCCGTGTATAAACTCCGGGGTGTCCATACCGGCCACATCCTTGACCCCAGCTCACAATTCCTGCTTGAAACCATTTTCCAGACAGTTCTTCACAGACCAATGGCCCTCCAGAGTCACCCTAGAGAGAACAAGAAAAATCTCAGAAATCTGCAGCTCTATCAAAGGATTCACCACACAATGACGGCTCAGACAAGATTTCTTAAACCCCTGTTGTTTTTGTATTACTTTTCTAGAAGCTAATATTTGCTATCAATGAATAAGACAGTGCAGAGTGGGTGGATAATGAACACGTTGTGTCTTCTTTTTTCCCCTGAGGAAAGAAGGTTGAGAAGTGATCGAAATGAGACCTTAACAATTGTAAAATATTTTGATGGAGAGAAGATGGATGCTTCCACAGTACGTACAGTTCTGGGCACCACACTAATAGGAAAGATGTGATAGCATTGGACAGGCTGCAAAGGAGATTCATTAGGATATTGCCTGGAATGGTGCATTTTATTTAAGAAGAGAGACTGGAAAGACTATATATGTTTTCCCTGGAGAGGAAGAGATTAAGAGCAGAGTTAAGACCACAAGACCATAAAATATAGGAGCAGAAGGAGGCCATTTGGCCCATCAGGTCTGCTCTGCCATTCAATCATGGGCTGATCCAATACTTCCAGTCATCCCCACTCCCCTGCCTTCTCCCCATACCCTTTGATGCCCTGGCTAATCAAGAACCTATCTATCTCTGCCTTAAATGCACCCAATAACTTGGCCTCCACAGCCACTTGTGGCAACAAATTCCACAGATTTACCACCCTCTGACTAAAGTAATTTCTCCATATCTCTGTTCCAAATGGGCGTCCTTCAATCCTGAAGTTGTATCCTCTTTTCCTAGACTCCCCTACCATGGGAAATAACTTTGCCATATCTAATCTGTTCAGGCCTTTTAACATTTGAAATGTTTCTATGAGATCCCCCCTCATTCTCCTGAACTCCAGGGAATACAGCCCAAGAGGTGCCAGACATTCCTCATATGGTAACCCTTTCATTTCTGGAATCATTCTCATGAATCTTCTCCGAACCCTCTCCAATGTCAGTATATCCTTTCTAAAATAACAAGCCCAAAACTGCACACAATACTCCAAGAGTGGTCTCACAAGTGCCTTATAGAGCCTCAACATCACATCCCTGCTCTTATATTCTATACCTCTAGAAACGAATGCCAACATTGCATTCGCCTTCTTCACCACCGACTCAAACTGGAGGTTAACCTTTATGGTATCCTGCACAAGGACTCCCTTTGCATCTCTGCATTTTGAATTATCTCCCCATATAAATAATAGTCTACCCATTTATTTCTTCCACCAAAGTGCATGACCATACACTTTCCAACATTGTTTTTCATTTGCCACTTCTTTGCTCATTCCCCTAAACTATCTAAGTCTTTCGACCTTACAATACCCGATCTTACAGAGTCACAGAACACTACAGCCCAGAAACAGACCCATTGGCCTATCTAGTCCAAGCCAGCCTGGTCTTCTACCTAGTCCCACCTACCCGCACCTGCACCATTGTCCTCCATATCTCTCTCATCAATATACCCATCCAAGTGTTAGAATTGAACTTGTGTCTACCACTTTCCTGGCAGCTCATTCCACACTCGTACCACCCTCTGTGTGAAGAAGTTACCCCTTCAGGTTCCCTTTAAATATGTCACCTTTTACCCTAAACCTATGACCTCTAATTCTAACAACAGGAATTCTGCAGATGCTGGAAATTCAAGCAACATACATCAAAGTTGCTGGTGAACGCAGCAGGCCAGGCAGCATCTATAGGAAGAGGCGCAGTCGACGTTTCAGGCCGAGACCCTTCGTCAGGACTAACTGAAGGAAGAGTGAGTAAGGGATTTGAAAGCTGGAGGGGGATGGGGAGATGCAAAATGATAGGAGAAGACAGGAGGGGGAGGGATGGAGCCGAGAGCTGGACAGGTGATAGGCAGAAGGGGATACGAGAGGATCATGGGACAGGAGGTCCGGGAAGAAAGACGGGGGGAGGGTGACCCAGAGGATGGGCAAGAGGTATATTCAGAGGGACAGAGGGAGAAAAAGGAGAGTGAGAGAAAGAATGTGTGCATTAAAAAGAGTAACAGATGGGGTACGAGGGGGAGGTGGGGCCTAGCGGAAGTTAGAGAAGTCAATGTTCATGCCATCAGGTTGGAGGCTACCCAGACGGAATATAAGGTGTTGTTCCTCCAACCTGAGTGTGGCTTCATCTTTACAGTAGAGGAGGCCGTGGATAGACATGTCAGAATGGGAATGGGATGTGGAATTAAAATGTGTTGCCACTGGGAGATCCTGCTTTCTCTGGCGGACAGAGCGTAGATGTTCAGCAAAGCGGTCTCCCAGTCTGCGTCGGGTCTCACCAATATATAAAAGGCCACATCGGGAGCACCGGACGCAGTATATCACCCCAGTCGACTCACAGGTGAAGTGATGCCTCACCTGGAAGGACTGTTTGGGGCCCTGAATGGTGGTAAGGGAGGAAGTGTAAGGGCATGTGTAGCACTTGTTCCGCTTACACGGATAAGTGCCAGCAGGGAGATCAGTGGGGAGGGATGGGGGGGACGAATGGACAAGGGAGTTGTGTAGGGAGCGATCCCTGCGGAATGCAGAGAGAGGCGGGGAGGGAAAGATATGCTTAGTGGTGGGATCCCGTTGGAGGTGGCGGAAGTTACGGAGAATAATATGTTGGACCCGGAGGCTGGTGGGGTGGTAGGTGAGGACCAGGGGAACCCTATTCCTAGTGGGGTGGTGGGAGGATGGAGTGAGAGCAGATGTACGTGAAATGGGGGAGATGCGTTTAAGAGCAGAGTTGATAGTTCTAATCTCAGCCAGGGAAGAGATTAGGTGAATGCATGAGGGTAAAACCCTGCATGTATTCTCCCTGTCTATGTCCCTCATAATATTGTATACCTCTATCAACTCTCCCCTCATTCTCCTGCATTCCAATGAATAAAGTCCTATTCTATTGAACCTTTCTCTATAACTCATGTCCCAAAGACCTGGCAACATTCTTGTAAATCTTCTCTGAACTCTTTCAAACTTATTGACATTTTTTCCTATAGGTAGGTAACCAGAACTGCCCACAACACTCCAAATTTGGACACATCAATGTCTTTACACCTTTAGCATTGCATCCTAACTTCTGTACAGAGTGACCAAATTTATTCAGGCCAATGAACAAAAGTTCTCTTTTCTTGCGATGCCACTCTCAAGGAAATTATGAATCTGTATTTCAAGCTCCCTTTATTCTACCACAAACCACAGAACCCTAACATTCACCGTGTAGATCTTGACCTGGACTGTTCTCCCAAGGTGTAACACCTCTTACTTGTCTGAATGAGACAAAATTTATGTGGGTAGATGGAGTAGACCCTTAACCTGAGGTGAATAAAACTGGAGGATATAGATATAGGTTAAGGGGTAATAGAGTCAGAAGGAATTTGAGAGCAATCTTTTTCACTCAGAGTACCTGAAATGCACTGTCTGAGTGGTGGAAGAAGAGTCATTTAAGAGTGTCTAAATGAGCACCTAGATAATAAGCCAAGTCTTGGATGATAGGGTTAATATAAATGAGTAGACGTGTGCACTAAATAGCTTGTGGCCATGTTGCTGACTGTATCACTCTAGCGAGGAGAAGTATAGAACATAGACTAGTACAACACATTACAGGCTGTTCGGCCCACAATGTTGTGCCAACCCTCAAACCCTGCCTCCCATATAACCCCCCACCTTAAATTCCTCCATATACCTGTCTAGTAGTCTCTTAAATTTCACTAGTGTATCTGCCTCCACCACTGACTCAGGCAGTGTATTCCACGCACCAACCACTCTCTGAGTAAAAAACCTTCCTCTAATATACCCCTTGAACTTCTCACCCCTTACCTTAAAGCCATGTCCTCTTGTATTGAGCAGTGGTGCCCTGGGGAAGAGGCGCTGGCTATCCACTCTATCTATTCCTCTTATTATCTTGTACACCTCGATCATGTCTCCTCTCATCCTCCTTCTCTCCAAAGAGTAAAGCCCTAGCTCCCTTAATCTCTGATCATAATCTGTACTCTCTAAACCAGGCAGTATCCTGTTAAATCTCCTCTGTACCCTTTCCAATGCTTCCACATCCTTCCTATAGTGAGGCGACCAGAACTGGACACAATACTCCAAGTGTGGCCTAACCAGAGTTTTATAGAGCTGCATCATTACATGTGTGGAACCTTGTCAACTGTCTTACTAAAATCCGTGTAGATCCCATCCACTGCACTACCCTCATCTATATTGCTGGTCACCTCCTCAAAGAACTCTATCAGGCTTGTTAGACACGATCTGCCCTTCACAAAGCCATGCTGACTGTCCCTGATCAGACCATGATTCTCTGAATGCCCATAGATCCTATCTCTAAGAATCTTTTCCAACAGCTTTCTCACCACAGACGTAAGGATCACTGGTCTATAATTACCCGGACTATCCCTACTACCTTTTTTGAACAAGGGGACAACATTCGCCTCCCTCCAGTCCTCCGGTACCATTCCCGTGGACAACGAGGACATAAAGATCCTAGCCAGGGGCTCAGCAATCTCTTTCCTCGCCTCGTGGAGCAGCCTGGGAAATATTCCATCAGGCTCCAGGGACTTATCCGTCCTAATGTATTTTAACAACTCCAACACCTCCTCTCCCTTAGTATCAACATGCTCCAGAACATTAACCTCACTCATATTGTCCTCACTGTCATCAAGTTCCCTCTCATTGGTGAACACTGAAGAGAAGTATTCATCGAGGACCTCGCTCAATTCCACAGCCTCCAGGCACATCTTCCCACCTTTATCTCTAAACGTTCCTACCTTCACTCCTGTCACCCTTTTGTTCTTCACATAATTGAAGAATGCCTTGGGGTTTTCCTTTACCCTACTCGCCAAGGCCTTCTCATGCCCCCTGCTTGCTCTTCTCAGCCCCTTCTTAAGCTCCTTTCTTGCTTCCCCATATTCCTCAATAGACCCATCTGATCCTTGCTGCCTTCTTCCACCTGACTAGATTTCCCACTTCACTTGTCACCCATGGTCCCTTCACCCTACCATTCTTTATCTTCCTCACCGGGACAAATTTATCCCTAACATCCTGCAAGTGATCTCTAAACATCGACCACATGTCCATAGTACATTTCCCTGCAAAAACATCATCCCAATTCACACCTGCAAGTTCTAGCCATATAGCCTCATAATTTGCCCTTCCCCAATTAAAAATTTTCCTGTCCTCTATGATTCTATCCTTTTCCATGATAATGCTAAAGGCCAGGGAGCAGTGGTCACTGTCCCCCAGATGCTTACCCACTGAGAGATCTGTGACCTGACCCGGTTTGTTACCTAGTACTAGATCTAGTATGGCATTCCCCCTAGTCGGCCTGTCAACATACTGTGACAGGAATCTGTCCTGGACACACTTAACAAACTCTGCCCCATCTAAACCCTTGGAACTAATCAGATGCCAATCAATATTAGGGAAGTTAAAGTCACCCATGATAACAACCCTGTTATTTTTGCACCTTTCCAAAATCTGCCTCCCAATCTGCTTCTCTGTATCTCTGCTGCTACCAGGAGGCCTATAGAATACCCCCAATAGAGTAACTGCTCCCTTCCTGTTCCTGACTTCCACCCATACTGACTCAAAAGAGGATCCTGCTACATTACCCACCCTTTCGGTAGCTGTAATAGTATCCCTGACCAGTAATGCCACCCCTCCTCCCCTTTTTACCCTTCTCTATCCCTTTTAAAGCACTGAAATCCAGGAATATTGAGAATCCATTCCTGCCCTGGTGCCAGCCAAGTCTCTGTAATGGCCACTACATCATAATTCCATGTATGTATCCAAGCTCTCAGTTCATCACCTTTGTTCCTGATGCTTCTTGCATTGAGGTACACACATTTCAGCCCTTCTACCTTACTGTCTTTACACCGTTTATTCTGCTTCTCTTTCCTCAAAGCCTTTCTGTATGTTAGATCTGGCTTTACTCCATGCACTTCTTTCACTGCTCTATCACTCTGGGTCCCATCCCCCTTGCAAATTAGTTTAAACCCTCTGGAAATAATTAAAGAAAAATCCACCCGGAATTCAGAAAAATCTTATATCACTGAGTTTTGAGCATGTGGAGCTGGTTATTAAGACTGCTTGAAGTGAATTGCGTAGTTATGTTTACATAGTAAGTATAGCAAAGGAGAACAGAGGGCAATATTGATAGATGAGGAGTATTGGAGAAAGATCAGTTTGAGCAACGTTGACTGGAATGGCCAAAAGTCCTGATTCTGTATAATACCAGTTCTGGAACTTCACATAAAATCACTTTTAAACTGACTTAATACTTAAGTAAATATGCAATTCATACTTATGCTGAGGAGTCAGAATTTTTTTTCATACGTTACTGATTGGTATTCCCGAGTACTCAGATCTTACAGATTAGATTTATAACTGAATGATTATCAACAGGTTTGGAGCATTTAACCTCCTGAACTCCTCTGCCATTTGACAAGATCAACATAGGTCTATCATTTTACTGCCTTATCTCATAACCCTTGGTTCTTCAATTATCTGTAATAATTTATCAATGATTTTTAAACATGATCGATAACTGAACTGCCACAGCACTCTGGGCGGAGAGTCCCAAAGATTCATGCCCTCTGAATGTATAAAAGGTCTTCCCTTTATTTTATCTCTACATCAAGGTTCCTCAGTTAGCAGAAATAACTTTCCTATGTTTACCCTGTCAAGGCATCACAGAATATATATTTTAACGAGGTTCCTTTTTTTCTAAACTCCAGAGAACAAAAGACTTAACTTACTCCATCTTTCACCATATGACAGACCCACCATCCCAAGAATCAAACATACTACTGTGTCTCTATAGTAAATGTGTCCTCTTTTAGATAAAGAGACAATAATTGTGTCATCTCTAGGTCCTATATAATTGTAGTAAGATTAATACTCAAATCCTCTTGCAATTTCCCACATTCATTATTTTTCAACAGACACATCTGTAACACATACTGCATTTCTTAATACTTGGTTGTGTAAATGATGGATAACAGGCAGAATAGCTATTTTGTAAAAAAAAAATGTCAACTCCCATTCTGTGGTAAGACTGTAACATCTTTCTTGCTTGAATTTGACAGTTTCCTCACAATGTTTTCCAGTTTTGAATCCTTACCAACATGAGAAATACGGATAACTATCAGGAAAAACAATAACTGGCTTGTTTTCTTTCCTCAATAAAAACACTGTGGAAGGTCACAGATCAGCAGATCAGACAAAGAAAAATATACATATTATGTTTGGCCTTATAGTATCCAAATTTACATCAATGCGTTACACAAAGACAGAATAATAAATGTAAAGTAATTAATTTTATGGCATCTTTCTGTTCGTAATTTAAAAACAAAATCAGTACTGATTAATTGACTTCCCTTAAAGGCTCAGAGATTCGAAGAGTAATACAACATGGAAATAGGTCCTTAAATTCAACTCATCCATGCTGACCAAGATGTTTATCTAAATTAATCCCATTGGCTTGTAATTTGTTCAAACCCTGCCAGAGCTTTTGTATCCATGTACCCATCCAAACATCTGTTAAGCATTCTAATTAAACTAGCCTCTGCCACCACATTCTATACATCCCACACCCTCTATGAAAAAACTTGCCCCTCTGCTCTCATTTAAATCCTTCTTTCATTGTAAACATATGTCCCCTACTTTTAGTCTCCCCTACCCTGGGAAAGGACTGACTACCCAGCCTCTGCTACCCTCAACCAGGCAGGAAGACCGGTGGCGTTCTTCTCCTGTACCCTTCAAGGCCCTGAAATTCGGCACTCCACGGTAGAGAAAGAGGCCCAGGCCATAGTGGAAGCTATTAGGCACTGGAGGCACTATCTTGCTGGCAAAAGGTTCACCCTGCTAACTGACCAGCGCTCAGTCGCATTCATGTTTAATAATCAACAACGGAGCAAAATCAAAAATGATAAAATTCTGAGGTGGAGAATCGAACTCTCCACCTACAACTATGATATCATGTACAGGCCTGGGAAGCTCAACGAGCCCTTCGATGCCCTATCCTGGGGAACATGCGCCAGCGCGCAGGTCAACCGGCTATACGCCCTACATGTAGATCTTTGCCACCCGGGGGTCACCCGGTTTTTCCACTTCATGAAAGCCCGGAACCTGCCTTACTCCCTTGAGGAGATCAGGATGATGACCAGGGACTGCCAAGTCTGCACAGAGTGCAAACCACACTTCTACCGACCCGAAAAGGCACAACTCATCAAGGCCACCCGCCCTTTTGAGCGACTGAGTGTTGACTTTAAGGGCCTTCTTCCCTCCACCGACCGTAATGTGTACTTTCTTAACGTTATCAACGAGTACTCGCAGTTCTCCTTCGCCATCCCCTGCCCCGACACCACTACCACGTCAGTTATAAAAGCCCTGCGCAAGCTCTTCACTCTGTTCGGATACCCATGCTATATCCACAGTGACAGAGGGTCCTCGTTTATGAGTGACGAGCTGCGCCAATACCTACTGGCTAGGGGAATTGCAACTAGTAGGACCACAAACTATAATCCCCAGGGGAATGGACAGGTGGAGAAGGAGAATAGCACGGTGTGGAAAACCACACTCTTAGCCCTCAGGTCAAAGGGACTGCCGGTCTCCCGCTGGCAGGAGGTCCTTCCCGAGGCACTTCACTCCATCCGCTCCCTGTTATACACAGCTACCAATGCCACCCCTCATGAGCGGCTCTTTTCTTTTCCCAGAAAGTCGACCACTGGAACCACCCTACCAACTTGGCTGATGTCCCCGGGGCCAGTGCTGCTCCGGAAACATGTGAGGAGCAATAAATACTCCCCGATGGTCAAGAGGGTTCACTTACTTCATGCGAACCCTCAGTATGCCTACGTGGTTCTACCTGTTGGGCAGGAGGACACAGTCTCCATCCGCAACTTGGCGCCCGCAGGCGCACTGGGCCCCTACCCTGAACAATCCATGGTTACTATTGATCCCGTACCCACGAGACACCGCGCACTTCAAACCCTACACAGACACCACACGACACTCACATACCGGGCGCGACGCACACGCACGAGGGATTAACAACACCTAATGTGCTAGCACCTCAAGTCAGGCTGGAGCCAGCACAACCACCGTCGCCAACGCAATCACCACTGGTGCTACGTAGATCACAGCGACGGACTCGACCGCCTGATAGACTTAACCTGTAAATATACTTGTTTTAAATATTGTCAGTCACTTCACCCTGTGGGAATCTTTTTTTTTAAAAAGAGGGGTGAATGTGGTAAACCATATATATATATGTTGTAACTCGGTTACCTGTCTGGACACGCCCCTCTGCTGACTGCCCCTCTGGCTCCTCCCACAGAGTCCCCTATAAAGGTGTTTTGCCTTGCCCCTCCCCCTCAGTCCAGGGGCAGACACTCACCATGGAGGTCGTATTGTACAGCGAATAAAAGCCTTTCAGTATTTTACCAAACCTCAGTCTTTTGGAGTTATTGAAGGCGATTCATCCTCTCAAAATGAACGCTAACATTGCATTTGCCTTCCTCACCACAGACCCAACCTGCAAATTAACCTTTAGGGAATACTGGACAAAGACTCCTAAATCCCTTTGCACTTCAGATTTTTGAATTTTCTCTCCACTTAGAAAATAGTTCACACTTTTACTTCTTCTACTAAAATGCATGACCATACAGTTCCCGATATGATATATTCCATCTGCCACTTGTTTGTCCATTCTTCTGACCTTCTGTAGCCTCTCTGCTTCCTCAAAAATGCCCGCTCTGCCACTTAGCTTCATATCATTTGAAAACTTGGCCACAAAGCTATCGATTTTATCATTCAGCTTACTGACATATAATGTAAAAGGAATTGGTCCCATTGTGGAACACCACTAATCACTGGCAGCCAACCAGAAAAGGCTCCCTTTATTCTCACTCATTGCCTCCTGCCAATCAGCCAGTGCTCTATCCATGCTAGCATCTTTCTTGTAATACCATGGGCTCTTAACTTGTTAAGCAGCCTCATGTGGTACCTTGTCAAAGGCCTTCTGAAAATCCAAATACGTAAAATCCACCGATTCTCCTTTATCTATTTTGATGTAATTTTTCAAAGAATTCCAACAAGTATATCAGGCAAGGTTTTCCCTTGAAGAAACCATACTGACCACAGCCTATGTGCCTCCAGATACTCCAAAACCACATCCTTAACAATTGACTCCAATATCTTCCTAACTACTGAGGTCAGAGTACCTGGTCCATAATTTCCTTTCTTCTGCCTCTTTCCCTTCTTGAAGAATGGAGTGACATTTACAATTTTCTATTCCTCCAGAACCATGCCAGTATCAATTGATTCTTGAAAGATGATTACTAATGCCTCCAAAATGTCTTCAGCCACCTTCCTTCTGAATCCTGGGGTGGATTCCATCTGGTCCAGGTGACTTATTCACCTTCAGACCTTTCAGTTTCCCAAGAACCTTCTCCTTAGTAGTGGTAACTTCACACTCCTCTGCCCCCTGACACTTATGAACTCCCAGCATACTGAAGGTGTCTTCTACAGTGACAAATAATACAAAATACTTATTCAGTTTGTCCACCATTTCCTTGTCCCCCATAACTGCCTCTCCAGCAACATTATCTAGTGGTCTAATATCTACTCCAGCATCTCTTTTACACTTTATATATCTGAAGAAACTTGAACAGAACAGTACAGCACAAGAACAGGACAGTCAACCCACAATGCTGTGCCAAACCAGCTAAAAATCAAATCAAAAACATCCAAACACTAATCCCTCCTACCCACACCATGTCTATTTCCCTCCATCTTCCTTACATCCATGTGCCTATCCAAAAATCCCCTAAAAGTGTCTAATGTATTTGCATCTACCATCATACCAAGCAGTACATTCCAGGCATCCACGCCTCTCTGAGTAAAAAACCTTACCGTTCACATCCCCCTTGAACCTACCCCCTCTCTCCTTCAATTCAAGCCCTCTGGTATTAGACATTTCAACCCTGGGAAACAGATACTCTCTGTCCACTCTATCCATGCCTCTCATAATCTTGTGAATCTCTATTTAATCTCCCCTCAGCCTCCAGAGCTCCAAGAAAGCAACTCAAGTTTATCCAGCCTCTTGTGATAGCACATGCCCTCTAAACCAGACAGCATCCCGGTAAACCTCTTCTGCACCCTCTCCAAAGGCTCAACATCCTTCCTTTATTGGGGCAACCAGAACTGTATGCCATTTTCCACGTGGCTAACCAGAGTTTCATGAAGTTGCAACATAACCTCCTAACCTTTGAACGCAATGATTCGACTAATAAAAGCAAGCATTCGATAAGACTTCTTAACTACCTTATTGACCTGTGTAGCCACTTTCAAGGAGCTATGAACCTTGATCCCAAGATCTCCCTGCTCAGCAACACTATTAAGGATCTTGCCCTCAACAGTGTCCAGTCTCCTTGCATTTGCTCTACCAAGGTGCAACACCCCACATTTATCTGGGTTAAACTCCACCTGCCATTTCTCAGCCCACATCTGCAACTGACCTACATCATGCTGTATTTTTTTGCCAGTCTTCTACACTATCCACAACTCTACCAATCTTGGTATCATCCACACATTTACTACCCACCTAGTTACATTTTCATCCGGGTCATTTATTTACATCACAAACAGCAGAGGTTCCAACACAGATCCCTGTGGAACTCTAGCTTGAATAAGTCCCTTCAACCACTACCCTGTCGTCTATGTGCAAGCTAGTTCTAAATCCAAACAGCCAATTTGCCACAGACCCCATGTATTGTAGTCTTCTAGATTAGCCTCACATGAGGGACTTTGTCAAACTTCTTACTAAAATCCATGTGGACAACATCAACTGCCCTACCCTCATTAACCTCTCTCATCACCTGTCTAGTATCTTCTTTAATATTGTTGGCTAGCTTTCCTTTGTATTCTTTCTTTTCCTTCTTTATGACTTTTTTTAGTTGCCTTCTGTTAGTTTTTAAAAGCTTCCGGGTCCTCTAACTTCCCACTAATTTTTGCTCTATTATATGCCCTCTCTTTGGATTTTATGTTGGCATTGATTTCACTTGTCAGCCATAGTTGTGTCATCCTGCCCTAAGAAAACTTCTTTCCATTTAGGATTTATCTATCCTGCACCTTCAGAATTGGTCCCAGAAATTCCAGCCAATGCTGCTCCACTGTCATCCCTGCTCGTGTTCCTTTCCAATCAATTTGGCCAGCTCCTCTCTCATGTCTCTGTAATTCCCTTTACTCCACTGTAATACTGATACATTTGACTTTAGCTTCTCAAATTGCAGGATGAATTCTATCATATTAAGATCACTTTCCCATAAGGGTTCCTTTACCTTAAGCTCTCTAATCAATTCTGGTTCATTGCATACAGTAATACGCAATCCAGAACAGCTGATCCCCTAGTGGGCTCAACCATAAGCTACTCTAAAAAGCCATCCTGTAGGCATTCTAGAAATTCTCCCTCTTGGGATCCAGCACCAACCTGATTTTTCCAATCTACCTGCATGTTGAAATCCCCCATGACTATCATAACATTGGCCTTTTAACGTGCATTTTCTATTTCCCATTGTATCATTTCTTAATGCATGCATTACTAAATGACTATAAAAGAGGACTGCGTGTCCTCATAATCTAATCTAATTTTTAGACCATACCTTTACTAGTATTTGGGGTCTGTACATAACTCCCAGCAGAGTCTTTTTACCCTTGCAGTTCCTTAGCTCTACCCACAAGAATTCCACACCTTCCAATCCTATGTCACCTCTTTCTAATGATTTGATTTTATTTTTTTACCAATGGAGTCACGCCACCCACTCTGCTTGCCTGCCTGTCTTTTCGACACAATATTTATCCTTGGACATTAAGCTCCCAGCTATAATCTTCTTTCAGCCATGATTCAGTGATGCTCACAATGTCATACATGGCAATTTGTACTTTTGCTAAAAGTGTATCTACCTTATTCCGTATACTGCACACATTCAAATACAACACCTTCAGTCCTGTATTCATCCTCTTCCATTTTCTCCGCCTTTTACATTGCAACTCATCCTGCTGACTGTAATTTTGTCCTATCATCAGCCTCTCCTTGCTAGCAGTCTCACTACACACTGCCCCTGTTTGTAAACCAACCACCTCATATCCTCAGTACTATCTTTCCAGTTCCCATTCCCCCGCCAAATTAACTTAAACCCTCCCGAACAGCTCTAGCAAACCAACCCCACAGGGATATTGATCCCCTTCTGGTTCAGGTGTAACCTAAACTTTTTGGACCGGTCGAAGCTTCTCCAGACGAGATCACGATGATCCATAAATCTGAACACCCTGTCCCCTGCACCAGTTTCTCAGCCACACATTCACCTGCCAAATCATTGTATTCTTCACCTCACTGCAATATAATAGCCCAACTCCGATACTCAATGCATCAGCCAATGAAGGCAAGTATAGCATATACCTTCTTCATCACCCTGTTTACCTGTGTAATTGCTTTCAGGGAACTATGCACATATCCAATGTGTTGTTATTTTGGAGCACGCCCCAAGGCTCTGTCACCCACTGTCTATGTCCTTGTCTGGTTTAACCTGCCAAAATGTGTCATTTTGCACGTGTCCGTGCTAAATTTCATCAGCCATTTCATTGCCAATTTCCCCGTTTGATCTAGATCCTATTATAACCTTTGACAACCTCCAATTTCTCCATTATACACCCAATACTGGTGTCACCTACAAACCTATTATTCATGCTCCCTGCATTCTCATCCAAATCAATATAACAATAAAAGGCCCAGCACACCACTGGTTACAAGTCTCCAATCTGAAAAGTGATTCCCCACTTCCACCCCCTGCCTCCCAATTTTGTATCTAATTTACTGTCTCACCCTGGATCCTGCCATCATTAATCCTCTTGGACATTTCCTCAAAAAACCTCAGTCCAAATTATGAGACATGACTTTCCACAAACAAAGGCATGCTGAATATCCCAAATGCAAGTGCATACTGTTGCTCAGATCATTTCCAGCAGCTTTCCCATCACTGATGTTAGGCCTACAGTTCTCTGGCTTAACCATGAAACCTCTGTTAAATGAAAGCACAACATTAACCGTCCTCCAGCCTTCTGAAACCTCACCCATGGTTGATGATCCAAGGAGCCTCTGCCACTTGCTTCTCACAATGTCCTAGGATACACCTGGTCAGGTCCTGGGACCTGCCAACCTTTGTACACTGACTGTCAGTCATTTTGTTTCAGGATATCATTGATCTCTTCCCTGAACTAATTGTCCTTCTCCCTTGTCAAGAAAAGTTCAAACATAGAACATAAACAGTGTATTCTTCTGCCCACGATGAGGTGCCGAACTTTTTATCTACAGCTAGATCAATCCAACCCTTCCCTCCCACATAGCTCTACACTTATCTATCTAAGAGTCTCTTCAATCCCCTTAAAATATCTGCATCAACCACCAGCCCTGGCAGTGTATTCTATACTGTTACCACTCAGTGTTAAAAATCTACCTCTGACATCCCCCCACCCCATACTCCCCTCCAATCACCTCAAAATTATGCCCTCGTGTATTAGCCATTTCCATCCTGAGATACAGGCACAAGCTGTCCACTCTGTCTGTGCCTCACCAGGTCACCTCTCATTCTCCTTCACTCCAAAAAGAAAGCCCTAGCTTGCTTAATCCTTCCTCGTAAGACATGCTCTCTGATCCAAGCAGCATCCTGGTGAATCTCCTCTGCACCCTTTCTAAAGCTTTTATATCCTCCCTATAATAAGGCAACCTGAACTGAACACAGTGTGATCTAGCCAGAGTTTTACAGAGTGTGGCGCTTGAACTTAGTCCCCTGACTAATGAAGGCCAATACTCCATATGCCTTCTTAACCATACTATCAACTTGCATGGCAACTTTGAGGGACCTATGGACTTGGACGCCAAGATCCCTCTGTTCTTCCACACTGCAAAGAATCCTGCCATTAACTTTGTTTCCGCCATCATGTTCGACCTTCCAAAGTGTATCACTTTATATTCTGCCCAGATGAACCCCATCTGCGACTTCCCAGCCCAGCTCTGCATCCTGTCAATGTCCCATTTTAACCTATGACTTCACTCTACACTATCTACAACACTACCAACTTTGGTGTCATCTACAAACTTATTGACCCACCTGGCTCTAACACACCCAGAAATCAATGACACTTATGTAAGAATGCTTTTTCTGGATCTCAGTTCGGCATTCAGCACTGTAGTCCCACAGACCCTGGTGAACAAACACCTACTCATTGCTCTAAGTACACCTCTGTGTAACTGGGTGTTGGACTTCCTAAGCAGCAGGTAGTCAGGATGCACATCTGCTCCTACCCCGCTTCATCCTCAACACAGTTGCCCCTCAAGGCTGTGTGCTGAACTCGCGGCTCACACACAACTGCGCGGACAAACACCCGCGTAGTCACATTGTCAAGTTCACCTATGACATGACAATGGTGGGGCTCCTCACCACAAACAATGAAACGGCCCACAGAGAGGAGGTGGAAGGACTCGAGGCCTGGTGCCGGGAATATAACTTCTTCCTCTTAATCAACAGGACAAAGGAAATGGTTTCGACTTCAGGAGAACTCACACCTCTCTTTACCTCGGTGGCACAGCAGTGGAAACTGCAAAGTTTCAAACTCCTGGTAATGCACATCTCCCACAAATTTTCATAGTCCCAGAACACGTTCTACACAATCAAGTAAGCTCACCAGTGCCTCTACTTTGTGAGGAGGCTAAAGAGAGCTGGACTGTGCACATCGATACTCATCACATTGTACAGACGTACAGCAGAGAGCACCCTAGCGTGCTGCATCACGGTGTGGTATGGAAACTGCACTGTGGCAGACAGGAAGGATCTACGTGGGTAGTCAAAACTGTCCAATGCATCACTGGCACCAGCCTACTCGCCATCAAGATCTCATATACAGAAAGATGCCAGAAAAATGCCAGCAATGCCGTGAAGGATCCCACCCACCCTGCTCATGGGCTGTTTGCCCTACTCCCAACAACAGCATCCACGCCAGGACCACCAGACTCAAAAACAGTTACTTTCCCAACAGTAAGGCTGATCAACACCTCCACCCACTAACCTATCACTACTTTATCATTTCCTGTCAGTTGCCTTATGTACAGACACTTCTGTGCCTCGTGTCAATTTATAGACATATAATCATTCTTTTTATGAAAGCTACTTTATATATTTATATTAGTTGTGTTTTTTTAATTATTGTGTGCTTTAGTCATAGTCATAGTCATACTTTATTGATCCCGGGGGAAATTGGTTTTCGTTAGTTGCTCCATAAATAATTAAATAGTAATAGAACCATAAATAGTTAAATAGTAATATGTAAATTATGCCAGTAAATTATGAAATAAGTGCAGGACCAGCCTATTGGCTCAGGGTGTCTGACCCTCCAAGGGAGGAGTTGTAAAGTTTGATGGCCACAGGCAGGAATGACTTCCTATGATGCTCAGTGCTGCATCTCGGTGGAATGAGTCTCTGGCTGAATGTACTCCTGTGCCCACCCAGTACATTATGTAGTGGATGGGAGACATTGACCAAGATGGCATGCAACTTGGACAGCATCCTCTTTTCAGACACCACCGTCAGAGAGTCCAGTTCCATCCCCACAACATCACTGGCCTTATGAATGAGTTTGTTGATTCTGTGGTGTCTGCTACCCTCAGCCTGCTGCCCCAGCACACAACAGCAAACATGATAGCACTGGCCACCACAGACTCGTAGAGCATCCTCAGCATCGTCCAGCAGATGTTAAAGGACCTCAGTCTCCTCAGGAAATAGAGACGGCTCTGACCATTCTTGTAGACAGCCTCAGTGTTCTTTGACCAGTCCAGTTTATTGTCAATTCATATCCCCAGGTATTTGTAATCCTCCACCATGTCCACACTGACCCCCTGGATGGAAACAGGGATCACCGGTGCCTTAGCTCTCCTCAGGTCTACCACCAGCTCCTTAGTCTTTTTCACATTAAGCTGCAGATAATTCTGCTCACACCATGTGACAAAGTTTCCTACCATAGCCCTGTACTCAGCCTCATCTCCCTTGCTGATGCATCCAACTATGGCAGAGCCATCCGAAAACTTCTGAAGATGACAAGACTCTGTGTAGTAGTTGAAGTCCAAGGTGTAAATGGTGAAGAGAAAGGAAGACCAGACAGTCCCCTGTGGAGCCCCAGTGCTGCTGATCACTCTGTCAGACACACAGTGTTGCAAGCACACGTACTGTGGTCTGCCAGTCAGGTAATCAAGAATTCATGATACCAGGGAAGCATCCACCTGCATCGCTGTCAGCTTCTCCCCCAGCAGAGCAGGGCAGATGGTGTTGAACACACTGGAGAAGTCAAAAAACATGACCCTCACAGTGCTCGCTGGCTTGTCCAGGTGGGCGTAGGCACGGTTCAGCAGGTAGACGATGGCATCCTCAACTCCTAGTCGGGGCTTATTGTATTTATCCTATTGTAATATTTTGTGCTGCATCAGAACAATTATTTCGTTCTCCTATACACTTGTGTACTGAAAGTAATAGTAAACAATCTTGAATCTTCCACTCCCTTTTCCAAATTATTTATAAAAATCAGATAGAGCAGGGGTCCCAGAACAAACCTCTGAGGAACACCACAATCACTGACCTCCAGACAGAGTATGCTCCATTTACTATCACCTTTTGCCTTCTGTGGGTAAGTTCATTCTGAATCCATGCAACCAGGTTTTCCTGGATCCCATGCCTCCTGACTTTCTCAATGAGTCTACCATGGAGAACCTCATTAAATATTTTACTAAAATCTATAAACACCAATCCAGTGTTCTACCCTCAATTCATTTAAGATCATGCTCATCTTCAATGGCCTCTCAGGTTAACTACCACAATGATGCTTAGCACCAACTGTCTCCCTAGTTACCTTTGGCTCTTCATATATTTTGGGATTCTCCTTTATGTTAACTGCCAGGGAAATTTCATGTCCCCTTTTCAACTTCCTAATTTTCTTCTTACGTGTACTCCTACATCCCTTATATTCATAAGGACATCACTTGATCCCAGCTGTCTGCACCAGACATAATCTACGCCTTCTTTTCCCTGACCAGGGCCTCAATATATGTCATCTACCAGGGTTTCTTAGTCCAGCCTGATCAAGGCACAGAATGCACAAAGTAGGACATTATGTTGCAACTTTTCAGAACACTGGTTATGCCATATCTGGATTGTTGTGTATAGTTGAGTTTGCTACCCCAAAGGAAAAAAAATGATTGTGCCGGAGAGAACGCAGAGGAGATTTACCAGGATTTTGGCTAGACTAGAGGATTTTAGTACAGGAGAGATTGAATAGGCTGTGCTTCTTTTCCATGCAGTGTAAGAGGTTGAGTGATGGAAGTATACAAAATTATGAGAGTCATAGGGAACAAGAGAACAGAAGTTTGTGGTGAGAGGAAGGAGGTTTAAAGGCAATCAAAGGGGTAAGTTATTTTTACACAGCGAGTGGTTGAAATCTGGAGTTCACTGCCAGGGGAAATGATGGAATCAGCCATAGTCCCCACATTTCACAGGCATTTAGGTAGATGCTTAGATGCAAGACAGAGATGAATTCAGTTCTAGTGTCAGCAAATGATATTAACGTAGATGGGGGAAAGAAGGTCAATATGCACAAGGTAGGCTGAAAGGCCTGTTTCTCTGCTGCATCACTTGATGAGAAGAGCAGCAGGTTTATCTGCCTGCAGAGTGAAGGATATACTGCCAATAAGGGCCATCTTGACAGATGTTGTCATAAGCAGCCTGCATATGTTTCCAACACAGTCAAAGTGAAATATTTCAATTTTCAAATAATCTGTGGGAGTCCAGATGACAGATAACAAACCCCCACATCCTCCTCTGCAGGACCATAAGATGAATGAGTGCATCCCTGATTGATTTATTGAAATGACTCACTAGTCTCCTTTCAGTGGAGTGGAGCTCACACTGACATGTGAGAATATGAACTTTTTGCTTGAGAAGAGATTCTCACAGCTGGACTCACCTTCTCCCAGCCATGCTATTCCCCCTACTTTCTTGTTTTGCTCTTCATCTACATCCTCCCTCCCTTTCCCAATACCACTTCTTTTCTTAGCCTACCCTTGGAAAAATGCCCCCCCCCCGCCCCCAATTCACATAGATCTGCATGCTTAATGTTACCATTGGCCCTCTATTTCTGCACTAGCAATCTGCGCAAACCATGACATCACCTCAGCCTTTTATGTGCTAGTTGCACTGAAATCTTTAGTTTCCCCTCTCCTGCCTACATCTCCCCCTCTTGTTTGCTCTATGTCTTTGAAGAAACTCCCTCAAACTTATAACTTTATTAAAGCTTTTGGTCAGGCGTGACAATATTGCAGTATTTGTCTCAGTATCAAACTCTAATATCAATTCTGTTTTGCAACATTAATGCCAATTATAAATTTACTTTGCTGTTACAAGATTATGAAAGCAACAATTGACAACTATACTATATCACTCAGTTTCTATTTGTATATCCTTTTGCACACAGTACAGTACCTCACATGCATCAACTTCTCCAGTTAGGTACCCTGCACATAACATTCGCGACGTTAGTATATTCCCCATGAAGTTGTTACATGTTGTTTGATTTATGATTCTTACTTCACCCTTTTGAAGGATTACTGGAAGGCGACCTGTGAAACAAACAAGAAATGGTTTTACTTGGCCATAATGAACCTTTCTTTTCAAATATGGAAACCTGCCAGTAATGCTCTATATATGCAATGTGCATTAATTTTTCAGATCATAACAGTACTCACTGATATAGGTTTAAATTCAAAGTATTTAATGTTCTTTACCTGTGTTCATTCATCATTTACAGGAATCTCTTATTCATTCCAAGTTCAGATGCATCTTACGTTTAGTAGTAATGATTTTGTTAAAGTATTAAGGTTGTATATGTGCTGGACCATGTAAGTTTTTCACTTAAAAAGGTTGCTTACCTTTTCTAAATATTTAAAACTTTGAGCATAAATTATGCATGATCTGTACACTATAGTTATTATTATCTGGCTTGCATTTCTGTTAATGTTAGCAGTTTAAACTGGTGTCATCTATCATGAGATAATGCAGGGAATGCAGGGAATGCTGTTATTCCCTGGCAACACAATAAAATTTTAGTAATCCACTTACTGAACAACCTTCATCATATTGTCACAATTTCAACGGTGAGCCAAATATGGTCATTTTCATGCAGGTAAGTGGGAGAATTCTACACTTGCTACCAACTTACTCAATTTTTACTCATTTCAGGGCCTTGAATTGTGCAACAGCTGTCAATAGAGATCACAGATCAGTATTCCTTAGAAGTCTGTGCATGTCTTCCAAGTACTTGAGAGGGGATAGCCACACTTGACCCCACTTTAACCTGGCATTGGCTACGTTCTCCATTCCAGTGTAGTATAGGGCAACAATGTTTCATTCAATTGGACATTGCCACACAATCAACGTTTTGTGAAAAAAATCCTGCACTAAACTTGGTGGATTCTGTGGTGTAATTCCAGTGCATAATCATAAAATGTCTTATCATCAGAACTTGCCAAGAAGCAACAAGATCTTGTTTGTCTGGCAGTGAGAGAGAGAGGCCCCATACATGCAATTGAAAAGAGGCTTTGTACATGTAGACCATAAGACATAGGAGCAGAATTAGGCAATTCAGCCCATCGACTCTGCTCTACCATTCTATCGTGGCTGATTTATTTTTCCACTGAAACCCCATTCTCCTGCCCTCTCCCTCTAACCTTTGATATCTTTACTAATCAAGAATCTATCAACCTTCAGTTTAAATATACCAATGACTTGGCCTCCATAGCAATGAATTCCACAGATTCTCCACCCTCTGGCTAATGAAATTCCTCCCCACATTGGTTCTAAAGGGACATCCTTCTATTGGGAATTTGTAGCCTCTGGTCTGAGACTCCCCTATCATAGGAAACATCCCCTCCATGTCCACTCTATCTGGGGCTTTCAATATTTGTAAAGTTTCAATGAGACAACCCGCCCCCCAACTTCATTCTTCCAAACTCCAGCAAATACAGGCCTAGAGCCATCACATGTTCCTCAGACATTAATCCTTTCAATCTCAGGATCATTCTTAAGAAACTTATTTGGACCTCTTCCAATGTCAACTCATTTTTTCTAGAATAAGTGGCTCAAGACTGCTCACCACATTCCAAGCGCAGTCCGACCAAAGGCCTTCTAAAGCCTCAGCATTATATCTTTGCTTTTATATTCTAGTCCCCCTAACATGAATGTTGACATTGCATTTGTCTTTCTTATCACTGACTCAACTTGCAAATTAACCTTTAGAGAATCCTGCACGAAGACTCCAGCCCTTTGCATGTCTGATTTCTAAATTTGCTCCCCGTTTATCATGGATAAACGTCATGGATTCTTGATTACCTGACTGGCAGACCACAGTATGTGTGCTTGCAACACTGTGTGTCCGACAGAGTGATCAGCAGCACTGGGGCTCCACAGGGGACTGTCTTGTCTCCCTTTCTCTTCACCATTTACACCTCAGACTTCAACTACTGTGCAAAGTCTTGTCATCTTCAGAAGTTTTCTGATGACTCTGCCATAGTTGGATGCATCAGCAGGGAGATGAGGCTGAGTACAGGGCTACGGTAGGAAACTTTGTCACATGGTGTGAGCAGAATTATCTGCAGCTTAATGTGAAAAGACTAAGGAGCTGGTGGTGGATCTGAGGAGAACGAAGGTACCGGTGACCCCTTTTCCATCCAGGGGGTCAGTGTGGACATGGTGGAGGATTACAAATACCTGGGGATACAAACTGACAATAAACTGGACTGGTCAAAGAACACTGAGGCTGTCTACAAGAAGGGTCAGAGCCGTCTCTATTTCCTGAGGAGACTGAGGTCCTTTAACATCTGTCGGACGATGCTGAGGATGTTCTACAAGTCTGTGGTGGCCAGTGTGATCATGTTTGCTGTTGTGTGCTGGGGCAGCAGGCTGAGGGTAGCAGACACCAACAGAATCAACAAACTCATTCGTAATGCCAGTGATGTTGTGGGGATGGAACTGGACTCTCTGATGGTGGTGTCTGAAAAGAGGATGCTGTCCAAGTTGCATGCCATCTTGGACAATGTCTTCCATCCACTACATAATGTACTGGTTGGGCACAGGAGTACATTCAGCCAGAGACTCATTCCACTGAGATGCAATTCAGAGCGTCATAGGAAGTCGTTCCCACCTGTGGCCATCAAACTTTACAACTCCTCCCTTAGAGGGTTAAACACGCTGAGCCAATAGGCTGGTCCTGGATTTATTTCCTAGCATAATTTACATATTACTATTTAATTATTAATGGTTTTATTACTATTTATTATTTATGGTGCAACTGTAACGAAAACCAATTTCCCCCGGGATCAATAAAGTATGACTATGACTTTAGAAAACAGTCTATGCCTTTATTCTCTCTACCAAAGTGCATCACCATACATTTTTCTACACTGTACTCTATCTGCTACTTTTTTGTCCATTCTCCTAATCTATCCAAGTCCTTCTCCAGACTCCCTGCTTCCTTAACACTACCTGTTCCTCTGCCTATCTTTGTATCGTCCACAACCCTGGCCACAAAGCTCTCAATTCCATCATCAGGATCATCGACATGTAACCTGAAAAGAAGCAGTCTCAACACCACCGCCTGCTGAACACCACTAGTCAACAGTAGCCAGCCAGAAAAGCCTCCTCCACTCACACTTTTTGTCTCCTGCGAGTCCGCCAATCTTCTATCCATGCTAGTATCTTCCCTGAATACCATGGGTTTTTATCTTGTTTAGCAGCCTCATATGTGACACCTTGTCAAAGCCCTGAAAATCCATGTGAACAACATCCACTGACTGTCCTTTGTCTATCCTGCCTGTTATTTGCTCAATGAATTACAAAAGGTTTCCCCTTATAAAAACCGTGCTGACTCTGGCCTATTTTATCTTGTACCTCCAAATACCCCAAAACCTCATCCTTAATAATGGACTCCAACATCCTCCCAATCACTGAAGTCAGGCCAACTGGCCTATAATTTCCCATCTTTTGACTCCATCCCTTCTTAAGGAGTGGAGTGGCATTTGCAAATTTTCAAACACCTGGAACTATTCCAGAATCTAGTGATTCTTGAAAGATCACCACTAATGACTCCACAATCTCTTTAGCCACCTCTTACAGAAATCTGAGGCATAGCCCATCTGGTTCAGCTGACTTATCTACCTTCATACCTGTCAGCTTCCCAAGCACCTTCTTAGTAAAAACAACTACACTCACTTCTGCCCCCTGACACTCTCCAATTTCTGGCCTAACTGCTGGTGTCTTCCACAGTGAAGACTGATGCACAATACTTAGTGAATTATCTACCATATCTTTGCCTTTCATTACTACCTCTCCAGTGACATTTTCCCACAGTCCAATATCCACTCTTTCCTCTCTTTACTCATTATATATCTTGAAAAAACTTCTGATATCTTCTTTAATATCATTGGGATAGCTTACCTTTATATTTCATCTTTTCTCTCCTTATTGCCTTTTTAGTTGCCTTGTGTTGGTTTTTAGAAGTTTCTCAATCCTCTACATATCCTCTTTTACTTTCGTGCTGCCTTTGACTGTCCTTGAAGCTATGGTTCCCTCATTCTTCCTTTAGAATGCTGCTTCTCCTTTGGGAGTATTCTATCCTGTGACATCAACCCTCGGCGGTCAAACTCAAACTACCCAAATCCATGCGCATTCATCCCACGTTCTACATCTCCCAACTGGAACCTGTGTCTGTCAGCCCTTTGTGCCCTCCTGCTGAACCCCCTCCACCCACCCGGGTCATCGACAATTACCCAGCTTACACCGTCCAGCGAATACTGGATACGCGCCACCGAGGCAGGGGTCCCCAGTACCCCTGTGCAGTCACAAACCTTTTCCCTTTCCCTTCCACTTCTGTGCAGCTTCTGAGGTGTTGGCAGAGATTGAGCAAGGCTGCTTAGATCGCTGGGCAAAAAAAAACTGTTGGAGGAACTCAGGGGGTCTGTAAGCATCTTCAGATCCCAGCATTTGCAGTCTGCTTTGTTTCCATGCTCACATCTTTGCATATTCATCCATAAGCAGGGATCAGGACCTTCAACTGTTTTTGAAACTGACTTCAGAAATTTAATTAACTGGTTCCACCAAACTGAAGGAGTGCAGACACACCACAGCCAAGAAAACAACATGAGAAACAATTCATCTGCTGTGAATTGTAGAGGAATAAAGTCAAGAGGTTGCGACATGTTTTAGTTACTTCCGGTGAAGAGATGCCAAGCAGCTCTGCATTGACAAGCCAGTGAGAGGCCAAAGAAAAGTTTCTCCTCCTGTCCTTATGCAGCGAAGCCTGTATTTATGTGGATGGATTGGCAGTGAGTGAACTGTGATTGAATGGAGTCCTTCTTTTGAAGCCACTTGTATGGCAGCGATGGAAGTCTCGGATGAGGGAGGGGTCTAAGATGAAGGAGCGGGGGATCCAGGTGCACTCCTCAGGACCGTATCCCTCCCAATCGACGAGGTCCTGTGACACCTGAAATGCTCCCAGAAACTCCAGCTGTTGCTGCACTGACATCATATTATGATCACTATCTCCTAAAGGTTCCTTTACCTTAAGCTCCCTCATCAAATCAGGTTCATTCCACAGCAAACACAGCATAGGTTTGAAAACAAATACATTTCCTTAGATCTAAAGCAACAGACACAAAAAATGCTGACGGAACTCAGTGGGTCAGGCAACATCTATGGAAATGGATAAACAGTCAACATTTTGGGCCGAGACCCTTCTTCACGACTGGAAAAAAAAGGATGATAAGTCGGAGTAAGAAGGTGGGGGGAGGGGAGGAAGAAGTACAAGGTGGTAGGTGATAGCTGAAACCGGGAGAAGGGGAGGGGTGAGGTAAAGAGTTGGGAAGTTGATGAGTGAAAGAGATAAAGGGCTGGAGAAGGCGGAATCTGATAGGAGAGGGTAGAAGACCATGGAAGAAAGGGAAGGGGGAGGAGCACCAGACAGAACTGATGGGCAGGTAAGGAAAAGGTTGAGAGGGGAAACGGGAATGGGAAATAGTGAAGGAATCTAACTTTCATTCCCAGTAATCTGGGATAACGTGAAAGGATTTGGGTTTTAAAGTCAAGCAAGTTGCACACAAAATTATTTTGAAAATTCTTCTTGTATTGTAGGAGCTGGACAAATAATTGCCACACCAATTTTTCCACTAATTGACTTTAGCTGTAAATGTAATTTGAACACAGAGAATGTTATAGATGTGTATGTAATGAAAATTATTTCTTAGACATAGGTTCAAATATAACTAACTTACCACCCTCCTGTAGTAAGCCCCAGCCAGTAACATAGCATCTTTGATTTGCTGGAAACACATGTAAAGGTGATGGAAGGCACACTGGTTGGATGTAACTAGTGTATCTTACAGGTGCTGAAAGTTCAAGCAATGCTATATCATAATCCATTGTGATATTGTCAAATTGTTCATGAATTATCATCCGCTTGATAAGTCGCCTCTCTATGCCAGAATCAGTAAAGGTAAGTGAATGCATTCCAATGTACACAGTCCATAACTGTCGATCGGAGTACCTGCCATAAAAAATAAAAGATGCTCAAGTTATCTTTATTGCCACAAGCTCTTTAGTGCAGTACTGAAAAAAAGTGATGAGATGTTTTTCATTCTTCATGAATATGTATACTTCATCTGCTTTGTATATTAGGATATTAAGAACAAATATTAAAATGGAAAGGAAGATACATGTCTGTCAAAACCATGGTTAATTCTTAATTCGCATGTCAAGTTGTGGTAAGGCTTTGATGTGTAAACTTGCACTGACTTCCTTTATAAAGATTATATTTTGAAGAGGAGAAGATAGAATTGATCAAAGATTTGAAAAAAAAATCTTTCTGAAAAAAAGTTTCATTTGGACGTGAAGTTATCTGTACTATTCTAGCCAGATTTTGAAGAATATTTGACTTTCTGTATATCCACTTTGTAAAATCACAAACCTGCAATTAGTGTATTACAATCTCCTAAAGTGCATAAAAGAGGCAAATGTAGGAGTTTACTAAAGAAGATATCAGAAGAGTGACATTAAATTTGATAGAGAATTGAATTTCAAGGAACATCTTGAAAAGATCAGGAAGCTGGAAAGGGAACTGGGAGGGCATTGCATAATATGAGGCTCTGAGCCTGCCAATAATGGTCCTCATGAATAAGAGGAATCATAAGATGATTATACCCTTGTGGATGACGTGGCACTGTAGAAAAATGGCTGGACGAAAGAATGAACCTTCCAAGGGGACAGTTCAAATGAAAAAATGCAGAAAATTTAGTTATAAACGAAACCCAACTTGAACTGCCCTAATTAAGCAGACAGTAAAAAAGGGTGAGACAAAAGATTGCAAATGCTGGAATCTGGAGCAAAAGGAAACATCTGTCTGAACTCAGTGGGTCAAGCAACATCTGTAGAAACAAAGGGATGTTTGTGATCCTGCAATGGATCAGCATGTAGAGGGAAGATGGCCAGCATGAAGAGGTGAGAGGGAGGCAGGCATGTATACTGTAGGTCCTACCTCAGCTGAACTTTTATGTTGGCTATTTCTTTATATTGGCTATCTTCCCTCTACATCCTGACCTGATGTAGGGTCTCAAGCCAAAATATCAACCATCCTTTTGCCTCTACAGATGCTGCTCGACCCACTGAGCTCGTCCAGCAATTTGTTTCCTAGCTTGTAATAGAAGAAGGGTATTGAGTATGGATGTTTGTGGTTAACCATGTCAAGTGGACTTGAGATGGAGTAATAAGCTATGGTCATATGGAATAAATTTGGGACACACATAAAGAATATTTTGCTGGTACTTGAGAGGCTTTGATTTGAAAGATTCTGACAGGAGATTGCAGCATGAAGGCAATCCACAACCTATGGACTCACTTTCAAGGACTCATCTCAGATTCTCGATATTTATTGTTTGTTTATTTATTTATGTTCTCTCTTTTGTATTTGCAAAGTTTGTTGTCTATTGCACAGTGGTTGTTTGTCTGCCCGGTTGTGTGCAGAAGTTCACTGATTCTATTACAGTTCTTGGACTTACTGAGTATGCCCACAAGAAAACAAATGCCAGGGTTGTATATGGTGACACAGATTAACTTTGAACAGACAGAGTAACGATAGCAGGACTAAGTGGTAATTTGTAGGAATGAGATGGTTTTTTGCTGTGACCGTGTGTGAGGCCTGTCGAGGCTAAAGGCAGGGGAAACCAAGTAGTCAACAAATATAGCAGCAATGAGCTCAAGAGAATGGGATGTAACCCTTGTGGAAATTGAAGCCTCAAAGGACAAGGAACAGTTAGACAGGAATTTAGATTGAAGAACCATTTGTAATATTTCTAAAAGAAATGGGAATGGTTTAGACCATAAGACATAGGAGTAGATTAGGCCACTTGGCCCATTCTGCTGTGTACATACATTTATTGATGCTTCTGGACACATCTTCAGTGATGTTCCTGGAATCATCGGGTGTTTTGGGTCTTTCAACATCATACAACCTCCTCCAGGTGACCCAGCCGGGGCTGATCAGACCCCAGCTTGTGTCCAGATGGCTAGCTACTTATGACTCCATGGCTCCCCTCTTTTGAGCCGCAGCCATCTTGAGGCCCTCTCTGCCGCATCGGTGGTACTGCGGATGGCTCTCCTCTTCCTCTCTCCCTTGATGCCCAAAATGCTGAAGGCTCTAACTAGAGAGCAGGCTATGAATCCCCAAAACCAACCTCCACTGGGAGACACCTCGCTCTCCATTCAGCCTGCTGACAGTTGCTGACCAGTCCTGCGTACTTGGAGAGCTTCCTTTCAAAGGCCTCTTCCAGGCTATCTTCCCATGGGACTGTCAGAACCAGCAGCACCACTTGCTTAGTAGACTCAGACACTAGGACAATGTCTGGTTGCAGGGTGATGGCTGCGATATGGTTGGGGAACTTCAGCTGCCGTTCGAGGTCCACCAACAGCTGCCAGTCCCTAGCAGAGGTCAGAATACCTGCAGATGTTCTTTTGGCAGGTATTGGCTGCTCCCCAGCTCTGACAAAGGCAATGGTCTGCTTGGAGGGTCGGGACCGCTTCGCCCACTCAACCCCTGTGCTGACGGCTTCAGCGATGGTCTTCAGAACCTGATCATGCCTCCACCTGTACCGTCCCTCACCAAGTGCCCTTGCACAGCTGCTGAGGATGTGCTCCAGGGTTCCTCGCTTGGAGCACAGTGGGCACGCAGATGACTCTGCCTCGCCCCATGTGTGCAGGTTTGATGGGCTTGGAAGCACATCGTACACTGCCTGGATGAGAAATTGGATGCGGTGTGGTTCGGCTTTCCAAAGATCAGCCCAGGTCACTTTCCTCTCAACCGCATTCTCCCATCTTGTCCAAGCTCCCTGTTGCTTCATTCCCACCACCTTACAGGCTCTCATCTCCTCCACTACTGCTCTCACCTCCTCCTGAACTAGATGATTGAGTCAGTTAAAAGTTTTCAAAACAGACAGCCCGGGGAAAGCTGATTGGTGCTTGTTTATATAAGCTCTGGGATCATACAAAGTTGGTCTCTGTCCTCTTAGCAGGAAGTAAACAAGCACTAGCAACATCTACAATCTTCATCATATTGTTGCTAACAATAGGTGGAAATTGAATGTCAGCATTTTCACTTTATAGGGAAGGTGTACTGGGACTGTGACAGCTTCAGTCATTCACTGAAATGATAGAAGAGGGACAGGAACCTCCTGGATTTGCAGATGCAGCTTTGGAAGTGTTCTCTAATGAGGACATTCCAGCTAGCTTCATGGAGGATGCAGCTTCAAAAGGATTGCCTCAAAGTCCTGACTGCAATGTGAAAAGAGGTTAAAGACATGATAATGATCATACTGATTCCCTACGTACCATGTAGGTCAAACATCTTCCACATAGCAACTAGACAATCACATGAAATATAAAAGGGTACAAACAGAGTATAGGCCCTACGGCCCATCATGTTGTGCTAACATATAAACCTTCTCCGTAATTAATCTCACCATCCCTTCCTACATGGCTCATAGCCATCCAATTTTCTTCCATCAATAAGCCCATCAATCTCATAAATGACTAGAATGAATCAGCCTCTACCACCTGACAATGCTTTCCATGCTCATACAACACTCTCTGTAATAAAACCTCCCTGACATCTCCCCTAAACAACCCTCCGTTCACTTTAAAAACACGTCCTCTGGTACTGGCCATTGCTGCCCTGGGAAAAAGGCTCTGGCCATTCTGTCTACCTATGCCTCTTATCATCTTCTACATTACGTCACTTCTCATTCTCCTTCACTCCAAAGAGAAAAGCCCCAGCTCACTCATCCTTTCTTCATAAGACATGCTCTGTAATCCAGGCAACATTCTGATAAACCTCCTCTGCACCCTCTCTAAAGCTTCCACATTCTTTTGATTATGAGGCAGCCAGAATTGAACACTATACACCAAGTGTGGTCTAACCAGAGTTTTACAGAGTTGCAGTATTACCTCACAGCTGCTACACTCAACCACTCTCAACTCTAATTAAGGCCAATGCACCACATGCCTTCTTAACTGCCATGTCAATGGATTTGTTCAGAAACTTTGAAGTCATGAGAAAAACTTCCTTTCAGAATTTTACCAAAAAAACAACATTCTAGAACAAGAAACTAATCTATGTAGTGAATGATCCCTTAACTAGCATAAGCAATGGGTCCTAACTCTTACTGGACGTACAGTGTATTGGTCTGGAAAGGTAAGGAGCATCAGCAGGAGCTATAAGCCCCAAAGCATCACTGGTTAACATCATGATCTCCCGGGTCTGTGTAATGGTCACGTGAAGTGTACTAGCACCCAGATCGGTAGAGCACTAGTGTGATTTGCCCCCAGATCTGCATGTTACCAAGAACGTCACTTTGTAGTCTTAAGGGGATTTGTGGCAAGCAGAAGGCAAGTACTAATGAAACAAAATTCTCAACCATTGATTGTACATAAATAGTTACTGTGCTTGTCTTATTTATTGAGCACTAGGTGGTGTTGTTATCCATTGCAGGAAAATAGAATGTGGTGAACTTTCGAAGACGCAATTTGCCAGCGTTGGAGTTAGAGCAAAACAGCCGGATTTCACAACAGCTGTACTTTAGAGTTCCTGACGGAGTTGGAAGTTGAGATGGAGGCCAAAAAATACTGACATTTTATGGTAAGTAAGTTAAAGTTTTTAGAATCCAATTTATTATCAATGACGTGTGTTACCACGAAATACTCATCAAACCTGCCCTAGTCACAGAGGAGGGTGGGTTCTAATGATATTAAACTTCCAGATGTTGGCTTTTGCTTTCACTTTGCCAAATGAGGAAATATTACTATATATAAGGCTGGAAGAGAATAGACAGAACAGGGTAAAATGGATGTGTTGTGGAAACAGAATTAAAGAAATAATGGAAAAGTCAACATGAAAATTCAAAAATAGAGTTTTAAAATATAGGCAGGTAAAGTTTAGTGTCAAGTTGTCCTTCTTTTGCATTATATCCAGACTTTTCTAACTCAATTGCTAAGTTAGTCTGGAAGGTAAAAGTAGCACTTTTTATCTTTATTGTAAAGTGAAAGCTTTGAGTGGGAAGACTGGCTATTTAGCAGAAGGAGAACAATTTGAGCATTCATTAAAGCTACACTGCAAGTGCAAAAGGCCATGGAATAAATTGCTAAAGTAACAACGAGGTATAAAAAAAATTTAAAAATCATAAATTAAACTGTACATAAAGTTTGACATTGACCTCAATTTATTCTTATTCAAGAAGGTTTCAGAAACTTGTTGGGTGCAAGTATCTTGCAGGCCATACCTGACTTTGGATAAAGACAACCAGCAACTTTTAATTATCTAACCACTAGGAGATGCACAAGAGCAGCAAAGTCAGACACACTGTCTGATTTTTAATTATTCAATTGGGAAATATTCTGCTATGACTTCTTCTTGACAGAGAGGCAGAATGTGTGTTCTCCCCATTTTATAGCACTATACAATGTTAAGTCCTATTCCTGGTGCTACTATATTTTTGATAAGTGTAATTAGCACTCATTTGTAACATTTATAACATTATTGTGGAGCATTCCATGCATGAGAAGGATGAGAGGGGAACGCATTGAAATCTTTCGAATGTTGAAAGGCCTAGACAGAGTAGGTATGGAAAGGAAGTTTCCCATGGTGGGGGAATCTAGGACAAGAAGCCACAGTTTCAGGATAGAGGAGCGTCAATTTAAAACAAAGATGCGGAGGAATTTCTTTCATCAGAGGGTGGTGAATTTGTGGAATTTATTACCACAGGCCGGTGTGGGTGCCAGGTCGGGCTGTTGGGTGTATTTAAGGCAGAGCTTGGTAGGTTCTTGAGTAGACACGGCATCAAAGATTGGTGGAGAAGGCTGGGGAATGGGGCTGAGGAGGGAAAAAAATGATCAGCCCTGATTGAATGGCGGAGCAGACTCGATAGGCCAAGTGGTCTAATTCTGCTCCTACGTCTTATGGAATCTACGTGAAATCAATTTAAGGTTATATTTGTCGCTTTGCATTCCACTATATAAAGAAGGCATTAAGGCAGCAGCAGGTACAGTACTGATTCATTAGGGAGCTGTTTATAAGGAAATACAAATATAAACCTAGACTTAAAATATAGGCTATTTTCAATAGGGTGGCATGATACAGGTTTAAAAATTATGAACAAAAAGACAGCGGTTAACAGAAGACTATTTTTCATGGTTAAGGACCAGTACCAAAAGGCGTATATGAAGTATACAGGAAGAATGAGGCGGCCTCGCTTCATGCAGAAGAAGAATAGCAACACAGATTCAAGGACATTATAACATGGAACAAGTTAATATAACATCTAATATGACATTGAAATCCCAAGTGCATTAATCTGAGACATTAAGTGTAGTAATATACAGTATCTTAAAAAGGATAAATGGACACATCTTTTCATCTTACCCTTTTCCAAAAGTACATGAATAAATGAACATCAATATCGATTTAATCATTTCCTTTATCGTGTAGGCTAAGTTAAATTAAATATCGACAAAATAATGGTCCTTAATGATTCTAATATTTGTTTAAATGACACTCCGTTCCTTTGTGCAGAGTACCAAATTTTCAACCCTCTGAACAATCCAAAAGTAAGGCCGGCTTCTTGGATCGTTTTTTTAAAAAATCACTGTTCTTCTAACTTTCACTGACAACCAGATCAAGCTAGTTTAAGATAAGTGCAACCTCTTAGCACCAGCTGTTTCCTCTACAATAATTTCTCTGCGTCAGACTGCTTAATGTCAATCTTCCCACACTAATTCCTCTTAACATCTTGATGATGGTCGTTATAAGTGAGTTAGCAGAAAAACAAGCCAAAAGCCCCATGATGCATTTGCTTATGAAAATTCATGTGGATATTTTACAAGTGGACTGGGCTGTGGGAAGCTGAGCTCTGATCATCTTTCCCGGATGATCACAGCCTGATTTCCCAAGGGACCACAAAGTTTAAACTATGGTTACTGGGACCAAAGCTTATTTTTAAAGACTTTTTACTTGACCTGCAGAATTGAAGCTCAGAACGTAAGTTTTTCTTGATGGTATTTAGTAGACCAATGAATGGTCAAAGATTTTGAATGAAGTGTACAATTATAACTTGTCTGCAATTTGAAACAGCAGGAAACGGTTTGCTCAGCTGTTTTAAGTTAACATTGGTTATACACTGGTTTACTATTAATTAGATCTGCAGTTACTAGTTACTATACAACAGTAAACAGAACTTGCATTTCATATCTAAGAACTTTCACAATATTAGGGGACATAAAAACGTTTCAATAAATCATTTTGCATGAAAAAATCAATAGGATGCATCTTTATCTATTTCTTTTTTTTAACTAAATATGGACTGTGATAAAATATAGAAGAATATCCAAAATAAAAATTGAATATGTTACATTTACATCTTAATGATAATGTTGTCAAGATTTACCTGTTTTTGCATAAGACAAAGCAGGACTTACAGTGGTCAATAATCCAGCACTTGCTTTGCCCAGTGCTGGCCTCACCCAAAATACACGCAGATAACTCATTAACCTAAATTCAGAATCTTGCTAGCAGTATTGCAATATCTTTTACATTAAGGCCCATTGGCAGTTTATCATTTCAGGAGATGATGGCAACAGTTGAACCCAGGTGGTGTAGACTGAAGTCGTATCTACCTGCAATCACCGCTGGGAGCCACGTATGTTCATGGATAACTCTTTATAAACTATGGGATGACAGGGATGTCATACACCAATTTTCTAATTTTCTGTTGCTGCGCTCAACGCCTTAGATAAAGAGGAAAAGGTCCTTCATTGTCTCTGAAACCCAGCATAGGTCTCCAGGTCTGTTCAACAGTGACCATGGGGACATGGTCTTAAAGGAAAATGCCAGAATTCCTGAGGTAACGGTGCAACACATTGATGCTACCATACTGTGAATGATATTTAAGCTTATGTTTTTCAATAAAAGTACTAATGATTTCAAAACTGAAAAGAAGATTTCCTTTTAGAGATGGCCTAGAATATTCTGGTTGAAGCATGTCATTGGAAAATTCAGTGTCGTGGGAGCCATTGCTACCAATCCGCCTTCAGAAGTCTGAGCTCTCCAACAGGCACAGCCAATGAGACAGCTGCCAATATAATCAGGAAAGACCAGAGCAGGGTCTGTGGTGGATGGGTCGCTGGCAAGCCTGGAGTCAGTGACAGATCTGGGATGAGGGAAGACTTGGAGGATCTCATTTGGGTGCTATGGGGTAGGCATTGGTGAACAGGCTTTGTGACAAGATGTTGGGGTACTAGGGCCGGAGATGAAGGGTGAAAGGCGAAGTTGCAATGGCATGTATTCGGGAGCATGGACAGTGGTCAGTTTGGGAGTCAGATCAGTGGGGGGATGCAGTCCTGAGATCACCATAGCAAGGACCTTGCTGTGACTCACCCTGGACCTGCTCAAAGAAACCCCCTATGAAAGCAGATTTCATAGGTATAATGAGAGACTAGCTCTGCATGTGGGGCCTCCATGGACCATTCACATGCCACTGATAACCCAAGAATTGGCATCTAGACATGCATTACACACTATTCAATGCCATGCCACATGGACACTCTGTGGATCCTGGATTTCATCATCCACAGGATAAGTCCCTGATTTTCATTAACTTTCATTTTTCCTAAATCCTGGGCTTTGCAGCAAATACAGTAAAATAGTGGTTATCCACAACGCCATTTCCATGCAGATAAACTGACCATCTGAACACATGACAGCGGTGCAGATATTTCTTTTTTTTCTGGCAACATTTGCCCTCGCACTTACCTGTACGATTCTGCGTTTTGGAAACAATGTGAGGCAGACAGAAGCCACCAATTATTTATCAGAGTTGCTCCACAAGTATGCCCCAAGGTCGCAAAGTGGAGACTGACTTGCCAAGGCCATTCACCGATCACTGCATCATTACCATTGACAATCCGTCTTCTAATGGCTAGCTGGTTTCCACAGTCTGTATATAAAAAGGAAAAAAAAACCTCCTTGTTATGAAAGCTTACACCGGATGTTCTGAATCTTCAAACCTGTTCTGAGAGAAACATTTTTGTGCTCCAACTGTGCAAATGTTTGCTTTCTTGAAGATATCCTTAACTACAAACAGATTGAATGAATTAATAAATTATATTAAAAAGCATTAACTTTCCTCTTATGTGCTTTTAACTGCAAACATAAGTTTGTTACATTTTGATTGGCATCATCCAGTTTAAGTGGGGATATTCAATACACTCAAACTCCATTATTCTAGTGCCCTCAGTTGGTGACGGACTATCTGGATTTTCAAGATAGTTGAATATTAATCTGTTACCACTGTTGTGAATTTTCACAAGAAAAAATAATAACTCTTCAACTATTTATCCCTAGTTGTATCTCAATCTTTATTTTTTGGTTCTAATGCAAGTTTCAGTCTCCAATATTGGCTATCCCTCTGCCTGACCTGCTGAATCCTTCTAGCATTGTGTGTTTTTTTACACCAGATTATAATTCTTGTGACTCCATTTTTAACTTCATTTATGTGCATGTAATGCTCCACAATAATGTTATAAATGTTACAAATGAGTGCTAATTACACTTATAAAAAATTCCATGCAAATATAGCAGCACTGGGAATAGGATTTAACATTGTATAGTGCTATAAATTGGGGAGAACACAAATTCTGCCTCTCTGTCAAGAAGTCATAGCAGAATATTTCCCTATTGAATAATTAAAAATCAGACAGTGTGTCTGACAGCCCTTGTGCATCTCCCAGTGGTTAGATAATTAAAAGTTGCTAGTTGTCTTTATCCAAAGTCAGGTATGGCCTGCAAGATACTTGCACCCAACAAGTTTCTGAAGCCTTCTTGAATAAGAATAAATTGAGGTCAATGTCAAACTTTATGCACAGTTTAAATATGGAGCAAATGCTTGTTTTTTTCTCAACCGGATGGGTGACCTACATACGAGCCACAAACAGAATGATCATTGTGTATTCCGTAACATAGTGCACGCTGACTGGGCTTGTCGACCAAGGCATTCCTTTCAAGTAGAGCTGAGTAATGAAAGACAACTGTATCTCAGTACTTACCTGCAGCCGAGTCATACAGAACCAAACAAACTGGATACTGATTGCAAATGATAAAGCTCAATAAGAAAATCAATTATCTCAAGGAATTAATTGGTTCCCAGGGAAAAATAAGCAACAGTCCTCCAGTGACTTTTGCAGTGAACTGAATGGCAATATGCATTTTATTCTACGCGTGCATTTATTTATTAATCTGTTAATTACTGCAAATTCCAAAAAAAAGAAAATAAATAAAACAGCAAGAGAACATAATTGTTTACTTCCTTACTTGACCAATTTTCTTTGGTTGCTTGCCAGAATACATATACCTTAAGGTTTTAAAGAGATTTTTCAAAATGAAAACTATAGTTTATAGGGCAGTATTACAATAAAATAGTAATATATTTGGAGGGTTAATTGAATCATTTTGAAATGGCAATGGCTGGAATGCAGCTGAACTGGAGGATTATGAGGGACAATCATCATTTACCCTTGGAAAAAATGCAAGGATAAAACGATTCTAGTGGGAGTTATATCCAGGCCATTGAACAACAGTCAGGATGTGGCGGGAGATAGAAAAGGCATGTTATAAGGGCAGTGTTACAATGAGGATTTCAATATGCAGGTAGATTAGGAAAATCAGGTTGATGCTGGATCCCAGGAGAAGGAATTTATAGAATGCCTAGGAGATGGCTTTTAGAGCATCTTGTGGTTGAGCCCACTACTAGAGAAAAGGCAATTCTCAATTGGGTGTTGTGTAACGAATCAGATTTCATTAGCGCACATAAGGTAAAGGAACCATTAGGCGGCAGTAATCATAATTCACCATGCAGTTTAAGAGGGAGAAGCTAAAATCAGGTGCATCAGCAGAATGATCCCAGGAATGAAAGGTTTAACATACGAGGAGTGTTTGATGACTCTGTTCAGACGAATAAGGAGGGACCTCATTGAAACCTATCAAATATTGAAAGGTCTAGATAGACTGTACATGGAGGGTATGGTTCCTACAGTGGGGGAGTCTAGGACGGGAGGGCACGCTATCAGAGTACAAGGATGTTCCTTTAGAGCAGAGATGAGGAGGAACTTCTTTAGCCAGAGGGTGGTGAATCTGTGGAATTCATTGCCACAGATGGCACTGAAGGCCAAATCATTGGGTATATTTAAATCAGAGGTTGATAGTTTCTTGAGTAGTAAGGTTAAAGAGCATCAAGGGTTATGGGGAGAAGACAGGAGAATGGGGTTGAGAGGGGAAATAAATTAGCCATGATCAGGTGGTGGAGAAAACATGTTGGGCCAAATGACACAATTCACTCCTATGATTTATGGTCTTATAGTGATAGCCTCATGAATCTATTTTTTAAACCTTCTTTAGTTTAAAGGCATCCTTTCTATAGCAAGGTGATCAGAAATGGATGCAGGACTCAATATGCATTAATTACTCCTTTCATAAACTGATATGCCCTAAACCTGGTTGTATTTGGGAAAAGCAGATCGACATATAGACTGTTGCTAGAAAGACGCATTTACAAATATTTTCTTGAATGCGGCATTCAGTAGCTGTGGAATTCTCCTCCTGGTTCCACTTCAAAAATAACAACCAGTTTCTCACCCAGCCCTCTCTTCCTAATTGGCAAACTAACCAACTTCCCAATATCTGTATTCCCCTCAACAGGAAACACCCTCAATTCCTCTTTTATTTTCACTCGCCCATCTTTTCATAGCTATCCTCCTCCTTCTCCCAAGGATCATTCTCTGCAGAATCTTAGCACCAGCAGTCTACTACATCCAATTTCTAGGCACAAAGTGCATCAGAATAACGTTACACTAACAAGCTAATAAGTTAATAAGCCTCATTTAAAACTTTTGCTATATTGTCAATGACTGTTTGGATATATTTTGAATTTATAAACTTTTTTTACAATGACGAAAACCACACTACTTTTCACCCAGAGGAATACATGATAACAGAAGGTACGTAATATATTTCACCTATCCTTTTTGATTTACTAAATTTAGTTTTAATGACATTTTATCACAAAGTCCTACTTTTTACTAAGTGCTGATGTGCAGCTCCACTGCAACATCAAACAGTGTGCCCACCAATCACCAAGTTGCCCACTTTCCTAGGTTTGCATCAGCTTTTAAAAAGCTCAAGCCACCCAAAGGATTGTTAAAGCTCAACAGGAACTCTCTCACCCAATACCCTGTACCTGCCATTTGTCTCTATTTCCTATTTTAGCCTTGGTGTGAGAATTAAAGCATGGAATTTGTGTGTAATAAAAGGTATCATTTGCCTGGCAGCCAGTCACTAACTATTCATCCATTGGTAAGGCTTGGTACCATGGAACATAAGGCATGGAACAGTATGCACAAATTGCGAGAAACCCCTGGATCAAACATATTTGTATACATATTTTAATATAATATGTCCGTTGACATCATACTTCTGCGGCTACTGATGGTCTTGAAATCATGGCTGGCCTAACAATACCGTCCTTAATCCTCACTGGTGCAGTCTGTGGAGGTTTTGCACCTACTCTGCCCTCTATCTTCTACAGAAATGAAGGGAAGGGGAATTTTCAACAAGCACCAAAACTATAACAACTTGGGTTCAAGCCAAAAGACACCGGTGTACACTTTAATTTCAATTGATGCATTGCGATAACTGACAGCTTCTGTGTTTAAATATTTCAAATTACATACTAATGCTGAAATGTAAACTCTCTTCTACTTCACTTGCCTATGCAGTATCAGATGAGTAAAAACTGTTAGAAAGTTCCAAGACTTACCACAATCAAGTTCGTCACTTAAATCTAAACAATCCTGCACCTTATCGCATTCTGCATTGGGCTTGACAATACATTTTCCATCAGCACATTTGTACGTGTTAGTTGTACAATTCACATCTAACAAAGAGTAGAGGAAGCAGAATTAGTATTACTGACGTCTGAAGATAGAGAATGGTTAACAGATGAGCTCAAGCTAACATATTTATCCCAGTAAATAGAATTTTATTGGTTATAAGTGTTGAACATATAAATTGAAAATGTTTGCTAGGTTCAGGTTTATTTGCTTGTTTCATTGGTAGCTGAGTAAATCTATTTATGTCAGTTAAGTCCCCTAGTAAAACAATGTGAAAACAAATGTTTGAGAGTATGTGTCCTCCAATATATTGTATTCTTGAGCTTTAACTCGGATTCACAACCCTGCAAGTTCCATTTTTGTTAGTTCATAAATAGAAGCATGTTCCATAAGCAAAATAAAAGTAAGCAACAGTGCCCAGCACTTGATTGCATTCAAAACTGCAGATTCTAAGTTAGGGTTAAATGAAGTGAAATTAAACTCTGCTTTTTTATTGTTCCCTGTTACATATAAATAACAATAGTTTTAAATGTTGGTGCCAGAATGCAGACTGAAAGTAATTTTAGTTTAAAAGTAATTTAGGATTGAAATGAGAAATTCCTTCACTCAGCTTTGGGAACCTTTCAAAATCTCTGCCTAAGAGGACATTGGATGGTTTTCCATTGCCTTCATTCAAAACTAAGATCAATAAATCTTGGGCCAGTAGATGAACCGGGAGATATGGAGACTGGGCGATACAGTGGTGTTTGCATGGAATGTCAGCTATGTTCCTCTCAGGTGCAGGGGGGATTAAGGGGTACAATGGACTCCTTTTGTTCTTCTTTCTTTTGTTCTTGGCAAGGCTAAGGATATCCCATTTTACCTATTTTTTCGCAATCGGCCTCATCCATGCCATGAGGACAGTCAATGTTTCCGTCACATAAGGCACTAATGGGCATGCAACTGTTTCGGTGGCATGCAAAGAATCCGGCAGCACAATCTGAAAGTGGACCAGAAACAAAACATCAATATTCAAGATACCCAAATAAATGACATCTGGTGTGTGTTGCTTATACTTACATTCAGTTTCAAAAGTTTGTAGCAGAGTGCCATCGGGTCTTTCAATGGATATTTTTGCATTGTAAAATAAATCTAGTGAAATAAACCTTACAAAATTGATCTCTGCAATTGATGGTTCCCTATCCTCTGTAAATAACAACCGCCTGCATCCATTAATACCTTTTCAAGAGATGCATTTTTTAAATCTTATAACATAATACACTCTGAAATAGTGCGGTTCACTGAGGTACATAATTACAAACTAATCAAATGACAACTTCAAAAAGATCTGAAATAAAATGATACAGATCACTGACTAGGGGTCTCACTTCTCCACACCATCTCCCTGTGTGTCCCATGGTGAGCCTGAAGCACCTTCAATAACTCCAAAAGACTGAGGTTTGGTAAAATACTGAAAGGCTTTTATTCACTGTACAATACGACCCCCACGGTGAGTGTCTGCCCCTGGACTGAGGGGGAGGGGCAAGGCGAAACACCTTTATACAGGACACTGTGGGAGGAGCCACAGGGGCAGTCAGCAGAGGGGCGTGTCCAGACAGTTAACCCAGTTACAACATATATATATGGTTTACCACAGAGCTGCTGAGATCAGTGAGCAAAGAAGCACTGTTGACAGATTGAACTGCACAAAAGAACCACCTTCTGCTGCACTACTGACCCAGCTGTAAAAGAAACAGATTGTATTTATGGCTGTAATGGGAATACACCAAATCCATCTGTAGGTTATAAAGCTTAAAATATACAGTATTTAATCATTGTTGGAATACTGATTGCATTTTTATACTCCCACTCTACAATTTTGTCTGTGTTTTATGATCCGAGTATCAGATGGGATGTGAAGTTCCTCTCTTCTGTATTTGCAGATAGTGTTTATGGATCTACAGTGCTTATGTCAGCAATTTCCACACTTTCTTGTCAGCTCACTAATCACATTGGACGTGATATGTGACTGCACCTGATCTCGTGTTCTGCCTCCGGATTCACCACCAATATCCTGAGCTGGGGAGCCAGGTACATTTCTGCACGCAAAGGGTAAGCGAAGGTTTATTTTAAAAACTTTAATTTAAATAGTATTCATTTATTAGTTAATGTATGTGTCTAGGGTTGTTTAATGTATCTATTATTCAGGGCTGTGAACATCAGAATCAGGTTTATTATCATTGTGTCATGAAATTTGTTAACTTAGCAGCAGCAGTTTAGTGCAATACATGATCTAGAAGAAGAGGGAAAAAAATAATAAATAAATAAGTAATTTCAATGCATATTGAATAGATTAAAAATAGTACCAAAAAAAACAGAAATATATATTGATACAGCGAGGTAGTGTTCACGGGTTCAATGTCCATTTAGAAATTGGACGGGAGAGGTGAAGAAGCTGTTCCTGAATCACTGAGTGTGTGCCTTCAGGCTTCTGTATCTCCTACCTGATGGTAACAGTGAGAAAAGGGCATGCCCTGGGTGCTGGATTTTTTTAATAATGGACGCTGCCTTTCTGAGACACTGCTCCCTAAAGATGTCCTGGGTACTTCGTAGGCTAGTACCCAAGATGGAGCTGACTAGATTTACAACTTCTTTCGGTCCTGTGCAGTACCCCACACCCCATACTAGACCGTGGTGCAGCCTGTCAGAATGCACTCTACAGTACAATTATATAAGTTTTTGAGTGTATTTGTTGACATGCCAAATCTCTTGGTTAGACTTGATTAGACTAAACTCCTAGTGAAGTATAGTCGCTGGGACTCGGGAGTTGAGGATTGTGGCAAGATACACCTGACCAATGGCAATGCTTTAATGCAATTCAGCCCAATAAGTCTAGAAGAAATGTTTAGCAGATGCTGAACTGATTTTGTTTGAAAAACAGCCTAATCAAAATTGATTTAAAACTGTGCTTTCCACAAAGAAAAACAAAGTTTCTTACCACAATTGGCTTCATCGCTCATATCTTCACAGTCATCAACTCCATCACAGACCCATATTAAGGGCTTGCACATGTTATTCTGACATCTAAACTGGTCCGACGTGCACACTAGAAACAGGCCAGGTAGAGAGCAGGTGAGAAGCAGCTGAAGAGGATTTGGTTGTGTGCCTCAAACATATGGTTTCTTGATTTAAGACCAGAAACTATATTGTTAATTTTATCTGGCGATGAAGAGAATATAATTTTGCCAAGCTCAGCGATCAACCAAACTTCTAAAGAGAATCCAGAAGTTATATAATGCATAAATTTCCAAAGGTATTGGGAAAGGCAGGTCAACAAAGATTCATCAATTAATGGAAGATTGACTGAAAGCTTGGAAAAGTGTACATTCCTATAGCTGCTTTGTGGAATGGGTATAATGGGAAGTGAGTGGAGTCCAAAGGAATCCAATCTAACTTCAAACATTAACCCAGCTAAATCTAAAAGTGGAGTTGCACTAAATCACATGTCAGATTGACCATCCATCAGTCCAGAAGCAGGGTCGCAGCTCAAAACATTGGCAATTCCTTTTCCTCCACAGATGCTGCCCGAACTTCTGAGCATATCAGCAGGTTAATTTTTGTTCTAGATTACACCATCTGCAGACTTGTGTCTTCAAAAATCAGACGCAAGTCTTAGTAGGGACTTCTAAAATCTTAGCTGACCCAAATCTACACTTTGGGAGATGGGTATTATGTACGTGGATGGACACAGAGAGAAATATGTCTTTCAGATTGAATATTGAAAAATAATATTTACAAATGTATAGAAAATTTGGAAATGTTTCTACCAACAAAAACTAAATCTGACAGAATTAAAACCACATACATATTTTCCTTCTCTCACTCTTTCACTAAATTTTCTAGTCTGCTCTAACTACTCCAGCAATGAGGCCTCATCATTTTGCAGTTTCTGCACGGATCACTCTTAAACACAAGAGATTCTGCAGATTCTGGAAATCCAGAGCAACATACATAAAATTCTGGAGGGACTCAGCAGGTCAGGAGAGGAATAAACAGTGGACCCTTCATTAGTACAGGAAGGGATGTGGGAAGATGCCAGAATAAGGTGGTGGGGGAGGGGAAGGAGTATAAGCTAGAAGATGATAGGTGATGTTAGGTAGGTGGGGGAGTGGGGGGTGAAGTAAAAAGCTGGGAGGTGATTGGTGGAAAAGGTAAAGGGCTGGAGAAGAAGAAATCAGATAGAAGAGGAGGTGGACTATGGGAGAAAGGGAAGGAGAGGCATCGTGGGAGGTCCCATTCACTCTTTCCAAGTTTCTCTTTCCTAAGATGCACCTGCTGTTGTCACAACGAGGCAAAGGAATTAACTTGTTTTGCTATATATTTCTCCCTGATTGCAATGTCACCAGAATATTGTTTATTGGTTTAAAGTATCCCAGATCAAAGCACATTGCAATGACTAAATCAGGGTACTAGAATGACCTCTGCTGTAACACTATGCATCAGCTGCTGAAAAGAATGAAGCTGCATGTGACCATTTGGGAGGTCATGTGGTTGGGAGAGCTTGGTCAGACTGAATTATAGGTTGGCATGGCACAATGCAAGAGGTATAAATCTGAAAATGATAGTCATTGGCAAAGTGTGCCAGACCTTAAAACTGTGTACTAATTCTTTCCTGCTGTGAATTGTTTTCCACTATTTTCCTGCAGCTTTATCTAATTTCTACCAAGGGAATTTTGCCAACGTTTAACCTAAAGTACAGAACTACCTTATCTGATCAATTATCTGTTTAAATTTGTGCTTGCATCAAATCATCTGTTTATGTTTCTTTAAAATTATGATGTGGTGAATTAATATTATTTCCCTTTGCAGAAGAATTGTTTAGCAACATTTTGAATAATTGGTCACATTGCTACAATTGGAAAGCAGAACTTTCTAAAAATGTGACTTAGCATTGGTGAAGTGATTAACAACTAATGCAGATACATCAACAACAATGGCCTGGTGGGGGGGGGGGGGGATTATCTGACCAAAATGAGACAATCATAGGACCTACATCTCTTTACAAATTTACAAATAAATCAGTTGATACATTCCTTTATTACAAAAAGACTCAATTTTGTGTATTTGAACTGAAACTGCTCTATGATAAATATTGCTCTTTAACTTACCACAGTTCAGCTCATCACTTCGATCTTTACAATGAACCCAGCCATCGCACTTGTTGCTCATGAGCTCACATCTCCCATCCCCACAAGTGTGCATTCCTTGGCATTCTGCAAATTGATTCATTTGGAGAATATATTAGCTGAAGGAAGAGGAGAACTATTTAATGCTTACAATTTTTTGTCTCTCACTGTCCCTAAGAAATTGCCTACGTCTGCCCATGGCCTCCTCTACGGCCATGATGAGGCCAAACACTGGTTGGAGGAACAACATCTCATAGTCTGTCTAGGTAGTCTCCAACCTGATGGCATGAACATCAATTTCTCCAGCCTCTGGTAATTTCTCCTCCCACCTTCCACCGTGCTTTTTCTATTCCCCTTTCTGATTACCCTCTCAGCCATACTCTTCCGCTCATCTGCCCATTACCTCTTTCTGTTTCCCTGTTTCCCTTCCTCTTTCCCTGATCCATTTTCCTCTCCAATTAGATTCATTCTTCATCACCAATTCTTCTTACACCAATCCCCTCCCAATCCCCTTCTTATTTCATTCTCTCTCCCCCATTTATCCGTCTTCCCACTCATCTGATCTCACCTATCATTTGCCAGACTTTAGATCGATATTGATCCCAAAGGAAATTATAGTGTCACAGTAGTATCACAAGTGCACAGATATACAAATGTAGAAATATTGAAAGAATAAAAAATAAGTTACCCCAGTCTAACAGGAGGGGGGTCATCACTTCCCCGGCTGCAGATTGACACACCATAGATCCTAATGGCCGAGGGTAAGAATGACCCATCCCTTCTTCCCCTCTCCCCCCTCTCCCATCTTCTTAATCCAGCATTTCCTCCTTCCTTTCTAGACCTGAGGAAGGCTCTCAGCCTGAAACGTCATCAGTTTATTTCCCTCCATATATGCTGCCTGACTTGCTAGGTTCTGCCAGTACTTTGTGTGTGTTGCACTAAATTTCCAGATCTGCAGAATCTCTTGTGTTTAAGGTTCATTCTAAAACAGAGCATGTAGAGATTTGGGAAAAGGAGAACCCCTTTATTGCAGGGGTATTAGCTATTGCACCCAATAACTGCCAATTCAGCTTCTGATTTGCTTTCCTTAAATGTAAATTTTGTCTGACATTTCATGTTGTTTAATGGCAGGGGTAAATGGTGCCTAATTCTAGTTTTTGCCTTTAATCTGAAGCAAGATAGATTAAAGGCCAAAACTAGAACTCTACCACTTCATACCCACTCATCTTAAATTGTGATATGCAATGTATTAAAGCTTTTATTTGCAGGTGAATGAAATACATTTTACAAAACGTTCATCATTAGCCAAGACAATTGAGGAATGCATTCTCTATTTTATAACAGGATCGTTGAAGGTTCTTGCCTCCTGCAGGATTGAAGCTGCTGTATTCAGCACGAAATCCAACACTGCTGACAGAAGCATCTGTATGAAACTTCACGGTAAGGGTGCTGGATGCACTGGGAACCACTACGGTCCTGTCGTGTTCACCACAGTAGCTGGACAAAGAATCAGAGGCAATGCAATCTTACATTCAAAATAACACATCTTTATATACTTACAATTTCATTACAGATTAGGTAATTTTAGACTATGCAGTACTACATAACACATATATTACACAAGTTATTGATGACAATTTGCTTTAGCTTTTATCTGATTGCATAATTCACACCACTTACACCGTCAAACTCTTTTATTCATTATGTAATATGTTACCATTCTCTTAATTAGAAGAGACGAAGCTACTCAGCTGCCATGGCTAATTAGCAATGAATTATGCAATCAAAATTGAAATGGATTAGGAAGTAATCTGAAAATTAAAATGGTGTTTAATTAGTTCATAATTATTCACCCATCAATATGCAATTGATGCAGATATTAGAAAGACTTCTGAAACCATTCTTCATTAGTACAGCTCATCTGATGGTAGATAAACCTGCAAAGGCCAGCAACGCCCATTGCAATCATTTGGAAAGGGTCTGAAATAAAACTGAGTCTTCTGGCAAACCTGAATAATAATATCACCAGGTAATATCGGTGAATAAAGAAACAGAGGCTTCCTCAGCTGCACAAGAATGAACTCGAGAAAACAGCCCTAAGAAATACTTAAATTTGCACCCATGGCTTATGAAATAATCAGACACTCGAATGCATCTAAATTATCTTGGCCATATTCATACTTGGATAACAGATTCTTCTCTGTTAAGTTTTACTTTGAATGCCGTTTCAAAACATCAACATGATTATTCTTTCTCAACTGTACTCACTCAGTGGCCACTTTATTAGGTACACCTGTACACCTGCTTGTTAATACAAACATCTAATCAGCCAATCATGTGGCAGCAACTCGATGCATAAAAGCATGTAGACATGGTTAAGAGGTTCCATTGTTGTTCAGACCAAACATCAGAAAGGGGAAGAAATATGATCCACGTGACTTTGACTGTGGAATGATTGTTAGTGCCAGACGGGGTGGTCTGAGTATCTCAGCCGCTGCTGCTCTTCTGGGATTTTCATGCATGACAGTCTCTTAGAATTTACAGAGAAAGGTGTGAAAAACAAAAAAAATCCAGTGAGTGGCAGTTCTGTGGGTAAAAACATGTTGATAACGAGAGAGATCAGTGGAGAATGGCCATACTGGCTCAAGCTGACAGAAAGATGGCAGTAAGAAAGGCTGGGCCCTCCTGTTGGTGCTGCCCTCCAGTGTTTGATCAATGGAATGACAGGCTGGATTGTGAGTGTATGGTTGTTTGTGGACTGCTGAGAACTGCTTATTCTGGCTGATAACAACCATGCACCATCAATTTATAGGACTTGGGCCCAATATATTTTTTTATGTGTGACTGTATGTTTACCTGCCTGTTTACCCATCTTACAAGTATTATACGTATCTGTGCTGTATAATAGGTACAGGCTGCGGACTGGTACTGGTCCGCTAAGCTGGTGCTACCGGGCCGCGAGGAAACGATATGATTTGGCGATATGAAACGATACGAGTCAGCTGCACCTTTCCTCATTCCCTGTCACGCCCACTGTTGAACTTGAACGCACACTGGGTCATCAGTTGGTATAACCTACAACTACCTAATGAGTGAAAAACAAATGTCGCTTGAGAGTTTCTTCGGAAGAGGTGGTGGGGACATAAAACGCCTAACGATGATGATAATGCAGAGACAGCAGAGGCCGAGACTGCCAAAAAAAAGCTTCCTTCAACAGAAAATACGATGAGTCGTACATAAAATATGGCTTTATTGCGACTGGTGACTCACACGCTCAGCTCCTTGTGTGTGATATGTGGAGACAAGCTGTCTAATGAAGCAATGAAGCTCTCAAAACTGCTTCGGCACCTTGAGTCCAAGCACCCTGCACTTAAAGACAAACCCGTTGAGTTATTTGAGCGGAAAAAATGTGAGCAAGCGGGACAGAAGCAAGTGCTGAGGGCCACCAGCTCCACAAATGCTGCTGCTCTGACAGCGTCGGACTTAGTGGCTAGCCGTATTGCTAAGGCTAAGAAGCCTTTCACTGTTGGTGAAGAATTGATTCTGCCGGCTGCCAGGACACGTGCTGTGAACTGTTGGGAGAAGCTGCAGCTAACAAGATGGCACAGGTTTCTCTTTCAGCTACCACAGTTTAAAGGAGAATCGATGACATAGCGGAGGACATCGAAGCACAGCTGTTGGAATGACTTAACAAGTCACCATGGTATGCTCTCCAGGTCGACGAGTCTACTGATGTCGACAACAAGGCAATACTGCTGGTTTATGTGCGATATATATTTCAAGACGATGTGCACGAGGATATGTTGTATGCACTGCCGCTGCCAACTAGCACAACTGGGGCAGAACTATTCAAGTCTTTGAATGACTACATGTCAGGCAAACTGGACTGGTCATTCTGTGTTGGAATATGCACAAACGGGGCTGCAGCTATGACTGGACGGCTGTCTGGTTTCACTACCCGAGTCAAAGAGGTTGCTCCTGAATGCCAGTCTACACACTGTGTCATACACAGGGAAATGCTGGTTAACCGAAGAATGTCACCTGATCTTAACAGCGTATTGAGTGATGTTGTTGAAGTTATCAATCACATCAAAGCAAAAGCCCTTAACTCACATCTGTTTGAGCAGCTTTGTGAGGAAATGGATGCAGAGCACAAGCGCCTTCTGTTACACACTGAAGTCAGGTGGCTATTAAGGGGGAGAGCTCTGGCCAGGGTGTTTGAGTTAAGAGAGCAGCTACAGAGATTTCTTTCAGGAAAAAAGTCACACTAGCAGCACACTTCAGTGACGAAGAATGGATAGCAAAACTTGCTTATCTGTGTGACATCTTCAACCTGCTCAATGAACTCAATTTGTCACTTCAGGGGAGAATGACAATTGTCTTCAAGTTGGCAGATAAAGTGTCTGCTTTCAAAGCCAAACTGGAACTGGGGGGATGGCGAGTGGACAGGGGCATATTTGACATGTTCCCAACATTAGCTGGGATTTTGGGAGAGTCTGAGGTGCACTGTCCTTCTCACAGCTGGTGCGCGATCACCTATCTTCGCTGTCGACAGAATTCGAGCGTTACTTCCCAACCACAAATTACCCAAGATGTGCAAAGGAATGGGTCTGTGACCCATTTGTGAATGTCCCCGGTGAATCATCCATGTTAGCGTGGGAAGATGATCAACTCCTCGAGCTTGCAAGTGACAGTGGGCTGAAAAGTATGTTTGACATAACATCTCTGCTGGTATTCTGGATCAAAGTCAAGGCTGAATATCCTGAGATAGCCACGAAAGCACTGAAAACGTTGCTTCCATTTCCAACATATCTCTGCGAAGCGGGGTTTTCTGCAATGAATGCAATGAAAACTAAATTGCGGAATGGACTGGACACAAGGAACCCCATTCGAGTATCGCTGTCTCCCATCACCCCTCGATGGGACCGTCTTGTTGCAGGGAAACAAGCCCAGGGCTCCCACTGATTCAGCGATATTGGTGTGTTGCAATGATTTTATATGTTCATACGAGGAAAATATGCGCTGTCTGTTTAATATCCAAATGTTACTTAAAATATTATGATGCTATTGACTTACAAGTGACATAATTGACTTATCACTATATTCATGGGAGGAAAATATGCGCAGTGTGTTTAATGTTAAATTCGTTAGATAAACCCTTTTATAAACAAAATTGAGCGTATTAGCCGCTTATAAGTGATTTATAGTTGACTTATCACCTATATTCCAGTCGTGATTAACACCCCCACCCCCACCTCCGTCGGCCGGTCTGCAAGAATATTGTCAAAATTAAACCAGTCTGCGGTGTCAAAAAGGTTGGGGACCCCTGCTGTATATGATCGTTGGTACTGTGTTCTGCACCTTGGCTCTGAAGTAATTTTCGTTTGGCTGTATTCATGGGTATTCATGTATGGTTGAATGGCAATTAAGCTTGAACTTGAGTTACCCTAATAAACACACAGTGGTGTGCAAAAGAGCATCTCTAAACACTCAGGTCAAACTTTGAAGTGGATGGGCTACAGCAGCAGAATGCTATGAACATACACAGTGACCATTTACTAGATACAGGAGGGAGCTATGAAATGGCTACTGAGTGTATATGTAAAATGTTGTGGCTGACATTAGTATTTTGCTGATAGCATCCATAAAACTAGCTGCATAAGATGAAAATAGCTGAGAAACGAATGTGTGACAGACGTTCAAGCCCTGTGCTAAAGCAGAGGACGACTGCAAGAGAAACCTATCAACAGGCCAATCCACAGATTGGGGTCCGAGTTCATAGGACGCTCAAAGCAGCTGCGCAGGTTGACTCTGTGGTTAAGAAGGCATATGGTGTATTGGCCTTCATCAATCGTGGAATTGAATTTAGGAGCTGAGAGGTAATGTTGCAGCTATAATGGACCCTGGTCAGACCCCACTTGGAGTACTGTACTCAGTTCTAGTCGCCTCACTACAGGAAGGATGTGGAAGCCATAGAAAGGGTGCAGAGAAGATTTACAAGGATGTTGCCTGGATTGGGGAGCATGCCTTATGAAAACAGGTTGAGTGAACTCGGCCTTTTCTCCTTGGAACGACGGAGGATGAGAGGTGACCTGATAGAGGTGTATAAGATGATGAGAGGCATTGATCTTGTGGATAGTCAGAGGCTTTTTCGCAGGGCTGAAATGGTTGCCACAAGAGGACACAGGTTTAAGGTGCTGGGGAGTAGGTACATAGGAATGTCAGGGGTAAGTTTTTTAACTCAGAGAGTGTTGAGTGTGTGGAATGGGCTGCCAGCAACGGTGGTAGAGACGGATATGATAGGGTCTTTTAAGAGACTTTTGTATAGATACATGGAGCTTAGAAAAATAGAGGGCTATGGGGAAGTCTAGTAATTTCTAAGGTAGGGTCATGTTCGGCACAATTTTGTGGGCCGAAGGGCCTGTATTGTGCTGTAGGCTTGCTATGTTTCTATGTTTCTATCCATCCTTTCCACTATTTCATCCTATTTACTGACACAGGAGTACTGCAGATGCTGGAAATCTAAAGCAACACACACAATGTGCTGGAGGAGCTTGGCAAGTCAGGCAGCATCCATGGATGGGAATAAACAGTCGATGTTTTGGGCCGAGACCAGCTGAGCTCCTCCAGCACATTGTGTGTATTACCGAGTTTCTTCCCTTCATCTAATTCTTTACCTCAACAGAACGAGTTGTGAGGAAACTGGATACTTGTGATTTGAAAAGAGGTGATAAAGAAATGCTTTGATATTTACAACACAGTAAACAAATATGAAAAAGATGGAGAATGGACACCTATTGACCTGTTCGTAGTTGGGCATCAGAATACCGGTTCAAATTATTGAATGGAATATTGATGACTGATATCTAGAAATAGTTGTCTGTATTCGACTTTATTTCTTACATCTTTCACATACATGAGGAGTAAAAATCTTTACGGTATGTCTCCATCTGAATGTGCAATTTATAGTAATTTGTAATAAATAGTATATACAACTATTTGTACATATGAGATAGTGATCAATGTGTGAATGACTTCTAGATGGGATAAATGGTATTTTCAGTGCTCAAGCAGCTCATACAGTCCTTGTGTTGATGCTCCACGGTAGCCTACTTCAAATGATATAAACTAGCTTACCTGTCTATTCCTTTCTGCCTTGTGTACACCTGGTTTCCTCCAAGCTTCAATAGCTGCTCATTGTAGTAAGTTCCATGTTCTAATCACCACCCAAGTAAAAATGTTTCTCCTGAATTGCTAATGGATTTCTTACGAACAAATATACACAAGATTTCTGGAATAGTGGAAATCTTCTTCTCTATAATTACTGTATCAATCTTTCTATAATTTCATTATCAGTATAACCCTTGACCTGCGTTTTTTTCTGGAGGCAAGAGCCTGGCCTGTTCAATTCATCCTCAAAATTAAGACATGATTGCAGAAAATCCTCTTTGCATCTGTGCCACAATATTCTTGAACCACAAGGACTAGAATTGTTCACTATACTCCAATACCTTTAAAGTTTCTGTAGATCTTTATAGTCATCCCATTTTTAAAACACATTAAAGATTAAGAATATGGAGAATAATACATTATACAAACTATAATGTTTAAGGGCACTTAATATTTTGATGTAAATAAATAACAATCCTACATTTGATATTTTGACATTACTTTTAATAAACTTATTAAAATTATTAATAATAAAAATCATCTCTAGACTTCCTTTCTAAAACTCTGGCTAATTGTTACATCCATTATTTCACATCAAGATTGAACTCCTAACAAAAACAAATATAAACTCACCCACACAGTACACTGACCAAAATTCTGGAATTCTAACAGCAACAAACATCTACCAATGTCAGGAAAACATTTATCCCAAGTTAGTCCCACTAAGGAACGACATGCTTTGCAAGACTTTTTTTGTATTATTAAACTCAGAAAATGCATTATGCCCCTTCTGCAAACATACCGTATACCATTTACAGAAATCCAGTCCTTCTCACAGTCTGGCTGCACACCTTCCAGCTTCAGAGTTGGAAACTGGATACGGAATTGAAAGTTTGGATCTGGCACCTTGACACAAGATAGAAACCACAGAAAGTAAAATACTAAAGAGAGTAAGTTCATTATGAGTCTTTGGAGCCTCAACTTTGGCAACTAAACTTATTCTGTTTTAAGAGAGTAAGTGGAATTGAAAATGTAATTTAACAGCACCCTCCTGGTCCTGATGTAGAGAGAAAGGCACAAAAGAGAGACTGGGTTACTGGAACTTGGAGGATTAGCATTTATATTCGTGGTGCCATGTGGCGTAGCAGTTAGTGCAATGTTATTACAAATCAGGGGATTCCAGAGTTTGGAGTTCAATTCCAGCACTGATCTGTAAGGGGTCCTTGTATGTCCTCCTTGTGGAATGCATGGGTTTTTCCCGGGTGCTTCAGTTTCCTCTCATTGTACTGGCTAGGTTAATTGTTCATTGTAAATTGTCCCGTAATTAAGTTAGGGTTAATCGGGGTTGCTGGGGCGTTGTGGCTTGGAGGGCCAGAAGGGGCTACTCCACAATTGCTAAATAAACAAATAGATATTATTTGGTTGTAGACTTTCCAGGGGAAATACGAGGTGCTTTCATCACTTAGATCCACCTCTCACTTGCCAGCTCTTGCTCTATCACTTCCCCCTCGTCTGGCCATTTCCCCTCTACTCTTCCAGTCCGGATGGAATGTCGATTGTCCTGTCTGTGTAGTTCCCCTCCCTTCCCCTCCCCTCTCCCCACCCCACAGAGGCTACCTGACCTACTGCATTCCTCGAGTAACTTGGTGTTTCCTCCAGTATCTGCAGACTCTCGTGTTTACCTTCTGTGTGCTCCAATAAGAAGCATGCCTCGAGGAGGTAGTCAGAACTCTTTTCCATGGTAGGGATAGCAAAACATGGAGACAAGCAGGAATTTTAAAGGTGACACAAGCAGAGGAGTGCGTTTTTATGCTGAGTGTAGTTGACATCTGAAACTTGCTGTTGGGGGAGGCGGAATCAGATACAACTCCTCTGTTTCAGAGACATTGAGGTAATGTTTAGAAGTTTTTGGACCTAACTCAGGCAAATGGGGTTATGTACATGCACAAAGAGGTCAGCATGGACATGATGGACCCATTTCTGAGGTATTCAACTTACAACAGTTTATCACTATGGCAACCATGGCCTCACATTATCAGAAATACTTGCTATGTCCCATGCACCCTTTCCTACCATCTCTGTAACTTAAAACTGTTTTCATTTCTCTCATCCCCAGCTCTGAACAAGGCTTTTCAATCTGAACATTATCTCTGTTTCTCTTCTGCCTAACCCACTGACAGTTTCAGAATTGTTTTCATTTTTATTTATTACGGACAATTAGCCTGGTAAGTACGTGAGGTTGTTGTTCTTTGGGTGAAAGGCCAATACCTGAACAACCACTCCTTTCATTCTTTCCACCCAAAGTGTTTTGTAATACATTTGCATTCTTGTATGGAAAAGTAAAGACCTCCTTTTCAATTTTCCCTTTATTTTTATTTATCTATTTAGAGATTCAACCGGGAATTGGCCACTGCTGGTCCTTTGAGCCATACCGCCCGGCAATCCCCCGCTTTAATCCTCGCCAAAGCACGGGACAAGTTACAATGACCAATTAACCTACCAGCTGATACACCTTTGGACTGCAGGAGGAAACCCATACAATCACGGGGAGAACGTACAAACTCCTTCCAGACAGCAACAGGAATTGAACCCGGATTGCCTGTACTGTAAAGCCTTGTGCGAATCACTACCCTACTGCGCCTAACGTGCTGCCCCATCCTTTGCTTTCATCCCTTTTCCTTGCCTGTTCACTGCTGCCTTATCTGGGTAACTTGCTTTAGCATACAAGATTAAACAACAAACATTGTCAGGCTATTGAAATGCTCTAGCAATGGGCGGGCTTAATTTGCCCTAATACTAACAGAAAATGGATATTAATTTTTTTGAAGGAATGTTTTGCAATTTTTAAAGTAGCATCTCGTGTGTTACAAGAAAAATAAACTGCCCCCCAACTTTGAGTCATAGAGCACGGGAAAAAAAGTACTTCATTCCACCCCTGCCCACGTAGCCGTCCATACTAATCTTATTAACCAGCACTTGTCCCTTAGTCTTCTATGCACTGGTGTTTCAAGTGTTTGACCAGATATCTCTTCAAATGTTGTGATGGTCTCTGTCTCTACCATCTTCTCAGGGAGCACATTCCAAACAACATCTGGTCTGAGTGAAAAAAAATATTTCTTGAAAGCCCATTAAATCTCTTACTCCTTCCCTTAACCATATACCCTCTGGTTACATCTGCTGTGGGGTAAAGTTAATTACCATCTACCCAATTTATACCCCTCTTAATTTTGTACCCCACTATTAGGTCTCCTCTTAGCCCTCCCCAGTCCACGAGGAAAGAAAGTCTATCCAGTTTCTCCTCATAAATGGTACACTCCATTCCAGCTAATATCCTGGTGAATTTCCTCTGCGCCCTTTCTAGAGCGATCACATCTTTTCTATACTGTGGCACCCAAAACCACACACAATATACCAGAAGAATACTTACCAATGCTTTACAAAGCTATACTATAACATTCCTGCTCCTATATTCGATGCTACAGCTGAAGTTATGAATCATGTAATTTGTGTGTAACATATGATTTAAGTTGATTTAAGTTTTTGTTCACTTATGTTGGTCATGTTTGTAATATACTGTGCCATTGTTGCAAGAAGTTTATTTTCACGGTGTGTACACTTGGACATGAAGGCCACCAATCCTTTACGTATGTCTAATTTACACTCCTACCTATCTTTGCTACAACCTTAAGGGATCTTTGGACTCACACTAAAGCCCCACTGTTCTCAATATTACTAGGGTCCTACCATTCTTCCCTGCGCACTTATCAGGATTGAATTTATATGTTGCTTAATTACTAATGACTGATAAAAGCAGTGACATCATTTTGACATATTTGCAGTCAAACTGTATTTTAATGTTAAATTAAATTATTTTTGCTAAATCCCAGCCAAGGTTTTCTCAGGTTTCTACACATGTCCTAGCATAGAAATCCAAAGGCTTCTGTTCACTCTGATGGCATTCACTGAAGAGAGGGTCTGAGGCACCTGCAGCCTTCTGTAAAATGGTAAGTTTTTGTAGGTATTTTAATTATTTTCCTTCATTTTATTTTAATGTTTTATGGGTTAAATATTTAAATCTGCAATTTTTAAAAAAATGTCTTATATTATCTCTTGGAGTCTTATTCTTCATCATCCTTGCTGACCAGTAGTAAAGTGAGAGGGATCATTCAACTGGGACTTCTAACAAATTATTTGCAAATGCCTCACTCAGCCTTGTCATTTGCATACAGCGTTGAGCTCCACCATCAATGACAATGATATTTATGGCATATCCTCCTCTTCTAAGTTATCACCAATGTTCAAAAGACCATAAGATATAGGAGCAGAAGTAGGCTATTCGGCCCATCGAGTCTGCTCCTCCATTCAATCATGGCTGATCCAATTCTTCCAGTCATCCCCACTCCCCTGCCTTCTCCCCATACCCTTTGATGTCCTGGCTAATCAAGAACATCTCTATTTCTGCCTTAAATACACCCAATGACTTGGCTTCCACAGCTATTCTGGAAACAAATTCAAAGATTTACCACCCTCTGACTAAAGTAATTTCTCCATATCTCTCTTCTCAAATGGACGTCCTTCAATCCTGAAGTCGTTCCCTCGTCCTAGAATCCCCTACCATGGGAAATAACTTTGCCCTATCTAATCTGTTCAGGCCTTTTAACATTTGGAATGTTTCTATGAGATCCCCCCTCATTCTCCTGAACTCCAGGGAATACAGCCCAAGAGCTGCCAGACGTTCCTCATACGGTAACCCTTTCATTCCTGGAATCATTCTCGTGAATCTTCTCTGAATCCTCTCCAATGTCAGTATATACTTTCTAAAATAAGGAGCCCAAAACTGCATACAATACTCCAAATATGGTCTCACAAGTGCCTTATAGAGCCTCAACATCACATCCTTGTTCTTATATTCTGCACTTCTAGAAATGAAGGCCAACATTGCATTCGCCTTCTTCACCACCAACTCAACCTGGAGGTTAACCTTTAGGGTATCCTGCACATGGACTCCCAAGTCCCTTTGCATCTTTGCATTTTGAATTATCTCCCCATCTAGATAATAATCTACCTGTTTATTTCTTCCACCAAAGTGCATGACCATACACTTTCCAATATTGTATTTCATTTGCCATTTCCTTGCCCATTCTCCTAAACTGTCTAAGTCTCTCTGCAGGCTCTCTGTTTCCTCAACACTACCCGCTCCTCCACCTATCATTGTATCATCAGCAAATTCAGCCACAAATCGATTAATCCCATAGTCCAAATCATTGACAAACATTGTAAACAGCAGCAGTCCCAACACCGACCCCTGTGGAACTCCGCTGGTAACCGGCAGCCAGCCAGAATAGGATCCTTTTATTCCCACTCTCTGTTTTCCGCTGATCAGCCAATGCTCCACTCGTGCTAGTAACTCCCCAGTAATTCCATGGGCTCTTATCTTGCCAAGCAGCCTCAGGTGCAGCACCTTGTCAAAGGCCTTCTGAAAATCCAATTACACCACATCTACTGCATCTCTTTTGACTAGCCTGCTTGTAGTTTCCTCAAAAAATTGCAGTAGGTTAGGTCAGGCAGGATTTTCCTTTCAGGAAACCGTGCTGGGTTTGGCCCATCTTGTCATGTGCTTCCAGGTACTCTGTAATCTCATCCTTAACAATCGATTCCAACAACTTCCCAACCACTGATGTCAGGCTAATAGGTCTATAATTTCCTTTCTGCTGCCTCCCACCCTTCTTAAATCACATGTTCAGCTTAAATGGGTCTGTTGATTGTGGGATCATATAATTCTATTTATGACATGACAACACTGAAACAGGCAAAGGTCAATGTAACTGAACTTGATGTAATGCATTGTATTTGAATGCAAGAATGAAAAGGCATTGCCTGATTAAATCTTGTAAATAGCATTTTTTATTATAAATAAAATTAATTTTCATTATAAAAGGTAAATGAGAGGCATTTTGAATGAAAGTCAACAAGATGTTTATGCAATGGAGCAAATTAGGGTGTGTTAAAGCATGTGCATACTGCAAAAGAAGTATATCTTTAATTCAGGAATAATATTGAAAGAATAAATAAAAGCTACATTAAGCAAATAGAAACCAATTAAAATTAGTGATGAAGAACAACCACACATTAAAGATCATTAACATAATTAAAAATCTGTGTGACTTATCTTACTTACCATAATTCTCCAGACACAGTTGGTATTTGGAGGGTAGTAATGGGGATAATTTGGAGAGATCAGAGTCCCGTTAAAAGCAGTTATATTTCCACCACAGGCTGAAAACAGAAAAAGCACAAGAATGGATAAATGCATTTCTATCCCACTGACTGTGGAGAGGTGGAAATAGTTCTGACAAGGTCAATCCATCAGATCAAAAATAGTTTTCAACATCCTCTAGCCTTGCAAACCTCCAAAGTGTTTGTGCTCTTCTGAGTCCAGCCCCTTGTCCATCTTCAACATAATCACTTTATCATTGACCACGATGTGTTCAGCGCTCTTTTCCATGCTTGGGAATTCTACTAAAAAAAAATTATCATTCTCCGCATTCTCCTTTAAGAAATACTTGAGGATTTGCCTTTATGAATAACCTTTTGGTCACATGGCATAGGCTTGGTGTCCAATTCTCTTTGATTAAGCTCTTTGGAGGTTTTTACTCATTATATTAAAAGGTTTATATAAAACCATAAGACATAGGAGCAGAATTAGGCCATTTGGCCCATCGAGTATGTTCCACCATTCAATCATGGCTATTCTGGTTTTCCACTCCTCAGCCCCACTCCCCAGCCTTTGATGCCGTGGCCAATCAAGAAACTATCAATCTCTGTTTTAAATACACCCAACAACCTGGCTTCCACAGCTACCTGTGGTAACCAATTCTACAGATTTACCACCCTCTGGCTAAAGAAAGGGTTCAATGAGATCAACTCCTCAACCTTCTCATTTCCAGCAAGTACAGACCCAGAGCCATCAAACGTTCCTCATATGATAACCCTTTCATTCCCAGAATCATCCTTGTGAACTGCCTCTGGACCCCCTCCAATGCCAGCACATCTTTTCTTAGATGAGAAGCCCAAAGCTGTTCACAATACTCAAGATGAGGCCTTGCGGGCGTGTTATAAAGCCTCAGCATAACACCCCTGCTCTTATATTCTAGACCTCTTGAAATGAATGCTAACATTGCACTTGCCTTCCTCACCACTGACTCAACCTGCAGGTTAACCTTTAGGGTGTTCTGCACAAGGACTCCCAAGTCCCTTTGCATCTCAGATTTTTGGATTTTCTCCCTGTTTAGAAAATAGTCCACACATTTATTTCTACTACCAAAGTTCATGACCATGCATTTTCCAACATTGTATTTCATTTGCCTCTTTCTTGCTCATTCTCCTAATCTGTCTAAGTCCTTCTGCAGCTTTCCTGTTTCCTCAACACTATCTGCCCCTATATATCATCTGCAAACTTGGCAACCAAGTCTTCTATTCCATCATCTAAATTATTGATATGCAGCATAAAAAGAAACGGTTCTAAGACTGACTCCCTCCGGAACACCACTAGTCACTGACAGCCAACCAGAAAAGGATTCTTTATTTCCACTTGCTGTCTCCTACCAATCAGCCAATGCTCTAACCATGCCAGTAACTTTCCTGTGGCAACATGGGCTCTTAACTTGGTAAGCAGCCTCATGTGTGGCACCCTGTCAAAGGCCTTCTGAAAGTCCAAATATACAACATCCACTGCATCCCCTTTATCTATCCTACTTATAATCTTCTCAAAGAATTCCAACAGCTTTGTCAAGCAAGATTTTCCTTTAAGGAAACCATGCTGACTTTGTCCCATCTTTTCCTGTGTCACTGAGTACTCCATAACCTCATCCTTAACAATCGACTCCAACATCTTCCCAACCACTGAGGTCAGGCTAACTGATCTATGATTTCCTTTCTGCTGCCTCTCTCCTTTCTTAAAGAGTGGAGTGACATTTGCAATTTTCCAGCCCTTCAGAGCCATGCCAGGGGGTCCAATGATTCTTGAAAAATCATTACTAATGCCTCCATAATCTCTACCTCTACTTCATTCAGACTCCTAGGGTGCAGCTCATCTGGTTCAGGTGACTTATGTACCTTTGGGTCATTCAGCTTTTTGAGTACCGTCTCTCTTTTAATAGTAATCATACTCACCTCTCTTCCCTCACACCCTTCAACACCTGGCACATGACTAGTACCTTCCACTGTGAAGACTGGTGCAAAATACTCAGTTAGTTCATCTGCCATCTCCTTGTTCCCCATTATTATTTCTCTGGCCTCATTTTCTAGTGGTCCTATATCCACTTCCATCTCTCTTTTATTTTTTTTATATATACTTGGAAAATCTTTTTCTATGCACCTTGATATTGTTTGCTAGCTTGCTTTCATATTTCATTTTTTCCTCCTAATGATTATTTTAGTTGCTTTCTGTAGGTTTTTAAAAGCTTCTCAATCCTCTATCTTCCTGCTAATTTTTGCTTTATTGTATGGCCTCCCTTTTGCTTTTACACTGACTTTGACTTCGCTTGTCAGCCATGGTTCTACTATTTTGCCATTTGAGTGTTTCTTTGTGCTTGGAATACATCTGTCTTGCACCTTCCTCATTTTTCCCAGAAATTCAAGTCATTGCTTCTCTGCTGTAATCCCTGGCAGCATCTCATTCCAATTTTCTTTGGCCATCTCCTCTCATATCACTGTAATTTCCTGAAATATTGCTGCATGCGATCTTAATTTCTCCTTATCAAATTGAACTCAGTCATATTGTAATCACTGCCTCCTAAGAGTTCCTTTACCTTAAGCATCCTAATTGCCTCTGGTTCATTACATAACACCCAATCCAGTATAGCTGATCCCCCTATACAAATACATAATTGCATCCCAAAATGACAAAACCTGAAGGGAAGTTAGAGTACAAATTCTTCCATGTTTTGAGTGTTCTAAAATCCACTTTACACACCACTGGTGATATATTCCAGGGATAAAGTGAAGAGGTAGCAGCTAAGCCATGAACTCGATGAATGGCGCAAAGGGCCAAATTGCTTTTGCCTCCTCATATTGTGTGAGACTAGAACTAGAAGTCATAGGCAGAAAGGTGAAATATTTAAGAGGAATTTGAGGGGGGGGGAATTCTTCAATCAGAGGGTGGTGCAAGTGTGGAACGAGCTACCAGCAGAAGTGGTGGATGCATGTTCAATTACAACATTTAAGGGAAGCTTGGATAGGTACATAGATCGGAGGGGCATGGAGGGCTACCTGCTGATCATATATGTGCATACTGGCAGGATCTCAATTGCTCTTCTCAGATATAGTTTTTAAGTACAAATATAGTTAACGAGACTTACTTACCTTGGCAATGGTCTTGTCAAGTTAAATAGCTAGTAACAGTGTAAAGGTAGACTCACTTGTTTTCTCAACGTACTCTACCGTTGCTTCAAGCAGATTTATATGTTTGGGTTCAGAAATTAATACCGCCAACATCACATTTCCTGATGATGTTACAGTGAAGGAATTCAAAGGTGAACGTTCACCACTGGAACATATTCTGTCAAATAAAGATACACTATTGGGAACAGCTTCACATATTGCTCAACGTATTTTATTAAATAATTGGTGTCAAATAATTACCATTTATTCATTTGGCAAGTTTAAAATGACAGTGGCAGACAGTGAACTCTGAATTTATGAGAATCGTGAGCTTCTTAGATAACTTACTGTTGATTCTTCAGTCGTATGCAGGAGCATGGGTACTACTTGATAGACCGTGAGCTGGGAGGTAGATTTTTGAATCCTCTGCTCTCCTCAGGAAGCCAAAGATAGTGGGTGATTTTTTATCATGATTGCAATAATTCTCTTGAACCTTCCTTACTGCTACACTATACAGCATCTCCAAAAGCTTCCAGATGCAATGCAGCTAACCTACAGGATGAGCAGCAAGAAACCGTTCAACGACTAACTTTAATCCAGAGCAAAATGCTCAAAGTCTACTCAACAATATATGGTACGCAGCCAATCATTATGTATGTACTTGCTCAGAGACTGAGCTTCAAAGCTACACTGATTCTTTTGCTGAAGGTTGTAAGTGATAGATCTTTGTCTGGAAAACTACCAGTCACTGCAACACTACACAGCTCCCAACAATCCAACCTCTCGCACGACGGGGATATGCCATTCTAAGCATATCCGATGTCCCGCATCTTCTCTATCTATTTGATTGGTCAAGCCATTTAAAATAACAACCACTGTAGATATTAAACTACTTTAAGTAGCAAATGACACATATATTTTGAAAGATCTTAGTGACTGCGGTAGTAATGATACAGCTAGATAATTCTTTACTTAAAAATAACAAATTCTCTTAAAATAACTCATGTTTCAGAACTATTTCTGAATGAATTGAATGTCAAAGATACTAACTTTTAATAAATATTACAAAATTCATTTAAAAGATCAACCTGAAAGTCATAAGGATATGAAAATGTTGCGTAACAAATATGGTCTTGCACCTGTGTGATAGCAAGGAAGTGAGAATATTACTCAAATTTCAGAGTAACTTTAGTATCAAAGTACTTGTATGTCACCATATACTACCCTGATTCATTTTCTTGCCGGCATTCACAGTAGAACAAAAAAATACAATAGAATCAACAAAAAAAAACTGCACACAAGCAAAGACTGACAAACACCAATGTGCAAAAGAAGATAAATGTGTAAATACAATCATAAATTAATTAATAAAGAATACTGAGAATGTGAATTGTGGACTCCTTGAAAATAAGTCCATAGGTTCTGGAATCAGCTGAGGGTAGTTATTCACGCTGGTTCAGGAGCCTGATGGTCGAATGGTAGTAACTGTTCCCGGACCTGGTAGTGTGGGACCCTCCTTCCAGATGGCAGTCGTGAGAAGAGAGCATGGTGTATTATCAGAATGGTGTGGTTTTGGTCACGCTTTATTATCAGAAATCAGTTTGTAATTTCTATACTATCTGTAAACCAACAGGAAATATTTTGAGCCTTCAGGAGATATAGAATGGGATATAAACTTTATGCTCCAATGAAAGCATAAAGAAGTGAACATCCTGCAGAAACTAAGAGCCAAAAAATTAGCAACGAGTATGAACCTGAATGTCAGAAAATATCATGAACCGCACTGACAGTTATGGCATGATTACCAGATGAAACCATAAATTAAACAGTACAGAGAAGGCCATCATGGATGCTAACAAAGCAATGCACGAGTAACAGTGAAAGACATGCTGAACTTAAAGTGAAAATAACATAGCGATGGCTTCAGTCGGGAAAGTTGACGAATTTGATAGTGCTAATGAAGGCTGGGAGTCGTATAATCAAGAGGATGGAACTGTATTGTGACACGAACAATGTGGAGGAGCAAAAGAAATCCCTTATACTTCTCAGCTTAATGGGCCCAAGAACATACAGTCTCTTACGAAACCTAGTAACCCCTGAAAGACCAGCAAGCAAGATATTCAACGGAATTGTTACAATTTTACAAAATCACCTGAGCCCTAAACCACTGGTAATAGCTGAGAGATTTAGATTTTACAAAAGGAGCCAATCAAAAGATGAAAGCCTTTCTGAATACATTGCAAAACTGCACAAACTTTCCCAGTACTGTGACTTTAGAGATGGACTTTCTGATGTATTAAGGGATAGGCATGTAAGTGGCATGCATAGTCAAATCACTCAAAACAGGCTGCTTTCAGAAAGAGACCTAACCTTAGGACGGGTATTGACCATTACAATATCGTTAGAGACTGCAGCAAAGGATGCAGCAGAACTACAGAAAAAGAGGTTAGAATGTGAAATGCACAAAATGTTCCTGAATGGTGCAAGAAGCCAGAGATGTTATCAATGTGGCAAATCCTCCCATGATGCAAATGACTGTTGGTTCAAAGTAAAAGTCTGCAGAAAGTGTCACAGACAGGGTCACATAGAAGGAGTGTGCAAGGCAGACAAAAAACACAACCGAGTGAAGAATTACACACACAAACTAAGCAAATGCATAAAGTAACCAAATATGAATCAGACAACACAGTGTCCGACAAAGGTAAGCACTTTTTGGACGTGAAGGGTTGAGAAAAATCCATCTAGACTGGCACTCAATCAAACATCTCAGGGTGACAATGGCAGCCCAAACAGTAGCACTAACCAGAGACTGGAACAGCTGTTTAATGCTAATGAGAAGGTGTCTGAGAAGGGGATTAGAAAATTCAAAGACTTGAAAGCCAGAATTGAACCGGATGAAATATCAACACCAAGATTCCATAAAGCACGTCCGGTGCCTTACGCGCTATGTCCGAGAGTGGATGCTCAACTTCAGAGTTTGGATGAGTCTGTAATTCTCTCCAAGGCTGAGTGGAGTGATTGAGCGAACACCCATTGTCCTGGTGATCAAGAAAGGGAAGGGCAGAGCCATTTGCATAAATGGAGGTTTCAAGGTGAGCATCAACCTGGTGCTGCATACTGTGCAGTATCCCCTGCCAGGAATAGAAGATATTTTTGCATCTTTGGCAAGCGAGGAGAGATTTTTGAAGATTGACTTGTCACAAGCCTGTCTGCAAATGAAGATTGAGTAAGCAGGAAATTCTTCACAATCAACACTCACAAGGGACTGTTCTAGAATAATCGTCTCGTCTTTGGCGTCACATCATCTTCAGCAATCTCGCAAAGAGCAATGGACCAAGTGCTCCAAGATATCCCATAAACACAATGTTACCTTGGTGACATCATTGTAACTGGCAAAAATGATGAAGAGCACCACCTGATGTGGCGGTGAGGAAGACCACCCCTCCTCCAAACGACCAGGTGCTGTGTCTTACCGTGGCCGATGTGAGGAGAACCCTGTGCAGGGTCAACCATGGAAGGCTGCTGGACCAGACAATATTCCTGGCAGAGTGCTTAGAAGATGTGCAGACCAGCTAGCTGAAATTCTCACTGACATCTTCAACATCTCCCTGAGCAGTGCCGTCGTTCCTACGTGTTTCAAGGCCGCCACCATCGTCCCCATGCCAAAGAAGTCTTCAGTGTCCTGCCTCAACTACTACCATCCCGTCGCACTCACATCCATCATCGTGAAGTGTTACGAGAGGCTCGTCATGAGACACATCAAGACCCTGCTGCCCCCCTCACTGGACGCCCTGAAGTTCACGTACCGTTTCAACCGTTCAACAGATGACACCATTGCCATCACCCTCCACCTGGCCCTAACCCACCTGAACAAAAAAGACACATATGTTCGAATACTGTTCATAGACTTCAGTTCAGCATTCAACACAATCACTCCTCAGAAAATTATTGGAAAGCTGAGCCTACTGGGCCTGAACACCTCCCTCTGCAACTGGATCCTAGACTTCCTGACTGGGAGACCTCAGTCAGTCCGGATTGGAAACAGCATCTCCAACACCATCACACTGAGCAATGGGGGCTCCCAGGGCTGTGTGCTCAGTCCACTGCTGTTCACTCTGCTGACCCACGACTGTGCAGCAATACACAGCTCGAACCACATCAATTTTGCCGATGACACGACCGTGGTGGGTCTCATCAGCAAGAACGATGAGTCAGCATACAGAGAGGAGGTGCAGCGGCTAACGGACTGGTGCAGAGCCAACAACCTGTCTCTGAATGTGAACAAAAGAGATGGTTGTTGACTTCAGGAGGATGCGGAACGACTGCTCTCCGCTGAACATCGACGACTACTCTGTAGAGATCGTTAAGAGCACCAAATTTCTTGGTGTCCACCTGGCGGAGAATCCGGAGAATCTCACCTGGTCCCTCAACACCAGCTCTATAGCAAAGAAAACCCAGCAGCGTCTCTACTTTCTGTGAAGGCTGAGAAAAGCCCATCTCCCACCCCCCATTCCTCACCACATTCTACAGAGGTTGTATTGAGAGCATCCTGAGTAGCTGCATCACTGCCTGGTTCGGAAATTGCACCATCTCGGATCGCAAGACCCTGCAGCGAATAGTGAGGTCAGCTGAGAAGATTATCGGGGACTCTCTTCCCGCCATTACAGACATTTACACCACACGCTGCATCCGTAAAGCAAACAGCATTATGAAGGACCCCACACACCCCTCATACAAACTCTTATTCCTCCTGCTATATGGCAAAAGACATCGAAGTATTCGGGCTCTCACGACCAGAATATGTTTCTTCCCCCAAGTCATCAGACTCCTCAATACCCAGAGCCTGGACTGACACCAACCTACTGCCCTCTACTGTGCCTATTGTCTAGTTTATTATTTATTGCAATGCCTGCACTGTTTTGTGCGCTTTATGCAGTCCTGGGTAGGTCTGTAGTCTAGTGTAGTTTTGTGTTGTTTTATGTAGTTCAGTGTTGTTTTTGTATTGTTTCATGTAGCACCATGGTCCTGAAAAACATTGTCTCGTTTTTACTGTGGTCAAAATAACAATAAAAAGTGACTTGACTTGACTTGACTTTACAGAACCTTGGTAAAGTTCTTACCAGGCTGAGTGAGTATGGTCTGCACACAAAGAGAGAGAAATGTGAGATTTTCAAGAATGAAATCTAATATTGTGGACATGCCATTTTCAAGCATGGCTTAGTAAAGTCACGAGAGAAGACTGAAGCAGTGCTACACGCACCCGAACCAGAAAACATGTCACAACTCGGATCATAGCTGGGCCTTGTAAACTACTACAGCTGGTTTCTCCCAGACACTGCTACAGTGCTGCTCCCATTGAACGCACTGTTGCAAGCTGGAGCAAAGTGGGAATGGACAGAAAGATGTGAAAGAGCATTCAAGGAAATGAATAGATGAATAACATTCGATGAACTGCTCACCCATTATGACTCATCACTGCCCATCAGAATGTCATGCTATGCATCCCCTTATGGCATTGGAGCATCTTGTCACACATTATGAAAGATGGATCTGAACGCCCGATTGTGTTTCCTTCAAGATCACTGGCGAACGCAGAATGCAACTACGCACAGAACGACCAAGAGGCCCTTAGTCTAGTATCGGGAATAAAGAAGTTCCACCACTACCCCTATAGACAAAAGTTTATGCTAGTGATGGATCACCAGCTCCTTGTGTCCATTTTCAATCCCAGGAAGAGAATTCCAGTGATGATTGTGACCTGGTTACAATGTTGGGCACTTTTCCTAGGAGCCCACTCTTATGGTATACAGTTCAAGGGTACCAAACAACACAGCAATGATGATGGCTTGTCACATTTTCTACTGTTGGCAACTGAAGAAGAAAGTCTTCATACTGTGACCCAGAAGTGCATTGGTGGACCAGTTTCCAGTAGCAAATTCTGTAATACAAAGGATAACAAAGAATGGCCAAACATCGTCAGAAGTCTGTGAAATCACCATGCAAGGATTGCCAGCTCATGGTAACCCTATGTGTCTCGAGTTCTCAGTGAGATGAGACCACCTGTCAGTATGTCAAAGAGCACTGATGTGGATCTCATGTTGTCATTCCCTCTAAACTGCACACCAGAGTGTTAGGGAATCTGTGTGAAGGACACCTGGATACAATCAAGATGAAGAATCTCATCCAGAGCTATGTGTGGTGGCTAGGAATAGATAAACAGATTGAAAACTTGGCCAACAGCGGTACGGGATGCCAAAAAGTTAAAAATTAACTTCCACAGGCATTGTTACAACTGTGGGAGTGCCCATCGTCACCATGACAAGAGTATATATTGACTTTGCTGAGCCATTCATGGACTTCATGCTTCTGATTGCTGTGGAATTGCTCATTCGAAGTGGCTGGAGGTCCAACCAATGAAGTCAGCCACCCCGGCAAAGACTACTTCAGCCCTGAGGACCATCTTCACCAAAAACGGCTTACCAGAACAAATTGTGAATGACAACAGACCACAATACACGTCAGAAGAGTTCAGACAGTTCATGAAGAAAAATGGCATCAGACAATTCAAGTCAGCTCCTCACCACCCAGCAACGAATGGGTCAGCTGAAAGGTTTATCCAAACCTTCAAGAAGTCCATTGAAGTGATGGACAAGGAGGACATCTCTCTACAGCACAAGATGGACAACTTCTTTGTGTGTATCAGAACTTCCATGCGACGACAAATCAAACACCTGCAATTCTGTTCATGAGCAGGAATCTGACATCTCACATAGACCTCCTGAAACCAGACCTACGGAGGGAAGTGCAGAATAACAGTTCAACCAGTTGCCAAGTGAATCAGTAAGCAGCCTTGCAACTGGACAGGGAGTCCTACCACGTGATTACCGAGAAGACAAGTGGACACTCGGTAGGATAGCTACCAGAACTGGACCACTGATGTACACGGTGGATGTTGGAGATCAGACATGGAGACGTTATGTGGACCAGATACTGGATGCACAACCGAAGAACATGCCTGAGACAACTGTATCCAACAAGATGGACACATTACAGTCACTGGGCTTACTTCTCAGTGATGATCATGTCACTGACAGCAATGTGACACTGGAAACTGAGAACGTTGTCTTTGACAAGACACTTACCAAACCTGACGCCACTCCACAGGTCTAGAGACACTATCCTGAAAGAAACAGAGCACCACCCAAAGGACTGAATCTTTAGAACTGTGAAGTTAGATATGGACTGTTATTGTGAAAGCATGTTTATTTGGAATATGGGTTTATGAAAGGGAAATTGAACGTTTTGTACATATGCAGTTATATGTTGCATTAATCTAAAGGGGGGGAAGTGTAATAAATGGATCTATTTCTTTTAGAGCAATGACTCTCTCCCCCATTTAGCACTACATGTTGATCTGTCTGTGCATGTGCATTGCTGTCTCTCTTTCTCTGCCTGCATTGTGAATACACCAGTTAAAGCCATCGCCCACATGTGCGCTTTTATTTAATTGATATGTAGTTGAGTGCAGACACCACAGGCCAGTATCCCTATCTACTCAAACTCTACTTTAATCACACCTCATACATACAAGGCATAGAACACTCACCATGGGAAAATGTTTAGGTGCAGTGCACGGTGGCAGAGTTGTGTTGTCCCTACAACTCTGATTGCTTCATGCCCATCCTTTATTGTGCAACAGGGATAAAAAGACTTCACTGTTAACCGAAATCGAATCTGGAGAAGTTCATGACAACCATACAAAAGGTCAAGTGACGTTGATAAAGTAAACTTGAATATTTACTGTAACTTGAGAATGAGAAACAGAATGGAGAACGAATTGAAGAAAATTTTCTGAAAACTCTACAGCTGAATAAACCCAGGGGCTAATGCTTGCATGGTCTGTGAACAGAGTCTGTGTACTGTCAGTGGGTGTTCTTGGGTTATGTTGTGTCCTATAAATTTTAAAGAGGATCTTTTACAGGTATACATTTATGGAAAACATGATTCCATTTGCTTACACGAGAGAAGATAGGAAAATCTAAAATGTCACACATCATTTTTATTTCCCATGCTCCTTTTATATGACATAATGAGGGTCTTAATAAGCATTGTCTCACTAGATCACTGTAAGTTTACAGTTTAGACAGATTCTTCTCAATATTACTTTGAGGCACAGTAATATCACAGTTTTTATAACCACAACTGTGAGGAATAATGAAATATTGTAGCAATGTCATTAAACAAAAAATTAATGTTGTGTCACATAAGACATTCTAACTTAAGATTACATTAAGATGCCTCAAGTAATTTGGCTTCAGCGAGGAAAATAGCGATGGGTTATAATGAAATCCTGAATTAAACAGCAACATTATGCTGGAGTTTTAAGAATTTTGTGTAGTCTATTTGCTTCATAAAAATGAAATTGCTTTGTGTTATAGACAAACTGTTCCAGAACAGTACTTATCACATATTTACATCACTGCAAAAGTATTAGCCATCGGCAAAATACATTTTTAAAATTTTCTAAAACAAAACTTGTTTTTGCAACATGTTTTATCTTTACTATCTGACTGCACATAGAGTAAAAGAGTCAAAGAGCAATTCAGCATACTGTAGATGTAGGTCCTTTATCCCGTGTTCAGCATGACTCTATGTAAACCATAGTGCCCACCTGGCTGGTCCCAATTTCCTGTGTTCTTTCCCATTCTCTCTAATCCCCGCCCACCCATCTACTCATAGAGGGCTCAGCAGCAGAAAGGGGGAGCAGCTTTAAATTCCTGGATGACACAACATATCCTCTGAGATGTTCCTGAACATCTATTCTGGGATTTACACATTGACCCAATTTACAAAGAAGGCACGTCAGTAGTATAGCACGTTAGGAGTTTGTGGAGATTTGGTATGTCACTAGAGACGCTCACAAATTTGTACAGAAGTGCAGTGGAGAGCATTCTGACTGGGCGCATTGCTACTTGGTATGGGGACGCCAACGTGCAGGATCGCAAGAAGCTGGAGAGGGCTGTAGACTCAGCCAGTTCCATTATGGTGCAACCCTCCCTAATACCGAGAAAAGCTTCAAAAGGCAGTGCCTTAAGAATGCAGCATCTAGTAATAAAGGTCCTCACCATCCAGTACATGCCCAGCTTTTCATTACTACCATGGGCAGGAGATACAGGGGCCTGAAGGTACACACTCAACATTTCAAGAACAGCTTCTTCCCCTCTGCCATCAGGTTTCTGAACAGTCCATGAAGAGAACCTCACTATTTCTCTTTTGCACTATTTATTTATTGTGACTTAAGGTAATTTTTACATCCTGCACTGTACTGTTGCCACAAAATAACACATTTCATGACATGTATCAGTGATTAATCTGATTCTGACCCTATCCAAGTGCTTCATAAGTGTTACTATTACACCTGTTTAAGCCACCTCCTCTGGCAGTTCACTCTATATACTCACCACTCTCTGCAAGACAAAATTGCCTTCAGGTCCCTTTTAAATCTTCACCCCCCCCCCCGCCCCCACCCTTACCTTAAGACTCTGCCCGCTAAATTTGGACTCCTCAACCCTGGGGAAAAAACTGTTACCATCCATTTTACCTGTGATTCATAATTTTAAACATATCTATTTTCCAAGGCACAACAGCCCATGCCTGGCCACCTCACACCTATTATAAGGATGTTGCTAAGCTCTCTAGTCCTGGCAACATCCTACTATATATTTTCTGCACTCTTTTCAGTTTAATGTCCTTTCCTATAACAAAGTGACCAAAACTGTAGACAGCAACTCCCAGTGCAGTCGCGTATAATTTATACAACTGCAACATTAAGTCCCAATTCCTATACTCAATGCCCTGACTAATGAGGGCCAGACTCATAAATGCTTTTTTCCCCACCACCCTGTCTACGTGTGACACCATTTTTAATGAACTATGCACTTGTACACCTTGTCCCTCTGTTCCATTACACTCCCTAAGTGCCCTACCATTCACAAGTCCTACAGAGGTTTGACTTTCCAAAAAACGTATCACTTCACACTTATCTGTATTGAAATCCACTTGCCGCTCCTTAGCCTATTTCCTTAACTCATCAAGATCCTTCTTTAATCTATGATAACCTTCTTCACTATCAACAGCATCTCCTAATTTTGTGTCATCTGAAAGTTTACTGATCAAGCCATGTGCATTTGCATCCAAATCATGTATTTATTGATTGATTTATTGATTGATTGATTGATTGGAATATGCACTGAATAGGCCTTCTGGCCCTCTGAGCCATGCTGCCCAGCAATACCCCTAATTTAATCCAAGCCTAATCACAGGACAATTTACTAAGACCAATTAGCCTACCAACTGGTACACCTTTGGACTGTGGGAGGAAACCAGGGCACCAGGAGGAAACACACACCATCACGGGACGAATATATAAACTTCTTACAGGCAGCAGCAGGAATTGAACCTGGGTTGGCTGTACCATAAAGCATTGTGCTAACCACTAACAAGGGTCCCAAAGACCAACTCTTATGGCACACCACTAGTCACCGACCTCTATTCTGAGAAACAACTCTCGACCACCTCTCTTTGCTTCCAACCCCTGAACTAATTTTGAATCCACCTAACTGGCTTTTCTTGGATTCCATGGGATGTAACTGTCCAGATTAGCCTGTATGGACCTTGTCAAAGGCCTTGCTAAAGTCGAAATAGTCAACGTCCACATCCTATACTTAACTACCCCTTTTGGTTACTTCTTCAAAAGAAAACTCGAAAAGCATGACTTTCTAAGCATGAGGTCATACTGACTCTGTCTAGTAGATTCTGTCCTTCAGTAAAGAATTCTTTCCCTCCCTCCCTCCAGTAACTTGTCCCACATAGAAACTTTGTGCTAGCCCCTACACTCTGCATGAAGAAAACATATTTGACAATTCACATTCCAATAAACTTTGCTTTAGTACTCCCATTAGTTTCTCCCTCTGGTTTCAAGTAAATTCAACAAATTTTGTGGAGCTTTCCATGCAAGTCCCACTAAGCTTGATTTTCCCATACGAATGCTGATCTGAAACTTGCAAACTGGTCTGCCAGTGATTTCAAAACGGAACTCTGACAATTCAGCAACTGTGTGGATGCTTACACAATTTCATAGATTGTGAAATCTGACTGTTGAACAGATGCCAAAAAGTTTAAGGTAAACATTTTAATTGTTTTAAAGCTCTGAAATGTTTTATAAGCTTTTAGAGTTGAAGATTTAATTTTCTATTTTTTAATTCTATTGAATGTTTCTGGATCACATTCTGTCAGAATCACTTACACTTTTTGATGTTTGGTAACTACCTCAACAAGTTCTTCACTCAAAAGATGGTGTAAGTATGGAACAAGGTGCCATGGAAGAAGTAGATGTGGGTTCAATTGCAATGTCTGAGAGTGTTTGAATACGTACATGGACGAGGGAGGCTATGGAGGGCTATGGTCCAGGTGCAGGCAGCTGGGACTATGAAGAAGACCAGGTCAGCAGCTGGTTGACTAAATGCGCTAAATGGCTTGTTTCTGTGCTGTAGTGTTCTATGACTCCAGGTGGAAAGGAATGTACATGACATAACCATCAGTTAATAATTTGTTAATCTGTTTCATGGGTACAGTTTGTTCTATAGTTTACCAAGAAACCAATGAATAATTGGGAGAACCTGAAAGAGAAAGGGTCTATAAAAATAAAAAGCAAACTTGAAATTCAGGTCAATAATTTCCATTTCATACAAATTGAAAGTGAGACAATTAAATATTCATTGCAATACAGAGGTACTGATGTCTTATTGCCATTGCTTCACATGGCTATGTTTCAAAATAGTTTCACTGATTTGATTCCATGTGATTGTGGGAAAATACGTAAAGGCAGGTTTACACTCTCATGAGAAGACCTACAATCAGGATCAAATAATTCAAATTACCATGTAGATATATCTAGTAGTCTGCTGTCCAAATATCAACATCAATATCATTAATTCCCTCCCACACCCACCCCCACATCTGGAAAATCAAGCAGTTGAATGATGTTAAATCAATCAGTAATTCCAGATGATTGGAGGTGCCAAATATTTCTCCTTTGTTCAAGAAAGAGAGTCGGGATTACCCTGGGAAATATAGACCAGTGAGTCTTATTTCAGTGGTGAGAATTCTTAGAGACAGGATTTATGAGTATTTGGAGAAGCACAGACTAATTAAGGATAGCCAACATGGTTTGGTGAGGGACAGGCAATGCTTCATAAGTCTTATTGAATTATTTAAGGATGTGACAAAGCACATTGATGAATGTAGAGCACTGGATGAGGAAGTGGAAAGGTGAGTTAGTAAGTTTGCAGATGATATAAAGATTGGTGAAGTTGTTGATAGTGTGAAGGGCTATTGTAGGTTGCAATGGTACATTGATAGGTGCAGAGTTGGGCTGAGAAGTGGCAGATGCAGTTCAACTTGGAAAAGTGGGATGATGTGATTCATTTTGGAAGGTCAAATTTGAAGGCAGAATACACAGTTAATGGCAGGATTCTTGGCAGTGTGGAAGAACACAGAAATCTTGAGGCCCATGTTCATAAATCTCTCAAAGGTGCTGTGCAAGTTGATAGGCCTGTTGAGAAAACATATTGTGTGTTGGTCTTCATTAGTCAGGGATAGAGCTGAAGAACCGCAAGTTAATGTTGCAGCTCTGGTTAGACCACACTTGGAATATTGTGTTCAGTCTGGTCACCTCATTTTAGGAAGATCGTGGAAACTATAGAGAAGGTGGCAGAGGAGATTTACCAGGATGCTGCCTGGACAAGAGGGCATGTCTTATGAAGATAGGTTGAATGAGCTAGGGCTTTTCTCTTTGGAGTGAAGGAGGATGACAGGTGACTTGATAGAGGTGTACAAGATGATATGTAACATAGATAGAGTTGATAGCCAGAGGCTTTTTTCCCCAGGATGGAAATGTCTAATACAAGGTGACATAATTTTAAGGTGATTGGAGGAAAGTCTGGGGGGATGTCAGAGGTAAGTTATTTACACAGAGAGTGGTAGGTGTGTGAAAACCCCTGTGGTGGTGCAGGGGTGGTGGAGGCAGTTACATTAGATGCATTTAAGAAACCTTTGGATAGACATGTGGATGATAGAAAAATGGAGAGTTATATGGGAGGGAAGGGCAAGATTGATCTCAGAATAGGTTAAGAGGTCGGCATAACATTGTTGGTCAAATGACCTGTACTGTGCTGTAATGTTCAATATTATAATAAAATTTAATAGAAAACTTGGTTCTTCTGCACTAAGTCTTTGCAGCAGTCTAGAAAGAAAGAGAGGAAAAACTCCAGTCTGCAATCAGAGATCTCCCTGCAATACACGCCACGTTCTGCAGTTTCCATTCTGGCTCTGATGATGCAAGATCTCCTTGCACACGTTCTGGAATTTATAAATGCTTTTGCATGCAAGAATGTCAAAAGAGCATGTTGAAAAAATATGGATTTAACAAGATGATAAAATGCAATTAAGAATTTTCTTCTGGCAGATGACCGGAAGCTGTCTTTTATACTCACTTTATACATGAGAATGCCATTGGATAAACCTTTTCAGCAAGAAGGAGAAAATCAAGTCATTTGACTTTATCATTCCTAATCGCTAATCACACACCTACTGCCAATGTACAGGTTTTTGTGATGAAGATATGCTATCCAATGACGTTGTGCTCCGTACCTGGTGATTAATTTCTGTTTTGCAGGCACCAGTGAGTCATAGAATGCAACGTAATTCATGCTGCAATCACCATTCATAAAATACTTCTTAATAGAAATTTGCACTGAGTGGTTTGCAGGCGCTCTCATCTCCCAACGGCATGGCAAAGATTTGTTCCATTGGATTCTTGCACCAGTCCTAGGACATGCTGAAGGGTGAGATATGATCAAAAGAACTTAATGTAGCAACAAAACTGACTCATTGTTCCTTGCTACAACTGTAAAATCATTTGTAAATACTGTTCAGTAGTAACTGAAACAGAAAGTATACTTGTACACTAGTTTGAAGGAGGGTTTAATAAAATTAATCTATTCGGATGGAGGCTGCTAAGCTTCCTGGACATTAAGTATCCTTTGTACATGACAAAACTAAACTATTTTGAATCTTAATTTTAACTGAATTAATAGACAAACAGAATGTAAGTTCTATTCTGTGTCTCTAAGTGTATATAGTGAGCAAACTGACCAACTTGCATTCTTGCCAGACAGATCGAGTTGCATCTAAAAAAAGGTCTTCTGGAAATCAAAGTAAACAACATCCACTGACTTCGTTTGTCTATCTTGCCTGTTATTTCTTCAAACTCTTCTCTACCCTGAGCACCTTTTATATCCTAGTTACAATCTGGAATTAGTGGTCAATTAGATAATAGAATTAAGGTCATATTATCAACTCCGTCATTAGAATGATGGACAGCAGGTAAGTTAACTTTACCAAATGCAACTGCTGCTGCATATATGGCCACCATTTGACACTGTCTGTACTTGGCTGACTTCAGCCTTAATCATGAAAAGTTGATTTTCTGAAATTATCACATTGTGAACCAACTGCATGTTCCGCTCTGTGCAGATTCTTTTTTTGTGTGTGTGTGTGTGTGTGTGATGGCTGGCTGTCAAATTTCAACATCTTTTATGAACTTTGTTTTGTGCTTTGAAAGAAGTTCCTTTATTGAATACCATGTGAAACTTATCAAAACTCTGCTACTTTTAAAACAAATTAAAATAAGCTAGAGACATGTGGAGCAGCCATTGTTGGAGTGGACATTGTTAGAGAGGGATTTTGAGGCTCTAGCTCTTTGAGGCTTCAGTCACAGAAAGTGAGAAGCTGTAGGTAGATGTTGTCCCTACAGTTTATTTATTGTTTTTCCTTCTTTATATTTTTTCAGTTAAATCAGTCGGGGTGCCAGGCAGTATGGTTGAATGCTCCTCTTGCAGGACGTGGGAAGACAGGGAAACCGCTTTAAGGAGTTGGAACTGGAACTGGATGAACTCCAGATCATTCGGGAGACTGATGGGGTGATAGATTGGACATACAGAGAGGTGGTTACACCCAAGGTGCAGGACACAGGAAACTGGGTGAGGGTCAGGAAGGGGAAAGGGGGTTAAGGAGCCAGTGCAGAGTACCTCTGTGTCCATCCCACTCAACAACAGGTATGCCTCAAAGAGCCGGAAGGGCCTATTCTGTGCTGTGTCTCAATAAATAAATATTTTTTTGAAAAAAAATTGGTCCTCTGGGGTATCAGAATGGTAATTCATGCTTAGAAACAAAACAGATGAGGGAGATCTTAAGAGAATTTTTTGCCTCTGTATTTACTCAGGAGATGAACACAGGGTCTACAGAAGTGAGCAAAGCAGTATTGACCTCATGGACCCTGTACAGATTACAGAGGAGGAGGTGTTTGCTGTCTTCAGGAAAATTAGGATGGAAAATCCCCAGGACTTGACAAGGTGTTCCCTTAGATCCTGTGGGAGGCTAGTGCTGAAATTTCAGGGGCCCTGGCAGAGATATTTAAATCTTTTCTAGCGAGAGGTGATGTACCGGAGGATTCTCTTCTTTCAGTTGCTCCTGACGAAGGGTCTCGACCCGTAACATTGACTGTACTGCTTCCTATAGATGCTGCCTGGCCTGCTGCGTTCACCAGCATTTTTTGTGTGTGTTGCTGGAGGTTAGCTAATGTTGTTCCACTATTTAAGAAGGGCTCTAAAAATAAACCTACGCATTTTCTCTACAACAGAGCGAGCCTGTATTTTAACCATCCTTGTTCTGAATAGTCTTTGACCTGAAACATTAATTCTGTTACTCCTCTCACAGTTGCTTCCAGAGCTGCTGTGTATTCCCAGCACTTGGTTTTTTTAAAAGATTTCCAGCATGTGTATTTTTCTTTGATATTCATCTACTCAACTTTATACTGAGAACAAGTGGCATAAGAACAGAGCAGTACTTGTTTGCCCTGCCAGTATCAAGTCATCTTTAAATTTGCCACTCACAGGGATTGAAATTTAGTTAAAATAATTTAATTGTTATAAATTGCACCAAATGAGTTATCATAAATGATTCCAATCTCTTTACTTTCTTATTACATTACAAATCTGATAAATGGTATCCTCAGGACTTCGATAATATTGGACAAGCAAATGTTCTTAATTACTACATTACTCTTATTTCACTTTTTAAAGCGTGTTGTACAGTCATATGATTAATATTCTAGTGAACCCAGTGAGTTTAAAGGGATAACAAGAAGCAAATTCTGAGCACTTTCGGTACACAAGTTTAAGTTTGTCTGACAGGTTGAAACATATTGGAATTAGAACTAAACTCTGTCATATGAGAGATTCCAGCAGAAATTCAAATCGTGCAGTAAAATCTTCGTGCATTAAGATTAAAATGTCTTATATAATTATTTATTTTAAAAGGCTATATTTGTGAAAGATATGTCACCAATTTATGTTTGCTTGGGTTATACTCTCTGTTTTGCGAGTGTTTTATTGACACTTTATAGGCACAATAGGACAGGAACCTTCAGTTAAGCAGAAAAAAAAGTTGCAAGCAATTTAATTCCATAAAAGATTATGTACCTTCTTCCAATGAGAAAGAATACATGTTATGTTCTAGTTCTGCAACAGAAATATTGAAAACAGATGCATTAATAATATTCAAAAAGTTCTAGTTATCAAAATAAAAACTTCAAAACAAAAGGATAATCAGTAAGATCACGGAACAGTTCATAATTATATGGAGATTTTGTAGAAACTCAAAATCTTTAAATAGTGACAGCCATTCAGACCTAGTTCGATGTTCATCACTGAAACGTTGGAATTGATTTCTTATTTTCATAATAAATTAAAATTTTGTTTTATAGATTAGACATAACAATTTTTTAGACCAAATCATTTTGGTGTCTGCATTCTGATCAAAAAATGAAAGAAAGTATCTTTCAGGTAATACATTCCAAAAGTACATTTGCAATATGTGGCAAATTTAATGCCTCTTCCTTCTGAAAACCTCCTTAAAGAGAACCTAATTTAACATATACATGTAGCATGTATTTTGTGTTTAATTTTTGCCAATCTAATTACAAATGTGCATGGACTGATTGTTCCCAAGTTCCCAAATATATAAAGTAACATCTATCATATTTCTAATTATGAGATTTAATATCATAGGAGAAAAATCATACCATAAATGTCAATGGAATTAACATCTATAAGCAGGTTTCCCAGGAATACTGCAGGAGTGCTAGATTCAGAAGTTTTCCTCAATACCTTAATCACATCATCTGCATGTAGGACCTGGCTATCTTCTAGAAGTGTTTTTTTACCCACATTGAATGCAATCACAAAGTAAGCTAAAACACTTCCTTCACTGTGGAAAAAAGATACAGTAGATTTCATTAAAAATGCCCATTACAAAAATTCCACACAGTACCATCTATAATCCACAAATTCTCCAAGTCCATTTATAGTGAGCTTTGTTTACTTGTGGGAAATAACATAAATATTGCCCAAACCTAAACATTGCCTCAATGAATGAATTTTTACAAGTGTAATACTGAGTATACAGGATCTACATGTTTTGACAATGGACCTTATAATGGGGATGCTTTTTGGGACAAGAATCACAGATTTCACAATAAAAGCAACTCAGAAAGGACTCTTGCCCATTTGTCTGTGCTTATTAAATTCTAAGTAACCTTTAATGGCTTGAGGTTAGTGAATGTCCATAAACCTCAACTGTGTTTTATTTTTCATTCCGTACCAAGATCCATTTGGCCACCATCCCCTTTCTCAAAGACCTGTTGATCCTCCATTATCCCAAACTTTGTGGATAAGGCATGCTTCTTTAGTTGCTACAGATGAACAGGAGCTACCTTATCAGGCACCCTTGAAACTGAATATCAGAAAGAGTAGAATGGGAGATCAATAAAGTGACAATCTAATGCAAATCCAAAGTTTTATGGCTCCCCTTTATTTTATCTTAATACTTAATGTACATCCCTTCACATTGACCATTACTTTTGTGTTCTACACTTTTTTTTAATATAAGTGGTCATACCTTTACTCACAGGGATCTCAATCCTCAACATTCCCCTTTTCAACCCTAATGCCTTCTTACCACTTATTCCTGTGAAAACCTCCTGTTTTGGTTAAATTCTTAGTTACCCCTTCTTATTTCCATTTTTGTTTGATCTACAGCCCATTTTCTTCTATCATTTATGAAATGGCTTGCATTTTTTTCTAACAAAAACATGCTATGTAAATACAACCTATATTAATTTTAAGATTATTTGCTGGCTCTTATTTATTTTGGTGGATCTGTCAAGTTACATAGCTTCCCAGATTTCAATCTGTTTGTTGAAAATAATCTTGTTATCCAAAACAGAAAGGACAGCAATTATTATTGATAATATCAATGAACTGTAAAAAGTATTAATTAATACAGGCCGAAAGGCTGTGGGTTTCCTATGTTCTATACATCTGTACATATTATATTCCAGCTCTTGAATTCGCTGTAAGACAATAAATAACTTACAGTTTTTATCATCTATTCAAATATTTTAACACATTAACATTTAAAAACCTCTTAGAAAGTTGAGCTGTGGGAAGAAAACCTTAAGAAACTGATTCATACCTAAAGGAGGTAACGTTGACACTGACAAAGCTCTGTGCCAATTGTGATCTTCTAAATATCTCTGTCAACTGCCAAACACATAAAATAAAATATAGCTGTAAGGCTGTATGATCATGTTTTATAAAATTGCATAGTTATTTCTAAGAATAGCCAAGCTGTGAACAAGTTATTTTTTAATCAGGAATATGAGAACTAAATGAATAATTATATTTAATAATGATTCTCACTATCATGATTGCAGTGATTAGCCATAAGACATAGGAGCAGAATCAGGCCATTCGGCCCATCGAGCCTTCTCCGCCATTTCATCATGGCTGATCTATTTCCCTCTTAACCTCATTCTCCTGCCTTTTCTCCATAACCTTTCACGCCCTGACTAATCAAGAACCTATCAACCTTTATTGTTTGAAAATCAAAACCCAGAACAACCTAGAAATGTCAAATGAAAACAGAAAGTGCTGTAAATACCCAGCGTGTCAGGTAACATCTGTGATGAGAGAAACAGATTGATGTTTCAGGTCACAAATACTATCTGACTGGCCAAAAAATCTTCAGCACTTTACGATTTCATTTGGAACCACATGAATTATTACCTTAAAGCATCATTATGGTTTGAATGATGCAAGGTTAGCAGTGAGTAAAGTGTGGTTTTGAGGTTATGCTTAGTAAGGAGATGTGGTAATGATCTGTGATGAGCTATACCAAGGATTAGCCGCAGTCCTGTCTAATAAGATTAGCAAGCACTCTCAAGCACTGTCTAACCCTAGTCTATACGTTTTAAGGGACATTAAGTTGCCTTGGTGCCCTGCAAGAGAAAGTAGAAGAAAGCAAGAATGACACCCATTTGTGGAACAAAGCAATAAAGCATGAATGACACCCGGATTTGGTGATAGAGCCCAGTATTTAACATATTTCTGGATGACAAAATGGTTTCGCCGATGACCAGAAAATTCTTTAGGTATAAAGCACAGAGGGAAAAAACAATTTGTTGAATTCACTGAAAAGTGCTCAGTCTTTAATTTATGGATTTGATTAGGCAAAAGTCTCAAAGCCCTCAAATGCACTGACCTGCTAAGATACGCTGGCATTTTGTGTGTGCGTTGCTCTGGATTTCCAGCATCTGCAGAATCTCTTGTGTTAAATACCTTCAATTGCATGGTTAAGACTAGTGACAGCCTCTTCAATTACCAGCCCTGCTAACTATGTGAGTGATATTAAATAATACTTGGTGTATTTCACACACTCTCATCAATAGTCTCAGGACTCTGGCTAATCTTTCATATAAATCATCCCCACATTTTCTTATACATGTACAACTTTAAAATGACACTTTGCAGGGCCAAATATTTAATCTATGGAATATGCATCATCCAAACCAACAGCACAACATTCACAAATAAAAATCTGTCTGAGGCAAGTAATTAGTCCCCACAACTTTAACCTCATGAAGTCAAAGTATTACACACTCCTGAGGGCAAGAATGATGTCCACAATTAAAGCGGCCACCAGCAGAAACCAAAGCATTGAAAAAGTGGTAGACTCTTAACAAATCTTTCTTTTTCTTGCATCCAGCTTCTTCCTTCAAACCAAATTCTTTTCTGATTTTCTACATGAAGATGGTTAAAATTGCAACTATTAATTCCCCCTCCCTTCTCCATCACCCTGCCCTGGCTCCATTTTCCATTTTGGAAAGCCAAGGTGGCCAGTCTGCTCTGTGAAAAAACAAGAATGAATGGACACCAACATTAAAAGTGAAACTTGCAACTGCCAATTCAGATATAGATAACGTGTCTTGTGATGGATAGCTAAGCGGTAGGAACTGAAGATTTTGGGACAGTGAGCATGATTGGTCAAACCTCAGGACAGGAATTGTTAAACCAAAGGCAGCTCCTCACAGAAGATATGGCCACACAGATTTCTGAAGAGGGCTCAGATCTTAAAAGAGTAGTGACAAGGTTCTACACTTGGCCTCCTGTAGTTATACCTGCTAATTGTACCATGTACAGCACTATGCAAAAGTCTTAGGGGTATATATATAATACTGTATTAATCAATGTAGAGCAGTGGGCAAGTTTGTGGACCTGCGGAGCAGAGGATGTTGGAAGTGGTGAGGGTGGAGTACCACAAGAGGGGTGTGAGACAGGTGGCAGAGATGAAGTGCTGGGTGGGGGTTGGCATGGGTGCAGACACACCCAGCACTGAGACACGAGACAAGGTCATTTGATTCCAAACAATTGGGTTATTGTTCATTACAGAATGTCTCTCTGGCGCTTCCTACTCCCCCCATTTTCCCTAATCATGATTCCCCTCTCCCTGCCCCCTTCCCACTTTCAGTCCACCACAGAGACCCATATCAGAAACAGGTTTATCATCACTCACATATGTTATGAAATCTGTCTTTTTTTTCAGCAGTACAGTGCAATACATAAAATTACTATAGTGGTGTGCAAAAGCCTTAGACACCCTAGCTATATATATGTGCTTAAGACTTTTGCACAGTACTGAACTTATTAAGATCTCTTTACGGAAACATTATCATTCCTCCTTTCTGAGCTACACATGGTATTGTTCAGTTCACAGTGATAGGTAACCTTAATGAAGGACGTTCCCCCATTTTCCATCAGAAAGGCTTAGTTTGGTGGTAAACCCATTTTTGGTTGAATTAACAAGAAGGACACTTCTTGAACTTGTAGAAGGGAACTATCCTAAATATACCAAATAACACCTTTTTAAAAAAAAACGGAGAAAATTGCCATTCTATTATGAAGGTTGATGAAAATTAAATTTGGGTGGAAAGGCTAATTGATAATTTAACTCTAGATATCAGCAGAATATTAAAGGCAATTTGTTCCCAGATTAATCTACACCAGAAGCTGTCCATCCTATTAAATTTTTAGTACTTTAAAATGTTAATCTCACCTATGGCCATACCTTCTGAACACCAGAATGAAACAAAAACTATACAACCTTTTCATAACAAAATTTTACTTACTAGTTCCTCAACCTGTTTGGCTAAGAACAAGAACTCCTCGGATTTGCTGTCTGTTAGTGAAGAACTGAAAAGGACATCTAGCAGACGTATGGAACCACTGAAGTAAATTCTACCATTTGGAATCTTAGCTGTCGGATTTGATAGAATGCAAAAAATCAATGAAACCATCGCGAGATTCAGAAGTTGCATCTGTGAAAAGCTTAATTGGTGGTAGATGTGAGAAATACAATCACAGTAAATACCCAAAAGCATTGTTATTATACATTAAAGTAGTGCTCCAACAAAAGGACCAAAACACAAGGTTAAAAAATACGTTACAAGTAATTTCAAAAGCAACCAGAATCTCCTAAGACTAACATTGTTTTATGAGACAATCATATTATTATAAACCAAAGAGTCTTTGTCTAAAACACAACAGTTTGAGCAAATGTCAAGTTCAAATTCAAGTTTATTGTCATGACTGAACATATATAACCAAATGAAATCACAGTGCACCCACAAAACATATAACACACATAGCACATAAACAAAAATACTACGTAAATAAGTTATAGGAGTCAAACTGGCCACACTGGAGCTGTGGTAGAACAGAGGACCCTACGGAAAATCCTGGCAATTCTGGACAGTGTTTCTCACCCTCTGGATGCCACCTTGGCTGAACAGAGGAGCACCTTTAGTAACAGACGAAGATAACTGCGCTGCTCCAAAGAGCGATATATCAGGTCATTCTTACCCTTGGCCATTAGGCTCTATAATGAGTCAACCTATAGCTGGGGAAGTGATGACCCCCCCCCCCCCCGTTAGACTGTTTGAGGTAAATTTTTTAATTCTTTCTTACTTCTCTTCTAATATTTGTATATCTATGCATTTGAAAAGCTACTGTGAAACTGCAAGCAACACAGGTAAACAGTACAGTAAACAGCTCGCTGACCTAGTGACAAGACTTTGGTGGTGGCAGGGTATTCATTAGTCTCAGGGCCTGAGGAAAGAAGCTGTTACACGGTTTGGCGGTCGTAGCCCTGATGCCTCTGCACCTCCTTTCTGATGGTTGTGGGTCAAAGAGATTGGGGGATGGGTGGTGGGATTCCCAACAAGGCTTTGGGCCCTTCCTCTGCAATGCTCCTGGTAAATGTCACAAATAGGGGGAGGGGAGACCCTGGTGATCCTCTCAATGGTTTTGCTATTCTATGTACAGTCTTGTGATCTGCTGCCTTGCAGGCTCTGTACCACACAATGATCCAGCCAGACAGGGCATTCTTGACGGTACTCCTGTAGAAAGTTGTTAGAATGAGGCCTCAGGAAGTGTTGTGGGTTGGGGTTAGACTGTCCATAATGTGCACAGCAAGGAGCTTTGTGCTCCTCACTCTCTCCACAGCAGAGCCATTGATGTGCCATGGAGAGTCGTCGACTTGTGCCTTCCTGAAGTCCACAATCACCTTCTTCGTCTTGTCCATGTTAAGACACGGGTTGTTATTCTTGCACCATCTGACAAGCCTCTGTATGCCAACTCATCATTTTCCAAAGCCAGCCACTGTTGTATCATCAGCAAACTTGATGATGCGGTTTGTGCTGGATCTGGCAGTGCAGTCGTGAGTCAGCAGTGTGAACAGCAGCGGGCTGAGCACACAGCCCTGGGGGCACCAGTGCTCAGCGTGATGGAGCTTGAGATGTTGCAGCCAACTTGGACTGACTGGGGTCATTCCATTAAGGTGTCCAAGATTGGTTTACAGAGATGAGTGTTGAGACCCAATGAGGATAGTTTACCCGCCGGCCTCTGAGGGACGAGTATGTTAAACACAGAGATGAAGTCGATGAACAGCAGCATGGCACGAGGCATCGTTTTCTGGTTGGGACAAGACAGAGTAGAGGGGCAAGGCTATGGCATCATTAGTGGACCGGTTTGAGTGGCAGATGAACTGGAAAGGTCAAAGCAGCTGGAAGGTGGCACTTTATATGATTCACTGCCAGCCACTCAAAGCACTTCACGATTTTGAGGTCAGTGGCACTGGGCTGTAATTGCTTAGGCCAGTTACCTCTGCCCTCTTGGGCAGCACACTGAGGGTGGCTGCCTCCAAGCCTACAGGGACAGTGAACTATTTCAGCAAATGTTAAAAAATGTCTTTAAGACCTCTGTTAGCTGACCCGCACAGTCCCTCAGCACCCGACTTCTCTGGCCCTACGGCTTTGCTTGGGCTTACCCTGGCTAGGATCATCCTCACCTCAGCTGCAGTCAGAGAGGGTCCTGTTCCTCAGGGGGAGCGGGGCTTTCCTCAATGTCACATCACTTGATGCATCAAATTATGCAGAGTAAGCATCAGCTCATCAGGAATGGAATTTTCCAGCAATCAGACGTTGGCAAGTAGAACTGCCATGAGCATGGGCCTGCAGGGATCTGCTTTAAGACTCACTTTAATATCGACGTGCTTACCATACTCCTGCATTTGAGTGTACAGCTTCCAATGACCACTTCCCCGAGCAGGATCCCACGCCCCGTGTCGGTCTGTAACTGTGCAACACCTATATTTCACTCACTCACAGGGTAGACCTGCATTTATAGTGTTCCTAATGTTTAGCACTGTTTTCAGTCGTAGAAAAAGATGATCAGGACAAGAAGTTTCCCTGTTGGTTGGAGCCAACATCTTGAGACATTCTTTAAATTTACTGAAAAAGCTTTTTACTTTGCAGTTAAAACACGTGCAATATTTTTGCTTCAATTGTTTGGTAGAGCAAGAAGTTGCCTGTTTTTGTTTTGCCTGAATTTAACAGAATTTTATATTTTAGGTAAATTAGTCTGCAGGCACTGAAGTTCTTCAGAAAACCTGGGACATACCTGAAGGGCAAGTTAAATTAAAACATAATGTTACCACTATTTCTCCTAATTAAAACAAAAAAGATCATAAGCAATTTTCTAGAAGTGAAGGAAAAGTATGTATACTCAATAATGCTGGATATCTATGATTAAAAAGGAAACCAATCATGTTAAAGCCAGATTAGAAAGGCAATCTATTTAATTACTAATGTTTTATCTGATAAATTGCCTTCTTAAGTAAGACTTTGGGATAAAGTATTATCACACGAGTTTCATCTGGGATGGTATGAAGAGGCAGATTGAATTAAATATTATGTAGCAACCGTATTAGACGAATAGATACATGAAAAAATATAAGATAGAAAATTTCATTGTTCAATCAATATAGAGAAAAGTTTTTAAAACCACTGTCCTCTAAAACAAAACAACTAATTCAATGTCAGTAGCTGGAGGAAAAGCAGGAATTTATGAAGGAGTGATTATTCATTTCACAAATATAATAGTATCAAATTAAGCCAACAGGTGCTTTTGAGGGAACTTATATCAAAGTTGTTTAGTTTTGTATATAGAGAATTTGACCAAGTTTGTTGGTAACAACTCTGTTAACTTTGTCCAACAGCTATTAATTTGTAGGCTTATGGGTGAGGTTCTGCTGCTGCTACAGCACACTAGGATTCCAATGCATTGTTAATACACGATTTCAACTTCTCAGAGGAGTCAATTAGAAAAAAAAACTATTGTATATCTGTCACTCGTGGCCAACAACTCATTCACCCTCCAGACTTCTGATTGGGAAATGTTACACAGGAAGCAAAACAGAGTGCATGGTGCAACAATCCCGATGTGAATGGAGCAAAGCTCAAATGTAGCACTTTCAGCTCCTCCGAGTACTACACTACATTCTGATATGATATAAAATTTAGATCCTGTCTTTCTACTCCATATGAAGCAAGGCACGATTCATTGAGCAGCTGAAGACTTCTCCCCCTGTCCTTCTACAAAACACGCGAAAGAATATTCTGAAAATAAAACCCATCATACCCTCTTTGAAACTGTGAAGGGAGTAGGGAGGTACATCACACCAGAGGACACAAAAAATGATTCAGTAACTGCCACCAAACAACTGACCAAATTATGCTGATCTTTTAAATGAACTTCTTCAATAACTGGGTTGGGGTGCTAGTGCAGAATATGCTCTCCCATTTTAGGACTTGCACTACTGTTAGTTGAAGGTTATTAAAAAAAAAGTCAATGAATTGTAAGATGTGTCAGGAACCTAGCTTTGCAAATATATCATACATTTAAATACAAAGTTTAAATCTAGAAATCATTTTAAATTACAAACAGCGTGACAGTTTGTGTAAATATTAAGCCATGGAACAGGTGAGGAGCAAGAATCACTACAAATACTATACATGAAGCTTATAGATCAAACCAGCCTAATTATCAGAAACAAACAAACAAATGTGTATGAGAGACACTTCCCTGACTGTTCAGTGAGTTTATCCAGTATGGAACCATTTGATCAAGGTCTCCTTTGTGTTGGGTATTGCACTAACATTGTTTAATAGGAAGGAAGGAAGGAAATTGCCTTTTAAACTCACCAGAGAGCAGAGGCCATCAACTTTTTGCTGTTGATGTTTCTATAGCAGGCAACTTCTTTTTTACGAGGTCGAATTGCTAGCTCAACGCTCAACCCAGCACAGGTGGAAAGCGTGCCTGGAGAGCAAGCTGGGTTCGAACTCGGGAGCCTTCACTCCGAAGTTCAACGCTGATGCCACTACACCACCAGCCAGCCAACATTGTTTAATAAACACAAGAAATTCTTCAGATGCCGGAAGTTGAAAACAACACACAGAAAATACTGGAGGAACTCAGCAGGTCAGGCAGCATCCATGGGAAAAAAAACAGTTGACGTTTCGGACTGAGACCTTTCTTCGGGACAGGAAAGGAAAGGGGATGACATCAGAATGAAAGGGTGGAGGGGGGAAGGAAGCTAGCTAGCAGGTGATAGGTGAAGCCAGCTGGGTGGGAAAGGTAAAGGGCTGGAGAGGAAGAAATCTGATAGGAGAGGAAAGTGAACCGTAGGAGAAAGGGAAGGAGGAGGGCGAGGTGAAAGGCAGGTGAGAAGTTATAAGAGGCGAGAGTGGTAACAGAAGAAGACAGGAGGGGGATAGAACTGACATTAAACATTGTGTAATATCAGTTAAAATACCTATTTACACCTTGGCTACAAAATGCCTCCCAAAACTACATAAAGGTTTACTAAACCACAATTCCGTGATTAAAATTTCAAATGACAACTTCAGAATTTTTTGTTTTACTTACAAACAAAGTACCACAAAATGGCCGCAGCTCCTCCAGATATGACCAATATTAAAAGCACTATTAAAATAATTTTTGATGGACTGCATCTCTTCACATATACTTCCTGAAGGTCAGTTCTTGGATATCTGTAAATCTTTGTAGTGTGTGCTGGGTACTGCATTGGAAAATGCTGTCTCACTGTGCAATCTTGCGTGGTTATAAATGCAGGATTCGTCTGAAAATGATTTGGCAAATTATATCATTCAGATACCACAGCTACTAACTCTAGACAAGCAATACAATGTTAAATAAATTATAAATCTTTTATTTTCTAAAATTTGTTTTTGCTGGTAGCACATAATTTCAATTATGTCAATAATTATAATCAACAAATAAATAGTTCTGAAAAAAAATTCAATGGTTAAAAAGTACAGTACATTAACAATAAAAATCAAATGTTAATGTCTATTATATTATGTAAATCCTGGGAAAGATCAATGGGCAAAGTTACACAATTGGGCTGATTCTTTGCAGTAGCCTGTTAACAACACTAGCTTCTCTTTCGGAATCTTTAATAATTTATACAACAAACTATTTAAAAACTCTTCTCAAAGAATAACCATCAAAAGAAGCAGAATGCTTAAAACATTCCAGTATATCCACAGAGTAAGAAGCATAATATCTAGAAATAAAGCAGCCTTTGCAATGAGGTTGTTGTGAGAAGTATAAAGCAGATGGGCTCTCAGAAACTTTAAATAAGTTCATGTCTGTTTTATCAAAGGAAATTCTAATCTGTTGGGGACTGAGGGCAAGAAGTCCAGTGGGTAATCTTTCAGACCTTATCTCTATCCTCTCTTCTCTATTACAAAGTGAGCAATCTCATTTTTGTCATTCCCTTATCACCCTAAATTCTCTGAATCTAGCAGCATTCTCATAAATCTCCTTGACACCCCTACTCTTTCTATCACATCCTTATCGTGATGCACTGATCTCAACCGATCCATCCTCCTTTCCACTGCCAAGTAAGCATCCCAGGCTTCTTTATAATGACATGATCTACTTGTCTGCTAACCTGCGCTCACAATGACCCTTTGTTTCTCTAAACTTCTCAGTAATTCTGTGTTTTCTGGACTCTTTAAAGTCAATCGTTCCTGTTTCTACTTTAGTGACCAGCTGATGAGTTCATTGATCGACTTATAACAACGCAAATCAAATTTAGGAGTGAGAATAATTGTTTACTTTGTAGGGAGTAGTTAGCTTAATAATTATGTTGTTCTCCCGGTAAGCTCCGGTGCTCTTCCCACATTCCAAAGACATACAAGTTAGGGTGAGGAAGCTGCGAGCATGCTACATTGGTGCTGGAAGTGTGCTGACACTCGCTCAATCAGCACAATCTTCACTGATTTGATTTGACACAAATGCGTGTCGTCATTAAGAAGACAAAATCTGCAGCTGCTGGAAATCCGAGCAACACACACAAAATGCTGGAGGAACTCAGCAGGCCAGGCAGCATCTATGGAAAAAAGTACAGCCGACGTTTCGCCCCGAAACCCTTTGGCAGGTTTAGGCCCGAAACGTCGACTGTACTTTTTTCCCATAGATGTCGTGTGGCCTGCTGAGTTCCTCCAGCATCTTGAATGCATGTCATTGTATGTTTTGATGTACCTGTGACAAATAAAGCTAATCCTTCATCCTCGGAATTGCGGCACTCCCTAGGCTGAGGCTGAATGACCTCACGAGGAAGATCAACTGTAAATTAAAGTACCGTCTCTAATACAAATCCTATAAAACCGGAAGAAGCTTCACTCCACTTTTCACCTCTTTCCACATACCACCTGCATTGCCTGGGAACTGCTCCTCCACAACAGCCAAGCTGGCATATGTTGTGGAATTGACAGCACCATGGGAAGATGGTGTCGAAGAAGCTTATGAGACGAAGAAGACCAGGTACTCTGAACTGGCAACTGAAGCTGCCCAGAATGCCCCAAGATTTTCCCTGTAGAAGTGGGATGCAGGGGATTCGTTGCTACATCTACGACCCGTCTATTGAAGATGGGGGTGAGGGGTCACTCCCTCCAACAAGTGATCAAGTCCTTGTCAAACGCAGCAGAAGAAAGCAGCAACTGGATTTGGATTAAAAGGAAAGACAACAACTGGGCTGCAAGATGAAGACAGGAGGGTATGGAACTGGGGGGGGTGTATCTGGGACGCCAGGTAGCACCGTTGAGCCCCCTGAAGACATCGTGGGCTTATCAACGAAACGTCAAAGAAGGAGGGTGCCCACCTGATGACCCCGATGACGTACCTACCCTCCCTCCTTGTCACCACTCCAAACTCACTGCCAACATCGAGAGTACCGACTTACCATAGGGAATGAAACATCAACTCCTAGTAGCTCTACCCACACAATGCTCTCCTGCAAACAGTAGATGATTTAATTACCAGAGAAAGAAAAGTACCACAGAGAAGGAGGTGAAAACTGAATTCCCCACAGACAATATCCTATAGTCAGAAACATCATGGGATTTTGCACAGAATTGGTAAAGATTAAACAAGACTAATCTAAATCCTATACTATTTCACTCAAAGAGTGTGTGGGGTACAATTCATGAAGCTTGTAGAATGTTACATTTAAACCAGCTATACTCCTCGCTCTGGAATAACCCTGAGTAATGCATTGGGAAAAGAACGGTGTACTGGAAAGAATGGAAGATTAAAGGTATAAATACAGTAGGTGATCTCTATGAGAATAGGATTTTTATGTCATATGTGGATTTGCAGAGGAAATATAACTTTGTAGATAAAGGGAATTTTTGGAAGTATTTACTGTGCTGTACTATTCTATGTTCTATTATGGGAGGCAGGGTTTGAGGGTTGGCACAACATTGTGGGCTGAAGGGCCTGTAGTGTGCTGTACTATTCTATGTTCAAATAAGACATTGCATTAGTAGCATATTCAAGAACGGTGACCTACAAAGTAACCCTTAACTGAATACTTTACATTACCACAGGAAGTTCATCAACCTATAGTTCATAAGGCCTACAGGGACAAGATCCAGCACCTGGTTGCATGGTGTGCCGACAGCAATCTGGCCCTCAACACCCAGAAGACCAAGGAGATCATTGTGGACTTCAGGCATGCCAGGAGTCACACTCACGTCCCCATCTACGTCAATGGAGCTGTAATGGAACGTGTATCAAGTTTCAAATTCCTTGGTGTCCACATTTCCGAGGATCTCACCTGGTCCCTGAACTCCTCCATCCTGATCAAAAAGGCGCAATAGTGCCTTTATTTCCTGTGGAACATGAAGAAAGCTCACCTCTGTCCCAGGATACTGACGGACTTTTACCGCTGTACCATTGAGAGCATACTCACCAATTGCATCTCAGTGTGGTATGGGATTTGTCCTGTATCAGACCGCAAAGCACTCCAGCGAGTGGTGAAAACTGCCCAGTGGATTATCAGCACCCAATTGCCCACCATTGAGAACATCTACCATAAACGCTGCCTGGGCAGGGCGAAAAGCATTATCAGGGATGCATCTCACCCTAACCATGGACTTTTTACTCTCCTCCCATCCGGTAGGCGCTACAGGAGCCTCCGCTTCCGCACCAGCAGGCTCAGGAAGAGCTTCTTCCCTGAGGCTGTGACACTGCTGAACCTCTCATCACAGCGCTAAGCAGTATTGCATCCGTATTGTACTGTCTCAAGTACTTTTATATTTGTGTGCTGTAACACTTTTTATTCGCAGTTATTTTGTAAATAACACTATTCTTTGCATTTCTGGTCAGATGCTAAATGCATTTCAATGGCTTGGTTCTGTACTCGGCACAATGACAATGAAGTTGAATCTAATCTAATCTAATAAAGCATCAGTGTTTATAAAATGTTCAAGCACTCTGTGGGTGAGCGATATTGAAGATAATGAGTGGTCAAATATTTTATCAAATATGGGTAGACATATTAGGGAAGAGAGAGGGAAATTTATTCAGTATAAGATAGTACACAGATATTATTGGACACCAACTAGACTCTACAAAATGGGGATTGTTGATAATAATTTATGCTGGAAATGTAAAAATGAGGTGGGCACATACTTTCACATGATTTGGGAGTGTTCCATGGTTCATCCATTTTGGTGTAAAGTTCTCGATTTGTTGGGGAATTGGTTGGGTTCCACACTGCCCTTGTGCCCACGGCTTTGTCTCTTGGGTAATAGGACAATGATACCTAATGTAAACAATGACAAATTCACTATTTTAAAGGTGGGTCTCATCACAGTTGCAAGAACTATATTGCAAAACTGGAAAAAACCCAGATGTCCCACTGTGAAGGAATGGACTGAGGAAATGATTAGGATTTCATCATATGAACACATGTTGGGAAGAATTAACAGCGAGGGAAAAGTGCAAGACATGTGGGATCAATTTTGGTTGTATGTTAATTTAAACTTAAATTAGAACTTCTTTATTTGTTTTCCTGTCATGGATGGCTGTGTAAATATGCTGTACTGTGTCTGCTCTGTGATATGCTGTGCTGTTTTGTAAAATAAGAATAAATAATAATAAAAACTTGAATTACAAATAAAGAATTGGTAAAGATTGATGAAACTTATTAGATCTTTGTCCTTATTAAAAATATTGCACTGTGTTCCTGAAGAGTCTGCAGGGGTAGACTGCTATTTAGAGTATCAGCTGTTTTACCAAGAACCCTCTTGGGCTTCTTAGATTCAAGAGGAACATTTATGACAAGAGCTGACTGAGGAGCTACTGACCTGAAAAAGGTTAACATGATAGCAGGTAATAGATCTGAAATGTCTGATTGAATTTTATTTGCATTGCTCTCTAAATCTTGTTCCGTAGATTACATGGAGAACTGATTCATGGAGTTCAGAGTTTAATTTCTGTGGATACTTCCAATTATTTGGAGTGACGAGAATAACTGCGTCAAAAAACAAAATGCTGGAGGAAGTCAATGAATTGAGCAGCATCTGTGGAGGCAAAAATTTTGTCAACGTTCTGGGTTAAGACCCTGCATCAGGACTGAGTGTGTAGAGGGGAAGCAGCCAGAATGAGAGGTGAGGAGGAGGAATGAGGCAAACAGAGTTAGTGGGGGAGAGGGACAGTGCAGAGCTAGGAGACAGCGGCTTGTGGATAGAGACAGATATGGAGAATGAAGGAAAAAGGAAAAAGGAGGAGATAGAGCCAGGCCAAAGGTCTTTTTACATTCGAGGTCATTAAATCAACTGTTCTGTACTCGCTTTCTGACCCTTATTAAATGTTTCTTGACACTGGTTTTCCTGCTGTTATAAACATTGATCATGTTTCAGAATTTTCTTTCCTTTCTGTGATGCCTGTCTTTTTCTGCCTTTGTGTTACTGCTTTGATCAAGGAGAAGATCCAATCTTTGTGCAGCCAAGACATGGATATTCATTAACATGGTTCGGCAGAGAGTCAGAACATCAAGAGTCTGAGCAAGAGAACTAGTAAAGCTGGACAAGGAATGAAGTCTGGAAACACTGTACAACTGTGGGAAACAGGCTCAGGCCATGCCCAGGGCTGCACTGCCAACTGAAGAAATAGGAAGAAGAACTGGATTGGAAATAAATTTCTAGGCAGGCAACAAAGGTGAAGACTAGACCATTGAAGCACTGTGAAAGGAAACAGTACTGGAACTTCATGGAAGGAATTAAACTGTGAAGCTCAATGTCTGGTTTGAATTTACTGTTTACGTCAAGTTCAACCAGAGACTAATTGAAACAACCTCCAAATTAACAGTTCAGATTACATGAGTGTTTCTCTGGTTGGCAATCCGTGGTGAGCGGTCTGCCACAGGGGTTGGTGCTGGGCCCACAAGTACAGTTGCAGCATAACCTCCCTGCTCTTAAATTCAACCCATCTAGCAATGAAGGCCAACATTCCACTTCGAGGCCACATCTGGAGTACTGCATGCATTTCTGGTCTCCATCCTTGAGGAAGGATATACTGACTTCGGAGGAGGTGCAGAGGTGATTCAGGGGATGAGGGGGTTAGACTATGAGGAGAGATCGAGTCACCTGGGACTGTACTTGCTGGAGTTCAGAAGAATGAGAGGAGACCTTATAGAAACATATAAAATTATGAATAAGATAAAGGCAGGAAAGTTGTTTCTACTGGTAGGTGAGACTCGAACCAGGGGCAATAGACTCAAGTTTTGGGGAGTAAATTTAGGATGGAGATGAGGAGGAACTGCTTTTCCAAGAGGATGGTGAATCTGTGGAATTCTCTGCCCAATGAAGCAGTGGAGGCTGCCTCAGTAAATATATTCAAGGCACGGTTGGATAGGTTTTTGTATAATAGGGGAATTAGTGTTATTGGGAAAAGGCAGGTAGGTGGAGATGAGACCATGGTCAGATCAGCCATGATCTTATTGAATGGCAAAGCAGGCTTGACGGGCCAGATGGCCTACTCCTGCTCCTATTTCTTATGTTCTTATTTTGACTAATAGATATCCTAAGATTCCGAAAACAATAGGTTTTATGCAGTTTTATCTTTCAGGAAATGTTCTTGATAGAATTACACATTTTGTCCACTGAGTAAATCTAGACATTTGATTTTCTTTAAGCTCTCAGCTAAGTATCTAATGTGCAACAAACACAAGAAAGTCTGCAGATGCTGGAAATGTAAAGCAACACGCACAAAATACTGCAGGAACTCAGCAGGCCAGGCAGCATCAATAGAAAAGAGTAAATAGTTGACATTTCGGGTTGAGACCCTTCACCAGGACTGGAAAGAAAGGGGAGAAATCAGAGTAAGAAGATGGGGGGAGGGAAGGAAGAAGTACTAGGTGGTAGGTGATAGGGGAAACCAGGAGAAGGGGAGGGGGTGAAGTAAAGAGCTGGGAAGTTGATTGGTATAAGGGATAAAGGGCTGGAGAAGGGGGAATCTGATAAGAGAAGACAGAAGACCATGGAAGAAAGGGAAAAGAGAAGAGCACCAGAGGGAGATGATGGGCAGGTAAGGAGATAAGGTGAGGGAGGGAAATGGAAATGGAGAATGGTGAAGGAGAGGAGGGGGGACAATTAGCGGAAGTTCAAGAAATCGATGATCATGCCATCGTGTTGGAGGCTACCCAGACAGAATATAAGGTGTTATTCCTCCAACCTGAGGACAACCTCATTGCAACAACAGAAGAAGTCAGGGACTGACATGTCGGAATGGGAATGGGAAGTAGAATTGAAATGGGTGTCTATCGAGAGATCCTGCCTTTTTTGGTGGATGGAGCGTAGGTGCTCAGCGAAGCGGTCTCCCAATCCACATTGTGACTCACCGACATACCGGAGCCACAGCAGGAGCACCGGATACCGTAGATGACCCCAACAGTCTCACAGATATAGTGTTGCCTCACCTGGAAGGATTGTTTGGGGCCCTGAATGGTAGTGAGGGAAGAAGGGTAGGGGTGGGTGTGGCACTTGTTCCGCTCGCACGGCCTCACCTGGAAGGCCACGAGGACTGTAAGGGTTGATCTTGGTGATTGGGGATCTGTGCTGGACTCACATTCTATCTCAGTAATTTAGATGAAAGAAGCAAATGTATTATATTCAAGTTGACCAACGATACAAGGCTGGCTAGCTGTGTGGACTGTGAGAAAAATGTAGAGATGCTCTGTTGGGTATGATAGATGGATATATAATATGGAAAAACGTGAGGTCATCAACTATAGCATAAGAATTAGAAATGTATGATACTTTAAATGTTGGGATACTAAGAGGGTCAGGCAGCATTTCTCTGAAGAAAGCAACCCACAGAAAACGAACTATGGAACTGTGAGATGCAAAAGATAGCAGGTGCTGAAAAACCGATATATAAAAAGGATAGCTGGAAATGTTGGGAAGAAAAAACATCTGAGTTAATGACTATAAATGTACCTCAGTTTTTCTCTCCCCAGAGGTCACCTGATCTACTGAGTATTCAACTTCCTCTACTTACACTCCTCTCAACAGATCAAACAACAAGAATTCTGCAGATGCTGGAAATTCCAGCAACACACATAAAAGTTGCTGGTGAACGCAGCAGGCCAGGCAGCATCTCTAGGAAGAGGTACAGTCGACGTTTCAGGCCGAGACCCTTTGTCAGGACTAACTGAAGAAAGAGTGAGTAAGGGATTTGAAAGTTGGAGGGGGAGGGGGAGATCCAAAATGATAGGAGAAGACAGGAGGGGGAGGGATGGAGCCAAGAGCTGGACAGGTGATAGGCACAAGGGGATACGAGAGGATCATGGGACAGGAGGTCCGGGGAGAAAGACAGGGGGGGAGGGAACCCAGAGGATGGGCAAGGGGTATATTCAGAGGGACAGAAGGAGAAAAAGGAGAGTGAGAGAAAGAATGTGTGTATAAAAATAAATAACGGATGGGGCACGAGGGGGAGGTGGGGCATTAGCGGAAGTTAAAGAAGTCGATGTTCATGCCATTAGGTTGGAGGCTACCCAGACGGAATACAAGGTGTTGTTCCTCCAACCTGAGTGTGGCTTCACCTTTACAGTAGAGGGGGCCGTGGATAGACATGTCAGAATGGGAATGGGACATGGAATTAAAATGTGTGGCCACTGGGAGATCCTGCTTTCTCTGGCGGACAGAGCGTAAGTGTTCAGCGAAACGATCTCCCAGTCTGCGTCGGGTCTCGCCAATTTACAGAAGGCCACATCGGGAGCACCGGACGCAGTATATCACCCCAGCCGACTCACAGGTGAAGTGTCGCCTCACCTGGAAGGACTGTTTAGGGCCCTGAATGGTGGTAAGGGAGGAAGTGTAAGGGCATGTGTAGCACTCGTTCCGCTTACAAGAATAAGTGCCAGGAGGGAGATCAATGGGGAGGGATGGGGGGAGACGAATGGACAAGGGAGTTGTGTAGGGAGCGATCCCTGCAGAAAGTGGGGGGTGGGGGGAGATGTGCCTAGTGGTGGGATCCCGTTGGAGGTGGCGGAAGTTACGGAGAATAATATGTTGGACCCGGAGGCTGGTGGGGTGGTAGGTGAGGACCAGGGGAATTAGGAATAGGGTCTGACCATGGCGGATTGAGCGGAAGAGACCAATTAATAGTCCAACGGTCAAGAAGGCAGGCCAGCAGGCATTGGTGGAGCACTAAGAGCACAACAAGGGACTTAGACGTCCTGGTCATCCACCGCAAGAGGTGGTGATCTCTTTAAACTCACCCGGCAGAAGGCAAAGGCAAACCACTGCTGTGACCTGCCGAGTACATGATTTCCCAATATGTCAGAGCGGCGTGGAGGAAAATCGTCCGCCAACTGGAAATTCCAGATACAACCTAACGACGACCCAGTTCTGATAAAGGATCTTCAACTAGAAACATTAGCTGTTTCTCCCTCTATGGTTGCAGCTAATTTGCTGAGTACCTCCAGAGTTTCTGTTTTCAAATTTTATAATTTGCATCAAAATATTAATAAAGTGGATTTTCTGCAAATATTACTTATACTAACATAAATTTAAAATATGCATTAATTCCAGTATTTATCATGTTAAATTGCAATCTACTTTTCCATTTCCTGAGTTAATATTGTCAACTCTTATTACTCTAACGTACTTCTCCCACAACCAGCCTCTGCCAATACAGTTGAAAGCTCTGTTTCTACTGCTGACCCTTCCTGTGCTACAGTATCTATCGGAAGGGTCCATTCAACATTCAATGTGATCAATTGCCTCAGTACTTAACCTGGCCATGTTAGTCCTTGGCACTTCTAAATGTGTTCTGCTTTGCATTCAACAAAAAGAGATTTACAATTTTGGGGTCCTGCAAGTCCTCAAATACAGAACCTGTTAGTTCCCTCCTGTAGATCATTACTGAACATCACTAAAACATAAAGCTCTGGTTCATGTCTGACTCCAGCACCAGTTTTCTATACTCCCTACCCCACTCATAACAGCCAACAGTCAAACCCAACCTCATGTGTACCCCTGTTCCCTTCATTTAATATTAAGGCCTGGGTCTTGTACTGAAAGTGACTTAGATATCAGCCCCACAGGTTCCAATCCTGTGCTAAGATTATCTATACAATTTTTCAGTGTGTTTTTCTCAGCCTTCTTGCCTCACACCAGCAGACATTTGGTCAAGTCGCTAGAAAGACAAGGAAAATATGCAAAGGATGGGTGAGGGAAACTATAACATGGGATAAGTATGAGACTACAGACTAGAAAAGCAGAATATTCTACTTAGACTGATAGACTAATAATCTAGTAATAATAGACTTCTAAAATGTTGCTGTATTAAAGAATCTGGGTAATCCCATATGTGAAACAAAGGAAGTTAGCATTCAGGTAATTAGGAAACCAAATGTAACACTGGACTTAATCGTGAAGGGTTTGAAGGAAGAAAGTCAAAGCATCTTTCTGCAAATATACAGGGCTCTGGGAGGTTGACAGTTGGATGATTGTGTTACCCTAAGGAGGAATGTATGTGTATTGGAGACAGTTCAGGAAAGGCTTCTATCTTGGATAAGTAACCTGCATTGTGATGAAATGTTGAAAATTGGGCCTGCATTCATTGGAATTTCGAAAATTGAGAGGTAATCCTCATGGAATTTACTAGTCCCAGAGCCATGCACGGGGTAGATGTTTCCCCGATCGAGAAATTTAGAACCAGTGACATGGTTGCAGAATATGGGATCATCTATTTAAGAAGAGAAGGAAGAATTACTTCTGCTAGGGGGCCATGAATCTTTAGAATTCTCTGTCCTAAAGAGCAGAGTCACTGAGTATGTGCAATGTCTGTTTTGGACCATGGGGGATTCAAGGGTATGGAGAACAGCCGGGTAAGTGGAGTTGAGACCAAGATCAGATCAACCATAACACGAGGAAATCTGCAGATGCTGGAGAAGACGGGAGGGGGAAGGATGGAGCTAAGAGCTGTAAAGTTGATTGGCAAAAGGGATACAGGGCTGGAGAAGGGAGGGGATCATGGGATGGGAGGCCAAGGGAGAAAGAAAGGGGAAGGGGAGCACCAGAGGAAGATGGAGAGCAGACAAGGAGTTATGGTGAGAGGGACAGAGAGGAAAAAGAGAGAGAGGAAAAAAAGGAATAAATAAATAAATAAATAAATAAATAAATAAATATGGGATGGTGTAAGAAGGGGAGGAGGAGCATTAATGGAAGTTAGAGAAGTCAATGTTCATGCCATCAGGTTGGAGGCTACCCAAATGGAATACAAGGTGTTGTTCCTCCAACGTGAGTGTGGCTTCATCTTGACAGTAGAGGAGGCCATGGATAGACATATCAGAATGGGAACGGGAATGGGACGTGGAATTAAAATGTGTGGCCACTGGGAGATCCTGCTTTCTCTGACAGACAGAGCATAGGTGTCAGCGAAACGGTCTCCCAGTCTGCGTCGGGTCTCACCAATATATAGAAGGCCGCACCGGGAGTACTGGATGCAGTGTATCACACTATCTCTTACTATCTCTTATTATCTCTTCTTTCAGTTAGTCCTGACGAAGGGTCTCGGCCCAAAACGTCGACTGTGCTTCTTCATATGGATGCTGTCTGGCCTGCTGCATTCCACCAGTATTTTGTGTGTGTTGCTCAGATCAACCATGTAAGCACATGGGGTCACATAACCTACACTCAGTCCTTTTTCTCAGGATCTGTAGCTCCTCCTCCCACCCACTCTGTTGAGCTAATTTCCCAAGTGTTCCCAATATCCGTGATTCCAATCAGTAAACTTTAAAATCAATTTACTTTTTAAATGTTAAAGCCCATTGTTCTGAAATACTTCAGGTTTGAAGTTCATTGCTTGTAAACATCATTTTGAAACACAAAAGAACAAAATTTGCATGTAAATGTAATGTTATTTGTGTCCTGTTTGTTCAGCCTTAGTAAATGTGCTTAAGATAATTTAATTGCATTGTGTATTGTTATTTGAAATTACTGACCGTTTCTACATTTTATGTTTGTATCATTTAGAGAGATACAGAGCGAATGCAGGATCCTCAGCCCAGGTGTCATTTTGGACCATCAGGCACCCAGTTACACTTCCCATTTTATCCCTGCACAATCCCCTCAACTTTCCCCGATTCTACCACTCATCCATATACTCATGGCATTTTACAATGGCCAATTAATCACCAACCTGCAGAACTTTGGTATGAATCAGAATCAGGTTTAATATCACTGGCATAAGTCATGAAATTTGTTCACTTTGCGGCAGCAGTACAATGCTATATGTGTGTATTAAATAGTTAAGTTAAAATAAGTAGGGGAAAAAACAGAAATAAATTTTTTAAAGTAGTGAGGTAGTGTCCATGGGTTGAGTGTCCGTTTAGAAATCAGGGGGCAGAAGGGAAGAAGTTGTTCCTGAATCGCTGAGTGTGTGCCTTCAGACTTTTGTACCTCCTTCCTGACAGTAACAATGAGAAGAGGACATGAACTGGGTGGTGAGGGTCTTTAATGCCTCCTTCCTGAGGCACTGCTCCTTGAAGACACTGGATACAGTGATACTTGGGTACTGTGGAGGCTAGTCCCCATGATGAAGCTGACTAATGATGGAGCCCCCCACCCTCCCATACCAGACAGTGATGCAGCCAGTCAGAATGCTCTCCATGGTACATTTGTAGAGAGTTTCAAGTTGGAAGGAATCAGAGCATCCAGAGAAAAGCCTGGTAGTCACAGATTGTCACATCACATCAACCGATGATTCAATCCTTGCCATTTGCTATGGAAAATTAACTTAACTGCACCACCTGCCAGAGGTGGTACCCAAAAACCTCATTACCAAGATTACCTTTTTAACATGGAATTGAGAAATACAAAGACAAATTCCAAAGGGAAAATAAATCATTAATTAATCCCATAAGAGTATTGCTCTGTAATAAAAAGTTTGTTAAAAGCTCTCATTACAGTCTTACAAAAAAATCTTGAAAAAGTATTCAGCACCTAACTCTTTTTTTCAAGTAAATGAGTATTACAACCAGGAATTTTGATCAATTTAACTGAGAATTTTTATTTGTGAATCACATGCTCCCTTTTTTCCACAGAAGAGCCCCCAAAACAAGGAAAATTGTAAAGCATGAAGAACTACAAATTCAAAAACTGAAATTTCAGCAGTTCAAAAGTATTCATCCCCTTTACTCAGTACTTAGTTGAACTACCTCTCACTGCTATTACAGCCAGTAGTCTTTTAGGATAATTTTCTATTAGCTTCGCACTATGCGATAGAGCAAGATTTCCCCATTTATCCTTGCAAAATTGCTCAAGCTGTGCCAGGTTAGTTGGGGAGTGTCAGAGGACGGCAATCTTGAGGTCTTTCTTGCCAGAGATGTTCAATTGAGTTAAGGTCAGGACTCTGACTGGGCACTCAAGGACATCAATTTTCTTCAATTGAAATCACTCCATGGTTGCTTTGGCAGTGTGCTTTGGGTCGTTGTCCTGCTGAAAGATGAACTTCCTCCCCAGTTTAAGCTTTCTGGCAGAGGCCAGCAGGTTTTTATCCAGGATCTCTCTGTATTTAGCAGTGTTCACCTTCCCATCAATCCTGACCAGATTTCCAGACTCTGCTGTAAAAAGCATCCCCATAGCATGCTGCAACTTCACCATACTCTACAGTAGGGATGGTGTTTCTATCTGATGCACAGTATTAGATTTACACCACAAGTACCACTAAAACAAAGCATATCCTTGCTTGTAAAGGCTGTGCAAAGTATCACATGGAGGATACCGTAAAGGATGTGGAAGAAGCTCTTGTGGTCAGTGGAACTTGTTGGCCTCAACACTACGTGGTACTTTAAATGATCTTACAAATACTACTTGTCTTTATTGTAATCTTAAAATTGCATACAAAATATGAGATACTTATTTCCAAAGTTTATTGCATCTTTATATAGTAGTATATCAATGATTTAGCTTTAGTTGTGGATCACTGATCTAGGTCCTAAGTGGTTAATTTAATACTGGATAAGGATAATGAGTTCAGATTCCGTGTTGTAAAATCAGAGTGAAGTGTATATGTCTCTCTTCTTATCTATAACCATTTTATTTGTTCATTACATTTCATGTTGCAGTTTGTTTCCACTAATTAATTCTTTAGTTTCCAACCATTTTTATATCTGTTCTTCATACTGTCAAGTACTATTATATTTCTGCTATTGGTTTACTTCTCATTTTCAAACTAAATATTCCTTTGGCTCTCTTGTTTCTACTTTTAAATCAAATTGCTATTCAGTTATCCTCCTATTTACTTCCCTTTACATTCTCCATATACGATTTTCAGCAGGGTTGGCACAGTGATTCTCTTGCAGATTTCCTGAACCCCATGCTCTTCAACATTATTGTTGAACAGAATTTTCACAATGTATCTTCCATTGTATCTTCAAATGTCCATTGAAACTGATCTGTAACATGAAACTTTGTTCTACCCATGTAAATTTAGTCAAGTAAAATATTGCTCTGTTTGTTCAATTTCCCTGCTCTTGACTCTCAACATTTTGAATGTCATATTTTAGGCTCTTATATCTTCTTTCTACTTCACTAAGCTATTATTCCAGCTCTGACAATTATGAATCAGTAAGAAGCCTGAATTAACAGTGCAGGCGGCCATGAATGGTCTCACAGCACTCCCCAGAATACTGAAGTCTCCTGGGCCACACTCCTGTTCAAAATATCCATTAATGATTTGATCTTAACAATTCGAAAGTCAGACATATAGCTTCAACATTTGCCAACACCAAATTTACTGTATTGCTCTCTAGTTTCCATATTATAAAAACATTACAGAAGCATAATGGAGTCAATGAAAATATTCATAAGGACAAATCCAGAACTGAGAGAATATAGCTATCAAAAAAATTCAATGAATTTGGGGTTTATTTTCTCAAAAAGACTGATCCATAGATCAGATTAAGCTAAGAGTGAGTCTACTGGACATCCAACAGCGAGGAGTCCAAAACAAATGAGTTCATAAATATAAATTATTTATTAATAAATTCAATAAAGAATTCACACAAATTATTTCCCCCAAGAAGTGAGCAGAATGTAGGCTACCATATGGTTGTGAAAAAAAAGCACAGATAGATTTAAAGGGGATCTAGAAAAACTAAAGAAGGGTTGGACGATGAAGCAGCAGGGGATAAGACTCGTGGAGAGGATAACAAAATATACATTAGTTGAATCAAATGTTCTCTTCTTATGTTGTGAACCTAAAGCAACATTTATCCCTCAGTTAGTACTACAAAAATAAGTTAACTGATTATGTCTTATTACTATTCAACCTTATCATATACAAATTGGTTGCCATGTTTACCTACATAACTCTCCTGTTAATAAATGACTACATCTCAAAAGTAATGAATTAAAGATTTTGAGACTAGAGGAGATGAAGGGCACCATATAAATTTTTTTACTAATTTACCTTTACTTTATAATTAAGATAGACTGGAAGAAGTTATAAGAAAAGAAGAGTTAGAAACAGGAGTACGCCGTACAGTTCTACAAGATTGGTCTGCCATTCTTTATGATCATGACTGATTGTCTATCCCAGTGTCGTTTTCCAGCACTTTCCCCACTTGCCTTCTTGTCCAGAAATATTTTAATCCCTGTACTGAATGAATACAACCCCCAGGGCTAGAGAATTTGAAACATTCACCAACCTCTCAATGAAGAGCTTTTTCATCTCAGTCCTAAACAGCTGCTACTTTTGCAGAAAATGTGCCCCTGGTCCTGGGTTCTCAAATTCTCTTGTTTTTCAAATTATAACAGCATTTCAATAGCTGGACTGAGAGTGGCCCCTTTAAGGGCAATTCTTTTGCAGTTGCCTTATAACAGATAGTCTGCAGTTAAATTTAAAACAAAATCATGATAGACAACCAACAAAAAGACATGGGATTTGAGAAATTTAAAAAAAACTGATGGATAGCTTCTATGCACGGGGTAATTATTCATAACAGTCTTTCTTCATGACACTTCTGTCTTCTCCAAGCTGCTGAATATTGGTCCCCATATTTAAATTTTGAATCATGTTTGGAACTACAGAAAAATTACAACATGGCAGACAGTGCCTAGATCTTCAAATTTTCCAATTTGAGTCATAGACTCTTTTTGTTTATTGGTTATATTTTGCTAGTCTAGTCATTTAGTGGTGGCCTTGACAATCCACAATGTGAAACTCCAAAAGCTTTGTCACTTTGAGGATATGTTTTTGTAAAAAAAAGGGGAAAATAGTAAAACTTGGCCAAGATTCCGTCAGTTCAAAAAGTTGCAACAAATCAGTCCAAGTTGTTCAAAACTTACAATAACACCTTTTGAGGTGAACTAGAGGTGGACGATATGAATACTGCCTTTGTCATCTCATCCACAGGTCGTTTCATACTTCACAATAATCTCTCAGCTCCAGTGGGTTAAGGATTTATGCTGTATCTATGATTCCTCTTTAACCTTTAGCATTCCATAATCTTTCTAAGTTTTAACCAAGAGTTCATTAAATATTTCAGTTCAGCTTTACCTTCCTCTAATTCGCTTTCCCGGTCTCATCTGGATTCTTTACATCTGTTTCTCACTTTCAGAGTACAGACGTTCAAGTCTGCGTTAGAGCCTCAATGTAAATCTTAACAAAACTGCCATTCTTATCCATACTGAATCTGACTATTAATTCTACAGCTAATTTTAGTATCAGAATTATAATGTCTTCCTTAAGCCATTTCTGAATCATTGAGATAACTATTAAGACTTCTAATAGTTGCTGTTAGGATTCCCCTTGCACGTAGACACTCTCCCAGATGAACAAAAAGTTGTGCTTTTATCAAAATGTTGTTTGTCTGCTCTTTGTTCTGTCTCTCTCTAATTCATTTCGTTTTATTTCATACTTACACATTCTCTTTTGTAATATGACATTCACAGAGGGGAATGAAACATTATGTGGAAGGATTCGAGTAGAGTCACCATAACCATGCCAGTGTCAAGTATGCAATTGGAACTGCCCGGTCTAATCTTATTTACCTGCTTTATTTTTACTGCTTGCTTATGAAAAAACAATATCTGTCACTACCTCAATCACCTGTGTTAAAGCTTTATTTTTATATGAATTGTAAATTCAGCCTTCTACTTTCAAAATTGTTCCTGACCCTTCTTGTTACCAACATCCCAAAGACTTGCCATAATCTTTCACTACTTAGCTTTTCAAAATCTTTCATAATTTTGCAAACCTTCGTGGTTTTCATTTAACTCTCCAGATAGATCAAATTTTTAATCCATGGATACTTTAATTTTATTTGAAATATTGCACTTTGTGGAGACACAACCACAATTTTGATTCTTCATTTCATTCTACTGATTTTTTAATGTAACTTTCCCTTACATAATATAAGAGATATTATATGGGGAATGAGTTGGAGACAGTTCCTCGTGGACTTTAGTGACCACTTTTAAAAAGTGAGTGGAGCCTGCCAAGACTTGTCTGTAGGATGAGAGATTGGTTGGGTTAATAGTAACTTAGCAGGGGCCAATAAAAAGAAGCAAGGTTTAAGCAGAGTGGTCATTATTGGAGTGACCATTGTGAGTGGACAGTGGTTAGGCTTTGGCTCAAATGGCTTGGGCAAGAACAGGCACAGGCTAGAGCTTGGGTTTGAGAAATTGGAGGTATAATGAGTGTAGGCATGATGGTAGTTCAGGCAGCAGAATGCTCCTCCTGTGAGATGTATCTGAGTACCTAACGGTCTGCATGATGACTACATCTGCAGCAAGTGCACCCAATTTCAGCTCCTGGCTGACAAGGTCAAGGAAATGGAAATGGAACTGGATGCACTGGGGAGGATGAAAACCTCATTGATGAGACTTTTACTGAGGTGGTCACACCCAGAGTGCAGGCTTCAGACAGTAGATGGGTGACCACCAGGAGAAGTAAGGGGAGTCAGCAGTCAGTAAGGGTCCCCCTCTAGCCATTCCTCTCAGCAACAAGTATAACCCTTTAGATATTGCTGGGGGATGACCCATCAGTCAGTGAGGATTCCTCTGTGGCCATTCCTCTCAGCAACAAGTGTAACCCTTTAGATATTTCTGGGGGATGACCCACCAGCGCACAGCAGCAGCAGCGAGGCCAGTGGCACCGTGGCTGGCTCTGAGACTCAGCAGGGAAAGGTAAAGTTAGGTAAAGCAATAGTGATAGGAGACTCGATCATTAGGGGGACAGCCAACAGATTCTGTGGTTGCAAAAGAGAAGACAGGATGCTGTGGTACCTCCCAGGTGCTAGGCTCCAGGATGTCACCGAGTGGCTGCAGAAGATTGAAGGTCAGCAACCAAAGGTCATGGTGCACATTGGCCCCAATGATATAGGTAGAAAAGAGAAGAGGTCCTGTGCAGTGAGTTTAGGGAGTTAGGGAGGAGGCAGAGGAACAATCTCTTTCCTGACTCCCTATGCTCTAGATTAATTCCAGTGCCATGTGCTAGTCAGGGCAGGAATAGGATGACAGTACAGATAAATAAATGGCTGAAGAAATGGTGCAGGGGGCAGGGTTTCAGATTTCTGGATCACTGGGATTTCCTCTAGGGGAGGAAAAGCACAGATTAAACCTGAACCAGAGGGGGACCAATATCCTTGCAGCAGGTTTGCTAGAGATGTTTGGAAGGGTTTCAACTAAGTTGGCAGGGGGATGGGAACTGGAGTGATAGGGCTGAGGATGGGGCAGTTGGTATACAAGTTGGTGCAGTGTGTAGTGAGACTGTGAGGATGGACAGGCAGATTATACAGCCCTTAACACTCATCATATGATAAGCCATTCAATCCTGGAATCATTTTCATGAACCTCCTTTGAACCGTCTCCAGTTTCAGCACATCCTTTCTAAGATAACGGGCTCAAAACTGCTCACAATACTCCAAGTGAGGCCTTACCAGTGCTTTATAAAGTCTCAACATTACATCAGTGCTTTTATATTCTAGCCCTCTTGAAATGAATGCTAACATTGTATTTGTCTCCCTTACCTCAGACTCAACCCGCAAATTAATCCTTAGGGAATCCTGCACAATGATTTTGCACCTCAGTTTTTTGAATTTTTCTCTATTTAGAAAATAGTCACCCTTTTCATTCCTTCCACCAAAGTGCATGATCATACACTTCCTGACACTATATTCCATCTGCCATTTCTTTGGCCATTCTCCTAATCTGTCTAAGTCCTTTATAGCTGCTCTACTTCCTCAAAACTACCTGCCCATCCACCTACCTTCAGATCATCTGCAAACTCTGCAACAAAGCCATTAATTCCATCATCCAAATCATTGACATATAACATAAAAAGAATCGGTCACAACACAGACCCCTGTGGAACACCACTAGTCACCGGCAGCCAACCAGAAAAGGCTCCCTTTATTCCTACTCTTTGCCTCCCACCAATGAACCACTGCTTTATCCATGCTAGAATCTTTTTTGTAATACCATGGGCTCATAGCTTAAGCAGCCTCATGTGTGGCACCTTGTCAAAGACCTTCTGAAAATCCAAGTACACAACATCAACCAATTCTGCTTATTGTTTCTTTAAAGAATTCAAACAAATTTGTCAGGCAAGATTTTCTCTTAAGGAAACCATGCTGACTAAGGCCTATTTTATCAGGTGTCTCCAAGCACCCTAAGACCTCATCCTTAATAATCGACTACAACATATTCCCAGCCACTGAGGTCAAACTATCTGGCCTATAGTTTCCTTTCTTCTGTCTTTCCCTTTTTGAAAAGTGGACTGACATTTGCAATTTTCCAGTCTCTCAGTACCATTTCAGAATCTAGTGATTTTTGAAAGATCATTACTAATGCCTTCACAATCTCTTCATCCACCTCTTTCAGAACCCTAGAGTGTAGACCATTTGTCCCAGGTGACTGATACACGTTCACACCTTTCATTTTCCCAAGAACCTTCACTCTAATAATGGTAATTTCACACATTTCCTGTCCCCTTACACCTGGAACTTCCACCATACTGCTAGTGTCTTCCACAGCAAAGACCGATGCAAGATATTTATTCAGTTTGTCTGTCATTTCCTCGCCCCTCATAACTGCCTCTCCAGCAGTTTCCCAGCAGTTCGATATCCACTTGCTCCTCTATTTTTACACTTTCTGTATGTGAAGAAACCTTTGGTATCCTCTTTAATATTATTGGCTAGCTTACTTTCATATTCCATCTTTACCTCCCTAGTAACATTTTAGTTGCCTTCTGTTGTTTTTAAAAGTTCCCAATCCTCTAACTTCCCACTAATTTTTGGTCTATTATATGTCCTCTCTTTGGCTTTTATGCTGGCTTTGGCTTTTGTTATTAGTCACAGCTGTATCATCTTTCCTTCAGAATAATTCTTCCTCTTTGGGATGTAAGTATGTTGTGTCTTCCTGTTTCTGGAAATTCCAGCCATTGCTGCTCTGCCATTATCCCTGGCAGTGTTCTTTTCCAATCAATTCTGGTCACTTCCTCTTTCATGCCTCTGTGATTCCCTTTACTCCACTGTAATACTGGTACATTTGTCTTTAGCTTTTCCTTCTCAAATTTCAGGCTGAATTAGATCATATTATGATCACTTGCCCTGAAGGGTTCTTTTACCTTAATCTCTCTTAACAATTCTGGTTCAATGCACAGCACACAATCCAGAATAGCTGATACTTTATACTTTATAGATCCCCTAGTGGACTCAACCACGAACTGCTCTAAAAAAACATCTCATAGGCACTCTGGAAATTCCCCCTCCTGTATTACAGCGGCAACTAGATTTTCCCAATCTACTTGCATGTTGAAGTCCTCTCTGACTATTGTAACATTGCCTTTTGGCATGCATTTTCTATCTCCCACTGTCATTTGTAAGGCCACATCTTTACTACTGTTTGGGGGTTTGTATACATCTCCCATCAGGGTCTTTTTACCCTTGCAGTTCCTTCATTCTATCCACAAAGATTCAACACCTTCCGACCCTACGTCACCTCTTTCTAATTATTTGATTTCAATTTTGCCAACAGAGCAACCCCGCGCACCCCCCGCCCCCTTCTTGCCTGTCTTTTCAATACAATGTACATCCTTCGACATTAAGCTCCCAGTTATAATTTTCTTCCAGCTGTGAATCAGTGGTGTCTACAACAGGGGTCCCCAACCTTTTTCGCACTGCGGACCGGTTTCATATTGACAATATTCTTGCGGACCGGCCAGTGGTCTACAACATCATACCTACCAATCTACAACGGTGCTACTAGTTCATATACATTATTCCATACACTGCACACATTCAAATATAACATTTTCAGTCCCGTTTTCACCCTTTTTAAACTTTGTCCTCTTTTTACATTGCAACTCATCCTGTTGACTGCAATTTTATCCTATCAGCAGACTCCCTTCATTACACATCACCTCTGTTTGTAAACCAGCTACCTCCTCTTCAGCACTATCATCCACCTTTCCTACGATATTTCTGGCATTGAAATATATATAGCTCAGGACCCTAGCTGCACAATGCAAACCTTTCAATTCCTGACTTGTCTGAGGTCTTACCAATATCTACCTTTCAGCATCTCCACCATCTGTTCGAGCACTCTGGTTCCCTTCCCCTTGCAACTCTAGTTTAAACCCCACCATGCAGCATTAACAAACCTTCCCACTTGGATATTAGCCCTCTCCAGTTCAGGTGCAAGCTGTCCCTTCTGTACAGGTCTCATCTTCCCTGGAAGAGACCAGAATGATCCAAAAATCTTATGCCCTCCCTCCTGCACCAACTCCTTAGCCATGTGTTAAACTGTATAATCTTCCTAGTTCTGGCCTCATTAGCACATGGCACGGGTAGCAATCCTGAGATCACAACCCTGGTGGTCCAGCGTTTAACTTATCACCTTCCTCCCTGAACATCCTATGCAGAACCTTATCAGTCTTCCTACCCATGTCGTTGGTACATACATGGACCACGACTTCTGGCTGTTCGCCCAGAAGGCAACATACTGTGGTGGGATCCTGAATTACCCCTATGAACTGTTGTGTTGAAAAGAAAGAGAGAGAGAGTTATTTACACTGATTTGTTTGTAAAAGATTAAATCTAGTCTCACCAAAATGTCAGAATTTGACATTTTGAAATGGTGCACAGGTGTAGTGTATCACGTCATTATAAATTCAGCCCAGCCTATGAAATGGCATCTTCATAGAGAGAACTTTGAAAAAAATAAAAGGGTTGAAGAAGGAATTAGAAACAAGAAAGAACACGGAAAGAGAATGGATGACTGTATTGATAGAGTGGGGAAGGCTAAATACTTTATTAAGATTGAGTTGTTAAAAGGATACTGGGGTGTTCCTTTAACAGAGAGGGCTAAAGAGATATCAGTGTTTGTGACACTGTCTAGACTGTATGAGTACAATGTTTTACACTTTGGGATGAAGAATGCTCCAGAGACATTTCAAAGAATGGTCAATTCTGTGACTGGAGGGTTAGAAAGCACAGGGGTTTATATCAATGATTTAGTAGTCGGGAATGACACGTGGGAAGAGCAGATGGCAGCTGTAGAGAAACTGTTAGACAGACTTTCCAAGGCTAATCTTACTGTGAACCTCGCTAAAAGTGAGTTTGGCCATGCCACAGTAATATATCTGGGTTACGTAGTAGGCCAGGGCCACCTGGCTCCTGTACAGGCCAATGTTCAAGCTATTGCTGAAGTTCCTGTTCTGGCCAGCAAGAAAGCTTTGAGAAGGTTTTTGGGAATGGTTGGGTATTATCATAAGTGTTGTAAGAACTTTGCTGACATTGCTCTCCCCTGAACGAAACTCCTAGGGAAGAGTGAAAGATTTGTATGGAATGACCTTTGCCAGGAGGCATTTGAACGTCTGAAAACCATCCTGTGTTATCATCCTGTGCTCAAACCACCTGATTTTTCAAAGCCATTTTCTGTAGCAACAGATGCTAGCGACGAAGCTGCTGGGGCAGTACTGTTACAGGAAGGAGTGAATGACATTGAACATCCAGTAGCTTATTTCTCAAAGAACTTTAATGCACACCAGGAAAATTATTCAACCGTTGAAAAGGAATTATTAACACTTATTCTGATCTTACAACATTTTGAGGTCTATGTGCAGAGGCCTCAAAATCTGTCTGTTGCTCAGAGACCACTTGTGGTTTACATCGATTATAATCCGTTGGTGTTTTTTTAATTAAGGTGTAGGATAAGAATAGAAGGTTGTTAAATTGGAGTCTGATTTTGCAAGAATGTGACTTAAAAATCAAACATGTGAAAGGTACTGACAATATTATAGCTGATTAGTTATCCAGATATTAAGCTGGAAATTGTACACATTTTTGTTCTGTCATTTGATGATTTTACCTGTATTGTTTCAAACTCTGTAATGCACATTTAGACAAAAAAATCGTCTTCGTCATTTTTTTTCTCTGAGGAAGGGGAGTGTGATGGGATCTTGAATTACCCCTATGAACCATTGTTTTGAAAAGAGAGAGAGAGTTATTGTTTGTAAAAGAGAGAGAGAGACGAAGACTAACTGTGGGACTGTCACTTTAAGGAATGAGAAAGAACTGGTTAACTTTAGATTTCTACTGAGTTGGATTTGGAGACAGCACCGAGCAGCTCGCAAGTTGCTATGGTGACCGAGGGCATTATTAAATGGACAATTAACGTTATGATTTTCAGCAGGTTGTTGATACTTCTTCAAGGACTTTTGCCTGCTTGCATTTCTTCACAGAGAGAGGAAGGAGGAGTTATTTGAATGAGAGTTGATGCTCAGCACGGGAAGATAAAATAGGAGGTCAGGTGACAGACCTCAGACACATGTTCTGGACACTGGAAGAGCATTGTTGTGTCTGCAGGAAAAGTGGATTTTGGAGGATCGATCAGGCGGATTGATCTGTGGCTCTTGCAGTGGAAAGAGGAAAAGGGTTGACTGGTGGGGAGTTGTCCATGTGTCCACCCTCGCCTGGGGGATGGCTCCACCACAGAAAACCGGTCCCCTTTGCTAAAGTCACAGTTGGTGACTTTTAAAGGATTTTGAAGGACAACAAGAAGATCGATGGTGTCAGCTCACCTGAAGACTCAAATCTCTCTCTCTCTCTCTCCATCACTACTTAACTCAATACCATGAACTGAACTGAACTGAACTTTACTCATCATCGTAAGACTGTATCTTTTTACACCTAGACTTAAAGAGCTTGGTTTTTCATACATATATTTCCACACTTACTGATATACTTACATATATATAAATAATCATTGTTAACCTGTTTAATTTATCTACATTTATATTACTGTATTGTGTAGTTACTAATAAATATTATTAGTTAATAGCAATACTGGACTCCAAAGTGTTTTCCATCTCTGCTGGTTCTTTATTCCCGTCACGGGGTTCGTAACAAAATCATTCGGGAAACTCCCACAGAACGTCCTTTCCATTCTCCTAACTAATGAATCCCTTATCACCACAGCATACATCTTCTCTCCCTTTACCTTCTGCATCGTAGCAGCAGACTCAGTATCAGAGACCCAGCCACTGTGACTTTCTTCTATTAGGTCAACCTCCCCAATGGTATCCAAAATGATAAACCTCATGTTGAGGGGGATGGCCACAGGGGTACTCTGCACTGGCTCCTTCATCCCTTTCCCCTTCCTGACTGTCCCCAGTTTCCTGTGTCCTATACCTTGGGTATACTATCTCTCTGTATGTTCTATCCATCACCCCCTCAGCCTCCCGAATGATCTGCAGTTCATCCAGTTCCAGCTCCAACTCCTTAATATGTGGGATATAGGACTGAAGATGATATAACCAGATAACATATAACCAGTTAACAATTATAGCACGGAAACAGGCCATCTCGGCCCTTTTAGTCTGTGCTGAACTCTTACTCTCACCTAGTCCCACCGACCTGCACTCGGCCCATAACCCTCGATTCCTTTCCTGTCCATATATCTATCCAATTTAACTTTAAACGACAACATCAAACCTGCCTCAACCACTTCTGCTGGAAGCTCGTTCCACACAGCTACCACTCTCTGAGTAAAGAAGTTCCCCCTCATGTTACCTCTAAACTTTTGCCCTTTAACTCTCAACTCATGTCCTCTTGTTTGAATCTCCCCCAAACTCAATGGAAAAAGCCTATCCACGTCAACTCTATCAATCCCCCTGATAATTTTAAACACCTCTATCAAGTCCCCCCTCAACCTTCTGCACTCCAAAGAATAAAGACCTAACTTGTTCAGCCTTTCTCTGTAACTTAGGAGATGAAACCCAGGCAACATTTTAGTAAATCTCCTCTGTACTCTCTCAATTTTATTGACATCTTTCCCATAATTCGGTTACCAGAACTGTACACAATACTCCAAACTTGGCCTTACCAATGCCTTGTACAATTTCAACATTACATCCCAACTCCTATACTCAATGCTCTGATTGATAAAGGCCAGCATACCAAAAGCTTTCTTCACCACCCTATCCACATGAGATTCCACCTTCAGGGAACTATGCACCATTATTCCTAGATCCCTCTGTTCTACAGCATTCTTCAATGCCCTACCATTTACCATGTATGTCCTATTTTGATTAGTCCTACCAAAATGTAGCACCTCACATTTTTCAGCATTAAACTCCATCTGCCATCTTTCAGCCCACTCTTCTAACTGGCCTAAATCTCTCTGCAAGCTTTGAAAACCTACTTCATTAACCACAACTCCACCTATCTTAGTATCAGCTGCATACTTACTAATCCAATTTACCACCCCATCATCCAGATCATTAATATACATGACAAACAACATTGGACCCAGTACAGATCCCTGAGGCACATCACTAAACACCGTCCTCCAATCTGACACACAGTTATCCACCACTACTCTCTAGCGTCTCCCATCCAATTACTGCTGAATCCATTTTACTACTTCAATATTAATTGAACCTTCCAAACTAACCTTCTGTGTGGAACCTTGTCAAAGGCTTTACTGAAGTCCATATAGACAACATCCACCACTTACCCTTGTCAACTTTCCTAGTAACCTCATCAAAAAATTCAGTAAGGTTTGTCAAACATGACCTTCCACGCACAAATCCATGTTGACTGTTCCTAATCAGACCCTGCCTATCCAGATAATTATATATACCATCTCTAAGAACACTTTCCATCAATTTACCCACCACTGACGTCAAACTCACAGGCCGATAATTGATAGGTTTACTCTTAGAACCCTTTTTAAACAATGGAACAACATGAGCAATATGCCAATCCTCCAGCACCATCCCCGTTTCTAATGACATTTGAAATATTTCTGTCAGAGCCCCTGCTATTTCCACATTAACTTTCCTCAAGGTCCTAGGGAATATCTTGTCCAGACCCGGAGACTTATCCACTTTTATATTCCTTAAAAGCGCCAGTACTTCCTTTTTTTGAAATCGTCATACTTTCCATAAATACCCTTCTTGTTTCCTTTACCTTACACAATTCAATATCCTTCTCCTTGGTGAATACCGAAGAAAAGAAATTGTTCAAAATCTCCCCCATCTCTTTTGGCTCCGCACATAGCCATCCACTCTGATTCTCTAAGGGACCAATTTTATCCCTCACTATCCTTTTGCTATTAATATAACTGTAGAAACCCTTTGGATTTATTTTCACCTTACTTGCTAAAGCAGCCTCGTATCTTCTTTTAGCTTTTCTAATTTCTTCCTTAAGATTCTTTTTACATTCTTCATATTCCTCAAGCACCTAATTTACTTCAAGCTGCCTATATTTATTGTAGATCCCTCTCTTTTTCCGAACCAAGTTTCCTATACCCCTTGAAAACCATGGCTCTCTCAAACTTTTAACCTTTCCTTTCAACCTAACAGGAACATAAAGATTCTGTACCCTCAAAATTTCACCTTTAAATGACCTCCATTTCTCTATTACATCCTTCCCATAAAACAAATTGTCCCAATCCACTCCTTCTAAATCCTTCCGCATCTCCTCAAAGTTAACCTTTCTCCAATCAAAAATTTCAACCCTGGGTCCAGTCCTATCCTTCTCCATAATTATATTGAAATTAATGGTATTGTGATCACTGGACCCGAAGTGCTCCCCAACACATACCTCCGTCACCTGTCCTACCTCATTCCCTAAAAGGAGATCCAACACTGCCCCTTCTCTAGTTGGTACCTCTATGTATTGCTGCAAAAAACTATCTTGCACACATTGACGAACTCCAAATCATCCAGCCCTTTTACAGAATGGGCTTCCCAGTCTATGGGTGGAAGATTAAAATCTCAAATATGTTATATTCGAATGCATGCATTATACAGAATAAGGTAGATGATCTGGTTGCGCAGTTAGAGAATGGCAGCCATGACATTGTGGGCATCACTGAGTCATGGCTAAAGAAAGATCATAATTGGGAGCTCAACATCCAAGGATAGCTCTTTGTATCGAAAAGACGGCAGGTAGGTAGATAGGGTGTGTTGGCTGTGTTGGTAAATAATGCAATCAAATCCTTAGAAAGAGGTGACATAGGATTGGAAGATATGGAATCCTTGTGGGCAGAATTAAGAAAACTGCATGAGCTTCTTAGCTCTATTCTGATGGGAGTTATATACAGACAACCAAACAGCTGCCAGGATGTGGGATAAAAATTTCAACAGGAAATAGAAAAACATGTAATGATGGCAATGCTATGATAGTCATGGCGAGCGTAAGTATGCAGGTAGATTGGGAAAATCAGGTTGGTGATGTGTCCCAAGAGAGAGAATTTGCTGTATGCCTACAAATAGCTTTTTAGAGCAGCTTGTGGTTAATCCCATTAGGGGAAAGGCAATTCTGGATTGCATGCTGTGTCATGAGCCAGACTTGATTAGGGAGCTTAAGGTAAAGGAACTGTTAGGAAACAGTGATCATAACATGATAGAATTCACCCTGCAGTTTGAGAGGAAGAAGGTGAAGTCAGATATATCAATATTACAGTGAAGAAAAGGGATTTACAGAGGCATGAAAGAGGAGCTGATTGAAAGGGGGCACCAGCAGGGAGTTCAGCAGAGTAGCAATGGCTGGAGTTTCTGGAGGCAATTCAGAAGGTGCAGGATAGATACATTCCAAAGATGAAGAAGTATTCTAAAGGGAGGATCAGACAACTGTGGCTGACAAAGAAAGCATAAAAGGAAAAGAGAGGGCATATAATATAGCAAAAATTAGTGGAAAAGTAGAAGATTGGGAAGTTCTTAAACCAAGAGAAGGCAACTAAAAATAAAACATCAGAGAAAAGACGAAATATAATGGTAAGCTTGTGGCAGATGGAATATAGTGTAAGGAAATGTATGATCATGCACTTTGATAAAAGGAATAAATGTGTTGACTATTTCCTAAATGGGGAGAAAATTCAAAAAGCACCGGTGCAAAGGGTCTTGGAAGCCCATAGTACAGGACTCCCTAAAGGTTAATTTGCAGGTTGAGTTGGTGGTAAGGAAGGCAAATGCAATGTTTGAGGGAAATGGAATATAAAACCAAGGATATGATGCTGAGAATTTATAAGGCCTTGGCCAGACCACGCTAGAAGTATTGTGGGCAATTTGGGGCCCCTTACCTAAGAAAAGATGTGTTGTCATTGGAGAGGGTCCAGCGGAGGTTCACAAGAATGTTTCCGGGAATGAAAGGGTTATTGTGCATATGAGGAGCATTTGATGGCTCTGGACCTGTACTCACTGGAGTTTAGAAGAATGAGGGGGATCTCATTGAAACTTATTGAATATTGAAAGTTCTAAAGAGAGTGGATAGGGAGAGGATGTTTCCTAAAGTGGTAGTCTAGGGCCAGAGGTTACATTCAGCATTGAGGAGCTCCCATTTAGAACAGAGATAAGAAGGAGTTTCTTTAGCCAGAGGGTGGTGAATCCATGGAATTCATTGCTACTGACAGCATTGAAGGCCAAGACATTAAATATATTTAAAATATAGGTTGATAGGTTGTTGGTTAGCCAGGGCATCAAAGATTATAGGGAGAAGGAAAGAGAATTGGGTGGAGAGGGAAAATAAATCTCCCCATGATGGAATGGCAGACCAGACACAATGGGCCAAGTAGTCTAATTCTGCTATGTCTTATGGTCTTACAGTCTTGTAATTTTTTTTCAAAAATATACTTCATTCAGAAATATTACAAAATAAAGTTATTTACAAAAAAAATCATTGACTCTGAGTCCTTATTCAATAAATAAAGTTATTTACAATAAATCATGCATTGAGTCCTTATTCAAAATAATATAGCAAGTAATTGTCCATTTAGGTAAGGTGCCATATAAAGGGCTTATTAACAAAGTTGAAGCATATAAGGCCATTGATGTCATAGGCACACTGTTGGCTTAGTAACAGACAACAGAACTTTATGGTGACTTGTTTTTTTCAACTGGAGAAGGACAAATAGTGGTGTTACTCAAGGATTAGTGTTAGGGATATTGCTTATGTCTATATTATTGACTTGGTCTTGTATGTTTGCAGATAATGCTAATCTTGTGAATGGCAATGAGAATAATGATAAATTACAGCAAGCTATGAAGAGGCTGGTGAAAGGACAGACACATGTGGATAAAATTTAATGTGGAGAGTTCTCAGATGGTGTTTTCTGCAGGAAATCTAATAAGAGAAAATATTGATATTGGGTCAATAATGTGCAAACAATTCAAATCCTTATTAATAGAGGCATGAATTAAATGAGTAGGAAAGTGTTACTGAACTTGTATAAATATTACAGAATTATGTTCAGTTCTGATTGTCATATTCTAGGAAAGATGTGAAGGCATTAGAGAAAAGAGTTATAAGGATGTTTTCAGGGATGAATAACTACAGTTGTAAGGCTGAATTGATAATTCAGCAACTCCTTTCTTTGAAGAAATTAATGCTGATGAGAGATTTGACAAAGATATACACAGCCTTTTTTCAGATATAGGTAGGTTTAGCTCCTGTCAACCTAAAAGTTTAATACCGGTGATAAAGCCACTTGCCGAACTGTAGCTTTAGCAGTGTTATGTCATGATACGTGGACACCCTGCAATTGTAACTTACTTCTTCTGCAGGTATCCTACACATAAAATTTCCTCCCTTTCTGTCCTAAGAGGAACAATACTTCCTGGGACATAGTTGCATGAATAGCCTCAGCTCTTCAGTATACTATCCAATTCCCACAGTCTGGGAAACTATTCCTGAGCAGCAGACATCACAGGAAATGCTCACTTTATTCCAAATCCATACATGCACTTTATTATGGATTCATCTGAAATGGAAATCATGAAGAACATTTCTCACCATCTGTCAGCAGTGCAGAAGCAAACCCTTCTTGTTCCTATTATATTTTAATAGTTTTATTGAGAAACACCACAGAATAGGCCCTTCTGGCCTTTTGAGTTGCGCCGCCCAGCAAGTCCCCGAATTATGAATCCTTAGAGTCAAAAAAAAAATTCTAGGAACCAAGATGATAACTTCTAATAATACCCCAGCAATGTTTTAGCTACTAAATCATAAGAACCTGTTTTAAAACGAACTGTAGAGAGAAGGATCAGAGTGTGATGTAGAGAACTAACTTACATGCTTCAGTGGTGGGGTGGCAATATGTCTGTGTTGAAGGAGATTTAAGGGGCTCCGTCCCTCCGCTGGCCTGCAGATCACCATTGGGCAAGGTATAGCACCTGCCTAGGCCCCTCCAATCATTGTCACATTGAAGGAGATGTAATGTGCTCAGTCCCTCCGCTGGCCTGCAGATCACCATTGGGCAAGGTATAGCACCTGCCTAGGCCCCTCCAATCATTGTCACCTGAAGCCACAGGAGCAGGTGGTGGATGGTTGTATGAGCAGTTGGTGCTCATCACAAGTCCTGGTTATTCAACCACTGACGCCAGGCAGACAATCTCTGAAGGGAATTGATACTGGTTGGGATCACCCATCTTGTAAAGACACTGCCCAGAAGGAGGCAATGGCTAACCATTACTGAAGAAGAATAGTCATGGTCATGGGAAGACCATGATCACCCACATCATATGATACAGCACAAAATGAAGGGATGAATTTACATAAAAGCAGACCTCATGTTACACAAGGGGCCCATCCTGAGAACAGTCTAAGCTGTTTTCCCCCCAATTTTCCACAATAACCCAAATCACATCACACTTGATTACACTTGCTTTAATTCTTTCATTTCACTGAATAAACACCCTAACACTACCCACAGTTAAAGAACTAGAAAAGGGAAACACTTTCAATAGAAATCCTTATATCATTGGGGCTTTTTTCCACATTAAGGTAGAATAACAAAATCAGGTTAACCTTACTATCATATTGATGAGCAACCTCCACATTCATAGGATTAATGCAGTGCTGATGTAAATGAGTGCTTGATGGTCAGCATGAGTCCGACGGACCAAAGGGCCTCTTTCTGTGCTGCATGGCTCTTCATTTAATTTCTCGGAAGACATTCTCAGAGGAAATTTAGACTCATTCTTCTGCAGATTACTTAATTGAATATTTGTCGATTGATCCCCTGTTATTTAGAACAATGTCTGAATTTTCCCATTCACAGAAAGCATGGGAAATTAATATGTCAACTCACATCGACTTTTTCGGCTTCTTGTATATCAGAATGAAGCTGAGAGTCACCTATAAAATGCGGACATCAAATGCTAGAGAATATATGCTGTAAAATAATTTACTATGTCCCAACAACAAAGCTGGTGCCTATACAATCTTAAGGAGTTTACTAATACAATTGTTACAGTGACCTCTCCGAATGTCACAGACCGACAGAGTTGAAGGAAACTGGGGCATTAGTATGAGGAGATATCGTTTTTGCAAACCTGAGATAGGATAGAAAGCAAGTAAAGGATATAAAGTCTTCCCAAACTAAAGGAGCCAAAGAGTTGTCAGCTGTGCTTTAAAAAAGTGAACACGGCACTTTAACTTGAGGTAGTACTGAAGGTGTCCACTTAATCTCAAGATTAAACACAAAATACGATAAGAATCGTGCCCAAACAAATTTCAAGTATAAAGTTGTGTTTTTAACCAACGAATTATTTAACTGTGGAAAAAAATCAGGTCATTCGCCAAACTAATATTTCACTATGTATATATAAGAAAGTTTTATCTAGGTGGACGGAACAATTTCCCGCATTAAATTCCGGACTCACTTTGCCTTTGCAGACAGTCGCGAGGAAGACAGACTCGAAGGTCTGATTCTGATAGTCGTTGCGATCATCAATTTCTCTCCTCATTTTTGTATCTGGATTACCTTTCTAAATTCAGATAACAACAAAAATCACTTCCTTTTAAAATATTACATCAGCTGGGGGTGGAGGGGAAAGTTTCCTTTGCGGCGTCCTCGTTCGCGGCTGGGCTGAGTATTGGTGGTGAGCGGAGATACAGGGTGTGTAGACTCTCGGGCTACCTTTGTTATCACTGGGGTGGGTGCTCACAAGGTCGCTCAGCACCCTGACACATTGCCCCTCCCGCCTGGACGACGCCGCGCTCCACCTCAGCCTCCCAGCCTCAGCACGGAGAACGGATCAGGTGTTACCTCCTTCGAACTGTGCCCTGTGGCGGTGCTGAAGAAGACGCCACGGACGTCCAGGGCGGGCCACCACCTGCTCTTTAGATCCATTTTTACTGGGAGCGGTCCCGTGCTTGAACAAATGCCGTGTTTCCCCAGATCAGCCACAAAACGTCTGTGCTTTCCCCTGTGGCTTTGAACTAGGTTAGACTTACGGGTCTGTTGCGTGGCTTGGTCGTTTCTGTTCCTTCGCGGCACGTTAGGACGCTGGGGTTCAACTCCAATTAGAGTACAGGAGTGCTGTACGGTGCCCTGCAATATATGATAGGGCTTGACCTAAAAAAAATTTCCTCTCTGCCCGGCAGGAGTTCTAAACTCTCGAATCTCAACGAATGAGCTGCAAAATGTATCAGGAGCAAGAGGATAGCCCAAGAATAAAGGCGGGGGGGGGGGAGAGGGGGAGGGGAGGATATTTGCTTGGATGCTAAGGATGTGATCCTTAGTGAGTACTTCACATTTACAAATGTAAATGAAGGATGTGGAGGATAGGGAGATCAGTACTGAGAGTATAAAAATGCTGAGGTGACTGGAAGTAAAGGAGGAGGTGATGTCGGATTTCTTAAAGAGCATTGAGGTGGATAAGTGCCCTGGGCCTGATGGGATATGCCTCAGGTTATTGAAAGAAGCAAGTGAAGAGATTGCTGGGACTTTGTTTCCTATCTAGGCACAGGCGAGGTTCCGAAGGACTGGCGAGTAGCTAATGTTATTTTGTTGTTGAAGAAGGGAATCAGAGATCATCCTGGAAATGATAGACCGGTGAGTTTCACAACAGTGGTAAGGGAGTAACACAGGGATAGGATTTATGAGCATTTGGAAAACCATGGCCTGATTAGGGAGAGTCAGCGTAGCTTTGTAAGGGGTAATCATGTCTTACTAACTTGATTGAGCTTTTTGATGAGGGTGATTGATGAAGGTAGAGCTGTGGATGTTATCCTAATGAATTTTAGTAAGGTGCTTGATAAGGTCCCTCATGGGAGGCTCATCCAGAAGATTAAGATCATGGGATCAATGGTGAATTGGCTGTTCGGATTCAGAACTGGCGTCTCCAAAGAAGGCAGAGGGTAGTGGTTAAGGGACTCATTTGAGCTGGAGGTGGTGGTCTGCAGAAATCTGCAATGCTGTTGGTAATGTATATAAATGACCTGGATGAAAATGTAGATGAGTGGATTGGTAAATTTGCAAATGATTTGAAGATTAGCGATGTTGTGGATTGCATCAATGACTGGAAAAGAATAGAGTGGGATACAGATCCATTGCAGATATGGGTGGAGATGTAGCAGATGGAGTTTACTTGTGCAAATGTGAAGTGTTGCATCTTGGTAGGTCAAATGAAAAGAGACAGCGTGGATGAGCAGAGGGATCCTAGGGTACAAGTTCATAGCTCCCTGAAAGGTTGACAGCATAGGAAAGAAGGCATTTGGCATGTTGGCCTTTACTAGTTGAGATGTTGAATTCAAAGGTCAGGAAGTTATGTTGCAGCTTTATAAAACTCTAGTCAGGCTGTACCTGGAGTATTGCATACAGTTCTGTTTGCCCCATTATAGGAAGGATATTAAGGACTTGGACTGGATGAATAAGAGGTTTAACATGTCAGTGCCTGGATTAGAGGTCATGTGCTATAACGAGAGGTCAGAAAAACTTGGGTTGTTTTCTCTGGAGAGGTAGAGGCAGAGGGGAGATCTGATAGAGGTTTATAAGATTACAGGAGACATAGATAGAGAACAGCGTTGAAATGTCTAATAGCAGAGGGTGTGCATTTAAGGTGAGAGGATGTAATTTTAAAGGAGATGTGAGAGGCAATTCTCTTTTTGGTATAAACACAGAGAGTGGTGGATGCCTGAAATGTGCTGCCTGGGGTGGTGATAGAGGCAGATACATTCGGGAATTTTAAGGTACATTTAGATAGGCCCATGAATGTGGTGAAAATGGAGGAATATAGACAATGTGTAGGGATAAGGGATTAATTTAGTTGGCCGTTTGATTACTAATTTATCTGTGAGCTGAAGAGCCTGTTCCTTTGCTGTACTGTTCTAAGTTTTATGTTTTAAAAGGAGTTTATCTATTCTAAATCAAGCTCCAAAACTACTGCAGTTATTTGTTAAGTTTGAAGGTTTGCCTTTCCAGCAAAGATGGTATTCCTTCACTTTTACAAGTGAAACATGCTCCAGAAAATAAATATTTCGAACTGTCAACCTCCTAAATTCAAGATCATCATTTTCCAAACAGGTTGCATTCAGTTAGAGGGCTGTGAAATTCTTTGCTGCAGAGGACTGTGGAAGCCAAATTATTATTTGAGGCAATGATTGATAGATTCTTGATTGATAAAGAAATTAAGGGTTATGGGGAGAAGTCTAGAGAAAGGGGTTGAAGAAATAATCTGCCATGATTGAATGGAGGCATAGACTCAAAGGGCCGAATGGCCTAACTCTGATCCTATATCTTTTAGTCTTATAGTGGCCGTTGATCATTTTTCTGCCGACCTTCACAAATGTTGTCCTATCTCTTTGTAATGTAGGACACCAACAAAGCAAAGAAGAAATGTAACTTCATTTGTAAGACCCTGTGATCTAGGCAAAATTATCTATAATAGTAACAGGATATGAAATATATTCTCATGACATGATAGACATGACTTGTTTGTTTTTAAATCAGAGGACAGAAATCAGCTTGGTGAAAGTTTACTAACATTTTAACTGCCTACACTTAAGTTTGTCTGTCAGATGAAAAAAAACAGATTATACTTGATGATCACTTTCACGCCTCTCTGAGTTTTTGAGTTCTAAAGACTCTCAGTGTTCTGAGAATAGAAATTCCTTCCCATGTCAGTAATGTCTTAAAAGGAATCTTTTTATCTTGAGATTTTCACCTTTTGCATTCTCCTCAAGGAGAATAATTTTTGTAGCATCAACTGTACATGATCAAATCTTCTTAGTTACACAGGTTTCATTCTTCGAATCTCCAGTGCCAATCTACACAATATTTCCTTATCAGTAGTTCCTTTCTCCCTGGAATTAATCCCATGAATCTTCTTTGATTATCCCCAAAGTATGTATTTAATAAGTAAGGCCACCAAAATGAAATTATTCCTCCAAGTGTAGTCGCACAGAGTCTTGTAACGTTGTTACAAGCCCTTAATAATGTTATACTATTTTGCACTTGCAATAAATGGTAACTTTTCATTTGCCTCCCTCATGACTTGTTATACGTGCATACCATCTTTCTGTGCTGCCCATTGGAGGACAGCCTATTTTTTGAGAACACCAGCATTCATTAGTTTCACAACGTCTAAACAATATTCTGTTCTTTCTATCAAAATGTTTAATTTCATATTTATTCTGATTATACTTGATCTAGCATATCATGAATTTGTTTTCATAAAGCATTTACTGAACCTTGAAAACTGCTTGGGAATTAAGAAAGCTGCAAAGAAAGGGCACCTAGAATTTACATAGGGATATATAAATAGGCTCCCTTTGCCACAGTATAACACCGAACAGAAATTTGTCGAAGTACTGAAGTTAATTAATTACACTAGCATACAATAAAGCATGTAAAATGAAGTTACTGTTGTATTAATGCTTTGTGCAATTTAAAATGAACAAGAAATCTGAATAAAGGTTCTGAAAATATTTGTAACCTTTATGCAAAGATTTGGCATGAAATTATTTATAAATTATGAATGACATACCTGGTCAGAATTAAACATAAATTTCAAACTTTTTTTTCAAAACAGTAATTACTAATTCAAAGTAAAACCATTCTCATAATTCTAATTATTACACAGTAAAGTACTGCTGAGTTAACAGTGCTAGTGTCTTCCCTTAAACAAATTATATATGAAACCCCCTAAAATAATTAATTTGAAAATCTTGATAAAACTTGTACAGATATTGCACTGTAACAAAACATTTTAATTTGCCAAAAACAAAGATACTATTCCTATGACTATAGTATGCCAGTTATAGCATAACTCAATCCATTAATGAAAATTTCAGAGTAGGAAACATCCATAAACTACAAGCCATTGTTCTATGTATTTTTTTCCTACCAAGGTTTTTGATTGTTCTGACAATGCCCATTACTGGCTGTTGAACCTTCAAAGCATTAGCTTATTGAGTCAATGAGCATGCTTCAAGCTCGTCTGGGACTCACAAGTGGGAAAATGCTGCATTATTACAAAACAAGATGAATAACTTCATTGAATAAATTTCAATCAAGTTTCAATTGATTTGTTGCTTGATCCAGTCAGAAAACCTAGAAACACGAGTATAAACTCCGGGACGATTACGTCGAGCACATCCTTCTCCCCAGCTAACTATCCCTGCTAAAAACCATTTTCTTCTCTTGCCCAGACACACCAATGGACCTCCAGAGTCACCCTGGAAAAAAAGTTAAACAAAGGTTGTTTACAGATCAAAATGATACCTGATGATACATGGATTTACTATACAAGAAGGTAACAGATTTTGAGTAATTGTAATTTTGAAAGAAAAGCAGTAGATGTAATAGGTCATAAGAAATGGGGGATACCCTGCTAAAGTCAAATTTACACAGAATGAAATATAAGGGTTTTGTAAGAGCTTTAAATGTGAACTTTATTTACAGATGAACTAAGATGGGACAAAGTCAACTTTCATCGTGGAAATGAACATGTCTTGCCATTGAGCTAGGTATGTGGTGGAAACTCATCTTAGGATCAATCATAACATATACACTGGTGCTAGAAAATTTGTGAACCCCACAGAAGTTTCTCTATTTCTGCATAGATATGACCTAAAATGTGATCAGATCTTCACGCAAGTCCAAAACTAGATAAAGAGAACCCAATTAAATAAATAACACAAAAACATGGTTCATTTATTTATTGAGAAAAATGATCCAATATTACAGGTACTTGTTGGAAAAAGTATGTGAACCTTTGTTTTCAGTGACTGGTGTGATCCACTTGTACAGCAATAACTTCAACCAAACATTTCTGGTAACTGTTGATCAGTCCTACACATGGGTTTGGAGGAATTTTAGGCCATTCCTCCTTACAAAACTGTTTCAGCTCTGGGATGGTGGTGGGATTCTTTGCATGAACTGCTTCAGATCATTCCACAGTATTTCTATAGGATTAGGATCAGGACTTTGACTTGGCCATTCCAAAACACAAATTTTCTTCTTTTTAACCCATTCTCGTTGATTTACTCTCGTCTTTTGGATCATTGTCTTGTATTATCCAACTTCTATTAAGCTTCAGGTGACAGACTGCTTCTCTGACGTTCTCCTGTAAAATATCTTGATTCAATTTTGAATTCATTGTTCCCTCAACAATTGCAAGCTGTCCAGGTCATGAGGCAACAAAGCAGCCCCAAACCATGATGCTACTTCCACCTTGCTTCACAGTTGGGAAGAGGTTTTGGCATTGGTGTGCAGTTCCCTTTTTCCTCCAAACATAGCAATGCGCATTTCTGCCAAAATGTTCAACTTAGAAACATAGAAAATAGGTGCAGGAGTAGGCCATTCGGCCCCTCGAGCCTGCACCGCCATTTATTATGATCATGGCTGATCATCCAACTCAGAACCCCGCCCCAGCCTTCCCTCCATACCCCCTGACCCCCATAACCACAAGGGCCATATCTAACTCCCTCTTAAATATAGCCAATGAACTGGCCTCAACTGTTTCCTGTGGCAGAGAATACCACAGATTCACCACTCTGTGTGAAGAAGTTTTTCCTAATCTCAGTCCTAAAAGGCTTCCCCCTTATCCTCAAACTGTGACCCCTTGTTCTGGACTTCCCCAACATCGGGAACAATCTTCCTGCATCTAGCCTGTCCAATCCCTTTAGGATTTTATACGTTTCAATCAGATCCCCCCTCAATCTTCTAAATTCCAATGAGTACAAGCCCAGTTCATCCAGTCTTTCTTCATATGAAAGTCCTGCCCTCCCAGGAATCAATCTGGTGAACCTTCTTTGTACTCCCTCTATGGCATGGATGTCTTTCCTCAGATTAGGGGACCAAAACTGCACACAATACACCAGGTGTGGTCTCACCAAGGCCCTGTACAACTGCAGTAGTACCTCCCTGCTCCTGTACTCGAATCCTCTCGCTATAAATGCTAGCATACCATTCGCCTTTTTCACCGCCTGCTGTACCCACATGCCCACTTTCAATGACTGGTGTATAATGACACCCAGGTCTCGTTGCACCTCCCCTTTTCCTAATCGGCCACCATTCAGATAATAATCTGTTTTCCTATTTTTGCCACCAAAGTGGATAACTTCACATTTATCCACATTAAATTGCATCTGCCATGAATTTGCCCACTCACCCAACCTATCCAAGTCACCCTGCATCCTCTTAGCATCCTCCTCACTGCTAACACTGCCACCCAGCTTCGTGTCATCCGCAAACTTGGAGATGCTGCATTTAATTCCCTCATCCAAGTCATTAATATATATTGTAAACAACTGGGGTCCCAGCACTGAGCCTTGCGGTACCCCACTAGTTACCACCTGCCATTCTGAAAAGGTCCCGTTTATTCCCACTCTTTGCTTCCTGTCTGCTAACCAATTCTCCACCCACACCAATACCTTACCGCCAATACCGTGTGCTTTAAGTTTGCACACTACTCTCCTGTGTGGGACCTTGTCAAAAGCCTTTTGAAAATCCAAATATACCACATCCACTGGTTCTCCCCTATCCACTCTACTAGTTACATCCTCAAAAAATTCTATGAGATTCGTCAGACATGATTTTCCTTTCACAAATCCATGCTGACTTTGTCCGATGATTTCACCGCTTTCCAAATGTGCTGTTATCACATCCTTGATAACTGACTCCAGCAGTTTCCCCACCGCCGACGTTAGGCTAACCGGTCTATAATTCCCCGGTTTCTCTCTCCCTCCTTTTTTAAAAAGTGGAGTTACATTAGCCACCCTCCAATCCTCAGGAACTAGTCCAGAATCTAACGAGTTTTGAAAAATTATCACTAATGCATCCACTATTTCTTGGGCTACTTCCTTAAGCACTCTAGGATGCAGACCATCTGGCCCTGGGGATTTATCTGCCTTCAATCCCTTCAATTTACCTAACACCACTTCCCTACTAACATGTATTTCGCTCAGTTCCTCCATCTCACTGGACCCTCTGTCCCCTACTATTTCTGGAAGATTATTTATGTCCTCCTTAGTGAAGACAGAACCAAAGTAATTATTCAATTGGTCTGCCACGTCCTTGCTCCCCATAATCAATTCACCTGTTTCTGTCTGCAGGGGACCTACATTTGTCTTTACCAGTCTTTTCCTTTTTACATATCTATAAAAGCTTTTACAGTCTGTTTTTATGTTCCCTGCCAGTTTTCTCTCATAATCTTTTTTCCCCTTCCTAATTAAGCCCTTTGTCCTCCTCTGCTGAACTCTGAATTTCTCCCAGTCCTCAGGTGAGCCACTTTCTCTGGCTAATTTGTATGCTTCTTCTTTGGAATTGATACTATCCCTAACTTCTCTTGTCAGCCACGGGTGCACTACCTTCCTTGATTTATTCTTTTGCCAAACTGGGATGAACAATTGTTGTAGTTCATCCATGCAACCTTTAAATGCTTGCCATTGCATATCCACCGTCAATCCTTTAAGTGTCATTTGCCAGTCTATCTTAGTTGATTCATGTCTCATACCTTCAAAGTTGAATTCCACCATATTATGGTCACTCTTACCCAAGGGGCCTCTCACGACAAGATTGCTAATTAACCCTTCCTCATTGCTCAAAACCCAGTCCAGAATAGCCTGCTCTCTAGTTGGTTCCTCGACATGTTGGTTCAAAAAACCATCCCGCATACATTCCAAGAAATCCTCTTCCTCAGCACCTTTACCAATTTGGTTCACCCAATCTACATGTAGATTGAAGTCACCCATTATAACTGCTGTTCCTTTATTGCACACATTTCTAATTTCCTGTTTAATACCATCTCCGACCTCACTACTACTGTTAGGTGGCCTGTACACAACTCCCACCAGCGTCTTCTCTGTCCACAGAACATTGTCCCAGAAGCATTGTAGAACATCCAGGTGTTCTTTGCAAACTTGAGACTTACAGCAATCTTTCTTTTTTGGAGAGCAATGGTCAGGGGCGTATATGCGGAATATAGCACCTATGGCAAGCACTGAAATTGAGCCCCTGTCCAAACATCTGACACCCATCTTTTAGATAACTTTACCATAATATCAGCTCAAAAATACAAGTCAAGCTCATTAATCTTTTAATTAACAAATTATGGCACTACATGAAAATTATAATTGCACCTTCCTTGCTTTCACTGATGCAAATTGGTCTATGATGTGATCAAAGTCAGTTTTTTCAGTTTCTTCTCTTTCTACACTCAGCAGAGCAAGATCACAGAGTCTGCCTTGACCCATGGAGGCTCTCAAATACGAAAGTATTAGTTTTAACTTGCTGAGTGATCTCACACAGCTGGCGATGGAAACTGTGATGGAAGTGGCGCCCAGGGCACGTGCCATACCTGCCATACCTTAGGTACACTACTGGCAGTGGTTTCCACGGTGGCATCTTTTCATGAATACCATTCTTGTTGAGTGTTTTTCTTATAGTGGACATAGGAACAGAGACTTTAGCAAATTCTAGAGATTTCTGCAGGTCTTTTGCTGTTACCCTTGGGTAATTTTTCACCTCCTTCAGCATTGCACATTGTGCTCTTGGTGTGGTCTTTGAAAGATGCCCACTCCCAGGGAGAGTAGCAACAGTACTGAGTTTCCTCCATTTGTAGACACTTTCTCTTACTGATGAACACTCGGAACTTTAGAAATGCTTCTGTAGCTTTTTCCAGCCTCATGAATCTCTGCAATTCTTCTCAGGTCCTCTGAAAGTTGTTTTGATCAAGGCATGGTGCACATAAAGAGATCTTTCTTGAGCAGAGCAGGTTCTGTCAATAAGCTGACTTTGTGTGACTTTTTTATAGGGCAGAGCTCCTCTACAACCCACACCTCCAATCTCATCTCGATTGATTGGAACACCTGACTCCAAATAGCTTTTGTAGAAGGCATAATCCCAGAGGTTCACATACTTTTCCCAACAAATACATGTAATATTGATAATTTTTGTCAATAAATAAATGAACAAGTATCATGTTTTTAGTGTTATTTATTTAATTGGGTTCTCTTTATTTAGTTTTAAGACTTGCGTGAAGATCTGAACACATTTTAGGTCATATTTATGCAGAAATAGTGAAAACTCTGCTGGGTTCACAAACTTTCTAGCACCAGGGTAGAATATAGACAGTCTTCATCAGCTTCAAGGCTAATACAGGAAGATTTAAGTATGAACTCACCAGTTGAGCAATGGAGTGGATGGTAGAAATAAAGAATCCAATTCAAGCTCCCCTTAACAACACCATTGCCCTAGTACTAATCTTACATCTTTTTCTAGCTTCTGTTCTGCATCTCAATTTCAATGTCATCTATTGTGTCCTGATATGTTGAAAATGGCTGTATTCATATTCATAACGCAAACAGTATGTAAACTTATCCAACAGTAGTTATACTGGCTAACAAGGGAACGGAAAAGCAAAAGTTGTTTATGGTGAGAGTAGCTAGGAGTGCTTGCCACATTTGTGAAAGAAACATGACATCTACATCCAAAGCACTAAATGCTTAGACTTCCAGTAGTTGAAAATACTTCCCACTTGAGCTTGTAAGTAGCCAGTATTAGTGATCTATATTCTATTCCATGAAGTCCATCTTGTTAATCATCTTTTCACACTATTTTTTTATTGTAACTTATAGTAATCTTTATCTCTTCCTCTGTACTTATTTATTGTAACTTATAGTGGTCTTTATCTCTTCCCCTATACTGCCACCACAGAACAGCAAATTTCACCACATATGTCAGTCATAATAAACCTGATTCAGATTCTAGAAATTGGTTAATAGTTTGAAAAGAGAGGAGAAAGGTTTTTCTTAAAGAAAACTTAAGAAGGTTTCCAACTCTGTTCTATGTCAAAAGTATAATGTTTAATTAACATGAAAATTGAAATGACTGACCATGCAGAAAAAATTACTTATTTTAAATATACAGGTCTTGTACATACAAAGCCTTACACTATTTTATTTTATAGCAATAATTTTGTCAAATGCCTGATTGAAAGTATAGGTGACTAATTGCATTTATTATGAAGAATATAGAAAGCATTCGTAAAAATATCAATGATTTGGCAGTGAATGCAAAATAAAGTTCCTCTTTTAAGGCATGATCTGACTTAATATCTGTCTTTTATTTAGAAAATATCAAGTAAAACCTAAAATCAGAATAGGTAATTCCATATTGTATAAGTACTGTATTGAAAGTTAATTATCTATACTAAAATCCATGGCCTCTTACCTGACATGCATCAATTCCACCATGAAGATAGCCTGCACAAAGCATTCTGGAAGTCACAGAGTTCTCATACAGTTTGTTACAAATACCAGGGGGAATAATTTTTACACTAGCCTCCTGAAGAACCGTTGCTAGTTCACCTAACAAACAAAAAGGGTTTTATTTACTAAATATTTTTGATAGAATCAATTGAGCGACTTGAAAAGTTATTTTCGTACATTCTGCAGTTCATACAGAAACTCTCAATTAGTCTCCCCATTTTCATTCATTGGTAACATTCATACTTAACAAATATACAGCATATCTATAATGAGCGATATTTGTTCAGGGCTTGAAGGGATATGGGAAAAAGACAGGAGACTGGGGCTGAAAGGAAAATTGGATCAGCCATGATGAAATGACGGAATAGAATCAATGGGCCAAATGGCCCAATTCTGCCCAGTTCTTATGGTCTTATAGATATTTCATATAGGTTTACATTATTTAAGTCCCTGATAAGGTGTGTTTCAAGTAAAATAGCTTTGCAGCAATGAAAGACTTCAAAAACATGCCCCTGTAAGAAAACAACTGTGCATCCCTTCCCAATGAACTTAATGCATTCTATGCGGATTTTGAACAGAAGGCAATGGAAATGTCACTAGCCACTCGACAGACTCCAATGCAACTGAATCTACATTCACCATTGTGAACGTAAGAGCAGTCCTCCACTGAGTGAACCCACTGAAAGCACCTGGCCCAGATGGTGTTCCAGGCTGTGCCTTTAGATCCTGCACAGATCAGTTAGCAGAGGTATTTGCATTCATTTTTAACTTCTTCCTGCTTCAATCTGAGATCCCCATCTGCTTTAAGAAAACCACCATCATCCTACTGCCAACTGAAAACTAAGGCAATGTGCTTTAGTGACTACCACCCAATGGCTCTGACATCCACCATCATGGAGTGCTTTGAGTGGCTGGTCAAACTTCATGCATTAACTTCAGTCTCCGAGACAACTTCAACCCACTGCAATTTGCCTAGCGCTGAAAATGGTCTACAGCAGATGCCTTCTCTGGGGCATCTGTAGAGTAAACACACCTACATTAGACCATTATTTATTGACCACATTTCTGTTTTCAATACAATAATTCCAAGCCAACTCATCTTCCGGGCCTCAACACTGCTGTTTGCAACTGGATCCTGAACATCCTGACCAAAATCCGTTAGGACAGGCAGCAACATCTCTGCCACAATTATCCTCAACACTGATACCCCATCCTCAGCCCTCACCTCTCTATGCACTTATGACTGTGGCCATATTCAGCTCTAACTTCATCTGCAAGTTTGCAGATGATATCAGCGTCAGATGCTGTATCTCAGATAACAATGAATCAGAGTAGGGGAATGAGATAAAGAGCCTGGTGTCGTCGTGTCACCTTTCTCTCCATGTCAGCAAAACAAAACAGCGGGTCATTGACTTCAGGAAAGAGGATGTTGCGCATGCTACTGTCTTCATCAGTGTTGCTGAACTTGGGAAGGTTGAGATTTTCAAGTTCAAGTTCCTAGGAGTGAACATCATCCATATCCTGCCCTGGTCCAACCATATAGATGTCTTGGAAGGCTCACCACTACTTCCACCTCATCAGGAGGCTAAAGAAATTTGGCATGTCCCCCTTGACCCTCACCAATTTTTATCAATACACCACAGAAAGCTTCCTTTCACTGTTTGGTGTAGCAACTGCTCTGTCTGTAATCGCAAGATACTCCAGTGAGTTCCAGACACAACTCAGCACATCACTGAAATCAGGCTCCCCTCCATGGAATCTGTCTATACTTCTCACTGCCTCATAAAGCGTGCAACATAATTCACAATTCTACCCACACTAGACACTCACTTTTCTCCCCTCACCAATTCAGCAGAAGATAGAAAAGCATGAAAGCACATACCACCAGGCTCAAAGACAGCTTCTGTACCATTGTGATAAGACTACTGAGCATACCCTGGTACAATAAGATGGACTGTTGACCTCAGGGTAAAACCTCATTATAACCATGCCCTTTATTGTCTACCTGCACTTCACTTTCTCTGTGACTGTAACGTTTTATTCTGCATTTCGAGATTGTTTTAGCTTCCATTACCTCAATGCACTGTTGTAATGAATTGATCTATATGAATGGATACAAGGCAAGACCTTTGCTCTACCTTGCTACATGTGACAATTCATTCATTATGTGCCATAGGCAATCATTGTCTTCCCATGAAATATGATTGTTCTTAGCAAATTTTTCCACACTTTGCCATTGCTTTCTTCTGGGAAGTATCTTACAAGACTGCTTTTTCCAGGAAAGATTCTAGCATGGATAAAGCAGTGGCTGATTGGCAGGAGGCAATGAGTGAGAATAAAGGGAGCCTTTTCTAGCCGGCTGCCAGTGACTAGTGGTGTTCCGCAGGGGTTTGTTTTGGGACCGATTCTTTTTACGTTATATGTCAATTATTTGGATGATGGAATTGATGGCTTTGTTGCAAAGTTTTCAGACTATAAGAAGATATGTGGAGGGGCAAGTAGGTTTGAGGAAGTAGAGAGGCTACAGAAGGACATAGAGAGATTAGGAGAGGGTGCAAAGCAATGGCAGATGGAATAGAGTGTCGGGAGGTGTACGGTCATGCACTTTGGTAGAAGAAATGAAAGGGTTGGCTGTTTTCTAAATGGAAAGAACATACAAAAGACTGAAGTGCAAAGGGACTTGGGAGTCCTTATGCAGGATTCCCTAAAGGTTAATTTGCAGGTTGAGTCCGTGGTGAGGAAGGTAAATGCAATGTTAGCATTCATTTCAAGAGGACTAGAATATAAAAGCAAGGATGTAATTTTGAGACTTTATAAAGCATCTGTCAGGCCTCACTTGGTGTGCTGTGAGTGGTTTTGGGCCCCTTGTCCTAGAATGGATGTGCTGAAACTGGAGAGGGTTCAAAGGAGGTTCATCAAAATGATTCCAGGCTTGTCATATGAAGAGTGTTTGATAGCTCTGGGCCTGTATTTACTAGAATTCAAAAGAATGAAGGGCAGCCTCATTGAAACCTACCAAATGGTGAAAGGCTTTGATAGACTGGATGTGGAAAGGATGTTTCCTATGGTGGGAGAGTCTAAGACCAGGAGACACAGCCTCAGAATAAAGGGGCGTCCTTTAGAATGGAGATGAGGAGGAATTTCTTTAGCCAGAGAGTGGTGAATGAGTGGAATTCTTTGCCACAGGCAGCTATGGAGGCCAGGTCTTTATATCTATTTAAGGCAGAGGTTGATAGATTCTTGACTGGTCAGGGCATGAAGGGCTACAGGGAGAAGGCAGGAGACTGGGTCTGAGAGGAAAATTGGATCAGCCATGATGAAATGGCAGAGCAGACTTGATGGGCCAAATGGCCTAATTCTGCTCCTATACCTTATGGCCTTATGGTCTAAGATGGGTGAACCCAGCCATTATCAATATTCTTCAGAGATAGTCTGCCTCACAGCAGTAGTCACATAACCAGGACTTGCGATATGCACTGGCTGCTCATACAACCATCCACCACCTGTTGCCACAGCTTCACATGACCCTGGGGGAGGGGGACGGGGAGGTTAAGCAGGTGTTCCACCTTGCCCTTTGGTTACTTCCACTCTTTGGAGGGAAGGGGTGCCTTACACCTCCTTTGGTAGAGGCAAATCTCTACCCCACTACCCAACGTGTGAGAATAATAAACCAATTTACCAATGCAGCCTTCCATATCAAGAGAACAGAAACCTATTTTATCCAGCCTGTTCAACAGGATCATTACTAATCTTCACCTGAGTTCCATTTATTGATGTTCCCTGATTATTGAACAAATCAGTTGTGCTTAGTCCTAATTAACCATGCACCAACATCCTTTCAAACTGCTCTTCCCCAAAAGATTTGATTCATACATTCTTATCCTGAAGATTATTTCCTTTTGTTCCAGATTGATGCAACAAGGGAAATAGTTAATGTTCCTTCCAATGCACTCATGATTTTAAGTTTTGATGCCATCATCTCTTAAGATATTAAACTTAAGTCACTCATGCTTACTTCTTTTCTGAATTAAGATGATATATCTCTACAAATAGGCCCTTTAATTTCAAGGAGTGTGTACTAGTTTCTTCGTGATTTTTGTACCGAGTACATTTTTGAATACATTTCTCTATTTTGTATGTGCCTAACCCCATCATAAATTCAATCCCATTTACTTCAATCAGTTAAATTCTTAACACTGATATTTGCTGTACTGAAGTTTAAAGTCTTTAAACATTCAAATATAATCTCAAACTGAACCACATTTTGGTCACATTTTGTAAAATTGCTCCTGAATAATCAGATGGTTAATGACGACATGAACCCCAGGCTGGCTGAGCTGCATCACTTCCAATGTGGGAGAAAAAAATAAAATGGGATGTGTAAAACACACTTTTTTAAATAATAGAAGAAAAACTAGATGTAAGATTATTATGCAATTATGAGCAAGATTTACAATAACCTGAGAAATTCTGCAAATGCTGGAAATCCAAAGCAACACACAAAAAGCTGGAGAACTCAACAGGTCAGGCAGCATCTAAGGAAGTGAATAAACAGATGATGTTTCTGGCCAAGTCCATTCTTCAGGACTTTCACTTCCAAAGATTTACAATAGCCCTCATTAATGTAAGGCCAAGAACATAACAGCCCTTAAGCTCCGGAACCTGGGCCTTAGCACTCAGATCTGCAGCTGGATCTTCAACTTCCTCACAGACAGGACCCAGGCTGTAAAAATAGGGGACAAGCTCTCCTCTACAATCACTCTGAGCACCGGTGCCCCACAAGACTGTGTACTCAGCCCCCTGCTGTACTCACTGTACACCCATGATTGTGTAGCCAAGTTTCCATCAAACTCACTATAAGTTTACTAATGACACAACAATTGTAGGCCATATCTCGGGTAATGATGAGTTTGAGTACAGAGAGGAAATTAAGAACCTGCTGGCATGGTACGAAGACAATAACCTATCCCTCAATGTCAGCAAGATGAAGGAATTGGTTGTTGACTTCAGAAGGAGTAGCGGACCGCATGATCCAATTTATATCAGTGGTGCACAAGTGGAACAGGTCAAAAGCTTTAAGTTCCTTAGGGTCAATATCACAAATGACCTAACTTGGTCCAACCAAGCAGACTTCACTGCCAAGAAGGCCCACCAGCACCTTTACTTCCTGAGAAAACTGAAGAAATTTGGCCTGTCCCCTAAAACCCTCACTAATTTTTATAGATGCATCGTAGAAAGCATTCATCTAGAGTGCATCACAACCTGGTATGGAAGTTGTCCTGTCCAAGACCGGAAGAAGCTGCAGAATATGGTGAACACAGCGCAGCACATCACACAAACCAATCTTCCATCCGTGGACTCACTTTACACCGCACACTGTCGGAGCAGTGCTGCCAGGATAATCAAGGACATGACCCACCCAGCCAACACACTTTTCGTCCCTCTTCCCTCCGGGAGAAGGCTCAGGAGCTTGAAGACTCATACGGCCAGATTTGGGAACAGCTTCTTTCCAACTGTGATAAGACTGCTGAACGGATCCTGACCCGGATCTGGGCCGTAACCTCCAAATATCTGGACCTGCCTCTCGTTTTTTTTGCACTACCTTATTTCCCATTTTTCTATTTTCTATTTATGATTTATAATTTAAATTTTTAATATTGACTAATTTTAACTATTTTTAATGTTTTTAATATTCAATATTTGTAATCCAGGGAGTGAGAAGCGCAGAATCAAATATCGCTGTGATGATTGTGCGTTCTAGTACTAATTTTTTGGTGACAATAAAGTATAAAGTATAACAAACCAAACAAGAAATTGATACTGCAGCATATGAGCAGATACTGAGATATATGAGCGTTTTATTGCGCAATGAGGTAGGTTTTCAAAATCACTTTTACTGATATCTTTTGCCTTCAGATACCTTTAAGTTGATTGATATCTCCCACATTGTCTCATTCAGTAACATAAGCGAAACACTACTGCATAAGCGGGGGCCAAGTCTCGCTTACCACAGATTCCGATCTCCCATGAGATTTTTAATAACGTGAAGGCAAGCTCTTTGACAGATTATCCTCCTGGATGCCAATTGTCACAACTTCACTTTTTCAATCGATCTTTTAATTGATGATATATTTTAAAAATGATAGTATCTTTTATCTAACTAGAACTGAATGCACAAATGACCATTTTATCCTGTCAGTTTACTTCTGAAAAATTGTAGGGTCAATTCAATAATCTCATGCTCTCAAAGAGGATTGATAAAAAACTGGAAAGATCTTGATCAAAGAATTGATGAATTACTTGTATTTGTTATATGATTGCACATAGAATTTCAATGTATTAACCCTCAGCTCATTTATATTTCTCAACAATCTTTTATAAAGTATCATACCATCTTCTCCAAGGACTCCCCAGCCAGTGACATAGCAGTTTGCAGTGGAAGTGAAGACATGAGTAGTCGCTGGTAAACAGATAGGTTGGATGGAATCGCTAAAGAAGACGGGTGTCTTCAGTTCTAACAGAGCAATATCATAATCTGATGTGAATTCATCATATTTAGGATGGGTAACGATTCTATTAATTGATCTGGTCACTATCCTGGCGTTCATCCTATTCATTAGCTGTAAGCCTAGATATGCAGTCCAGGCTGATGGTGTGGAATATCTATAAAAAGAAGGAAAGTTAATTAAATAATATTTTGGTGTGATGTGATCCGTAAATTTGCCAACACTTTCACAGTATCACTTGTCTCAGCATTGAATAAATTAGTCATTAATATTAGATACTGTAATAAAGAACATTTTATTCTACAGTCAGTCCATCCTCATTTATATTTTTCTTGCAGTTTTAGTAAAGGTAATAAAATAAGGCTAATTGTGGTGGCTAGGTTACAGTAAAAAGTCAGGTTAAACTGCTCATCTTGATTGCTGTTGGGAATTTACGGGACAGGACACTGGTATAAATAGCAATGCAGCCTTGAGGTAGCTCACATTCAACTGGTCTAATGCTCATTGTTGTTGTTGAGCGCCATTGCAGAGTGGTCAGCTCATGGGGACGCTTTGGATAGTGTAGTTTTCATGATAACATACGGAAGGAAATTGCCAGGCCTTTCTTCCGCGCAGATACTGCTGCTGCCCAGGTTGGGACCCGGCCGGATTTGAACTCAGGACCAACCGTCTTGAAGTCTGGTGCTGATGCCACTATACCACTGGCCGGCCGGCCCAACACATCACTAAAGTTTATATATTTTTAATGACATGCAAGTGAGTAAAAATCTTTATGTTGCATCTCCGTTGCTATGTACGAGCAATAAGGAAGGGAAGTGCGGGAGGATATTGCCCAAACACTAAGATTGTATACATCATTGTTTTGTATACATGTATGTACAGTCAGATATGCAGTCAGATCAATGTGCATTGATAAATCTGGTGGCCCGGTGTACGGAGCTGTCCAGGAGCCTGTTGGTCCTGGTAGTAATGCTGCGGTACCATCTGCCAGACAGAAGAATCTGAAACAGTTTGTGGTTGAGGTGGCTGGAGTCCCTGATGATCTTCTGGGCCTTTTTTACGTACCTGCTGCTGTAAATGTTCTGAATAGTGGGAAGTTCACATCCACGGATACGCAGGGGTGTCTGCAGCACTCTCTGCAGTGCCCTGCAATTGAGGGTAGCTCTAGTACCAGAGTGTGGTTGAGTTATGAAATAGATAATGGTTGCAAAGTGGGCAGCAAGGGGTACAAAATTGAAAAGGGATCAAAAAGGAAAATAAACAATGATATTTAAAGATTAATTTGTACAGCTAAACTGTAATGGATATCCAAGATCAAAAACGAAGGTTATATAAGAAGTACAGACATTGGCAAAAGAATTTCTTTTGTCAAATCAGATTGATTGTAATGAAAACTGAAACGTTATAAAACAAGAAACAGGAAAAAAGAAGGGACATGAAAAGTACAAGCAACTGGATGAGTCAACTTGCTAACACTTTCACAGAATCATTTGCCTCAGAACTGAACAAATTTAATCATTAAAATTTGATTCCGTAATAGTGATTTTTTTCTTTAGTTGGCCCATCCTCATTCTCTGTATATTTATCAGGCAAATAGAATCAAACTAATTTCCTGAGAATTATAGAGAGTAAAGGAGAGAATTTAAGAAGAAAATTATGAAGGCATAAAGGAGCCTTGACAAGTATAATTAAGGAGAATCTCCAAATATTTCTAAATGAGGAACAATAAGTAGACAGGGAAAGGGGTGGTTCTCCTAGGGACCAAACAAAGGTAATTTATACGTGGAGCCAGGCGATGTGCATGAGGTACTAGATAAATATTTCTCATCTGTATTCCCCAAAGAGAAGGATATGGAAGCTAGTGAGTTCAGGGAAGGAGTCATTAAAAGTTTGGAGCACTTCAGAATCAAGAATGATGAATTGTTAAAGGTTGATAAATCTCCAGGATCAGATAACATCTATCCCTGGATGCTAAGCAAAGCAAAGGAAGAGACACCTGACAACAATTTTGTCATCTTCGTGAGCAACAGGTGAGGTAGCAAACGACTGGGCATCAATGATATACTATAAACCAATGAGTATTAAATCAATGGTAGGGAAATCATTGGAGACAACTCTAAGGGATAGGAGATACATACATTTGGAAAAAACCGGAGCTGATTGGAAATAGCCAACTTGGCTTTGTGAGTGGGAAGTCCTATCGCACAAATTTGACTGAGTGTTTTTGAAAAGATAACTCAGAACATTGATGAAGATAGGCAACAGACATTATTTATTTAGAACTTAGAAATTCATTCGACAAGAACTCACATTGCAAGCTGGTGCAGAAGGTCAGAACAAACAGGATCCAATGTGAGCTAGCTCATTGGATCCAAAGTTGGCTTGATAATACAAGGCAGAGGATATTGGTGGAAGGATGCTTTCCTGATTGGGAGCCTGTGATTTTCTGTTTACCACAAGGATCAGTGCTAGGATCATTGATTGTGCTACATATGGACAACATGGATATGACTGTAGGAGGAAGGATTAGCAAGTTTATGGATGATTCAGAAATTAATAATATTGTAAACAGCACAGAAAGCTGCTTGAAGTAGAATATAGATCAGATAAAAGTTGTACAGAGCATTGGTGATGGAATTTAATCCCAACAAGTATGAGGTGATTTTTTTGGGAAGTTAACATAACTGTAAACAGTAGGTCACTAAAGAATGTTGATGAACACAGAGATCTTGAGGTTCAAGTCCATTGATCACAAAGTTGCTATAGGGATAGAGAGGATAGTGAAGAATGCAAATGACACACTTGCACAGAACATAAAAGATAGGATACTATATTGGAACTGTACTTAACGATGGCAAAACTGAATTATCATATCCTGTCTGTTTACCACAACAAAGAAGATATATAGTTGCTCTGGAGATAATGCAGAGGAGGTTCTCCAGGATGTTGTCATATTTTAGTTATGTTATCAAGTTTAGTTATGGAAAGAGATTGGATAGGCTGACCTTGATTCTTTTGGAGTGAAGGAAGCTGAGAGGTGACGACAGAAATATATAAAAGGCGCATAAAGAGCATAGGTATTTCCAAAATCTTTTACCCATGATAAGGACATCAAAAACAAATCAGCATCAATTTAAGGCTAGAGGAAGAAGTTTTAAAGGAGATTTGAAAAAGAAATTCTTTTCACATAGAAAGTCATGTAAAGGAGGCTTAACCCAAACACAGAGCAATTCAGATGGCTTAATGATAAGAAATCCCACTAATAATAAGCTGCAAAATAACAAGCCATGAGGGGCCACAAATCAAGAGAAAATGGATATTTAATTCAACAAGGTAACTGAAAGCTAGGAGCAACGGGTTGAGGCTGGGATGGCTTGATGGATGAACAAGGACTGTGGATGAGAGCTGGGTTTAAATAGGCTGCAGGTGATGAGCTGGAAATGAGTGGCAGGTGACTCCTGTTAACTGGGTGGAGTCTGGGAGGTGCTTGTCTGTGCAGGCCTAACAAGTGATTGATATCTGAAACTCAGTGCCAGGAGGTGATTGAGTCAGATACAATCAATACATTTGGACAGGGAAGGCATAAAATGACTTGAACCTAGCATAACAACTGGGACTAGTGTAGATGGGAAAAAAATGTTAGCTTTAGTGTCAAGAGCCAAAGGGCCTGTTTCAGTGCTCTACAGCTCTGTGAATCTATCTCGATTTTGGCCGAATGTGTAGTCTGGCCTCATCGATTTTCCATTTATGGAATGTAACTTCCTTTGGATCATTCTTAATTTTTCTAAATATTCCATTGCTACAATTTCTGGCACGTCAGGAAAATGGGTTTGCAAGTTAACAATTTTCCATTCATTAAGGTTAATGGACAAAAATCATCATCATCTGGGAAAGTGCATTTTCTCAATACACACTTTTTGCATGAACCAGATGCAAATACGGTAACATATGGTAAAATGGATTATGGACAGTTATACCAAAATACTGAAATTATAGCAAATTCTTATTAAATTAAGAATAGGTTTGATGGTTCACAGAATTCTTTAAATTCAAATTGTAAATTTTAAATTTAAATTCCTTTAATTTATGGTATTACATATCAGCACTGCAAAGTAACCTTTCAGCAGATTCATGCCCGAACTGGTTCAACAGCACAGTGGAGTACATTTATTTGTTTTACCTGCCATTAAATATTTTAAAGGTTCTATCTTTTCACATTCTTGTGTTAAAATAATATCTTACAAACACACTGTTTGAATTTCAGCACTTCTGATATTTGTGAAAATTACGTTTGCTCATCTTACCGTATAGAATCAGAGTCTTGGAAGCAATGGCCCGCTGAAACAAGCCAACGATTTGAGATGATAGATGCACCACATATGTGTCCATACAATCCCATCTGCAGACTAACCTGCCAAGGCCATTTTCCATTCTTGGCATCTTCACCCCCAACTATTTTTGTTCTTTTGGTTGGACTAATTCCACATCCTGAAACAAATTTGGAGACTTATATTTTCTTTTTGTATTCATGGAATTTAATTTATTACATAAAAGAATCTAAAAATGATTTATTTTCTATAGGATGCAATTATTTCAGATTTGATTTCATAACCTAAAGAAAAATTGGGAAGGGTATTAATTTATACCTATAGTTAATAGAATATAGAAGAGTGCAGCACAGGAACTGGCCCTTTGTTCCACAATGTCTGTGCCAAGCATAACACCAGATTAAACAAAACCCTTCTATCTGTACACAGAGTAATCCATATCCCTCCATTCCCTTCACATCATGTGACTATCCTAAAGCCTCCTGAACAACACTTACTATTCTAGCAGCTGCCATTCAGATTCATGAGTACACTACATCAGATAATCTAACAGCCCAGAATTTGAAGGAAATTGGCAAGGAAACCATCAGCATATGAATATGTTCCCCAGGGTATCTGATAGCAACTTTCACAGATGAATGCTGAAATCTGGAAGCCAGAGTCAGCAATGTGTCTTTGGGCAGCAGTCTGCTTTCAAACTGGCTTCCTCATGGAGTTCAATGTGGGCATGAAAAGCTGCCACGATTGCCTCACCACCAATGATATGGAATTCATCTGAAGATTCTGTGCCAAGTCAGAGAAAACACAGGGATCATTTCTCATAAATTTTAATGTGCAAATAAGATGATAATTTAGCTATTTAAATATTTAAGGAGTTTTTAATGTTTTAAGAGTGTTTATTTCTTCAAAATCTTTGTATATTTTTAATAATTGTTTGAAGTGTCTATTTATACAAGTATCTCCAAAATATTCATAAATATTAAGTCTCTGATGTTTCTGGCGGTTTCAGGCCATGATTTAGACAGCTATTAATCTTTCTTCCATTTGCAGAGAGCAGGGCATAGTTTAGAAATTTCTGCCTCCCTTCTAATTTATTTTAGTTTTGTTTAGAGGTACAATGCGGAACGGGTCCTTCCGGCCCAATGACCCTCGCTGCCCAGCAACCTGCCTATTTAACACTAACCTAATCACAAGACAACTTACAGTGACCAATTAACCAACTACCTGGTACGTCTTTGGACTCTGGGAGGAAATCAGAGCACCCTAAGGAAACAGGGCTTCCTTTCTTGCATCTTTGTATCTTGTTGATGCAGGACCTTGTTAAAAAAAAAGTATCAGAAGGCTTTTTGTCTATATCTCATTTTAGTATAGCCTATTTCCAAGTATAAATCCTGTTTACCTGGTCGATCCATTATTAGTTTCTTATTAAATTAGTACTGGTATCATGCCACCACATCATGACGGCAGCCACTTTTTTTGTTGAAAAATGCTCCTTTCCAAAGTACAATTAGAAGGGCATTAATTTTCATCCTATCTTGTCATACAGTATCTAGTAACCTTTGACACACTTAATAATCAAGAACCTATCAACCTCTGCTTTGAATATACCCAATGACTTGACCTCCACAGCTGTCTGTACAATAAGATTCACCACTCTTTGGCTAAAGAAATTCCTCTTCATCTCTGTTCTAAAGGAATGTCCTTCTATTCTTAGGCTGTGCCCTCTGGACCTGGATTCTCCACATATACTCTATCTCGGCCTTTCAATATTCCAGGGGTTTCAATGAGATTGCTCCTCATTCTTCTGAACTCCTGTGAGTACAGGCCCAGAGACATCAAACATTCCTCTTACATTAACCTTTTCCATTCCTGGTATTATTCTCATGAACCCCTTCTGGACCCTCTCCAATGCCAGCGCAACCCCTTGTAGATACGTCCTTGCTTTTATATTACAGTTCTCTTGAAATGAATGCTAACATTGCACTTGCTTCCCCTACCACTGACTCTGGGGGATCTTAGAGAGGCAGTTTCCAACAAGATGGCTTGGTGTGCAGGAATCCATGAAGTCACGAAGGGTCAGACTCGACTTAACGACTGACTCAACCTGCAAGGTGACCTTTAGGGAATCCTGCACTAGCACTCACAAGTCCCTTTCAACTCTGATTGTGCAATGAACAGGATTTGATAAGTGATCTTGAAGTAAAGGAGCCATTAGGAGGTAGTGACCATAATATGACACGTTTTTATCTGCAAGTTGAGAGGGATAAGGGCAGATCAGAAGTGTCAGTATTGCAGTTGAACAAAGGAGACTATGGAGCCATGAGGGAGGAGCTGGCCAAAGTTGACTGGTCAGATATCCTAACAGAAAAGACAGTGGAACAGCAATGGCAGGTATTCTTGGGAATAATACACAAGGTGCAAAATCAGTTCATCCTCCACAGAAGGAAGGATTCAAAGGGGGGAAAGTGGCCACAGTGGTTGACAAAGGAAGTCAGAGATAGTATAGCATTAAAAAAGAAGTATAACAGAGCTAAGGTGAGTGGGAAGACGGATGATTGGGAAATTTTTAAGGAGCAACAGAACTTAACTAAAAAGGCTATACAGGGAGAAAAAATGAGGTATGAATGCAAGCTAGCTAGGAATATAAAGGAGGATAGCAAAAGTTTTTTTAGGTATGTGAAGAGAAGGAAGATAGTTAAGAACAATGTTGGGCCCTTGAAGAATGAATTGGGAGAAATTGTTATGGGAAACAGAGAAATGGCAGATGAATTTTGTAAGAACTTTGGATCTGTCTTCACTAGGGAAGACACAAGCAATCTCCCAGATGTATGGATGGGCCAAGACCATAGGGTAACAGAGGAACTGAAACAGATTGACATTAGGAAGGAAACGGTGATGAGTAGACTGATGGGACTGAAGGCTAACAAATCCCCAGGTCCAGATGGTCTGCATCCTAGGATACTAAAGGAGGTGGCTCTGGAAATTGCGGATGCATTGGTGATCATTTTCCAATATTCCTTAGATTCAGGATCAATTCCTGAGGATTGGCGAATGGCTAATGTTATCCCACTTTTTAAGAAAGGAGGGAGGGAGAAAACAGAGAACTATTGCCCTGTTAGCCTAACATCAGTAGTGGGGAAGATGCTAGAGTCCATTGTTAAAGATGAAATAGCGGCATATCTTGATAGCAGTGATAGGATTGGGCCGAGCCAGCATGGATTTACCAAGGGCAAATCATGCTTGACTAATCTATTGGAGTTTTTCGAGGATGTAACCAGGAAGATAGACACGGGAGATCCAGTGGATATGGTGTACCCTGACTTTCAGAAGGCATTCGATAAGGTACCACATAGGAGATTGGTGGGTAAAATCAGAGCTCATGGCATTGCGGGGAGGATATTGACATGGATAGAAAACTGGTTGGCAGATAGAAAGCAAAGGGTAGCAGTGAATGGGTGTTTCTCAGAATGGTGGGTGGTGACTAGTGGTGACACAAGGCTCAGTATTGGGACCACAGCTGTTTACGATTTACGTCAATGATTTAGAGGAAGGCATTGTGAATAACATCAGCAGGTTTGCTGATGATACTAAACTGGGTGGCAGTGTGACATGTGATGAGGATGTTAGGAGAGTTCAAGGTGACTTGGATAGGCTGAGTGAGTGGGCAGAAACTTGGCAGATGGCGCTTAATGTGAATAAGTGTGAGGTTATTCACTTTGGGAGCAAGAACAGGAAGGCAGATTATTATCTGAATGGTGTGGAGTTAGGTAAGGGAGAAATACAAAGAGATCTAGGAGTATTTGTTCATCAGTCTCTGAAGGTGAATGAGCAAGTGCAGCAGGCAGTGAAGGGGGCTAATGGAATGTTGGCCTTTATTACAAAGGGAATTGAGAACAAGAGCAAGGAAATCCTTTTGCATTTGTACAGGGCCCTGGTGAGACCACACCTGGAGTATTGTGTGCAGTTTTGGTCTCCAGGGTTAAGGAAGGACATCCTGGCTGTGGAGGAGGTGCAACGTAGGTTCACTAGGTTAATTCCTGGGATGTCCGGACTGTCTTACGCAGAGAGGTTAGAGAGACTGGGCTTGTACACGCTGGAATTAAGGAGATTGAGGGGGGATCTGATTGAGACATATAAGATTATTAAGGGATTGGACAAGATAGAGGCAGGAAATATGTTCCAGATGCTGGGAGAGTCCAGTACCAGAGGGCATGGTTTAAGAATAAGGGGTAGGTCATTTAGGACAGAGTTGAGGAGGAACTTCTTGTCCTAGAGAGTTGTGGAGGTGTAGAACGCGCTGCCTCAGAAGGCAGTGGAGGCCAATTCTCTGGATGCTTTCAAGAAGGAGCTAGATAGGTATCTTATGGACAGGGGAATCAAGGGTTATGGGGACAAGGCAGGAACCGGGTATTGATAGTAGATGATCAGCCATGATCTCAGAATGGTGGTGCAGGCTCGAAGGGCCGAATGGTCTATTTCTGCACCTATTGTCCATTGTCTATTGTCTATTTCAGAATTTTTTCCCTGTTTAGGAGATAGTTTATGCCTTCATTCCTTCTATCAAAGTACATGACCATACACTTCCCTACACAGTATTTCATCTGTTACGTCTTTGCCCATTCTCCTAATCTGTCTATGTCCTTTTTCAGTCTGCCTGCTTCCTCAATGCTACCTGCCCCTCCACCTATCTTTGCATCATCTGCAAACTTGGGCACAAAGCCATCAACTCCATCATTCAAATCATTGATATATTTTCAGCCCAGATGGGATACCTGGCTGGGTACTGAAGACCTATGTTATTCAACTGGCTGGCATGTTCACTGATGTCTTCAACCTCTCGGTACCCACCAGTTTCAAGCAGCTTCAATTATACTGTCGCCCAAGGATAACATGCTAATCTACCTCAATGACCATTGTCCGAAGCACTTACATCCACTGTGATGGAGTGCTTTGAGAGGTTGGTAATGAAGCACATCAACTCCTGCCTGAGGGGCGACTTGTATCCACTCCAATTTGCTTACCACTACAACATCAGGTGCCATTTCATTGGTTCTCAGCCTAGCTCTGGAACATCCAGACAGTGAAGATGCACACATTCGGATACTCTTCATTGACTACAGCTCTGCATTCAGTAATGTCATCCCCTCAAAACTAATCAATAAAGTCCAAGACCTAGGCCTCAATACCTTCTTGTGAAACTTGTAGACCTCAGTCAGTCTGGATTGGCAACAACATCTTCTCCACAATCTCCATCAGCACAGGCGCACCACAAATCTGTATGCTTAGCCCCCTGTTCTACTCACTTTATACTTATAACAGTGAGGATAAGTACAGCTACAATGCCCTATGCATACTATGTTATGCACCATGGTCCAGAGAAACATTGTCTCGTTTGGCTGTATACATACGTATTGTTGAATGACAATTAACTTGAGCTTGAATCTGAATCTGAGCAACTTCTACCATCTCCTATGTAAAAAAAAAAGGCCACTCAGCTTCTTATTTAACCTTCCAAGTCTAATCTTAAAACTATGCTTTCTGGTTTGCAATTCCCCAAACCTAGAAAAAAGACCACTCACCCTGCCTATATCCCTCATGATTTACTGCATATATATCTGTGAGATCACTCCTCAGTCACCAATGCTCCAAAACTTAAAGGCTCAGCTTGTCTAACCTCTCCCTTGTCTAACCACTGAAGAACAGGAAAATAGAGTAGCCAGAATCCAGGAACACATGCAACATGAGCCTCAAGTCTTGACAACATCCTTGCAAATCTTCTTTTTCACTCTTCAGAGTTTAATCGGGTCCTTTATAGATAGGGTAACCAACACAGTGATCTCTCAAGTGGTTTCTTTGTGGCCCTGCAAGCTTGGGCTCAGTGAATAATCGATTTAATATATATTTATTATCAAAGTATGTATACAGAATACAACTCCAAGTTCAGTCCTCCCACAGGCAGCCATGAAACAAAGTAGCACCATGGAAACCACTCAAGAAAACATCAAACATGCAACGCGTGAAGATAAGAACCAATTGTGCAAACAGCAAAGAGTGAGCAAGTAACACACAGAATATCAAATATCAAACCAGTAGAATTCAATTTAGTTCAGTTCAGGTCAGCACCATGCTGCTCGTTAATGCAGGCTTGCAGGGTCAGTCTTCGCCACAGTGCCCTAGTCACATCTATCGCCCCGATCAAACCACTCACAAACAGAGAAATAGAGTAGCCAGAATCCAGGAACACATGCGACATGAGCCTCAAAGAATATCTTTTAATGAAGGCAATAGCTCTCAACTAAATTGCTGTGTCTGATGCAATAGTGAATCAAGTTCATACCAAGGTACACTTGGTTTTCAGTGTTATCCTAATGGGTTATGCACACTACACAAAAGCTGTTTTTGTTATTTGGAGAATCTAGGAACAGGGATCATTTTGTAAGAATTAAATTGAGATTGTGAAGGAGTGAGGTGATGGCATGAGGTGTAAAGCAAAAGATACAGTTTGAGGTTTTGCATGACCATTGTTTCCATACCTAAGATAATCATTTGTCATCATGAGCCATGAGTCACCTTGCCCTTTCTGTAACATACAGCCTTCTGAAAACAGGCAAAGTTAATGTCATGCTTGAAAGAGGGAAGTGTAATATGCATTATGGAGCTTGTGTGTCCAAGTCAACATGTAGCATTCACAGACCTTGGCTCAACAATGTTCTATGTACGGTCCTCCGCAAAAGTCTTAGGTACATATATATTTACCTCGGGTGCTTAAGACTTTTAAACAGCACCGTAGTAACTTTATGTGTTGCATACTGCTGCCAGAGAGAAAAAACCAAACTTCATGACATACAGTACATGAATGATGATAAACTTGATTCTATATGGGTCTCTGTTGGGGACTGAGAGTGGGAAGGTGGCAGAGAGACGGGAATCATGTTTGGGAAAGGGGGAAGGGAGCAGGGAGGGAGTGGGAAGCACCAGAGAGACATTCTGGAAAGATCAATAAACCAATTGTTTGGAATCAAATGACCTTGCCCAGTGTCTGAGGGCTGGGTGTGTCTGCATCCACGCCAACTCCCGCCCCTGGCACTCTTTCTCTGCCACCTGCCTCACAGTCCCCCCGCGGTGCTCCACCCTCACCGTTCCCAGCATCCTTTATTCCCATCGGATCTACAAACTGGATCTCTGCTCCATGCTGACAATACAACTCTATGTATGGCATTTTTAATGATGCAAAAGTGCATAAGATGCCCTGGCACAAGATGTTTGAAGTATTGGTAGAGTTGGCAAAGTGAAGGCACGTAAATTCAACTTTGTATAATTTACATAAAGTGAAAGGAATCATCCTGAAACTGAGCTGTAAACTAGCAGGCTAACTCTGGCAATATGAGATGTCAGCAGATGTTTTCACTTGCAATCTAGTTTTATGGTGGGTGAGGCTATATTTACATATTTTGTGTCTTGATCCACAATATTGTTGCATTGCTTTCATCTGCTTGAAGATTTGCCCCCTCAAGTACAAATTATCACCTGACCTTCTCCTTGTCTCTTTTGATTCTTCATTAACAAATGTTTAAGGGCAGATGACCCCTTTTAAAAGGGCGGTGTTATGCAACAGACACATTAAAAACTATTAACAGCAAAATATTATCCAATTTACCATAACGTTTCTTTTGCCCTGAAAGCACTGTACCCAAGATATACGAGCACCTCATAAAGGTTCAAGTGATCACTGATTCACCTCAACTACCAATCTTTCGTCAAGTTCACCTCCTACTCTGAAACAAAAACAATGAAAAGTGCATGTTTGTTGCTCACCATACCCAGAATTGATTTTGAGGTAGAAGGTTCCTGTTGGATATTATTGGAGATGATCCTTAGCGATTTACTCCCATTTGGAAAAGCATAGACTTATCCGGATTAATTAGCATGAAAACAACAGGAATTCTGCAGATGCTGGAAATTCAAGCAACACACATCAAAGTTGTTGGTGAATGCAGCAGGCCATGCAGCATCTGTAGGAAGAGGTGCAGTCGACGTTTCAGGCCGAGACCCTTCGTCAGGAAGTTGATTGAGTTTTGAGTAAGTAATGAAGGTGATTGATAAGGATAGGGCCATGGATATTGTCCATGTGGACTTTATAAAACATTTGACAAAGTCTCGTGTACTAAGCTGAACCAGAAGATTTAGACACATGGGTCCAAATTTGAGTTGGTAAATTAGATACAAAATTGGTTTGTTCTAGAAGACAGAAGGTAGTGGTGAAGGGATATTTTGCTGACTTGAAGTTCACAACCATTGGTGACCCACAATAATCAACGTTGAGATTTCTGTTGTTTGTAATATAGTATATTTATAATATGAAGAGCATATCTAAGATTTGGATGACAATATAGGTAATCTAATTAGTAGTCTGCAGATGACACAAAATTATGGATGGTGAGGAAGTTTGTGTCATCTGCAGACTACTAATTAGATTACCTGTATTGTCATCCAAATCATAGATATGCTCTTTATATAATAAATAATATTATATAGATATGCTCTTTATATAATAATAAATAGATCAGTGGACGGTTAGGTGGAGAAATAGTAGATGGAGTTTAATTTGGAGAAGTGCTGAGTGATGCATTTTGAAGGTGTAATTACAAGAGGGAAGAATTTAGTAAATGGCAGGACCCTTAGGACTACTGGTGTATGGAGAGTCACAAATTGATAGCCCCCTAAAAGGTGCCACACGTGAATAGGGTGGTAGATGGCCTTCATGGGCTAGGGCATCCAACATAAGATTTGGGAAGACATGCTGCACTTTGTTTAGGCTAACCTTGGAGTACAGTATTGCATGCAGCTCTGTTCACCGCACTATAGGAAAGGTCTGAGAGATTGGAGAAGAGGTTCAGCAGGTCGTTGCCTGGATCTGAGAATGTTACGTACCTATATGGAGAAGTTGGAGAAATGTGGACAACTTCTTCTGGAGCATCTGAGGCTAAGGGGTGACCTGGTAGAAATATATAAAATAGTGGAAGACATAGACAGGGTAGAAAGTCACAGTCTTTTGCTAAAGTGGAAATGTCGTATACCAGAGCGCATAGATTTAAGGTGAGAAGATGAAAGTCTATAGGAGATGTGCAAGGCGTTTTTTTTACAAAAAGAGTGACAGGTGCCTGGAATGCACTACCAGGAGAGGAAGAAGAAGCAGATATGATAGCAATAATTAAGAGGCTTTTAGACAGACATGAACAGGAGGTGAATAGAGTTCCCTTGTTCTCTCCACCCTCTTCCTTCTCTGCAACTTAAAAATGTGTTAGATTCCTAACTTTTCCCATTTTTTAGGAATAAGTCTTTACATGAAATATTAACTGTCTTTCTCTTCCCATGGGTACTGTCTGGCATGCTGAGGATTATCATCATTTTTTGACTTTTATTCCACCTTTTATAAGGCAAGTCACTGAATTTGCACCAGTATTTTATACACTTAGAGGCCACTTTATTAAGCACACTTGTATTCCTGATCATTAATGCAAATATCTTAGCAGCCAATCACGTGCAGCAACTCAATGTTTAAAAGCATGAAGACATGATCGAGTTGTTCAGACCAGACAGCAGAATGGAGAAGAACTGCCACCTAAGTGACTTTGATTGCAGAATAATTGTTGGTGCCGGAGGGAGTGGTTTGAGTATCTCAGAAACTGCTGATTTTCTGGGATTTTCATTACGTCAGTCTCCAGAGTGGTTTATTAAGGTTGTTATAGTTGGTGGTGGCGGTGGGGGGAGGGAGTGTGATAGTGGGGATAAGCTCCCATTACCTATTAAATGTTCCCAATGGCGTGCATCTCAAATAGCCTCTGACAACCAAGCCCAGCTCTTGTGCCTTAGCTACTAAGCCCAGCGGAACTGTTTCTACTGACAGGAGAAGGGGCAAAGGCAGCTTACTGGCATCTTAAAACCAGTTGCTTTGTGCAGATGGGGCTCATCAGCTGTGGTTGGCAGCTCATCAAGGAGAAGGAAAACTCTGATCTCAAAACTCCACTGACTTGTGGCTAGACCCAGTCATGGGGAAGGCTTCTGGAATAACCCACAAGGAAAAATCCAGAGCTGGAGTCCCTAAGGCAGTCGTACGTTGAGTTCAATGCTGACTGGCAACTCCTGTGACACCATTGGTGCCAAACTGCATGGGTCTCTGCCATTTCATCAGCTGCGTGGAGACGGAGATGCTGCTTGCTCTCCATATCACACTGCTCTTGCTTGCGTGTCACATAGAAGGCTGAGAAACAATATCCATAGTCAATCCATGGTTTACAGAGAATGGAGCAGAAATCATAAAACAGCCAGTGAGTGGTAATTCTGAGCAGGAAAATGCCTTGTTAATGAGAAAGGTCAGGGGAGAATGGCCAGACTGGTTCAAGCTGACAGGAAGGCAACAGTAACTCAAATGACCATGCATTACAACAGTGTGCAGAACAGCATCTTTGAACTACAACACGTTGAACTTTGAAGTGGATGGGCTACAGCAGCAGCAACAAACATACACCCAGCGGCCGATTTAGCAGGTACAGGGGGTACCTAATAAAGTGGCCACTCATTGTATGGATTCTCACCCCAGTTAGCAGGTACAGGGGGTACCTAATAAAGTGGCCACTCATTGTATGGATTCTCACCCCATTAAGGAAGGGTACACTGTCACTTACCAAGGGGTGGCTATGTAAAAGGCATTTTCTTTGTTGACTTTCATGAGAAAGTCTGTGGTAATTAAAAACATCAACTATTGTAGTGAGTGGCAAAATATTAACAATTTGCTAATTTGCCCAGACAAACATCTGCTTTCCTGGTTATTTTTTCTGTGGAAAAGTAGCAATAGGGAATGAAAGCCAAGCATCACAGGAATGTGTTTCCACCCTTATGTTGCAAATTACACCAACTGTCCACTTTGCTAAACAAGACATTTTTTAAACCTCATTAATAGCCTCTAGTAAAGAACGCTTGCAGATAATGGCAGTCTCTGAATGCAATATTTATGCTCTCAGTAGGATGATTCATCTGTTCAAACTAAGGTTGTCAGTAATTCAGGGAACAATGCATAGCATTGTTTTACTTAACAAGTGATCTTATGGCTGGGGCTTTCGTAGTACTTTGATTATATTTCCTTTCAACAACGGCAGCAGGCATGATATCATCTCCGTTTGTTCTAGATTAGGGAAATCATAAAGCAGCTCTTAAGCTTCAGTGAAATAGCTCTATAACCTTAAAGAGCTTTGCCGTCAATTCATAGTGACTTAGGAAGAACTTGTAAGAGTCTGATTTTACTGCAGCAGTTCCTTCTCTTGTACTTTGCCTTCAGGGAAGGTTAATGTCAAAATCTGTGAAGCTGGCTCTGATCTTTATTAAGACTTATGAACTCTGAGAGAACTCAGAACTTCTCAGTTTTGAGATTCACACAGAATAACTAATAACAAACACATTGAAATATTGCTTTACAATCCCCTTATTTGCCATTTTAAGTTTTAATATATGCAAATTGATCTCAGTGTTAAATTGCTTCTGGAATTGCACTGATACAATTTAATTTCATGCATTGTCAAACAAAATATATAAAAAAAATTAGGGTAGTGTAACAAAGATATTTTCATGAAAAAGACCAATAAAAATCTTCCTAACAAAGTTGACACTTAATTACGATTTCCTGTATAGCATTTCCACATTTTACCTCCACATACCACAGCCTGATTCATCTGAACCATCCTGGCAGTCCCTTTTCCCATCACACTCTGGATTGATCTTGTTCAGACATTTCCCATTATGGCACTTATATGAAGACAAGGAGCAACCTTTATGGACTGAAGGAAAGATTTCTGATCAGAACCAGCACACCCAATGAATAACTAAACAAAACCAAGTAATCAAATGTAGTGTGGAGCTTTGTAAAATATATTTCAAGATTATTCAGAAACTTATCAACTGCATAAATAGTAAGCACAAGACGTTCTGCAGATGCTGGAAGAACTCAGCAAGCCAGGCAGCATCTGTAGAAAAGAGTAAACAGTCGACGTTTTGGGCCGAGACCCTTTACAAAACTGAACTACATAAATAATACTGGTGATTTACAAGTTGCTGACAAGACACAATTTAAATGGAAATACAGTTCAACAGCGGCATCTACTGGGGCCCACAGAAACATCATCTTCAAGTTTATTGTATGCATCTGTACACTTGTATACTGCCAAACAAGACAGTGTTTCTCTAGACCAAGGTGCACAACACAGTCCATATAAGTCGCACACCTAACACATAAAGTAATATTACCACAAATAAATTAAGAAATAATAAGGTGTATCCGTGACACCAGTTAAAAAGTAAACAGTATGATGCTACTGGCACTTCATACACGATGAGACCTGGGTGGTGGCAGAGAGTTAAGTAGTCTTGCGGGGTCTCGGGGAAGAGCAACACACACACACACAATGCTGCCTGGCCTGCTGAGTTCCTCCAGCATTCTGTGTGTGTTGCTTGGATTTCCAGCATCTGTAGATGTCCTCTTGTTTATGGTCTTGGGGAAGAAGCTGTTTCCCGTCCTAACAATTCTTGTCCTAATGCTACGGTACCTCCTTCCCGATGGTAAGGCGCCAAAGAGGTTGTTGGATGAATGGGAGGGATCACTGACAATGCTAAGGGCCCTGCATATACAGCGCTCCTGATAAATATAGCTAATGGGTGGAGGAGAGCTCCCAATGATCCTCCCAGCAGTTATAAAAGAGGTTCCAGTGCTTTCCGACATATATGATGAATAAACTTTTCTCGGTCTTCCAGCCCTGAACAGGCATTGATTATAACAGATGTTTCAATGACAAACTCTCCCATCTTCATGAAAATGGCGGAGCTTGTCTCAAAACATCGTTAAATTATCGATGCCTGTACCCAGTTGAAAACCCGAGAAGAGTTTATTCCTCTCAGAAGTTCTCGCAATCCTTTGAAGGGACTTGCGGTCAGATGACTTGCAATTCCTCTACCAGACGGTGGTGCAGTTGGTCAGGACACCCACGATGGTGCTCCTGTAAAAGTTGATTAAAATGGGTGGGAGGGAAGCCTCACTCACCTCAATCTCCTCAGCAAGTGGAGATGCTGCTGTGCTTTCTTGACCAAAGAAAACATTTAAACTGGCATGCTTTTCAGTGTTAAATACAAAAAAATTCCTGCACGTGAACATTTCATGAATATAATTTCAGAAAATGAACAATTCTCTCATTCATTTTTATATTGTAGTTATTAACTTGGCAGTGATTAAACCTAAGCATTTAAGCCTAACTACACAAATATTTTCCTCATCAAATAGTGATATTTGTCACAATGAGTGAATAACACTCAGTGACAATTCAGCTTTTATTACCCGCAGTTCACCCATGCCATTTCAAAAGCCTTCATGAGCATGTAAGAACTTGCGTACCTGTGTACAGAACTAATTAGTAAATCCACGCTGAAATGATCATTCATCTGACTTTTGCCTTCAATAGTGTTAACTTTGAGGAGCTATGTACACTTTCTGCTAACATTTTGCTAATACTTGCAGGAATAAAGCCAACCAGAATATGAATACTGCCGTAATGCCACAGATGGTGCTGCTCAGGTGATCCAGGATTGATCCTGACTTCCCTTACTAACTGTGTGCAGCTTCAACATTCTCCTTCTCATTGCATGGTTCTCCACCAGGTTTTTCTTTGCAGCCTTTCCACATTCCAAAGATGTGATTGATTGATTGATTGATTAATTAATCAGTATGTTTTGCACACTACTGAAGGTGGTTGGTAGGAGAATCAGGGAGTTGTTCAGCATGTGACCAAGAATCTGTTACTTGGAAATAAGTGAGAGAAGTAAATCGATGGGAACTGGCAATGACCCGATGGGCTCAAAGGCATCCTTCTACACTGTAAGATTTGGCAGCTCCCATTCAGTGATTATTTGATGTAATGGTTCGTTTATTCACTCTGATTCAATTTTAATATTTTATCTAATTCTGCCACGTCTTAAAATCTGAAAGGTATTTTTATGTTCCACCTAACATCCAGTTAGATCAAAAAGCATGCAAGTTACGGATAATGAAAATCAGAAATAACACAAAGAATGCTGGAGGTCCGCAGCTCAGACAACATCAATGGAAGGGTTAACATTTCAGATCGATGAGTTTTTATCACTAACATACTCGATAATTAGAGTTGGGCATGCGGCCAAGTGGTTAAGGCGTTTGTCTAGTGATCTGAAGGTCTCTAGTTCGAGCCTCAGCTGTGGCAGCGTGTTTGTGTCCTTGAGCAAGGCACTTAATCACATATTGCTCTAGTATCTGTGCGAGGAGTGGTGCCCCACGCAGACTTCCAATCTGCGCCTTGTAAGGCATGAAAATGCCCGACTCAGACCTCTCATGGTCTGAGATGATGTTCCCTCCCCTACTTGATAAAAATTCACTATCCTAAAACATTAGCTCTGTTTTTTTCTCTAACTGATGATGGCAGTAAATATTTCCATTATTTTCTGCTTTGATCCAATTGCAATCTTTGAAATATATCAGTAATTATGACATATATTCCCCAAAACTTTAATTGCAAGATCTTAGTGTTTTATTTTAGTCCAAGGCATTCTGACATCGCTGCCCACAAGGATATCATGAGCTGATCTCCATGCATAAAGGATTATTATATCTGGATGAATCGCAATGCTCAGAGTCCACAGAGTTAGTAGCTTCTGCAAATCACTCTGGTGACTACCACTGTGTAAAGCTTATCCCTGAAAAGTAAATCAAAGTCTACATGATAGAAGTTGCAAAAAATTTCATTTATTCTGGTAAAAATTAGGAAATTTAAAGAATTGCAAGTAAATTGCCAAGATTAGGGAACAACTCAACCCCAGCAAGTATTGGTCAATTAATGCATGCATTGAACCAGGTTATTTATTTCTATGAGGAATTATCATAAAACGAGAAATTGGAAGTTAAATATATAAACACATACCTGTTCTTGTACAGTTTTGTTCATCACTTTCATCTGCACAATCATTTATTCCATCGCAAACTGATCTGCGGAGAATACAGGTACCACTTGGGCATGTGAAATAGCAATCTGTAATTGTACCAAATACAAATGATAGGAGATATGTTCATACTGGCAATGAAAAGTTCTGAAACAATAAAGACAAAATATATTTAAATTCTTCAATCTGCCCATTCTAATGATTGACTAATCTTTCAAAGTAATCTTGTCAATGGAAAATAAATATTGCAAGAGAATCTCTTTTACACTCTTTTAATCTCTTTTACACCAGTACACTGTGAAGATTAATCCTTGAAGAGCAGATAAATCTGTGAGAATATAGATGGAAAAGAATATGAAAGAATAAACAGGGATTTAAATTTTATATGCTGCAGCTTCAACTAGGTATAGAAATTACACGGGATATTGCTTTGCCCACAGATAGAAATCAATATACTGTTATGATGGTCCTGTTGCTGAAGTATGAAGGAAGTTTTGAAAAATTTGAACTTTTATTAATTTTAGGTGGAATCTGATTGAAAATTACCAAGCAATGATAAGCTTTGAGATAATAACTGCTTAAGTTGCTACAACTGGTGGGCAAGTTGGGTTAAAAAAAAAGGCAAAGATCTATTTCAGTCCACTACACACATACAATAAAATGTATTTGAATAAAGGATTGTTACCACATGGAATATTACCAAAATAAGGTCATGTAAAGCATTATTTGTTATATAATCTTAGAAAATAAAAAAAAATGAATGCACATGGAGGCACATGCTGGAAATTTCATGCAACACACACAAAATGCCGCAGGGATTCAGCAGGTTAGGCAACATCTATGGAGGGAAATGAAAGTCAAGGTTTTGGGCTGAGATCCTTCATCATTCTCTTTTGAAAGGGCTCAGTTCAAGATTCTGACTGTTCATTTCTCTTCACAGACACTGCCCGACCTGCTGAGTTCCAGTCACATTTTGTGTATGGAGCAAATGAATGCATATGATGAACAGAGATTAAGAGGTTGTAGAGCTAGAAGTAGCTTGCTTCTGTATTTTTTTCTAAGATATGCAAAAAACTGAATTGTGAAACTTCCTCACACTATTTTTCTCACCATATAGAAATACATATCTTTTGTTAAAAGTTTACACACAGAAATAATAATCAGACAATCCCAGAGTAGAAGCAATGAGAAGTGAAATTTAAGTAGTTTTTCTGCTTCCTGTTTAAAGTGAAGCACTCATCACCCACCCTCCACATAACTGTAGTTACTTTTCCCTTGGAACATCCTGGGCAATCTATGCTGCACATCCTTTGATTTAGAAAGTTAAGGCTAGTTACCGGCAAGCCCTCCTTTTAGACCATGCTATAGTAAGATCTCAACTTTGCCCCAAAATTGATTTCATTATTTTATCAAGAGGGAAGAGTGCTTAAGTTTATTATTGTCCTTTAGGAAGTGATCTCAACTCCTATCAGCACCTCACAATCTGCATACATCATTCTTCTAGGGCAGTAAGTTTGCATCTCGCATTATTTTTGATATATTTTTTTGAAACAAATATTTTAAAAATTGATTACCTTTACAAGAGGACTGTTTGTAAAAGCAATGGAAGAACTTACTGCATTTCATTTCATCACTGCCATCTAAACAATCGGTCCATCCATCACAGTGGCTTTTTAAAGAAATACATGATCCATCCTTGCATTTAAATTGATTCGGGCATGCTGGTTAAATAATAAATTTTGAAATTTAGTAAAATGGTCAACTTTCTCCACAACAAAACTTGCAAATGCAGTAAGAAAATGGAGCAATGGACTGTGACAAGAAGGATATTTTGTTTTGAGATTTCAGAAAATAATTATCTCAGAATGAGCATGATAAACAATATTCAAAAGAGTATTTGTCTTCAAATGTGAGCTTCAACTGCAAAACATCCAAAGAACTTCCAAAAATTACTTTCAAAGTGATATTACTTTTGAAAGTTGAAAAACGGTTTATGTACAACATGGTCCCTGAAATAGCAATGTGATAATGGCTTGATGATTAGTTGTTTGTAAATGCTGTTGATTGAGGGATAAGATGTTAGCCCAGAAAGCAGGGACAAATGTCATCTTCATTTTTGTACCATGAGATCGTTCACTTTGAGAGCAAAAGTGAGACTCAGTTAAATAAAAGCTCATCTGAAAGTTAGCACTTCCTGCAAAGCAATGTTTTTCCAAAAAGTCAGCATTGAACTTTGTTCTGGGTCTCTGGAGAGGGACTTCAGCAGTAACCTGATTCACTTACAAGAATGCAAACTAGATTGTGTTTTCCCAAAACCGCAAACTGAAGTTAAGGCAGAAGCAGCATGAATATTCTAGGCCTATATAACCTGAATAAATTAGAATGTCAATGGATAAAACTATAACTCCCACAAAACAATCATTTAAAGGAGCAAGTTTACTTACGGTCCTCATAGCTAAAAGCTCTGTATTCCAAATAAAATCCTTTGAGGGTAACTGACTGATCAGAGGAAAACTTAATTTTGACAGATCTTCCATAAATCTTCTGAAAACCTCCCTCAGTGACTTGATTGCAGTATCTAAGGAAGTAAAGGTGTGATTTAGTAAAGTTAGTTAAACTTCAGTGCAATATTTAACATTCCACAAATTAACTTATATCACTTTCCAAATTATTTTGGACATACTCAGTCTCTCTGTTATTATTACTATTGCATCCGGTAAGATGGCAGTGTGCTTAGATGCACTTAGACTCTGGGTGCAACCAAAAGGCATTATTGACATTTGAACCTCGTTTTTATCGTCGCAAGATACTGCTTGGCATTGAAGGTCTACACTGTCAATGAGTTGCTTGTTAATGGAGGAACTGGACTTCGTGCAGGCCGTGCTGATGTCTGCTACGGAAAGGTGTTGGATTTGGTGCGTAAACGTGGTGTGCTGCCTAACAACGAGTGATTGACTTGGACATTTTTCTTGTAATTACAAGACCGTGTTGGACATTGGAAATGTAGAATACTACAAGTCTGGTTCTCTGGTTCACTGGTTCATTGGTGAGACTGACAGCGGGGGTCCCGTGTGGCCTCGGTTTTTGGCCACAAGCGCAGACTAGGCCTCGTGCCACAAGGTTTCCTGTTGCAGCTACCCAGGAGAAGAGACACCAGATGTGGTGTGGTGTGACATCCAGGCTGGACTGGGGGCTGGCCCCTCCTGTGTACAATTGTTGGAAGGCAGGCTGGATTGCGTTCGCCTGCTGACTGCTGTGCATGTTTTCTCGCTGATAACATGACACTCAGGAACCTGGGCAACATTGTACTTTTTTATGTGACTGTATGTTTACTGCCATTCTGTATGCGCTACATGTGCCTTGTGCTGTGTGTGATTGTTGGTACTGTGTTCTACACCTTGGCCCCAGGCGAACGCTGTTTTGTTTGGCTGTATTCATGTATAATTGAATGACAATTAAACTTGACCTAGTTATTGCTAAATCTTTCCAGTGAATGTCTGATATTTTCAAGTGGAATGGAAACTTATCTGCTTCTGAGAAGTTGTGGAGTTGGCTCCAAGTCCCACTTTTCAGTTAAAGCATCAAATGTGTGAAATCCAAAGCAGCAAAATTACTAACAGTGCAGTAAAGAGCACTAATTTTGATAGCTGGAAAGACACATCAGCTTTAACTCATTTGGGAATGTGTATTCCTGGAAATAATTCTAATAATTTTAATTTCCCTGACATGTTGAACAATACGACGACTCCATCCATAATTCTAGAGTTCATTGGTATAAGATTAGCAATTAGAATAAACTCCCAGAAAAAACTGTTGCAGACTCTCTATAGAATATACCAACTGGAACGTGACAAATCACAGAATTTTGTCCAATATTTTAGGTGAGTCGTACGAGATACTCTGAAAGCCTCAAAGAAGATGCAGAGATGGGCAACAACAATGTCTTCACACAGCTATGTTTCGCTGCAAAACAATATTAGTATCAGAATTCAGATTTGCTGAGTTGACCACCTATAAATAGATTTCAAAACTAGTTGGGAATGAGCCATTGCTGGAAAATGTGTTTAATATTCCAGCCACTTTTTCGTTACCATAATGAGACATGATTCCATGTCCTCATGGCTGCAAAGATGGGAAGGAAAATGTGAAGATGACATATTATTACTATACTACAGAAAATTGTACTAGAAAATAAACCAGAATGATACAGTCCTTTGGGAAGCTAGAGCTGTTATTCCATCACAAGGAAGAACAGCTTCTGAATCCATGGATAAAGGACACCTGAATTCATCTCACGTCAAGAGTTTTATCTGGAGGCAGGAGAATATAAGCAGTAAGAAACACCCTGCTCTTAGCTGATCAATGAACTTTGAGGATATTTGTAGATTTTGTAGATCCATCAATAGGAAATGCAACTGTAGCAGATGGAATTTCTAAGTAAATTGCAATTCTAACAGTTTCTAAGGAAACTGTTCTCTGAAATAACTACTAAAACTGGCAATGATCTTTCTTACAGCTGGTCTTCCAGAGTTAACTTGTGGTGGACAATGGAGGCACTTGCCCTGGTTGCTGAATTTGCTAATTTTATCAGAAGAAATGGAGTTAAGCATTTGCACAAAATTTCATTCTGCTCACTTCAAACAGCTTGCCAGCGAAGTTTGCTTTGACAGTGAAAGAGTCACTGAAGAAAATCACTGCCAGTGAAATTTAGGCAGAAGTTGAACGTGTCTTATTTCACAAGTGGAATACCACACAAACTGACAGAACAGACAAAACTGATGGAGTTATTTCAGCCAGCTCTTTATCCAATTAACAAAATCAGGGCAAACAAGAAAATGAAGTTATGGAAGACACAGGGATACAATTACCAGCTACTGTAACATCACGTCAGGTGACAGTGTGCTTGCAGCGGATTGTAAATCCATTCTGTTTAACATTTATCATGCTAATTCAAAAAGGCTTCTCTCAACAAACTAGCTGACATTTCAAATCATTTGAAAACCTAATACCTTGCCACTGATTTGCCAGTACTTACAACTGGAAATCCTAAGAGACGGTACTGCCACCTCTTAATCTATCTGCTGAATTTGAGGTACAAAAGCAGTTTCTCCTGCAAATTATGCTTGGGGAGATTAAAGTCCATTCGTCTGAGATCCCTCATGACTTCAGAATAATTCACATACCTTATAGACACTTAACTAGTTTTGGGATCCGGCCACTGCTCTGGAATCGCTTTTCAGATAAATAGTCTTTTTTGCGTCTACCCTATGGTCACTTTAAAGACCCTGATAGGATCAGATAGTCTCTCTTTAATATTTATAGACATATGTGACGAGAATACACATAAAATTAAGATGTTTGCTGGCCTGGGTTAGCATCAGTGACATCAGCAAGTGGTCTGCCACCTGTCCCCAGGGGAAGGAGAGATAAGGAACAATGGAGCAGCGTCTGGAGATGTGTAATGAAGGGACGGGGGAGAGAGAGCTGTCTGGAGCGGCTCCCCCCTTTGAACCTTGAACTGTTTGAAGTGATGGACAGGCGATACCCCAGCAGGGGGATAAAAAGGGACCGGTTCGCTAAGGCAGGACACACACGCCACCCGAGGTAACGAGACCCTGGAAGCGGTACGCCTCTCACGAGTCGGTGGGAAGTACCGGACAACGCACAGGGTGGAAAGGTACGATCAACGGGAACCCGGTGGGTGCCGGGTTCACTGCAGAGGATCGACCGCATCTGGAGGAGGGGTCACAGTCGGTGACCTCAGGTGACATCACCAAGGACCTGCCTAAAAGCTGCTTGTGAGCCATATCGCCGGTCTGTGAGTGAAGCCGTGTCTGAATGATCAGTTGTTCCTGTTCTCTCTCTCTCTCCCCCCACGTTGTCCATCACCATGGCAACGCTTACTGCGAACTGAACGACTAAACTGGACTGAACTTTGAGTCACTTTGAAATTTGGTCATTTACCCCTAGACAACGATAGAGCTTGATTGATGCTGTTATCTTAATTCTGTGCACATGTGTGTTTATCATTGCTAAACTGTTGCATTTATTATCCTTTCGATTACTGTGTTGCTTGTTTCTTTAATAAAACTTTCTTAGTTCTAGTACTCCAGGCTCCAACTGAGTGATCCATTTCTGCTGGTTTGGCAACCCAGTTACGGGGTACGTAACACATATAACACCTCATCTTTTGTAATAAACTCTACAATCTACAGTCTTACCTGATTCCATCAATCTCTAACCAGTCCCTATCACAGTATCTCGAACCTTGGGATCGCTCTTGGATTTCCAAAACAATGACAGAAAGGGCTATATTATATCCCACAGCAGGTGTCTGTTAAAGAAGATGATAACCATTACATTAAGTTAATAACTACATTTGATTTTGAAGTGTAAGTTAGAAAATACACTAAAATATCCAAGTAGGCTGCCACTATTCAAAGCAGAATACAAATAATTTCTAGATCAGATGTTTCAGGAATTAAAATTTCAGGATTTTGAAAACACAGTAGTGATGATGCTTTATTAACTGTAAAGCATTTTGGATTGTACTAAAATAATGATTCAAGCTATACATTGTACATTAACATCATTCCTTTCCTAACTTAAATTTTTAAAATAATTTACCCTACTTTTTTTTTTATTCTACAACTAGTAGTCAATACTGAACTTGCAATGTTTTGTCCAACCAATCTATAATCCTTAATTCTATTGACAAGAGTGGCGCTCTTGATTACTGGAAAACTAGAGACTAACTTTGCCGATCCTTACTACCATTCCCCACCAGGACCACCTTCAGCAGAGGTCGATGCAGTTACCTTTTACCACTGCAGTAATTAGACGAATGCTTTGATAACTATAATTGCTATTTCTTACTTTCACCCTCGTCTTTATAACTTCAGAAAATTTGTTGACAATTTCCACTCCTCCCACCCTCAAAAGGTATATCTCTGACTTGTCCTTTCACTCACTCAACCTCACCAATCTGGAAACAGCCTAACAAATAATGTCTACTATAAACCTACAGATGTCCACTTCCTACCACCCAGCTTCCCAAAAGGAAATCATCTCATGTTCCCAATCTCTACATCTCTATTGCTTCTATCTTGCCAATGCTATGGTAGCGTGCATTCCCTTTTCATTAAATGAAAATTTCTATCCAGTGTTGCCTCAATACTGTACACCCATTCTAATTCTTGTACCTTAATTTTTTTTTAAAGTTGGACATGCATCATGGTAACAGGCCTTCCCAGCCCAACGAGACCACACTGCCCAATTATCTTCATGTGACCAATTACTCTACTAACCCATGTGTCTTTGGAATGTGGGAGGAAGCCCACGTGGGGAGATTGTAACAGCTCCTTACAGACAGCAGTAGGAATTGAACCCACTTCAATGGTGCCGTAATGACATAATGGTAACCACGATGCCACCATGCCACCCCCATACCTCTGCTCATAGTCCTTCACTTATCTGTATATTAACAAAACACCCCTTGTTCTCACTTTTGAGCCCAGCAAACATCACTCTTTGTCATTTATGACACCTTCAGTATGACGACACCACCAAGCCTAATTTCAGCATTGCCACCACAATATCATAATTCTTCCATCAATTGCCACCTGTATCCATTTCATTCAAGAGGCAACTTTTCTTGCACTGGCAATTCTTGTACTATCTCCCTAATTGCTTTCTCCTTCCCACCATCATGAACCCGAAATGTTCCTTCCAGGTGAAATGGTGATGTATTTTTACTTTTATATTAGGTACATCTCCTTTCCTTAGTCTTTGAGTGACAACAGATCTTAAGTTAGAAGATGGAGGACCGCTGGACTACTGAAGGAACCTAGTGGGTCACACATATCAACTATGGAGATAAACATCATGGATGTTTTGTATTAAGACCTGCATCAGGACTTCAGATTAAATGATCTGTAGTTTTTTGTGTCTTTAGTCTGTAGCTAATACTGTACTTGAAATTCCTTTGGATAAAAAGCAACTCTACACCATCTGATATAAAGTAATTACCAACAAAGGATGACTTTAAGAGCTTTTGTTCACTGTATCTATATGCTGTAAGTATTTTGAAAATTTTCCCCATGGACGAAAGCCTCAATGCAGAGAGGGCATTTTGAAGAATAGAATTGTATTATTACTCACAGTTATCGTCCAGGTACAGTCGATCTTGGGTGGGTAGTAGCGAGGGTAATAGGGAGAGCTCAAGGAACCATTCCAGGATATGAAATTACCACCACAACCTAGGAGGCAAAAATATTTTTTAAAATCTCAAACAAAATACAATCACACCATCAGATTTTCAATCTTGTATGTTGTTCTGTCATTATCAATAGAAATTACAATTGCAACAATGAAGGGAAATTCTAAAACTTCTTTGGTAATGATGAGTTTGAGTACAGAGAGGAAATTAAGAATCTGGTGGCATGGTGCGAAGACAATAACCTATCTCTCAACGTCAGCAAGACAAAGGAATTGGTTGTTGACTTCAGAAGGAGTAGCGGACAGCACAACCCCATTTACATTGGTGGAGTGCAAGTGGAACAGGTCAAAAGCTTTAAGTTCCTCAGGGTCAATATCACAAATGACCTGACTTGGTCCAACCAAGCAGAGTCCACTGCCAAGAAGGCCCACCAGCTCCTTTACTTCCTGAGAAAACTAAAGAAATTTGGCCTGTCCCCTAAAACCCTCCCTAATTTTTATAGGTGCATTGTAGAAAGCATTCTTCTAGGGTGCACCACAACCTGGTATGGAAGTTGTCCTGTCCAAGACCGGAAGAAGCTGCAGAAGATTGTGAACACAGCGCAGCACATCACACAAACCAATCTTCCGTCCTTGGACTCACTTTACACCGCACGCTGTCGGAGCAGTGCTGCCAGGATAATCAAGGACACAACCCACCCAGCCAACACACTTTTCGTCCCTCTTCCCTCCAGGAGAAGGCTCAGGAGCTTGAAGACTCGTACGGCCAGATTTGGGAACAGCTTTTTTCCAACTATGATAAGACTGCTGAACGGATCCTGACCCGGATCTGGACCGTACCCTCCAAATATCCGGACCTGCCTCTTGGTTTTTTTGCACTACCTTACTTTCCCTTTTCTATTTTCTATTTATGATTTATAATTTAAATTTTTAATATTTACTATCGATTTGTACTCCAGGGAGCATGAAGCACAGAATCAAATATTGCTGCGATGATTGTACGCTCTAGTATCAATTGTTTGGTGACAATAAAGTAAAGTAAATATCTCTAGTTTTTGTCTTCATATAGTTCTAGAATGTGGAAATTTATTTTTACTGGAAGTATTGCAATTCAATTGGGCTGAGTCTATTTCCTGTCAATGATTATCAATTTAAACACATGTAAAAAAAATCTTTTGGTTCATCGACAAGTCCAGTATTAAGGCTAAGATTTTAATGAAGCCAGAAGATCGATTATTGGTCAAATAGTTCAGAATGTTTTACATAAAACAATATTCACATATCTACCCTTTTTACGAATAGCTTCAAAATATGCTTTAAATACTGCACCGCCTCTTCGAATTTTTGATGAAAATGTCACCAACATCACATTCCCAGATGAAGTCAATCTGATAACCGGAGGATTCCAACTGACGGGTGAACCACACCACCTGAAAGACATCATGTTATTTTCTTGTTCGACATAACATATTATAAAAACATCCATAAAGAGCATATTTTAAGTGGCAATATTCCCCAATTTTGTTACTTTATATAAACACCTTTGGATTTTAAATTTGTGTTACCTTTAATATTCTTAAACATAACAGCAAAAGAACTGATCTGAAGTACGTTTATCATTGTCACTTAAGAATAACACATGAACAATTCAATTAGAGCCCAGATTCCTACTTTTAATTCTGAGTTTTATTGCGATATATATTCCACACATTGTCCAAACGTAGAGGACAGTCTCTGGCTTGAAACTTTTCATTTCCATCCAAACATTTATTTTTAGACCAAGAACACTTGAATACGTTGCCATTTACAAAGTTTGAAAAGTAGATCAATTCATGATGACTTTTCTTTCAAAGCAGATGGACTGTTGCCTCCAAGTAAATGTCCAGGCATGAAGTTTAAAAGAAGAAGAGAAAACTAAGAGCTCTTAGAACTATCATGATTAGTTGCTGTAACTTTAGCAGATGATCAGTAGAAACCCACTCAGGCCGCCTGAGGTTTCCAGTGATTATCCCTTAGAGCTCCACAGAAGGGCAACTGATATTCATGTTTTGGGCAAAAAGCACTGTTGAAGAAATTCAGGAGCACAAGCAGCATCTATGGAGGCAAAGGGACAGTTGATGTTTTGACTGCTGCAGAATCATAACTCAAAACATTACCTATCCCTTCCTCCACTGATGCTGCTGGACCCATTGAATTCCACCAGCAGTTTTGTTTTTGCTCCAGTTTCCAGCATCTGCTGTCTCTTTTGTCTCCATTCATATTTAGTACTCTAGTTATCAATTCAGATGTAAGTTTAAAATCATATTGAAAAACTAAACTCAGTAAAGCTCAGGATGTCACTCCACATAAACCACAGGAAACAAATGAACCAAGTTTGCTCCCAAAGCTGTTCCACGACCAAACACCAGCTGACAATAGATAATGAGCAAACTTAGGCTTATTCATAGAAAGGAATTGTCAGCTTAGTGCTAGGAAGTAAACGAAGCACAGCTTAGCATGAACACATTTTCAATTTGTAAATTCCACCTGTTGCCTGTCTTACCGTGCGATTATTTTGTTCTGTATGGGGAGTAGGAAATCATAAGCGGATAGTTTATGGATTGCACAGTTTCCTGGAATCGCCCTGTGTAGTGTCAGAATCACTAAATGTACAATATGGCCTGCTGGAACTCGCAGTCGCCACTGGTAGTACGATCTTTTTGGCCGTGTTAGCGTCAGTGTCCGATTGTTACCTGGTTTTGCATAGAGGTCAAAAGAAATCGCTGCAAAAGTAAGAAAAAAACTCACAGTACAAAAAGGAATAAGGCAATAATCTACGACATGACTGATGGTAAAAATAATTTATAATAGAAGATCTAATACAATTTGTAAAATGCAAAGATAGAAGAAAGCATTAAGATAATGCTTTTATCTTAAGCATCATATTTGACCTGTATAATGTCATTGTTTGCATATTTGCTTAGGTAAGGCAGGTTTTCTCATGTGAATCCTTCAGTGTTACTTATTGTATCTGATGCTCTTGTTGCAGCCTCCTCTACGTCTATGAGTCAGGACGCAGATTGGGTGACTGCTTGGTCAAGCTCCAGCTGCCGTTTTAGCCAAGAACACCCAATGGCCAGCCATTTTAATTGTGCTTGCCATTTTCAAGACCAATATGCCTGTCCATGGCTTCCTCCACTGTGACATTGAGGCTAAAATGCAAATAAAAGGAATACCATCTCTTATTTCATCTAGGCAGTCTCCAACTCGGTGGCATGAATGTGGAATTCTCAAACTTCTGGTAAGCCCTCCCCTTCTGTCCCTTTTTCCATTTTTTCCTCTTCTCCTGATCCACCTTCCACCAAGCACCCCATCCCTTACCTCTATCCCACCCTCTTCATCTGTCCATTAGCTATACACTCCTCTTACTGGTTCTTCTTGTCACATCTGTCCCTTTATTATATGCTCCACCTTCCTCTCTTATCAGATTCCATTATCTTCAGTCTTTTATTACTTCCATGTAATACTCCTCAGCTTCTAATATCATCCCCAATCTCTCCTCTCTCTCGCCTGCCTATCCACTGTTCCAGCCATTTCTCCACCTTTTTATACCAGCTGTCTTCCCTCTTTCTTTCATCCATGATAAAGGGTCTCAACTTGAAATGTTGACTGCTCATTTCCCTCCACAGATGCTGCCTGAATCATTGAGCTCCTCCAATGCCTGGTGTTGTTACAACTGCAGGCTTGTTACTCAGAGTTTGTTAGATTCAGAAATCTGGCAAAACCATGGACTATCTACCATCAGATTTGAGTTTTTCTGAATTTTAATAACATTGCCTATAGCAGCAGCAGGAATGCATTTTAATTCCTTTACTGTTGCCCCTTGGTTATTATCTTTTCATGCCTACAGAAGTCCATCATCATAACAGCTATCTACCGAGCACTTCAAAGAGAAGAACGTATTTGCCTAGCTCCTGAAAAACACATCAAAATGTTTTATATTGTTTATTTCTTTAAGGGGCATTCAATTTTAATTGGACAAATATGACAGTTCACATTAATCCAACGAAAATGTCATATAAACACTAACAACTCACAAACAGAAATTTGTAAGAAAACATGGAAATGGAGTTCTGGAGAGAGAACTAATTACAATTTTTTTAATAAAGATTAAAATTGATATCTACTACAATGTTATCTTTTATTGCCAGGTCAGGTGTTAAATTTAACCACAGTTTAGACTACTTTTGTGGTTAAACTTTTATTGCTCATGTCATTATATTGCCACGTCAGCTGAACTACTACACAGATAAAACTAGAAGGGCTTATTTACTGTGCTTATAAATTCTCTGAATTTCAGAAAATGAAAAGATTATAAGTGAGCTAATGCATAATATGTCTATGAGGAAAAGTTAAGTCAATGGACATATTTCATTGAAAGGGAATGACGAGTCTGATAGGTGTGAGCTTGAATACTTGCTGTAGGTATCAATTTCGCAAAGCATGAAGAAGCTGGAGAAAGCAGTGCCTCTCTGTGGGTCGGTGGGCAAAGTGCTGTTGATGGTAATGGTACTGCACAGTTCACATCTGTAATTCCACACACAGTGAGAGCTTATTTCACCGTTAAGGCAAGATACCACTCAAAGGTCAGACATATTCCTTCTGTGTGAGAAATCGGTAAAAGAATCCCCTGGCTCATTTTGAAGAATCTCCTTCTGCCTGACACAAGCAGAATCTGGGAGCAACTCACTTTCAGTTAGGTAAGAGACTTAAAAGAGGAAGAGAGAAAGATAACAATCTGAGAATATAAGCAGTAATGGTGTTTTATTTATTTGGACACACCATGACTCTCCAGTGAAGTACTGAAGAGGACTAAGTGATAGTAGATTACATACTACTGTTCCCTTGGGTCTATTTTCCTGGTTGAACCATTCTCCAAACTGCAACAGCAGCTAACAGGCCACCGCAGCCTCTGTGGTGCTGCTCTTGACTTAGGTCAGAAGATTGTGGGTTCGTTCTGTACTCTGAGGATCTGAGCACAGTAAAAACGTGGATGATGTTCCATTACTCGATGTAATGAGTGTGGTCCATACACAGGTGTCATTGGAAGAGATTTCTAAATGAACTCTTATCTGCTCTCAGATACAACTGGGATATTCAGTGGTGTTATTTTGAAACAGGGACAAATTATTTGATTATTATCACCTTTCTCTTTGTGGGGGCTTGCCATTTGCAAACATCTGTGTTTCCAGCTGAAACAGAATCCTTACCTGACTTGACAGTTAGGTCATATTCTTCAGAGCCTGAAGCTGCAAACAAAAAAGAAAACATTGTGATGTCTAAAACGAACACACAAATAAGTACAAGACTGAATTTTAGTTCTGCGCAAAAGTTCTTTTTTGTTTTTGCAAATGAAACACTACCAAATAGCTCAATTGTGTAAACATCAAAATCTTCTTCAGCAGAGGAAATCTCTTCAGAAGAGTTCAGTAAGGGGATTTTCAACTTTTTTCCGTTGACATGTTGCAAATTAGATGTAGTTGTATTCTTGATGTAGTGTGCTACGTCCTCTGGAGCCGAGAACTTACTCCAATAATAGGCTCGAAGCCCTTCTTCTCCTTCACTGTCACGAAACAAAGGCACAAAGGGGATCAGAGTGAAAATATGTCAACTTCACAGAAACTAGTGAACAAAAACTACAACTTTCCATTGTTAGCTTATTCGGAACAAAGCTGATGTATCTGAAGCACACAGCAGAAATTCAGGTATGCATTCAGACATTTTACATTGCAGGGTCTCAACCCAAAATGTCAACTACCTTTGACAAATGCCAACAACCTCCACAGATTCTGCTTGTCCAGTTGAGCTCCTCTAGTAGATTGTATTTGCACCACATTCCAGCATGAGCAGTCACTTGTGTCTCCACATTGTATTTAGAGATACAGTGAGGAACAGGTACCTCTGGCCCGATAAGCCGCACCACCCCAACCCACCTGCTTAACCTTAGCCTAATCACAGGACAATTTACAATGACCAGCTACCTGCCAACCGGTACATCTTTGGAATGTGGGAGGAAACCAAAGCACCCGGAGGAAACACACATTCATGGGGAAAGACGTAGAAACTCCTTACAGACGGCGTTGGAGCTGAAATCTGAACTCCAACTGTAGTAGTTTCGCGCTGACCACTACGCTACCATGACGCCCCGTATTAAAAACAGGTTTGTCACTTCGATCTTTCAATTAACCTTTACATCCTGAGTTTCTACTTCTTTCTGAAAATCCATTTTCCCTAAATGGCCCACACTTCCTCTTTCCTTCTTCCTGTATTCACTTACTTTCACTTCCTATTATGCCCCGTGACATATTAGAATCAAGATTAGAGATTCAAAAACCATTTGTGGAGGTTGTAATATAACAAGTGTAAAATGTGAAATTTGTATGGAGCAATCGCCATTGAAGGTTACTCTATTTTAAGGAGTGTATCACATTAATTGACTCACACATGGCAAGGTGAAACTATTTTCCAATTCACATTGCCTGTACTCTTTCTCATCTGCAGAGCATTCTTCCTTTGTGGACTCATTACTGGCTATATAACTTCTAATATCTAGCAGTTTATTTTCCTTTTACTTGCAAGGTATTTAGAATGGAAAGTTCCAGAGAATTGCTGCCTTGACACTGTAAGATTTTATTTATTGAGGCCCTCCATTAGTCAGGGATGACCATGGATGTTGCAGCCCATCTGTCCACGTGATACGCAAGCCAGGGAAGGGCGGTACGAACTGGAGAGCAAGGTGTTACCCAAACAGCAGGCTCTGCCTCACCAAGCAGCAGATGGATCCAAAAGATCGGCAGAGACCCATACAGTTTGGCACCTGCGACGTCGCAGGAGTTGCCACTCGGTTTGGATCTCAAAGTGGGACTGCCTTAGGGACTCCAGCTCTGGATTTTTCCCTCAGGGTTTACTCCCGAAGCCTTCCCCATGAGTGGGTATAGCAGCAAGGCAGCAGAGGTTTGAGATCAGAGTTTTCCTTCTAGATGAGCTGCCAACCACGGCTGAAGTGACTGGTTTTAAGAAGCCAGTAACCCGCCTTTGCCCATTTTCCTGTCATTAGGGATGGTTCCGCCGGGTTTAATAGCTAAGCCACACATGAAGGCCAGGAGCTGGACTTGGTTGTCAGAGGCAATTTGAGACGCACACTATTGGGATCATTTAATGGGTAGTGGGAGGTTATCTCCACTACCAGCCCCCAGCTATAGTAAACTTAATAAACCATTTTATTTATTAGTGATCCTTTATTGTTAGGCAGAATTACTAACAAATTACAAATAGCCTACAGAGAAATACTGAGATATGATTGATCAATCTGAAACTTTAATGAGATGCCCAAAATTGAAGATTGAACACCATGCAAGATTCCCCTCACCAACTGAATAAACATACAGAACTGTACCAAGCGATAGGGGGCAGTGTGGGCACACAAGGGACTACAGATGCTGGAATTTAGTGAAACAAAAATACTGGAAGAACTTGTTGGGTCAAGCGGCATCGATGGAGGAAAAGGGATATCTGAGGTTTTGGGTCAGCACCCTGCATCAGAACCCGTAATGTTGCCTCCACATAGGGAGCCTTGCAATTCAAAGAACAAATAAAACAGCGTGACCCGATGGACTTCCTGCAAGATCACTGTGACAAGGTATAGCAGAGCAGACTAATGTAAAGATAATATTGTGCCTCACTGGTCACGGAGGTGATAATCATACTAAGGTAGCAGCCCTGGATAGCCATCAGGGGGATGCATGAATCCAAAGGCAGAACAGGGAGAGTGCAGCCAAGTGTGCTTGGACATTGGCAAGAGTCGCTGACAGCAACGCGAGTAAATGAAAGTGAAATATCCTGAGGAAAAATGTGAGTACGTGGATTGGAACATAATTTCTATTGATAGGAGACATTGTAAATAATATCCAAAGTCAATGGACAAGATTGCCTATGTGAGGACAGAATTAGGATTAGACCAGGGCAATGGGAGTGAGATCAATTCTGTAGAAGGATCACCTTTTAGATATATCTACGCCAGGATGTTGGTGCAAATACAATCTACAGCATTTCAAATATGCTGCCAAAATAAGACATCCATTTCAAAACTGTCAAGATAAAACAAAAAAACTTGGAAGTATCCTGACAGGTCACAACATGGTCTGGTGCAGCAATTGAATACACTGGAATGTAAAACGCTGCCCGAGACATCATGGGCACAGCACTCCCCTTGATTGGTAGTTATCTACATGAGGCACTGCTTCAGGAAATCAACATCTATCATCAAAGATCCCCACCACCTGGGCTAACCCAGTTTGTTTTTTGCAGCTATTATCAGGCAGGAGTTATGGAAGTCTGAAGTCACACAGCTCCAGTTTAAAAAATTTTTGACCCAACTGGCAAAACCCTAATCATTACAGTATAGCAACTGTTTGACCACTTTGACCATCTTCTACTAAGATGGGTCTTCCTTTTTTGTTGTAATTGTTTTCCTGTAAAAATTGTATATAATTTATCATCAATTTATGTTTTTCTTGAGAATGCTGCTTTTGCAATGTATGTGCCTACAAGCAAGTTTTAAATTGCACTTGTGCAGAAATGTACTTAGACCATAAGATATTCTTCCCATAATCTTTGCTATCCTTATTACTCAATAACCTACCAACCTTTGCTTTAAATACTGTATACCCAATGACTTGGCCTCTATAGCTGTCTGTGACAATGAATTCCACAGATTCACCACACCCTGGCTAAAGAATTTCCTCCCCATCTACGTTCTGAAGGGATGTCCATATTTTTTTGAACTACAGAAATCTATTTACACAAAAATACAGAAAATACAAATATCAAGTATTTGCAAGTCAGTGAACAAATTCAAATTAAAATGTGATTATTACTCTAAAAAATGTTCACATTTAACTTTGACCCCATGGTTAGGATTAAACCCAGGTCTCTGGCACTGTAAAACAGCATCTCTACCTGCTGCACCACTATGCTGTCTAGTCCTAGATTCATCCACTATATGAAACATCCTCTCCACATCCACTCTCTCTAGGCCCTTCAATATTCCAAACAAGAGTAAATCTGCAGATGCTGGCAATCCAACCAACAGACCCAAAATGCTGGAGGAACTCAGCAGGCCAGGCAGCATCCATGGAAAAAAATACAGTCGATGTTTCAGGCCAAGACCCTTCGACAGGATAGATTTCAATGAGAACTTCCTTCATTTTTCTAAATTCAAACAGCACAGGCCCAGGGTCATCAAACAGTCCTCAAACATTAACCCTTTCATTGCTGCGATCATTCTCATTAACTGCATCAGCATCCTCTCCAATACCAGCACATCTTTTCTTAGATAAGCAGACCATAACTGCTCCTAATACTGGAAGTGTGGTCTGACCAATGCCTTATTAAGCATAAAATACCTGTTGTTCATATTCTAGTCCTCTCAAAATGAATGCTAACGTTGCATTTCCCTTCCTTACTACTGGCACACCTGCAGATGAATCTTCAGGCATTCCTGTTCTAGTCCCTTTGCACCTCTGATTTCTGAATTTGCTCCCCATTTACAATATAGTCTATGCTTTTATTCCTTCTATCCAAGTGTATGACCAAACACTTCCCGACACTGTACCATCTGTCACTTCTTTGCCTATTCTCCTAATCTGCCAAGTCCTTCTGCAGACACCCTGCTCTATCAAAACTACCTGCCCCTCTACCTATCATTGCATTGCCTACAGATGTGACTAAAACATCAATTCTGTCACCCAGATACTTTACCTATAATGTGAAGAAGCCATCCCAACTCTGCAGAATACCGCTAGTCTCCAGCAGCTGATCAAAAAAGGCCCCCTTCATTCTCACTCTTTGCCCCCTGTCAATCTACTGTCCATGCTAGTATCTTTTCTGTAATACCACGGACTCTCATCTAGTTTACCAGGCTTGTGTGCGGCACGTATAGTTCTGCATATGACAATAAACTTGACTTTGACTTTGATTTACATTAGATGTAAATTGAAGCCTGAGGGAGGTTCACTCCACCTCGATCCAAGTTTACTGTACTTAACTCAGGGTGTCCTTACATGTGGCTGAGTTGAGTGCAAGTCAGATTTCAAAACTGAACTATGACCCTGTACTCTTTATTCCAAATAACTTGTTTAAACTAGGAACTTGAACTCGCATTTTGTACATGAACATTACAGTTACCTTCAATATTATGGGTATTACAGAACACATAATTCTCCCTGCTATTTCTACCTTTCGCTTCGATGACTCAATTTTCCACAATATTTAGGATCTTGAGCATTTTTGTTTCTCATACAAATTGTTTCTACAGTTTAAATATTAATGAATTACAAGTTCTAATATATCAGTACATAAGACCCTAAGAACATAAGTTAGCAACAGACTTAGGCCATTTGGCCCATCGAATCTGCTCCACCATTTCAACATGGCTGATCCAATTTTGCTGTCAGCCCTAATCTCCACCCTTCTCCCTATAGCTCCTTCATGTCCTGACCAATCTAGAATCTATCAACCTCTGCCTTAAATATACATAAATACTTAGCCTCCACAGCTGCCTGTGGCAAACAGTTCCACAGATTCACCACTCCCTAGCTAAAGAAATTCCTCCTGATCTGAAAGGACACCCCTTTACTCTGAGGCTGCGTCCTCTGGTCGTAGACTCTCCCAGCATCGGCAACATCCTCTCTACATTCACTCCATCAAGTCCTTTCACCATTCGATAGGTTTCAATGAGATCACTCCTCATTCTTCTTAATTCTAGTGAATACAGGCCCAAAGCCATCAAACGATGTTCATACGACAAGCCATTCAATCCTGGATTCACTTTCATGAACCTCCTTTGAAGTCTTTGCAGTTTCAGCACATTCTTTCTCAGATAAGGGGCCAAACTGCTCATGGTTTTCCAAATGAGGCCTCACCAGTGCTTTGAGTCCGACTGAATGCTCAACATTATGAGTCTCAACATTACAACCTTACTTCTATATTCTCGTCCTGCTGAAATGAATGCTAACATTGCATTTGCCTTCATCACCACAGACCCTTTGTTTTCATACAGTATCAACCTTCAAAATGTTGCAAAAAAAATCCAGAACGGCCACGATCAGGAAGACAGCAGGAACCAAATGGGATGCTCAGCGGTCAGTCCTATGAACAATTAGTCTAGCACAATGTTTCTCAGTTACAAAATATTGCTCATCTATCTGGGAGAGAAATGCTCACACAAACATCATCACTACACAGCTACATACTTGTATGAAAATTTTAGGAGCCCTAAAATTCACACCTGTCCAATGGCTCCCAACAATGAGCAGAGTAGCACCCCTGGAGATCCGTTGAAGAGCAACTTCAGCAAAATTATACAAACGTGTTCAAAATATGCCCAACAACGTTCCAGTTCGTAAACTCATTGAAAATACTTTCTCCTTCTACAACTTGAAAAACTTTGACTCTTATGATGAACACACCGAAAGGCACCAGTACTGACACACCAACATGTTCACCAGCGGAGATCTGATCTATGACCCCACCTCATTCCTCCTGGGCTTTACTACAGCAACCAGAAGAAACTGGACGGCCACAAATAGACACAGAAGTCGACGTGCCAAAGCAACGCGAACTCTACACCGACGGGGCACCAAATCCCAGCTTTCCCCTGTGGTGCCCCAACCCAGGACGTCCTCGGCCTGGTCCAAACACATTCTGTCACCGAGATCAGAGACAACTTTGCCAGGGTCCATCGACGCGGCCACAAGCTGGAGGAGTGGCTTGACAAGAAACAATTAGAAGTGTGAAGAGAAAAACACCTGACATACAAAACAACAACCTCATACTCAAGCTGCAAGTTAACCTTTAGGGAATCCTGCACAAGGACTCCCAAGTCCCACTGCATCTAATTTTTTTTGTATTTTCTCTCCATTTAGAAAATAGTCAACTTTGCATCAAAGCCATCAACTCCATCATCCAAATCATTGACATTTAACATAAAAAAGAATCAGTCCCAACTCAGGTCACTGTGGAACACCACCAGTCACTGGCAGCCAGCCAGAAAAGATTCCCTTTATTCCAACTCTGTCTCCTGTCAATCAGTCACTGCTTTATCCATGCTAGAATCTTTCCTGTAATACCATGGGCTCATAGCTTATTAAGCAGCCTCATGTGTGGCACCTTGTCAAAGGCCTTCTGAGATCCAAGTACACAACATCAACCAATTCTCTTTTGTCTATCTTGCTTGATATTTCTTCAAAGAATTCCAACAGATTTGTCAAGCATGATTTTCCCTTGAGGAAACCATGCTGACTATGGCCCATTTTATCATGTGTCTCCAAGCACCCTGAGATCTCATCCTTAATAATCGACTCCAACATCTTCCCAACCACTGAGGTCAGACTAACTGGCCTATAGTTTCCTTTCTTCTGCCTCTCTCCCTTCTTGAAGAGTGGAGTGATATTTGCATTTTTTCAGTCTTCCAGGATTTAGTGATTCTTGAAAGATCATTACTAATGCCTCCACAATCTCTTCAGCCACGTCCCTGAGATGTACATCATCTGGTCCAGGTGACTTATCTACCTTCAGACCTTTCAGTTTCCCAAGAACCTTCTCTCTAGAAATGGTAATTCACATACTTCATGACCAATGGCAGCTGGAACTTCCAGCATACTGCTCGTCCCTTCCACAGCGAAGACTGATGCAAAATACTTATTCAGTTCATCCGCTATTTTGTTGGCTCTGACTTCTCTTGTTAGCCACAGTTTTGTCATCTTCCCTTTAGAATACTTTGGGATGTATACGTCCTGCGTCTTCCCAATTGCTTCCAGAACTTCTAACCATTGCTGCTCTGCTGTCACCTCTGCCGTGTTCTTTTCCAATCAATTCTGGCCAACTCCTCTCTCATGCCTCTGTAATTCCCTTTATTCCACTGTAATATTGATACATCTGACTTTAGCTTCTCCTTCTCAAATTTCAGGGTGAGTTCGATCATATTATGATCACTTGCCCATAAGTGTTCTTCTACCTAACCTCTGCAATCAATTCCAGTTCATTACACAACACCCAATCCAGAATATCCGATCCTCTCGTGGGCTCAAGCATGAGCTGCTATAAAAAGCCATCTCATAGGCATTCTAGAAACTCCCCCAGGTGTAATCCAGCACCAACCTGATCTTCCCAATCTACCTGCATATTGAAGACCTCTGTGACTGTAGTAATATTGCCCTTTCGGCATGCATTTTCTATCTCCCATTGTAAGTTGTAGGCAACATCTGTACTACTGTTTGGGGGTCTACATACAATGCAGTTCCTTAACTCTATTTACAATGATTCAAAACTTTCCAACCTTATGCCAATTCTTTCTAATGGTGTGACTTCATCTTTTTTACCAACCGAGCAATGCTGCCCCCTCCGCCTTCCTGCCTGTCTTTCAATACAATGTGTATCCTTGGATATTAAGCTCTCAGCTACAATGTTCTTTCATCCATGATTAACTAATGCCTACAATATCATACCTGTCAATATGTAACTGTGCTGCAAGTTCATCTACCTTATTCCAAATACTGCACTCATTCAAATATAACACCTTCAGTCCTTTATTCACTCTTTTCAATTTTGTCTGCCTTTTACATTGACTGCAATCCTATTGACTGCAAGTTTTCCCTCTCCTCACTACACATCGCCTCTGTAAATCAGCTATCTCATCTTCTGCACTATTATCCTCTTTTCCTACGATACTTCTTGCATTGAAATATGGGCAGCTCCAGACACTAGTCACACCATGCAAAGCTTTTCATTCCTAACTTTGTCTGAGGTCTTACTAACATCTGCCTCCACAACCTCTCCACTAACTGTTCTGGTACTCTGGTTCCTATTCCCCTTCAATTCTAGTTTAAACCCCACCGTGCAGCATTGCAAAACCTTCCTGCTAGGATATTAGTCCCCTCCAGTTCAAATGCAAACCATCCCATCTGTAGAGGTCCCACCTTTCCTGGAAGAGAGCCCGATGATCCATAAATCTTATGCGCTCCCTCCTACACCAACTCCTTAGCCATGTATTAAACTGTATAATCTTCCTAGTTCTGACCTCACTAGCACATGGCAAGGGTATCAGTCCTGAGATCACGACCCTGGAGGTCCTGTCCTTTAACTTTGCATCTAACTCCCTGAACTCCCTATGCAGAACCTCATCACTCATTCTACCCATGTCATTGGTATCTACGTGGACCTCACTTCTGGCTGTTCACCCTCCCACTTAAGAATGCTGAGGACTCAATCTGATATATCCCAGACCCTGGCACCAGGGAGGCAACATTACATCCAGGAATGTAAATACGAGGAATTCTGCGGATGCTGAAAATTCAAGCAACACACATCAAAGTTGCTGGTGAACGCAGCAGGCCAGGCAGCATCCCTAGGAAGAGGTACAGTCGACATTTCGGGCTGAGACCCTTCATCCTTCAGTTAGTCCTGACGAAGGGTCTCGGCCCGAAACGTCGACTGTACCTCTTCCTAGAGATGCTGCCTGGCCTGTTGCCTTCACCAGCAACTTTGATGTGTGTTGAATACATCCAGGAACCTCAGCTTCGCCCACAAAATATCTTGTCCCTAACTAATGAATTCACAATCACCACAGCGTGTCTCTTCGCCCCCACCCCCGCCCCTAACCTTTCCTTCTGCGTCACAGAGCCAGCCTCAATGCCAGAAACCAGACCACTGTGATTTTCCTCTTTAGGTTATCTGCCGACAGAACCCAAAGTGATATACCTGTTGTTGGGGAGTGGTGAGATGTCCACAGGGGTACGCTGCACTGGCTCTGTAACCCCTTTCCCCTTCCTGACCCTCACCCAGTTTCCTGTTTTCTGCACCTTGGGTTAACAACCTCTGTATGTGTCCTATCTATTACCCCTTCAGCCTCCCGAATGACCTGGAGATCGTCCAGTTCTAGCTCCAACTCCTTAACGTGGATTGTTAGAAGTGTTAGATTGTTACTTGAACACATATTTTTGATATTCCTATGACAGTCTTTTCATTCCAAAAACTTTTGTTGGAAATAGTTCTACTATGCTGCTATGATCTCAAAGAACATTTTATTAGTCTTAATAACACATAATCATATAAAATTTTAATTTGTTAACTGTTTAATGGTTAACTTGCCTCCATTTTTTGGGAAAAGATTATAATGCATTGATGTTCTGTTGGCTAAGATATTGTTTTGTTGGAGAAAGCAGGTTAAAGGAAAATAACAGGGCAATCAAATTCTTTTGGAAGTAAGTTAACTATAAACGATATGTATTTCAGCAACTAATTATGAATACTTTCCAATAACACACATCCAAATAGCCATAAAGGCACATTTAACATGGGTTAATATAGAATAATTATGCAGGCTCTTGTACTCACCTAAATGCAGTGATGACAGATTTCAGGTAATATTTCCCCAATATAGATGGCTCATAGAGTTCTGAAAACTATCATTTAAAGAGTGCAAGAGAAAGAATAGTTAAAGAGGAACATTTAGCCTATGGAATTGTATTCAATTTTATCAATAGTGATCCACCCCCTGCAATTAAATTCTGTAAGAATCCACAAACCACTCCAGGTAACAATTGAAAAATATTGAATCATATTTAATTTTCTAATTAAAACAAATTGGATGCTTAAAAAACTTTTAGTACATTAACAAAAACATTCAAACATGAATTACATAAGAACATGAAACAGGATTGTAGGGAACATGAAACAGGATTGTAGGGCACATGAACTACTTCGTAAACTCTGTCATTCAGCAAGGTCATGATTGACCTCATTTATAAAAACCATTTTACTTCCCTCTCTTTCAGTTCTCCTTGTGTCCACAATTCTATCCTCATTGTTCAGTACAACCAATGATCAACCATCTGCAGTCCTTCAGATGGGAATATTTAAAGATTTTTAGCTGTCTAAGTGAAAAGATTTCTCTTCTCAGTTCTATGTAGCCAACCTCATATTCTGAAACAGTGCCTTTTACTTCTACATTCATCTACAATGGGAAAGAATATTTCTATTTCAATAAAATTATGTCTCCAGAACACTAGAAAATGCAGGGTATAAAAGAAGTTTGCCTGAGCTATTTCTTCCAAAATACAACTCAAAGTGAGTTTCTTGTTAGCATCAAAACCAAAGAATTATACTTCCAACAAAACAATGGAGTGTCATTTCATAAAATGAGGTAACTTGCCATAGTGGAACTTCATCAAACATTAAAATTTCAGTGAAGTTTCACCCAGTGTATGTCCATACCCAAGTATTCATGAAGATCTTTCTCCAAACCCACGAGCACTACATTTTCACAGATCTTATAGGTTGCAAATAGAAGTAGAGTGCATTTTTCTGCAAATCCATCACCTTTCTCATATTCTTAGAATGGCGTAATATGAAGGGGGAGGAAATTCTGTCTGAACGACAAAACAGAAATGCCAAAGATACTCAGCATGTTTGATGGAAGGAATACCATAAACAGGAGAAAGTACATGTTGGAAAAACTGAAATGGAACTAATTTGTCAGTAAAAATGCTTACACCTGGAGAATGAAATGAAGCCCTTACAATAAACGAAGAAGTCTAGACAGCTGTGGGTTTGTTATTGATAATGGTCACAGGTCTTTTCCCTGAAATGAGGATAAAGAAGTTTATGAGAGAAAGGGAAGAACTAGATATGGTGAATAAGGGAATATATTGCATTCAGGGTGTGCAAATGTTTGGAATTTGTTATCTGTGATTTCCACTGAGTGTACTCAAAACTGAGAATGACAAATTTTTGAAGCCAATGGGAATCCAAGGGGAAAGGACTGGCAAATAAAGTGGACTTAAGACTATGGTTAATCATGTAAGTTCATAGACTCGCAGAGTAGATCTAAAAGCCAGATTAAACCACAAAACCGTAAGATATAGGAGCAGAATTGGGCCATTTGGCCCATCGAGTCTGCTGGGCCATTTCATCATGGCTGATCCAATTTTCCTCTCAGCCCATCCTGACCAATCAAAAATCTATCATCCTCTGCCTTAAATATATATAAAGACTTGTCTTCCTCAGCTGCTTGTGGCAAAGACTTCACAGATTCACTGCTCTCTGGCTAAAGAAGTTCCTCCTCATCTCCATTCTAAAAGGATGCTCCTCTATTCTGTGACTGTGTCCTCTGGTTTTAGACTCTCCCACCACAGGAAACATCCTCTTCACACCCACTCTATCAATACCTTTCACCATTTGATAGGTTTCAATGAAGTCACTCCTCATTCTTCTGAATTCTAGTGAATAGAGGACCAGAGCCATCAAACGCTCTTCATTTGACAAGTCATTCAATCCTTGAAGCATTTTTGTGAACCTCCTTTGAACCTTTTCCGGTTTTAGCACATCCTTTTGTAAGATAAGGGGCCCAAAACTGCTCACAGTACTTCAAGTGAAGCCTCGTCAGTGCTTTATAAAGTCTCAACATTACATCCTTGCTTTTATATTCTAGTCCTCTTGAAATGAACGCTAACATCACATTTGCTTTCCTTATGACAGACTCAGCCTGCAAATTAACACTTCCTGACACTGTATTCCATTTGGCGTTTCTTTGTCCATCCTCCTAATCGTCTAATTCCTTCTGTAGCCTCTCTACTTCCTCACAACTACCTGGGCCTCCACCTAACTTCATATCGTCTGCATACTTTACAACCAAATCATCAATTCCATCATCTAAGTCATTGACATATAACATAAAAAGAATCGATCCCAACATAGACCCCTGTGGAAGACCAGGAGTCATTGGCAGCCAACCAGAAAAAGCTCCCTTTATTCCCATCCGTTTCCTCCTGACAATCAACCACAGAGAAAAAGAAACTTGGTATCCTCTTTAATATTATTGGCTAGCTTACTTTTGGATCTTCTTAATAACTTTTTAGTGGCCTTCTGTTGGTTTTTAAAAGCTTCCCAATCCTCTAACCTCTGAGTAGTTTTTGCTCTATTATATGCCCTCTCTTTGGTTTTTATGCTGGCTTTTACTTCTCTTGTTAGCCACGGTTTTGTCATCTTTCCTTCAGAATACTTTTTTCTCTTTGGGATGTACATATCTTGTGCCTTCCAAATTGTTTCCAGAAATTCAGGCCATTGCTGCTCTGCTGTCATCCCTGCCAGTGTTCTTTTCCAATCAATTCTGGCCAACCTCTCTCTCATGGTTTTGTAATTCCCCTTATGCCACTGTAATACCAATTGGCCAATTCTTGATTCTATGTTATGTTTGTAAATTAATCATCAGTGAGCCACCAGGTGGCCAGACATGGAATCCACCAGAGACTCAAAAAATCTGTGATCTTTTTAAAGTGTTTCATATTATATGGCAATTTTACCTTCAGGATTTAGAACTAGTTCACTAACGAGCACCTAGCATGTTAATCGGTAATAGGTTTTTAATATATGAATGCCATAATATAAATATAAAACAGATATATCTGTTTCTTCCCTTCTTTTAATATTTCTGCTTCCTTCTCTCTAGGGTCAATATTCTGGTTGACGCATTGGGCTCTCACAAGCACATTCAAGTGATGAAGAGCTATTAAATTGGGGTCTCGGCCCAAAACGTCGACTGTAACTCCTTTCCATAGATGCTGCCTGACCTGCTGAGTTCCACCAGCATTTTGTGTGTGTTGCTTGGATTTCCAGAGTCTGCAGCTTTTCTCTTGTTTGAAGTTGTTTTAGTTGTGTTCTGAGATAATTTTTAAATTAGTTTGTGTATGACGTTTTGAGGGCAGTTCCAAGGTTCCAAAGTTTGTTTTTGCAAATGAATCAAATCATAAGACCATAAGACAAAGGAGCAGAAGTCGGCCATTCGGCCCATCGAGTCTGCTCTGCCATTTTGTCATGAGCTGATCCATTCTCCCATGTACTCCCACTCCCCCGCCTTCTCACCATGACCTTTGATGCCCTGGCTACTCAGATACGTATTAATCTCTGCCTTAAATACACCCAATGACTTGACCTCCGCTGCTGCCCGTGGCAACAAATTCCATAGATTCACCACCCTCTGACTAAACTCTCACCTGCCTTTTACTCTTTATATACTTGAAAAAGCTTTTAGTATCCTCTTTGATATTATTTGCTAGCTTCCTTTCATAGTTGTACAGCTGATCCCCTAGTGGGCTCAACAACAAGCTGTTCTAAAAAGTCATCTCGCAGACATTCTACAAATTCTCTCTCTTGAGATCCAGGGCTGACCTGATTTTCTCAATCCACTCGCATGTTAAAATCCCCCACAATTATCATAACACTGCCCTTCTGACAAGCCTTTTCTACTTCCAGTTGTAATTTGTAGTCCACATCCCTGCAGCTGTTTGGAGGCCTATAAATAACTGCCATCAGGGTCCTTTTACCCCTGCTATTTCTTAGCTCAACCCATAAAGATTCTGCACCTTCCGATCCTATATCACCTCTTTCTAATGATTTAATATCATTTCTTACGAATAAAGCCACGCCTCCCCCTCTGCCTACCTTCCTATCCTTCCGATACACCGTGTATCCTTGGACGTTCAGCTCCCAGAGACATGCATCCTTTAGCCAGGTCTCAGTGATGGCCATAATATCATACCTGCCAATCTGCAGCTGTGCAACAAGATCATCCACCTTATTCCTTATGCTGCGTGCATTTAAGTACAACTCCTTAAATCATGATCTACTGATACTTAAAATGTAGATTATAAAGTAGATTTTTTTCCCATTTAAAGGTTAGAATATCTTTAAGTTGGCCTTAATAATGCCAAACTTAATTCCACATCAGAAAATTGTACAGTATTACAGCAAGCTATGAAGTTTAATACTATCTGATAATTAACTTCCTGAATTAAGGAGTTTAACAGCTGGCATTTAATATGAACAAAAGCAAATGTAAGGTTAGCAAAGAGAAAACGAGAAGCACCTCCTGAAGTGCATTGTACTCCTACTGCCAATGTTCTACCTTAGCAATTTTGCAAAGCACAACACAGCACTGATCCCTATTTCAGGGCATCTGAAACACAAAAAAGGGGCAGAATTTTGCGAGTTTATTCAGGAAAATGTATTATTTGGAACAAAAATGCTGATTGGCAAGAAATGAAAATGTATCTGCACACAATAAGAGATGGAAATTTCGCTATCAGAAAAAACTGCTAATATTGATTAATTAACATTTGCAAGACTGATTTTCCACTTTGTAAGGGCTTCAATAAACACAGGGCATGCACAGATAAAGTAAGCTTAAGTACAAATCAGCTGTGATCAAATTGAATGCCAGAGGTTAGCTAGGGACAGAATGTTTGGGGCTGACAGTTTGGCATCTTTGAATCATACTTCAGATTTTTTGGAACTTTTTAATCAGATTAACCTTGAAATGAGGTAGCAGGACAGAATATGTTTCATTGCTTTCTTCAGATGGTGATTAACACTTGGAATTATCTAATCCTGGAAGCAGATAATGTTGAAACGCTTCATAGAGAATGAAGTATGTGCTCAAACAATAGTATTTGGGAAATAAGAAATTTTGGGATGGACCATTTGGGATTCCAATCTTTTCCAGTCCCAACCGTAGCGATTATCCTACCATCTTACCTGCAGTAGCAAAGGGTAACTTCAATTCCTGATGTAATGATTTAAGGATACATTTCATTCGGTGTTTTAATCATAAAATGATCAAATCTACTAAATTTTCTTCCAAAACTACATTCCCCCTTAATCCTGATATAAAGCATTTTGTAATTCTTGAGACCACCCCGGTTAACATTACTCAGTGCTAAACACCCTCGGAAAATACAGCTTTTCAGGTAAAAGAATAGCTGAAGTAATTACAAAATTTTCTTTTTTTTTAATTTCCATGATTTTTAAAATTCCAAATGCAGCAAAATAAATAGGTGAGGAATCTAGAATAATCTCTTTATGATTCTATTTATAAAATGTAATAGATGAGCAGATCAAATTAAGATTAATTGTTACATATCAAAGACTGAACCAAACTGTTACCCTCAGCATGAAAATCACAAAGTTCATATCTTTACCTTCACAAAGCTTATCAGAGAAAAAAAATCCCATGAAATAATTCAACAGTATAAACTACAAATGTATATTTGACACTTTCAATAATTGGATATGTTTATCAATCATTAACAATCTTTATAGATTTAAATATACAACGCAATGGCACAAATTCCACAAGCTGACCTCAATCAAATATCAGCTGCTTCCATGCAAGTTTAAATTATAATTAACATATACTAGCATACACATTGAGTCATTCAGTCACAATAAATGGCATTGGACTACACATTGCTCTCAGCAGTAAATAAACAAAGACAGCTGTGCTTTACATATACTATTGCCCACAGAATTTTGATCTGATTTTGCACAGGAATATACGATGATTATAAAGTCATTTTGATATAGTGATGTCTACAGGAGATCTACAAAATATTGTAAACAGGGTAAGCAACTCAATCTGCCCACAACCAACCCAATTTAAGAATTGATAACAAAGTGGTATAATTTAGTCAGAACTAAAATTCGTTTGATCGTTTATTGAATTCAATGCCAAATTATCTAAATAATGCCTAGTACATTGAAAGAATGATTAGATTCAGAAATAAATGGAATAGTGAAACTAAAATGTGCTGTATTATTTTATTTAAACTAACAATAATTAAAATCTGTAAGCTGTCTGTGCGGAAGACAAATCTCAGGGTTGTATACTGCATATACTTTGATAATAAGTGTACTTAGAACTTTGAACTAGAGTCACAGCACTCCACAGCATGAAACAGGCCTTTTGCCCCCACATGTCCATGCTGATCAAGTTGTTGTAAGTAGTGTGGTCCCACTTGCCTGCATATACCTCCAAACCTTTCCTTTCACTGTACCTGTCCAAATGCCATTTGAATGCCATAACTGGACTCACCTGTACCACTCTCTCTGGCAACACATGTAGAATATATAACTCGGTTAAGGAATGTGTCATGTGTTAAGATGCTACAATTATGAAAGTTGTCACTTAACTTTAGTAGTAATTGTGACTTTAAATCTTAAATACATGACGTTGTACTGAAACAGGACCTTCAGCCCTATTGTGCAATAGTCCTTGCAATGAATATGGAAGTTTTTATGGAGACAGGGTTGGTGATAAGAGCCTTTTTCCCCTTTAATGGAAGGTCAGTACCTAAAGAGCTGGTTTTGTTGGAATTAGCTGCCAAGTTAGAATTTGTACAATGGTGGGATACAACACCATAAGACCACAAGACATAGGAGCAGAATGAGGCCATCTGGCCCATCAAGTCTGCTCCGCCATTCAATCATGGCTGATCCTTTTTTCTATTTCCTCCTCAACCCCAGTTCCCAGCCTTCTCCCCATAATTTTTAATGCCATGTCCAATCAAGAACCTATCAATCTCTGCCTTAAATACACCCAGTCACTTGGCCTCCACAGCTGCATGTGGCAACAAATTCCACAAATTCACCACCCTTTGGCTAAAGAAGTTTCTCTGCATCTCTGTTTTGAAAGGGCGCCCCTCTATCCTGAGGCTGTGCCCTCTTGCCCTAGACTCTCACACCTTGGAAAACATCCTTTCCACATCTACTCTGTCTGGGTCTTTAAACAATCGAAAGGTTTCAATGAGATCCCCCCTCATCCTTCTGAATTCCAGCAAGTACAGAGCCAGAGCAATCAAATGTTCCTCATATGATAAACCTTTCATTCCTGGAATCATCCTTGTGAACCTCCTCTGGACCCTCTCCAATGCCAGCACATCTCTTCTAAGATGAGCGGCCCAAAACTGTTCACAATACTCAAGGTGAGGCTTCACCAGTGCCTTATAAAGCCTTCCGCATCACATCCCTGCTCTTGTATTCTAGACCACTTGAGATACATGCTAACATGGTATTTGCCTTCCTCACCACTGACTCAGCCTGCAAGTTAACCTTCAGGGTATTCTGCACAAGGACTCCCAAGTCCCTCTGCATTTCAGATTCCTGGATCTTCTTCCCATTTAGAAAATACTCTGCACATTTATTTCTACTACCAAAGTGCATGACCATGCATTTTCCAACATTGTATTTCATTTGTCACCTTCTTGCCCATTCTCCTAATCTGTCTAAGTCCTTCTGCATCCTACCCGTTTCCTCAACACTATCTGCCCCTCCACCAATCTTTGTATTGTCTTCAAACTTGGCAACAAAGCCATCTATTCTGTCCTCTAAATCATTTATATACAGCATAAAAAGAAGTGGTCCCAACACCAACCCCTGCGGAACACCAGTAGACACTGGCAGCCAACCAGAAAAGGCTCCTTTTATTCCCACTCGCTGCCTCCTACCAATCAGCCAATGCTCTAACCACATTAGTAACTTTTCAGTAATACCATGGGCTCTTAACTTGGTAAGCATCCTCATATGTGGCACCTTGTCAAAGTCTTTCTGAAAGTCCAGATGTACAACATCCACTGCATCCCCTTTATCTATCCTACTTGTAAACTCCTCAAGGAATTCCAACAGGTTCATCAGGCAGGATTTTCCCTGAAGGAAACCATGCTGACTTTATACTATCTTGTCCTGTGTCACCAAGTACTCCATCACCCCATCCTTAACAATTGACTCTAACATCTTCCCAACCACTGAGGTCAGGCTAACTGGTCTATAACTTCCTTTTTGCTACCTTCCTCCTTTCTTAAAGGGTGGAGTAACATCTGCAATATTCCAGTCCTCTGGCACCATGCCAGAGTCCAATAATTTTTGAAAGATCATTTCTAATGCCACTGTAATCTCTAACATTACTTCTTTCAGAACCCTAGGATACAGTTCCTCTGGTCTGGGTGACTTATGTACCTTTAGATCTTTCAGCTTTTTGAGCGCCTTCTCTTAACAGTAACTGCACCCACTTCTCACACTACAACATCAGGCATACTGCTAGTGTCTTCCACAGTGAAGATTGATACAAAATGCTCATTTAGTTCATCAGCCATCTCCTTGTCCCCCATTATTATTTCTCCTACCTCACTTTCTAGCGGTGCTATATCCATCCTCATTTCTCTTATAATTTTTAATATACATGAAAAAACTTTTACTATCCACTTTGATATTATTCGCTAGCTTGCTTTCTTATTTCATCTTTTCCCTTCTAATTATTTTTAGTTCTCTCTGTAGGTTTTTAAAAATTCACAATCCTCTAATTTTTGCTTTGTTGTATGCCCCTTCTTTTGCTTTTACAATAGCTTTGACTTCCCTTGTCAGCCACAGTTGTGCTGTTTTACCATTTGAGTTTTTTTTTCATTTTCATATGGAATCCACTGTCCATTTGGAATAATGTAAACCACATAGTTATGGACTACAAAGATAGGATTAGTCAGAATAGGCTTTTGGATAGCAGGAACATGATTGGATGAGCAGTTTTCTCCTTTGCAAAATTCTATAATTCTCTAAATATATAGCCAGACCGAGCTCCAGTACCTAAACTGGCCAAAACACAGTTTTCAGCAATTTCACCTTAGGTGCTGAATTTTTCTCCAGTTAGTCTTATCAAAGAATTTAACAAAGCTCTCAGTGTGAAGATATACAATGACATCAGCATGCTTGCACATCTTTTTGTGATGGGATACTCAATGTCTGAAAACTGTGTCACCAAACAAAAGTGCCATGGTTTGATTTTCAATGTCAGCAGCAATGAGCCTGGATTTGTTGTCTAAGATGTTGAGATGTGTGTAATTTAACCACTACAATACCAGCTTTATGCATGTTACTTTTTCCTGCTCTTAACTCTTTCTCTCACCATATTTGTAATCATAGAGTTCCTCAGTCCTTTCATCTTTATCTTCAATAATTTACATACTTCTGAAAGCCATGTTTCACTTACCCAATCTACACAACCTACACAATTTTGCTGATTACTTTTGTTACTTTTATGAAATCTTTTTCTTTGGACACTCACCTTAGTTTCTAGAATGAAGACAAAACAATTCTAATAAAGTGTTGTAATGCCGAATGTAAGCTTAATTAAACTGAGGCCACACACATCAAAGTTGCTGGTGAATGCAGCAGGCCAGGCAGCATCACTAGGAAGAGGTACAGTCGACGTTTCAGGCCGAGACCCTTCGTCAGGACTAACTGAAAGAAGAGCCACTTTCAAATCTCTTACTAGCTCTTCCTTCAGTTAGTCCTGACGAAGGGTCTCGGCCTGAAACGTCGACTGTACCTCTTCCTAGAGATGCTGCCTGGCCTGTTGTGTTCACCAGCAACTTTGATGTGTGTTGCTTGAATTTCCAGCATCTGCAGAATTCCTGTTGTTGCGTTTTTAATTAAACTGAGTCCATTTCCCAACAATCTCCTTTGTAAATGTTCAAGTCTGCTCCAAGCACTGTTCCCTCTAACCTGCACGGGTGCACAGCCACACAGTAACTGAAATGCTCCCGTGCACGTGGCCTTCAGTGTCACACAGCTGGAATTTTATTTTATATAATGTTATTATTAAACTGCTGCACAGCTTTCAGGCCATGTAAAAATTTCCTGCTCAGAGCAATGGTTGGTCCATGCAGCTATAAAAAAGTTAGAGAGAACGTTGATTCCAACACAAGTTTCTTGGCAGCAGAACTTCTTTACAACAGAACAGTTCTTTAAGAACTTTTTTAAGACAGAACAGTGCAGAACTTAGTGACTACTTTATAGAGTTCAGTGGCTTTTTTCTCTGATTAGCATCATTTTCTTCCAATTGCAGGTATCGGAACAGACTTACTGCTTAGAATCTGCTGGAACACCATGTTGCAATTGTATGGCAAAATATTACAATTAATGCAATTTCAGATGAATCAAATCTCCATGAAGGCCAAATTATATTTTCCTCTCAGTTACCGAAAATGGCATAGACATTTCTTACAATGTTTATATGGCATTTTATACCCAGTGCTTAAGAGATAAAAATCTTTGAGTGGGTAATTTATTGTTAAAATCTATTTTTGTAAAAGAATCAACTGAAAACTTAAGTAGGCATTTCTTTTTCTTCGGCCAGAACTGTGTCAACTTCAGAAATTTTAACTAATTGCTTTCTCAAATCCCATCTTCATAAACTGACACAGCTTCTAGGGTTCACTGTACAAGGACATGTGGAAAAGCAAATCTAGCTATTCACTCTGACATGAGTTACTGTGCTGAAGCTGCGATACTATGTGATAGTGATTAAACATAAAAATAAATTTGAACTAAACTACACTTAAGTTTACCCTGTACAGCAAACAAAAACCTGCAACCATTCTCCTTTTAAACCAGGATGGTGGATTTATTTTGAATTGCCTGTAACCAGATCCTGAAACACCTTCTCATCCTAAGTTATGGTAGTCAACAGAATGAGTTAATGGATAATAGCACTGCAACCATAAATCAATAAGACCGTAATACTGAGGAGTTGAATCAGGACATTTGGCCCATCGAGTCTGCTCCGCCATTCAATCAGTGCTGATTTTTGGCAATGTAGCAAAAAAATGGTTTGCAACTCACATAACTTTGGACAGCTTGTGCTTGTGAGATAAATTGTTTTGAGCGTGGGTCTCCCAGTTCATTGGTGTAGGTGAGGTTAGAGATTTCTACACTTCCGCTCAGATAAAAAATGGAGATAGCAGGTGCTGGAAAAGAAAACAACCATAACTTGCAATCTGCAGGTAACACAACTTCTGTTTACTTGAACAGAACAATTAAGCTGAATGTTTATTGCACTGTTAAGGAACCTAGACAATAGCTGTTTGACTTGTAATATAAGCCATCAAAGTGCAGGATTTAAACTTACACAAGCTGTAACAAAGGACTGCAATGATTGCTGCCACTGTGAGAGGGATTACAGGCAGAGAGCCAAGGATCCATCTTCTGTCGGATTTACTTCTGTGGGAGAACTTCTGAGGGCAGAGGTATGTTCGGAGTGCTAATGGATCAACAGAACGGGCCGATGAAAGATTGAGACACTGATCGGAAGGCAAGCTGCCTTTGTTATATTCTGCAATAGGATATTTCTGTAGAAAAAAAAACAGAAAGGAGTGTAAACACCTAAAATACACCAGGGTTTCCTGATGAACGTGTTGCGCTGAAGCGTACGCAGTGATTCAAAACATGTTTACCTTTGTTTCAGTTACCTTTTGCAACCGCTCCTCTGGAATCAATATTTTAGGAGTTGCCAAAGAAATAATTGTGCATTTTTACTTCTGTGCAATGAGAAATGTTTACATCAAATGCTAGTTTTCAAGTTCCGAATATTTATACGAGGAGTCTTAGCAACAGCGAAAAATTAACAAAACTCTCTTTAATACCCGCATTAACTAATTTGTAGCATTAGAGAGGAGGTTTCATTCCGAGGAAATAATTCATATCGACGACAGCTTATCTAAAAATATCTGCCGACTATGAATCTCGTTAATTTGTAACTATTCATATCCATCTGAATAATGAAAATACCCCGAGTTTTTCATTCTTTATAAATAATGGATATACATTATACCCCACGAGCAAAATGACTCTTTTCAATGTTATGCTGCGGATCGCGGGATTTAATTATGAGGATAAACTGATGTTTATGAGAATACTATTAAAAAGTCGTGTGTGAGGACGAGATACTTCGACTGCATTATTCGAGTAGGGTTAACATTAAGCTGATTTACATTTCTGCAACTTGTGACCTTACCTGGCCAGAGGTGAGTCTTTCCTGCTTCTGCTGGTGAGCGGCTCTTTCTGAAATAGTGAAGACCTCACTGATCCGTTGTTTTGAAAGTATTCGCATCGCCCTATTTCGTTAAAAGCAGAATCTGCTCAGGATCAGCTCTTCCACAATCTATAGATCCGGTAAAGGTGCCGTGAATGAAACGACAACGACCCTACTTGTCTGCCAAGGTAACCCTATCATTGAGCTTGTAGTCAGATTTAGACAACAGAGCGATTCCCTCCCACTTCCACTGTCGGCTACTGCCGAGTGACCGAAATGGTGAACCGGTGTGCACCGCCAAGCCGGTACCAAACCAGCAGTAAGTACACAGCCCAGCGACTGCCCAGGTGAAGCTCCTGGGCAGGAGGGGAAGTGTCTCCTGGGGGAACTGCGCCGCCCTGAGCCCCGCTGCGAATCCAGCCTCTAGTGCTACAAGGTGCTTCTTCCTATCACATGTCTTCAGAAATAATTTTAAAACGCACCTGATAACACCGTATCTGTCGTGCTAGTGCACCTGCCAATATCTAATGAATGGTCACTAACGTTCAGTGTCATTTTCACTCTCTGTAGATGGTGTCTGACCCTTTTCAAGAAAGGTTATAGTTTATTACCCTAACTGAGCCCCTAGATTGTTCTTTTCAGAGGCTGTTACGAGTCAAGCAACCATATTTCTCCGGACACTGGATAACATACGATGGCAAGGATTTTCTTCGTGAAAAACATTGATAACACCAAAGATTTTTCGGGGAACAACCCGGTGATTTAATAACCACCTTTACTGTTGTTCATTGCTTGAAAGTACAATTCAAGGCCATGATGGGACCTACACTGACATATCTAGACCACTAATCAAGTCGGTGGAACTCAGTCCATCTACCTTGGGTTTTTGCAAAATTTTCTATTTGTTTATATCCGACAGATTATCTCTCCCGCTCTGCAACGTCAACTATGAATGCAGTGGCATTTTTCAAATCTTATATTGCCAGAAACACAAATGAATTTCCTATATATTGGCACTAAAAGATAAACATGTAGAATTATACCTCGCAGACAATAATCCATCTGACAATTTGAAAATGGTCCAAGTATGTCCTGTTCGGGAAAATGGGACAAATCCAAATGGCCAAATATCATCCAGTCAATCTACTGTAATTTAAGAATTGTGACGGAAGGTATGGGACAGTACCATCAGGAAACGCCTACTCACCTAGAGGCATCTCACTGGTCCTCGTTTTGGGTTTCTCCAGCTCCATAACCATGGGCAAAAGGTTGAAATCCAGAAGTGGGGTGAAACATCAAAGTACACTTGTACAAGGAAAAGTGAAACCAATGGGAAAACACCTCATCAATCGGAGTATATTCCCATAAAGATTGCTGTGTTTGTTGGAAATCAATCACACCAGCTCTAGAACAACAGTGCAGGAGTTTCTCGGAACAATATCCTTGGCCCCACCATCTTTAGCCGCTTCAGCAATGACTAGAAAGAGGACATTCACTGAACTGTATAATATTCAATGCTATTGACAACTCTTCAGTATAATATTCAATGCTATTGACAACTCTTCAGAATTAGTTGAGTGCACCATACCTGCACTCAACAAGTTCCGGACAACATTCAGACAGAGATGATAAGATGCAAATAATATTCTCAGAGGTGCCAACAACCTTCACAACAAAACAGAGCAACCATCAATCCTTGACATTACCAGCAACAGGTGATCCTGCATCAACACCATGGGAGTCACTACTGATGAGAAACTCAATTGATCCCACCGCATAGTGGTGACAAGAACAAGTCAGAAACTAAGTATCCTGTGGCAAAAGGGTCACATCCAGATGTTAGTATTTTGTTTCCATTATTTATTAGAGATAAATCAAGGATGTGATGAAATATTCTCCATTTATTTTAATAAACACTGCACCTAAAACACCATCCCAGACAAAGTAGCCCACTTAATGACACACATCCACCTACTTACATATAGTCGTTTCATAGCAGTGCACAGTGACTGCAACATGCACTGTTTACAAAAGCCACTTTGTTGCACCTAGGCAACTCAGACAGCATCTCCAGAATCTGCTACCTTCTTCACCAAAGACATTGGCAGCAAGGGCATAGACACATAACCACCTGCAATGTTCTCTCCTCATTGCACATTATTTGGAAATATATTGCTGTTCCTTCATTGTGGCTGAATTTAACTCCTGGAACTCCCTACTCAATACCAATACAGGAGTACTTTCATTGGGACTGCAGAGCTTCAAAAGGGGTCTCACCATCATTGTCTCAAAGGCAATTAGAGATAAGTAGTAGCTTCACTAATAGATGAAAAACAATTTGAGGGAATACTAATGCATGGTGGTGCAATGTCATTGCTCTCGCCAGAACATCTTTGCCTTTTTATGTTGTCTCTTAAAATAATTGATGAAATGCAGTTGTAAAAATATGCTTAGGTCTGCCACAAAGCTGATTTTCTGGCAGGATTTGAAAAACAATTTTTAATAATTCTGAATGAGGTCTGCATTATATGTTATATTTGCTTTCTGCCTGGATTTATTTTAATGGATTCAGTAAGTAATATTAAAATTGCAATCCTGGCATGATTGTACCTTTTAAACATAGTGTCTAGTATACATAAATGGTGGCTAGCTACCTTGAAATGTAAAGTTTAATATTTAAAGGTACGTCATGCGGTTTTGTTGCTTTTCACTGAGTCCTGACAGCTTGCCCTGAATTCCACCTTTCGCAATCATATTTATATTCTGCATGAGGGCAGTGAATTTGGGTGTAAAGCAGACAAAGGTAAAATTAAATGCACTTTCCAGGTAAAATTTCCCAAATACATGCCCTGGAACAGCATTCTAAGAGGAAACATTCAGTCGCTCATATACTGTAGCTATTTCTTAACAAAGGTAAATGTGGAATGCGAATGATAGAGAATCAGGGTGGAGTTATTGGCCATGTGAGAGAGAATGGTTACAGGGAAATAATCAAAGAAATGGATTTGTTTTCAGAGCTGGCATAGATTCAATAGGTGGAATGGCCTCAGTTATGAGAGAATATTTGCACATGAAAAAAAAGGAAAATTGTGGGAAAGAATTCTATCAATTAAAATACCTTATGAGGACAGTAGCAATTTAATCTTGATGACAGAATATATTACATTTTCATCATAAACATACATAAAATTTTTATAAGGTGACTGTGGAAATTGTGATCTTGTATAAATAGCATAATTAAAAATGGTTATATTTACTCTATTATCAACATTGATAAATGTGTAATATTTTGAACTATGAACAATGACATCTACATAGCTATGTGACCTCATCAGTTTTTGGCAAAGCAGAGACATGTTGCTGGATCCACATAGCAAACTTTGATACTCTTGTATAGACTCCTGGAAAATTGGGTCTTCCACATCCATGACCCCAGCTAACAACACCCGTAAGAAACCATCTTCCACCAACTCTTTCTTGACAAGACAATGGTCCTCCAGAGTCACCCTGCAACATTAATAAATATCTTTAAATACTGATTGTTACAAAATATTAGGAGGCATTTATTGATGAATATAACAATATTTTAGTTATGCAATACGTGAGAGTGAGAAAGAGAGAGAGAGTGAGTGAGTGACAGAGTGAGTGAGGGAAGGAGAGATAGAAAAAGAGAGAAGAGATAGTGAGTTTGAGTGTGAGAGAGAAGGAAAGAGAGAGAGAGATTAAGTGAGATTGAGTGAGAGAGAGAGAGATAGAGATAGAGAGTGAGAGAGATTGTGAGAGAGAGTTAGAGTGAGAGAGATAGAGAGAGTGAGAGAGAGTGAGAGAAAGATAGAGAGATAGATAGAGTGAGTGAGAGAGATAGATAGATAGATAGGGAGAGAGAGAGAGAGTGAGAGAGATAGATAGATAGAGAGAGAGAGAGAACCACACCCCTGTTCACAGTGGGCCATCAGTGAACAATAATAGCCAAGTCTGGACTCGAAGTCTCAAACCCTGGAATTACTTGCCTGAAGAACTCCACCTCTCTTATTTCTGTTCTACTTTAAGCCAAGTCTTAGACCTTTCCTCCTCCACCAATTTTCAATTATTACTTTAAAACAACTTTGTTTTGCTCCCATCCAAGCAACTACGCACTTTTATGCAGCTCAGTGCCAATTTTTTTTTCTGACTCTCCCGGAGACTTTAGTTTCTGTATCACAGAAAACCATTGTTATCTTCTTCACTTGGCATATTATCTATAACCTATATTCTTAATACCTTAAATATGGTGTAAATATCCCAGAATCAAACCACAATGCCAGTGAAATGCACTCAAGGAAACAACAACACCAGGACCGTCTGATCAATTGATCAGTTGAAAGATCAATTTGGGAAAATAAAAACAGTCATATACGAGTATGTCCCCAGAAAATCATTCAGAGTCTTCCCCAACCAGAAGCCCGAGATGAACCGTGAGATCCATTATCTGCTGAGGGCCATATCAAAGGCATTCAAGTCTGAGGATCAAGAAAGCTACAAGAGGTCCAGGTATGATCTCTGGAAAGCCACCTCACGGGCAAAGTGGCAATTCCAGACTAAACTTGAATCAACGAAGGATGCTCGACAGTTGCGGCAGAGCTTGAACGCTATCACGTCTAATAAAGTGAAATCAAGCAACATGTCTTCTATGCTCCCTTTGAACATCAAAACATGGAGGAACCATCAAGGACTCCCACAGCCCCAGTAATCCTGTGATTTCAGTCTCTGAGGCCAATGTGTGAGTATCATTCAGCAGGGTGACCCCATGGAAAGCATCCAGCCCAGACAGGGTATGTGGCCAAGTGCTAACGGTCCATATTGATCCACTGGCTGAAGTGTATCTGAGATCTTTAACCTGTCACTTCAGCACTGAGGTATCCACTTGCTTTAACCAGGCTTCATTTATACTGGTGCCCAAGAGGAGCGTAGTGACCTGCCTGAATGACCATTGTCCAGTAACACTTACATCCACAGAGATGAAATGTTTTGAGAGGTTGCTGATGAAACATATCAACTGCCGCCTGTGAAGCAACTTGGATCCATTCCAGATTGCCTGCCAGAAAAACAAGTCCACAGTAGATGCCTTCTCATTGGCTCTTCACTCAACCCCTGAACATCTGGACAACAAAGATGTGCTTTTTTTAAAAATCAACCACAGCTTGGCATTCAATATTATCATCCCCTCAAAACTAATCAATAATCTTCAAGACCTTGGTTTAATACGTCCTTGCGCCATTCGATCCTCAATTTCCTCACTTGCAGACCTCTGTTAGTTCAGATTGGCAACAACATCTCCTCCACAATCTCCATCAGCACAGGTGCACCACAAGGCTGTGTGCTTAGCTCCCTGATCTACTCGCTTTACCCTTACGACTGTGTGGCTAAGCACAGCTCCAATGCCATATTCAAGTTCGCTGATGACACCACTGTCCTCGGCTGAATCGAAGATGATGTTGAATCTGCATACAGGTGGGAGATTGAAAATCTGGCTGAGTGTTGCCATAACAACAACCTCTCACTCATGTCAGCAAACCAAGGAGCTGATTATTGAATTCAAGAGGAGGAAACCAGAGGTTCATGAGCCAGTTTTCATTGAGGATCAGAAGTGGAGGGGGTTAGCAACTTTAAATTCCTCAGAGTTTTCATTTCTGAGGATCTGTCCCGGGCCCAGCACGTACAAAGAAAGCAGAGCAGCAGCTCTACTTCCTTAGGAGTTGGCAAAGATTTGGCACGACATCTAAAACTTTGACAAACTTCTATAGATGTGTGCAGGAAAGTATATTGACTGGCTGCATCACAAGCTGGTATGGAAACACCAATGCCCTCGAACGGAAAATCCGACAAAAAGTGATAGATAGGGCCCAGTCCACCACAGGTAAATCCCTCCCCACCATTGAATACATCTGCATGGATCATTGTCGTAGGAGAGCAGCAACCATCAAGGACCCCCACCACCCAGATCAACCTCCCTTCTCACTGTTGCCATTCGGAAGAAGATACAGGAGCCTCAGAACTCACACCACCAGTATCAGGAACAGTTCCTACCCCAACCATCAGATTCTTGAAACAAAGGGATTAACTTCACTCAACTTCATTTGCCTCATCATTGAGATGATCCCACAACCCGTGGACTCACTTTCAAGGCCTCTTCATCTTATGTTTTTATAAACAAGATGTATTGCTTAATTATTTATTATTATTCTTTCTTTCTTTTTGTACTTGCATAGTTTGTCGTCTTTCGCACATTGGTTGAACTTCCAGTTGATGCAGACTTTATTGATTCTATTATGGTTATTATTATATTATGGATTTATTGAGTATGCCCTGCAAGAAATTGAATCTCTGAGTTGTATATGGTGATATGTATTTACTTTAATAATACAATTACCTTGAACTTTGAAATGCTTCTCAAAGCACTTATGGAGAACATATACAATAAAGAGTTAAATCACTAAATATTAATAAATTTCATAGTTAAATCATTGTCTTAGAATGTGTACACAATGCAATACTGTATTTCTAACCATTCTTTTCTATTTGTTTGTTCACCAGTTAATTTTAACTTGACATTTGCTTTTAAACTTACACGACAAGCATCTCTTTTACCAGATAACAATCCCGCACACAACATCCGTGGGGTGATAAGTCCATAGGTGGAACGACAGAGGGACTGATTTATGATTTCAACCTCCGCTTGTTGAAGAATGGTAGGATCACTGTTATCTTCAGTAGGAAAAAAATACAAGGAAAATGTAGAGTAGAATTTTAAAGTAGTATTCTATCCATGAGTAATTGTTTGATAAAGATTGGTTATGACTGCTGTATATTCATAGCACCAACAGTAGATATCTATAATATAAACATAGTAAAACGGTAGAAAATAAATTATTTGTTCCCATATATTTATTAGTAAGATCATATGAAAAATAGACATGAAAGTTTTGCACTGAACAGAATTAAAGTATCACAGTCTAGGGTAAGACTGGGGTCTATGATATTGGTCACACCCTTTGATTATAGGTGACACTTCTACCTGTGATTCAGGCCCTCTCAAAGACAAGAGCATCCTTGCCACAGTTAAGTTTGATGTAGCCTGCTCTTTATGCTCCACCCATACCTTAGGCACATTTTCTTTTGATGGTCCCATTGGTTTAAATTTATTGCAGGCAATGCCACAGCTGCCCTGACAAGTGGAAATGTCCATGAGCAACCAGTGGACTAACGGCAACAGATTCTCAAGGCCAGTAGCCCATTCAACTTCATTGGCTTTTTAGACAGCTCACTGTCTGATTGAAAGATTAAAATAATTTATAAAATTAATGAAGACTAACAAATGAATAGTATTAAGTGATAGAGATCAAATGAAAGCATTTAAGTCAAGTAAAATAAAGAAAAATAACAACAACTTACCTGAACTTAACTTTCTACTCCAGGTTGATAACCCTTTTCTAGAGAGTGGCTCCATGCCACCTATGGCTCAAATAACACTGAGGGGCCAGATGAGAAGTGCAACCAGAGCTGCTGTTCAGTAGATCTTATTTCTAGCCTTGTATTCAATGGTGACTCCAGTGATGGAGAGCAAGGTTAGGGGCACTGGCAACTGAAGTCCAACACACTCCTGATACCCAACCATTGTTGATGTACAGAGCAGCTGGAGAATGAACATAGCTGGCAATGCAACTAAGGCCTGGTCTGTCTTATCGGATGAATTTAAAACATCCAGTGCACTATTTGAAGAACAGAAGGTAATTCCTGCTGGTATCATTTCTATTATTTTCTTACTAATTATATTGATTACTAATTGTGTTAATTACAACAAAAAAATCTTCTCTTTGTAGATGGTACTTGTGGAACAAGGATAAATTGCTTCCCCACCAACTCAATAATCAAAAAATGCAGAAACTAGATATCAGAAACAAAAACTGAAATTAGTGGAAGCCCTCAGCGTGTCAGGCAGTATCTGTGGAAAGAGAAATTTGCAAAGAAGCGACAATAGCAGGTCAGAGTTTGTTAATGTTGAGGGGAGAAAAAGCAAACCCATGACTACTTTGACCACTCAGCACTAAAATGGGTTAATTGCATTTGCTTGTAAAAATGGTGTCTGATTTATGTTTTTCTGGTGAATGTTCTTTATATGATACAACGTGCCTGAGATGCCACTTCAGGGATGTTTTTCATTGCACCTGTCCATAAGAACATAATAAATAGGAGCAGAAATAGCCCGTCAAGCCTGCTCTGCCATTCAATGAGATCATGGCTAATCTGGCCATGGACTCATCTCCACCAACCTGCCTTTTCCCCATAACCCTTAATTCCCCTACTATGATGGAATGATGAAAAACAGTCTGAGTGTCTGCTTTACTTGTGTTCAGTTCACGGGCAACCTAGAGCTTCATGGTGTTTTCCTCCATCACAATCCAACTCTGTTCTCTTTGAGGCTTCCTGCACTGTCAGAATGAGTCCCGGTGCAAGCTCGAGGAACTGTATCTTCTGTCTGGGCACACTGCAGCCTCCCAAGTAGAATACTGAATTCTCCAACTTCATAAAAGTCTCTTTTATTGCCTATATGAGAACTGGCCATATTTGCTCTAGGTCATCTATCTGTAACATTTTTTCCCTTTCCATTAGCACAGTTTAACCTGCTAATATTTTTATGTACATATCACACTTCTCTTTCATTCTCTAAACCTCCACATCAACAAGTCGTCTCCACTGCAACTCTGGCCTCATGCTATCACAGATATTTCCTTTGTCCTACCATCCCTTCCCTCACCTTCGCTGCAATTTAAAACTAAGTATATTTTTTTCTCTCTTTCCTGGTTCTGACTTAGGGTTTTCAACCTGAAATGTGAACTGTTCATCTTTTCAGATATGCTGCCTGACCTACTGAGTGTTTCCAGCAATTTGAAATTTATTTCTTTGCTAGCTCTCTAAGTTATGACGCAACTGTTGGGGTCAATGTGGAACCTGAAAACTATGTCTTAGTTGGAGCATTTGGTTGGGGTCTGTTTGCCCTCAACAAATAAACCTGAAATTCTCAATATCAGTCTGAATGATTCTTTACGTTTCATTTTACACAGATCATAGCCAGGAATTCCAATGAATTGGTGAAGATCCATTTTTTCCAAGGAGAGTTTGAGAATGTTCATGAATCTTTTCTTCTTCCTGCCTGGTAATCTCTTGTTATGATGGTCTTGTAATAGCATGTCAAGTATACAAACAATGTGATGTCCCCATTAGATTCAATTGATGTAATTAGGATGTAAAGGCCATGGCCCTGGCAGAGAATGCTGATGTTGTTTTGTTTGGCCTGCTGGTAGATTAGGAGAATTTAGCAGAGATAACGATATGATTTCTCTCCATTGCTTTGGAGTGTCTGTTGTAGGTGGTTTATGTTTCAAAAGCTTACTGGAGGGCAGGAAACACTGCTACTTGGTATACTGTTAGTTTTATATCAATTTGTGCTCTTAATCTTCAAACTCTTTTCCTCAGCAGGCTAAAGGCAATGGGTGATGAAGATCAAGCAGTGGTTAGTTCAACAATCATCAGTACCAGGCAAGGATGATGCAGGCATCCTTGTGGTCTCTCACTCCAACCATCATATAGTTTGATGGGTGCCAATAAGGTCTTGTGCTTGTCTCCCTGGGAAAATAGGGAATTCATTTTTGACAAGACCGTTAGTCTTCCGAGACCATGGATCTGCACCTGGAAAGTCTTCACTCTCCAGAGTGCAGGCGTTGCCCATGCTGCAAGTCTCCCCTCTCCATGACACCAATGTTGTCCAAGGGAAGGGCATTAGGACCCATACAGCTTGGCACCAGTGTCGTCGCAGAGCAATGTGTGGTTAAGTGCCTTGCTCAAGGACAACAACACGCTGCCTCGGTTGGGGCTCGAACTCACGACCTTCAGATCGCTAGTCGAACGCCTTAACCACTTGGCCACGTGCCCACTTGACAAGAGCACGCTTCAAACATTTAATCAGGAAAAGGTCAGTTGGAGTTAGATTTTTCTACTTCCATTTCCAATCATACCTTCCCAGAGGATTCTGTAATTTTTGACTCTGGGGTAGATTATTGTCTCCTTTCAGGATGTGCATCAGGATTTTTTCAAGGTTGAACAGGAAATTATGGAATAGAATTGGTTATAGTATAATTACATCTACAATTCAAGCTGATGAACTGGGGGGTGTGAAACTGAAACACTCTGTAGCATCAGCACTGGGAAACAGTACAATTAGAATGAGAGATAGATTGCTTTGATTATTATAAAGCCCAGGAGTAAATATAGTGTTAGTATAGCAAATGCATCTAAAAGTAATATCTTAAAATTTAACATTATTGTGTAGCAGATATAGAATTACATTTAATGACTTCTAAGTTAACAAGCTTATACTTTTAAAAGGACCTGCAATATTAGCATTATTCTGGCTGAACATAAAATTTTGATGCTGATTCTATGTTCATGAAACATTGTCTAGTTTCCTTTTAAGTATCTTAGATTCTCCATTAAAGCAGCAGACAGGAATGATTAGAAATAAACATACAGTTTTGTATGTTAACATTGCAATCACTTCTAGGCTCATGTTATTTTCTCACACCTTCACTTCCCAAAACAAATGTAACTGCAGGACTGCTATCTCTGCCAAGTGTAAATGCCATTTAGTTAAGAACAAATATTTTTAACTATTATAAACCAGTGCATGGTGCATTTCTATAATACTCTGTTTAAATCTTTTGCTAAAAGTATCATATACAGTAAATATTCTTACCCATTTCTTGTTTTTGTCCCCAGCCAGTTACCCAACATCTCTCTTCATTTGGTATCACTTGAGCCAGTGAAGGGATACAGATTGGTTGGATTGTCGATGCTAGTCTGTCTGGCCAAGGTGTTTTCAGTTTTAACAGTGAAATATCATAGTCAAAGTTCCGGCCATTGTAGTACTCATGGACAAGGATTCGTTTAATCTCACTCTTAAACCTTGCATTTCCTTGAGTACGCATTCCTAAATGAGCCATCCACGGTCTGGGATCAGACATCCTTACAAAAAGCAAAGATTTACATTTTTTTCAGCAATACTGTTTCATTCCTTTGTGGTATGACAACTGTTCACTACATCACACTACATACCAATCCTTACTTGCATAAATATTCCTGAGACTATGAATAGATGTATATAATTACATATAATTACTTCACAATTTTAAAAGAGCTGTTCAAAAGCTATTAATTTCTGGATCACTGAGTATGAGTAAAGGAGAAAAAAATTTTGTATTTATGAAGCATCTTTCATGTTTTGAATATATCCGGAATCATTTTAGCCAAGGTACTATTGGGTTGTAGGCATTGGCACACACGTTCAATGCTGTTTGTATCATTTTGCCCATAAGATTAAAATGTGACATAATTACAACATTTTCATCTTTAAAAGTTAAATTTCCTGGTATAATCCTGAATGTTCATTTTCATAATGGAGGCTAATTAATAATGTTACCCAAGGACAAATGGGGGGGAGGTGGTGGTACAGCATATTAAATTGCCAGCTACACATACATAATGGAGATTTCAAAAACAAGTGTGAAAATATTCATTTTGGATGGAATTAAATTTCATTGATTCAGCAGGAATGTGAAATGAGTGATAGAGAATTGACACTTTTCACCAAATCATAAATTTCCTTTTGATGAATACTGTCCAGCTCCCACAGTGGCTGCTTCACTTAATCTAACATCTTCTTATCAACCCTTGCCAATTGCCTAATTACAGTACGTTACTGCCATTACACACTTCACAGTAAATGTACAGAAGACTGTCTGATAAAGAGGTCAGTCAATCCAGGTGTTTCCCAATTGGGAACCATGGATGAACTAAGAGATTCGTTCCCTACTGAAGTCTATGCCTGAGGTATTCAAATCAGGCGAGCTTGACCTTTGTAGGAAATCTTAGGCACAACCTCCGCAAAGCCAGCAGAGATAGCAGACCAAGCTAGAGACCCAGACCAGCACAGATTGTGGCGACGCTTGCATGCTATAACGGTCTACAAAATGAAGCTGGGAAATATCACTGAGAACAATGCATCCCTTCCTGATCAGCTCAATACATTCTTACAGAAGGACAGTGAAATGACAACACCCACCCTGATAGTCTCTGATACATATGTACCCATGGCCACCACAGCAGATGTCAGATTAGTCTTGTAGAGAGTGAAACTATGAAAAGTGAATGGTCTGGATGGAGTCCCAGCCATTTTCTCAGATCCTGTGTGGATCATCTGGCGGAAGTATTTTCAGATATCTTTAACCTCTCCCTACTCCAATATGAAGTTCCCAATGGCTTTAAGAAGACCAGTATCCTGCTGGTGCTAAATTAAAATAAGGTAACATGCCTTAATGACTATCGTGATGGTGACTCTGACATCCCATCGTGAGTGCTTCAAGATGCTGTCTTTGCACACATCGACTCTAGCATCCCAGACAGCTTCAACCTACTACCCAAACAGGCCGATAGTGAATGCCATTTCCCTGGATCTGAACTCATCTCTGGAATATCGGGATAATAAAGGGGCCTACATCAGACTGCGATTAATTGACTATGGCTTCCTTTCTACAGCTACATAAAACTTAGTGAGCCTGCACCTGGAGTATTAATTGCAGTTCTGGTTGCCTCATTATAGCAAGATGTAGGGACTGGAGAGAGTGCAGATGGGATTTACCGGGACGCTGCTTGGATTAGAGGGCATGCGGTGTAAGGAAATGTTAGGCAATCTTTGGCTGTTCCTCCTGGAGCATTGGAGGCTCAAGAGAGACCTGATAAAGGATTTTAAAATTATGAGAGACGAGAGGCATGGAAGGGAAGGCAGTCAGAATCTTTTCCGTGGGATAGAAAACATCAGAGGACAGGCTTTTAAGGTCGGGAGTGGAGTTTGAAGGCAACATGAGGGGTAGTTATTTTTTATGCAGGGGGAGATAGGTGCCTGGAATAGGTTACCATGGTAATACTGGAATCAAGCAGTTTGGGGGAGTTTAAGAGGGCTAGACACATGATTATAAAGGGAATAGAGGGATAGGGATGATACACAGGGTCAGCAAGGTCAGCATGACATCATGAGCTGAGCGGTCTGCCCAGTGCTCTACTTTCAGCATTCTAATTACCTTTAAACTACCTCAATGTAATGATTGATGGACTGATCTGTCTGGATGGCATACAAACAAAAGCTTTTCAGTACATATGACAATAATAATTCGACAGCAGCTTCAATCCTTCATGGCCCTCAATGTTTAGAAGTGTCAGCAGTAAAAATGAGTAGCCCCTACATTAATCAGGCTCAGGTTCTTTTATATGGAAACAGGTACATGGGATCTTACACTAAGTGTTGCCTCATGAGCTTCTGTATTTAAGGGAAACAATTGCAAAGAGCCAAAGCAAAGTGGCTGGGATCCTAAACAAATTCAATAAGAATCATAATGATGTGTAGGATATGGAAGAAAGACACTGAAACCACAAACATGAGTGTTCTTTACCCTGAAAGATCAGTTTGTGTCATGTAGTAAATAGTTTATCTGTCGACCATGAGAAGCAGAAATAGAATGTTTCCCAAAGTCTTTTCCTCCATTACTTATTCATATATGGAATATTCTCAGTGGACCCTATTATAAGACTCCGTATCAGAAGTACAAATAACAAAAAGGTTTCCTCGCCTGAATCCTGGCTTTGCCGCACACCGGGGTAAGGCTATTTGTGGGCAATTGTGGAGAAAACTCCCTGGATTTACGTTTCAAGTGCATAACTCACACCTTTTATTTATATGAGAAAGCTAAAATATCTCTGGTGTAAATGGCAGGACTTCTGTGACACAACTATATGACTCTTCCTTTGCATATATGCAAAGTCAGGAGGCTGGCACATATCAGAAGGTAAACAATTTTCCTGAAATTCAGCATAGAATTTAGAATCTGCTTATGTAATGATGCATCAAACTTTTGTCTTAAATTTCAATCATCTGCACAAGATCCATTACATTTTTGAACCAAAAGTACTGAAATTTAGGCTAATAGTTTCTTAGCATACTTTTCCCCTTGAAAGCAGTGTGCTGCAGATAGAAGCCATTCCTTTGTTATCACAGACGCCCCACAGTAGGGTGACCCGGAGAAGTGAAGGCTGACTTGCCAAGGCCACTCTCCGTCTTGAGCACTGGATCCTCCTACAATTCGATTTCCGTGCTGTATCTTATTGCCACAATCTGCAGGATGGAATTTGAAAAGGCAAACTATAAAAACTGATGGAAGTGAAAACTCTGGCCTGTGCTCTACATTATTGGACGTACATGCAATCATATTCACACCATCATGCCTCCTCCACCCGCCCATTCAGGAGTAAATTCTAAAAAATATTTAACCTGACCATCAGTAGGAAGCTGATATTTTACATCAGAATATACAGAATTTCTAAATGATGAGGAAAAAAATTATCTAAAGTCGCTAATGTTTTCCTAAATCAAGATACTTCTTATGCTAGAAACCTAAAAGAAAACAGAAGATACTTAAAAAATTTCGGAGATCGTGCAGCATGTGGGGAGATCTGTTATGTATTTCCAGCATTTTCTGTTTTATTAATAATCCCCAACTGTTTATCAGTTTGTAATAGAAAAACAATTTGTCAGAATTAGAATAGATTTAAAAACTCCAGTTTGAAATGGGAAGTGAATTACCAATTTCTGGAGTTAGGCAAATATTAATTTTCAAATGGCGTGGTTCCCATTTAATAGAAAGAATACTCACCACAACTCATTTCATCACTTCCATCCAAGCAGTCTATAGTCCCATCACATTTAGCATTCTTCTTCAGAATACACAGATTATTCTTGCATTTATAGGTAATGTTTGTACAGGGAACAGCTAAAAACAATCATTGACATTGATTTATAGTTACTTAGAATTTTATAAATGTATTTTTCTAACCCCCAGTCCTTTAAGTACTTACAGTCTGTGCAATTCAATTCATCTGCACCATTCTCACAATCTTTGAATCCATTACAGATGAAGTAGTGATGATACCATGGAGAACTTGTGTTGCACACCTTTGAAGGCAGAGCTAATTAAAATCAGTCACAAAAAAAATAACATTACATAATGAACATAAAATCTTTTCCCATGAAACTTTAATCTGAATAATTGTGAGTCATACAGCACAGAAACCGGCCCTTCAGCCAAGCTTCTCCATGCCAACCAAAATCCCCATGCAAGCTCCTCCCATTTGCCTGCATTTGGTCCACATCCCTCTAAATGGAGGTCTGAGGGGGTGGTGTGGCTTTGTTGGTAAAAAGCAAAATAAAATCCTGAGAAAGAAATGACATAGGATCAGAAGATGTAGAATCCTTATGGATAGAGTTAAGAAACTGCAAGGCTATAAAGATTCTGATGGGAGTTATTTTCAGGCCTCTGAAGCACATGATAATCAGCCAAAGTCTGCATGGTTTTCTAAAGGGAAAATCTTGCGTGGCAAATCTGTTGGAATTCCTTGAGGAATTAACAGGCAGGATAGATGAAGGAGAGTTGTGGATGTTGATTATTTGGATTTTCAGAAGGCCTTTGACAAGATGCCACACAGGAAGCTGCTTAACATAATAAGAGCCCATGGTATTACAGGAAAGGTACTAGCATGGATCGAAGATTAGTTGACTAACAGGACGGAAACAGTGAGAATAAAGGGGGCCTTTTCTGGTCGGCTGCTTGTGGTGTGCTGGGGGAGTCAGTCGGGTATGCTCCTTTTCACATTATATGACAATGATTTAGACAAAGGAATTGATGGCTTTGTGGTCAAGTTTGCAGACAATATGAAGGGGGTGAGGGGGCAGGTATTGTTGAGAAGCAGGGTGTCTTAGACAGATTGAGGGGATGGGCAAGGAAGTGGCAGATAGAATATAGTATAGGGAAGTACACGGCAATGCACTTCGGCAGAATGAGGAAAGGTGTGGAAGAAATGAGGAGAAAATTCAAAAATTAGAAGTGCAAAGAGACCTGAGAGATCTGGATAGAGTGGATGTGGAGAGGATATTTCCAATAGTGGGGGAATCCAGGAGGCACAGGCTCAGAACTGAGGGAAGTCCACTTAGAACAGAGATGAGGAAAAAATTATTTAGCCAGAGGGTGGTGAATGTGGTGGAATTCTTCACTAAGATGGAGAGTGACATAGTTAATTCGGAAACAAAGGTTCTGAACTTAAAGAAGGGTAACTTTGAAGGTATGAGACGTGAATTAGCTAAGATAGACTGGCAAATGACACTTAAAGGGTTGACGGTGGATATGCAATGGCAAGCATTTAAAGATCGCATGGATGAACTACAACAATTGTTCATCCCAGTTTGGCAAAAGAATAAATCAAGGAAGGTAGTGCACCCGTGGCTGACAAGGGAAATTAGGGATAGTATCAATTCCAAAGAAGAAGCATACAAATTAGCCAGAAAAAGTGGCTCAGCTGAGGACTGGGAGAAATTCAGGGTCCAGCAGAGGAGGACAAAGGGCTTAATTAGGAAGGGGAAAAAAGATTATGAGAGAAAACTGGCAGGGAACATAAAAACTGACTGTAAAAGCTTTTATAGATATGTGAAAAGAAAAAGATTGGTTAAGACAAATGTAGGTCCCCTACAGACAGAAACAGGTGAATTGATCATGGGGAACAAGGACATGGGGAACAAGGACATGGCAGACCAATTGAATAACTACTTTGGTTCTGTCTTCACTAAGGAGGACATAAATAATCTTCCGGAAATAGGAGAGGACAGAGGGTCCAGTGAGATGGAGGAACTGAGGGAAATACATGTTAGTAGGGAAGTGGTGTTAGGTAAATTGAAGGGATTGATGGCAGATAAATCCCCAGGGCCAGATGGTCTGCATCCTAGAGTGCTTAAGCAAGTAGCCCAAGAAATAGTGGATGCATTAGTGATAATTTTTCAAAACTCGTTAGATTCTGGACTAGTTCCTGAGGATTGGAGGGTGGCTAATGTAACCCCACTTTTTAAAAAAGGAGGGAGAGAGAAACCGGGGAATTATAGACCGGTTAGCCTAACATCGGTGGTGGGGAAAATGCTAGAGTCAGTTATCAAAGATGTTTTAACAGCACATTTGGAAAGCGGTGAAATCATCGACAAAGTCAGCATGGATTTGTGAAAGGAAAATCATGTCTGACGAATCTCATAGAATTTTTTGAGGATGTAACTAGTAGAGTGGATAGGGGAGAACCAGTGGATGTGGTATATTTGGAATTTCAAAAGGCTTTTGACAAGGTCCCACACAGGAGATTAGTGTGCAAACTTAAAGCACACGGTATTGGGGGTAAGGTATTGATGTGGATAGAGAATTGGTTGGCAGACAGGAAGCAAAGAGTGGGAATAAACGGGACCTTTTCAGAATGGCAGGCAGTGACTAGTGGGGTACCGCAAGGCTCAGTGCTGGGACCCCAGTTGTTTACAATATACATTAATGACCTAGATGAGGGAATTAAACGCAGCATCTCCAAGTTTGCGGATGACACAAAGCTGGGCTGCAATGTTAGCTGTGAGGAGGATGCAGGGTGACTTGGATAGGTTAGGTGAGTGGGCAAATTCATGGCAGAAGCAATTTAATGTGGATAAATGTGAGGTTATCCACTTTGGTGGCAAAAACAGGAAAACAGATTATTATCTGAATGGTGGCCGATTAGGAAAAGGGGAGGTGCAACGAGACCTGGGTGTCATTATACACTAGTCATTGAAAGTGGGCATGCAGGTACAGCAGGCAGTGAAAAAGGCGAATGGTATGCTGGCATTCATAGCAAGAGGATTCAAGTACAGGAGCAGGGAGGTACTACTGCAGTTGTACAAGGCCTTGGTGAGACCACACCTGGAGTATTGTGTGCAGTTTTGGTCCCCTAATCTGAGGAAAGACATCCTTGCCATAGAGGGAGTACAAAGAAGGTTCACCAGATTGATTCCTGGGATGGCAGGACTTTCACATGATGAAAGACTGGATCAACTAGGCTTATACTCGTTGGAATTTAGAAGATTGAGGGGGGATCTCATTGAAACGTATAAAATCCTAAAGGGATTGGACAGGCTAGATGCAGGAAGATTGTTCCCGATGTTGGGGAAGTCCAGAACGAGGGGTCACAGTTTGAGGATAAAGGGGAAGCCTTTTAGGACCGAGATGAGGAAAAACTTCTTTACACAGAGAGTGGTGAATCTGTGGAATTCTCTGCCACAGGAAACAGTTGAGGCCAGTTCATTGGCTATATTTAAGAGGGAGTTAGATATGGCCCTTGTGGCTAAAGGGATCAGGGGGTATGGACGGAAGGCAGGTACAGGGTTCTGAGTTGGATGATCAGCCATGATCACACTGAATGGCAGTGCAGGCTCGAAGGACCGAATGGCCTACTCCTGCACCTATTTTCTATGTTTCTATGTTTCTATGAATCTGCAGAATTCATTGACATTGACAGCTGTACAGGCCAGTTCATTGGGTATATTTAAGGAGGAGGTTGATAGCTTTTTGATTAGAAGAGGACTTCAAAGATTACAAGGTGAAGGCAGGACAATGGAGGAGCAGACCTGATGGGCCAAATGGCCTAATTTTGCTCCGTTGCCTTATATAAATCTAGATAAAATTACAGTGATGAAGCTAATCGAGCCCTGTATGCTCTGAATTTCTCTCTTATCCCGAAGATGTGTGCATCAATTGGTATAGAAGTAAACTATTAAAGCTCCACAGAAGGCAGAGGATGATAGTAGAATGGGAGTATTCTTCCTGGAGGTTCATGATGAGTGGTGTTCCACAAGAATCTGCTCTGGGACCCCCTGATCTTTGTGATTTTTATAAACATCTTAGATGAAAGGTGTGATAATAAGTTTGCAGATGACACAAAGGTTGGTGATGTTGGAAATAATACAGAAGTTCATGGTAGGTTACAACGGGACAGCAACAGGATACAGAGCTGGGCTGAGAAGTGGCAGATACAGTTCAATTCAGAAAACTGTGAAGTGATTCACTTTGGAAAGTTGAAGACAGAGTACAGGGTTAATGGCAGGATTCTTAGCAATGTAGAGGAACAGAATAATCATGGGGTCCAAGTCCATAGATCCTTCAAAGTTGATAGGATGGTTACGAGGGTGTATGAGGGGTAATTGATAAGTTCATGGCCTAAGGAAGAAGGAGTCAATTTTAGAAAACCTAGCACATTTATTTTTCAACGTTGTCCCCTCCTACACGTACACACTTAGTCCAGCAGTCGTGGAGAATATGGATCCCTTCTTTGTAGAAGTGGTCTACAGCAGGGGTGATTGATAAGTTCGTGGCCTACGGTAGAAGGAGATGAGTTATACAGCTCTCGTTACATGCACATGCAGTTTAGAAGATGCAGAAGGTTTGAAGTTAATAACTCATCTCCTTCTACCTTTAGACCACGAACTTATCAATTACCCCTGCTGTGGACCACTTCTGGAGGTCCAAGACGTCAACTGCTACAAAGAAGCGATCCGTATGCTCCATGACCGCTGGACTAAGTGTGTGAATGTAGGAAAAATAAATGTGCTAGGTTTTCTAAAATTGACTCCTTCTACCTTAGGCCACGAACTTATCAATCACCCCTCATACGTTGTGTTTGGAATTAAGTTCAAGAGCCACAAATCACAGATCATTCAGAAATCTGATAGCAGAAGGGAGAAGCTGCTTAGAATCAGAATCAGGTTTATTATCACCGGCATGTGACGCGAAACTTAGCAGCAGCAGTTCAATGCAATACATAATATAGAAGAGAAAAATAATAATAAATAAAATAAAAATAATAATAAATAAATAAATAAATTACAGTATACGTATATTGAATAGATTAAAATTTGTGTAAAAAACAGAAACACTGTATATTAAAAAAAAGTGAGGTAGTGTCCAAGGGTTCAATATCCATTTAGGAATCGGATGGGAGAGCGAAGAAGCTGTTTCTGAATCACTGAGTGTGTGCCTTCAGGCTTCTGTACCTCCTACCTGATGGTAACAGTGAGAAAAGAGCATGCCCTGGGTGCTGGATGTCCTTAATAATGGACACTGCCTTTCAGAGACACCACTCCCTGAAGATGTCCTGGGTACTTTGTAGGCTAGTACCCAAGATGGAGCTGACTAGATTTACAACCCTCTGGAGCTTCTTTCGGTCCTGTGCAGTAAACTCCCCCCCCCCCATACCAGACAGTGATGCAGCCCGTCAGAATGCTCTCCACAGTACATCTATAGAAGTTTTAGAGTGTACTTGCTGACATACCAAATCTCTTCAAAACTCCTAATGAAGTATAGCCGCTGTCTTGCCTTCTTTATAACTACATCGTTATGTTGGGACCTAAAACTTTGTGTGTGGGTCTTCACACTCCTTTACTTATTGTGGTTTTTTTTGTGCTGCACCAGATTCGGAGTAAAAATTGTTTCATTTTACTTACAGTTGTGTACTGGAAATGACATTAAACAATCTTGAACCATCCTTTACCTCCTCCCTGATGGTAGTAATGAGAAGAGAGCATGACCTGGATGGTGAGGATGGCACCCTGCTGAGGCACCAGCTTCTGCAGACATCTTCAATGTGTCCGTGATGAAGTTGACTGAGTCAACATCCCATCTGAAGCCTCTTACAATCCTGTGCATGGGCACCTCCAGGCCAGACAATGATACAACCAATCAGAATGCTCTCCACAGTACAGCTAAAGAAATTTGCTATAGTCTTTGGTGATATCCCATATCTCCTTAAACTCCAAGTGAACTGTGGCCGCTGGTGTGTGTTTGTCGTGATTACATCTGTATATTGAACCCATGAGAGAACCTTCAAGATTCTGATGCCCAGGAACTTAAAATTGCTCACTCTTCCTACTGCTGGCCCCACAATGAGGATTGGTGCATTTTTTTCCTGACCTCCCCTTCCTCAAGTTCTTTGGTGTTGCTGACATTTGAGTGCAACATCACTCAGCCTATCTATTTCAGTCCCACACCTCCTCCTCACTGGCTGAGGTTCTGCCACAACAGTGGCGTATGTATATATGGTGTCTGGGTTGTGCCTAGCTGCCCAGTCACATGCAGAGAGAGTAGAGCGGTAGGCTAAGCACACATCCTTGAGATGCACCCGTGATGACTGTCAGTGTGGAGATGTTATCACCCATCTGCACTGAATGAGGAAGTAGAAAATCCAATTGCAGAGGGAGGTGCAGAGGCTCAGGTTTTGAAGCTTGTGGATTAGTACTGAGAGGATGATGATGTTGAATGCCCAGCTTTAAATCTTGATGTAGGATTAATATACAGTAAACAGTTTGGCATGGACTCAGGGCTGAAGGGATTTATTCTGTGCAGTATGATGCCATGATATTTGTATCCATGAAATTTTAGCAACTTAATTACATAAAATGCTGTGCTGTCAACATAAAGTATCTCTTCATCAAAATGCATCCATATTACTGCAGCATACAATTCATGACATGGTTTGATTACTGTTCAATTCTCCCTAATCTGATCTTTACTGCTCACTATTTAATATTGTCAGGATGAGTTGTGCTACTCTTGTTCTGCAACAGGGGTTATGGTGCACGTACTGTTATCTTGTGCTTCCCAAAGTTCTTCCATATATGTTGCCTATTTCTGCGGTAGGACACACTTTTGTCTTTCCTTACCACATCAGAACTCAGTTTTGACAACTTTGATGATGGTGGCTTTCTTTTTAGTATTGTGGTTAAATGGTGACATCTCCTACACAGTCGCATTGCGGTTGCACACTTATATTTCCTTCTTTCTTTTCTTCTGCCTTCATACTCCAGATGAAATTTTAGGCTTCAGCAAATTTACAGCTTTTAACAACATTAGACCATAAGACCATGAGATATAGGAGCAGAAGTAGGCCATTCAGCCCATCGAGTCTGCTCCGCCATTCAATCATGAGCTGATCCAGTTCGTCCAGTCATCCCCACTCCCCTGCCTTCTCCCCATACCCTTTGATGCCCTGGCTAATCAAGAACCCATCTATCTCTGCCTTAAATGCACCCAATGACTTAGCCTCCACAGTCACTCATGGCAACAAATTCCACAGATTTACGACCCTTCAACTAAAGTAATTTCTCTGCATCTCAGTTCTAAATTGACGTCCTTCAATCCTGAAGTCATGCCCTCTTCTTCTAAACTCCCCTACCATGGGAAATAACTTTGCTATATCTAATCTGTTCAGGCCTTTTAACATTTGGAATGTTTCAATGAGATCCCACCTCATTCTCCTGAACTCCAGGGAATACAGCCCAAGAGCTGCCAGACATTCTTCATATGGTAACCCTTTCATTCCTGGAATCATTCTCATGAATCTTCTCTGAATCCTCTCCAATGTCAATGCATCCTTTCTAAAATAAAGAGCCCAAAACTGCACACAATGCTCCAAGTGTGGTCTCACGAGTGCCTTACAGAACCTCAAAATCACATCCCTGCTCTTATATTCTATACCTCTAGAAATGAATGCCAACATTGCATTCACTTTCTGCACCACTGACTTAACCTGGAGGTTAACCATTAGGGTATCCTGCACAAGGACTCCCAAGTCCCTTTGCACCTCTGCATTTTGAATTCTCTCCCCAGCTAAATAATAGTCTGCCCGTTTATTTCTTCCACCAAAGTGTATGATCTTACACTTTCCAACATTATATTTCATTTGCCACTTCTTTGCCCATTCTCCTAAACTATCTAAGTCTCTCTGCAGGCTCTCTGTTTCCTCAACACTACTCGCTCCCACACTTACCTTTGTATCATCGGTAAATTTAGCCACAAATCCATTATTCCCGTCGCCCAAATCATTGACATATATTGTAAAATGCAGCGGTCCCGACACCGCCCCCTATGGAACTCCACTGTAACTGGCAGCCAGCCAGAATAGGATCCCTTTATTCTGTTTTCTGCCGATCAGCTATTGCTCCACCCTGGTTGAGAGTTATCCAGGTTGTCACTCAAATGTCAGCAAACATTCTCCTGGTTTGGCAGTTTATCAATCCTTAGCCTGGGCTACAAGTGAATCCTATCATTGGCATATTCCTATAAGGCAAGAAACTGATATATGCATCTCTGTACTCTGCTCAGAGGCAGCTTTTGCCTTTCTCAGGCAGAGCTTGGGTATGTTTAAGCATTTTTCACCTTTCTACAATCTGTCGGATAGCTTGGTAACAATACTGTACGAGTAAATTCTCAAGTGGTATACACTTCGCAAACTCATCTGCAGCAAACTGTTGCTCATTTTTTCCTTACAGCTTCCCTCTGGGTTATCAGATCTAACAAACTGAGCTATCCTTTGGATTCATTCTTCAAATTTTCATTTTCAGATTCCATTTGCCCAGGGGTACTCCCGTTACAGGGTTATGTGCTGTTTGGTACTTTAACCATTCAGTCATCCTTCTCATATACAATACTATGTTATATCACTCTGCCTGAAAATTAGCTGCCTTTCTACCTGCTTCATAGTGATAAAAATCCATGCTAGATTCCTGGCCTCTACTCTATATGGAGCATATTACGAATTCACCCAATCCTGATATCACCTGACACTCACATATGTAACATTTCATCAATTATCACTGTAGAGAAATTTAGCAGTGAGAGGTATAATGCAGTTTCATCCTATTGCACTTTAAGTCTTCTCTCAATAAATTTAGGTAGTGTAGGCTAACATAATGAACATCCTAGCACCCTCTACTCAAAATCACAGTTCAATTATTGTTCATTATCCAAAGAAAATACCCGTAGTTTCAAATACTAGGAAAGGGTATTCAATGTGAAATGTTAACTGATTCTCTTTCTATTGATATGGTCTGCCCTGCTGATTATTTTGAGCATTTTGTGTTTTTATTTTAGATTTCCAACATTTTCCTTTTTATTTGATTTCCTTTTACCCGCAATTTCAACCCTTGAAGTTCACACCATATTTTATCACAAGCAATCGTAAGAACATATGATACTAGCAGGAGGAGTAAGCCACCCAGTCCTTCATCCCCATCTGCATTCAATATGATCATAGTTGATCTTCCCTAAGCCTCATCTCCTGTAAAGTGTTAATTTTCCATGGCTCTCAATACCCTAATCTTGCAAAAATGAATCTACTTCCACTTTATCTAACTTTCAGAATTCTCTGGAGTTAAAAAAATACCAAAAATTCACACCCTCTACAAGAACTTTTTCCTAAATTCCTCAATAGAGTCATGGAGTCATAGAGAACTACAGCACAGAAACAGGCTCTTTGGCCCATCTAGTCCATCCCAAAACCATTTAAACTGCAACTCCCATAAACCTGCACCTTGGACCGTAACCCTCCACACCCCTACTATCCATGTACCTATCCAAACTTCCCTTAAATGTTGAAATCGAGCTCGCATGCACCACTTGTTCTGGCAGCGCATTCCACACATTCACCACCCTCTGAGTGAAGGAGGTTCCCCTCATGTTCCCCTTAAACTTTTCACCTTTCACCCTTAAGCCATGACCTCTGGTTGTAGTCTCACTCAACCCCAGTGGAAAAAGCCTGCTTGCATTTACCCTATTTATACCCATCATAATTTTGTACAGCAAATCTCCTCTCAGTCTTCTATGTTATAAAGAGTACAGTCCTAACCTATTCAATCTTTCTTTATAACTCAGGTTCTCCAATCCCGGGAAGCATCCTTCTAAATTTTCTCTGCACTCTTTCAACCTTGTTTACATCTTTCCTGTGGGTGGGTGACCAAAACTGCACACAATACTCCAAATTAGGCCTCACCAACATCTTATACAACTTCAACATAACATACCTCTTCTGTACTTAATACGTTGATTTATGAAGGCCAGTGTACCAAAAGTTTTCTTTACGACCCTATCTACCTGTGACACCACTTTCAACAATTATATTCCTGTATTCCCAGATCCCTTTGTTCTACCACACTCCTCAATGCCCTACCATTCACTATGTATGACCTACACAGTCCTCCCAAAGTGCAAAACCTCACACTTGTCTGCATTAAATTCCATCTGCCATTTCTCAGCCCATTTCTCCAGTTGATGCAGGTCTCTCTGCAAACCATGATAGCACTCCTCACAGTCCGCACTTCCTCACAGTCTTGATGTCATTCACAAGTTTGCCCATCCAGTTAACCACATTATCATTCAGTCCGTTGATACAGATGACAAAGAGCAAACGGCCCAGCATCAATCCCTGCGGCACACCACTAGTCACAGGCCTCCAGTCAGAGAGGCAACCCTCTACTACCACCCTCTGGCTTCTCCCACAAAGCCAATGTCTAATCCAATTTACGACCTCATCCTGAATGCTGAACGACTGAATCTTCTTGACCAGCCTCCTATGCGGGACCTTCTCAAATGCCTTACTAAAGCCCATGTAGACAACAATATTAAATGATCACCCCCTTGTCTTGGAACCATGTCCCCTCATTTGAGATTCCTCAGTAATTTGAAATATCACAAACTTGGCTCTGTTATGGCCACTGAGAACATGAGATATAATACCAGTCTTCGTTATTCTAAACTTCACAGAATGTAGTTGAATTTCGTGAGCTGACTACCCAGAATAATGCACTTACACATATACCAAATAACAAGGAAGATATTAGCTACATACAAGCATTGATACAACATGACTCTGCTCTGGCCATTAGTTAGACTGCTGTTGACGTTCAGTCATTAAGTTGAGTCTGACTCTTCGTGACCTCATGGACTATTGGGTCCATAGGGTTTTCATGGCAAGATACGGAATCTTCAACGCAGATACCACTGCTGCCCAGGTTTGAACTCAGGACCATTTACATTGAAGTCAAGTGCTGATGCCACTACCCCACCTGCCAGCCCTAAACAAAAACTATTGTTTTTAAAAATAGAATATTTGAAACCTGCTGCCCTCCCCCAATCTCCAATTATATGTCAACCCTATTGCTAAAACATGGAATTCAGTGTAGAATGCGGGTGCTTACAGAAGTGTGTTGAAGACTCTGGTAACAATCTCCCAGTAACCTTTTCTTTGCTTCATTACAGTAGAAATAATGTCCTTAAGACATCATAACTTCATTTCTAATATTCTTCAGAACAAATATTTCGGTGCCCCTGTCACATCATATCTGATTTCTTTTCTGGTCTTACTGCCAGCCATTAATTTTAAACAAAGGAAGGCAGTATCTAGCTCATTTGTCAGAACCTGCGTGGCTATTTAAAAAGTGCCAACTCAAAAGAAAATACTTGTATATTATCAATTTATTACTGGAGGAAAGTTTTGCACTTGTTGGCCTCATCATCTTCAAAAATGTTTGCTAAATTTTCAGCACAGGAGGAAGCATTATGTTTTCAGAGGTCAGTTCTCATGCTTGACATTTAAGACCATCTTCTATTGAAGACAGATTTTTGCAAACAATGGGGGAAGTGTTTGATCCTGAGACAATGTTACTATTGCTGCTATGATTCAAAATTTCATTTTGCTGTTCTAAAGCTTCCAAATAGACTGCAGAATATTGTTTTTCACTTGGAGCCATTCCATGACCATCACTCCTGTATCAGGCTGATTATTCCATTGCTCAGTGATCTTCTTCACGCAGGTAAGCCCCAAACATAAAATAAAATCTGTGGAGCGCCTTTGAGCTTACAGCCCAGGCTGCAGAAGCAAGCAATGGAAAGGTGCAGAGATGACTCTTGTGTGTAATAGTTGGTCTTGTGTTCACTTTAGCACTTGTAAAAATCAAATTCAGAATTATCAGTTATGTTTATATGACAGAAATCAAAATAGCCACTGGAACCAATTTTCGAAAAAGACTAAGATGAATCAAAAACCAACAGATGTTGGAAATTTTAAATATAAACAGAAAATACTGGAAAAAGTCAGCAAGTCAGGTAGCACATTTGGAGAAAAGAATAAACATTTCAGATCTTGGATATGCCCTGACTGCGGGAGATACAACAGATGCCCATTCACCTCTTCCCTTCCGCCCATTCAGGGACAAATACAATTTTTCCAGGAGAAGCAGTGATTCACTTGCCTTTCTTCAAGGATTGTGTACTGCATTTAGTGTTCACTATGTGGTCTCCCCTACACTGGGGAAAATCAAACATAGACTGGGTGATCACTTAACAGAAGAGCAAAATTCAATCCCGAGAAATGACATGTTTTGTTTTGAATTCCTCATTCCTCTTTGTGGCTTTGTGGGCAAACTTATAGATGATGCAAAGACAGGCAGAGGGACAAGTAGTGTTGAAGAAGCAGTGAGATTGCAGAAAGACTTGGACAGATTAGGAGAATTAGCAAATGGATACAATATAAAAATGGATGTTTAGTCATGCATTTTGATGGAGGGAATATAGCGATAGACTATTTTCTAAATGAGGATTAATCAGAGATTAATTCAGCTGGGCATGTCATAGCCCAGCTATAAGCGCCACACAACCACAGATAAAGAAGTAGATAACCCATTTGGTTCCGTACTATCACTGATATTCCCTTTGTTCTACCCATCCTTTTAGCACCCTCTCTGCAACTGAGGACTAAATTGTTTTCTTTCATTTCCAGTTCTGACAAGGGTTCTTGGACCTGAAACCTTAACTCTCTCTTTCCAAGGTGCTGCCTGATCTGGTGCGTTTCCAGCATTTTCACTTCAATTTCAAATGTAGTGATGTATTCGACTAAAACTGCAACACCTCAAATTGTTGCTTTTTGTGGATACATTGCTGTTATTTTAAGCCATTTCCTTTAAGTACAATAAAAGGACTTCTGTCTTTCTTTTTGACAAACTAAAGTCAATTAAGTCACCCATGTATTCAGTGAGATACTCCATATTTAGATAGATAGATAGATATACTTTATTTCTCCCGCGGGAAATTGGGTTTCGTTACAGCCGCACCAACCAAGAATAGAGCATAAATATATTGAACAGGATAGTGTTCAATCTGACTGAAATGTTTTTAGAGTGATTTAGTTCAACTCAGGTAGCATTTTCCTCCACTGTTTCACTGCTAATGCTTGTGTTAGCACAATCTATCATCAAAATGAGAACTGTGCAAGTCCATTGCCTTATTCTGGTTCCTCTACCTATGCTTTGATCATAACTATCCATAGGTGCAATATAAAGTTGTTTTCCCTTCTACCTCTGCCAAGGATTTGTTTACCGGGCTGCCACACTTTTCAGGGTCCTGTATGGTAAATAGCACCTCTGCTTGCTGCTGCTATGGACCGTCTTCCTGAGCAATAATTTCTCTTTCCTTGGGACTGCTAAAAAAACTCTTCCTTGTTGGTAAGAATCACATTACAAATACACCTTAATCCAGGAAACTGTTTTGGGACAGGAAGCCACAGCAGTGAAGTTTGCCACTTTCTCAAACTAATCTTTTTTGAAATCCTTTGCATTTAGACATTGGTGTTGCTACCTGTGATTACTTCCTCTAAACTGCAACTAAAAGCAGTTGTTATGCTGATTCCATCTTGATTAAAGAGTTTGAGAACAACATGAGGGCAAAAGACCTTAATATAATCATTATTTGTTCTTGAGGTGATTTTCAATCACTCTGGCTGTTGTGAAGTCAATGAACATTTCAGAATGTCAGCAATTCTGGTAGTGGAAGTTATTAAGGTAAGGAATCATTTTACATTAGAGTAAGTCTGCCCAGCAAGTTAAAAAAAAACAGCACTCCACGGTTCTACACAGAACAATAATAAGGCATTGATTTGCTTTGCTTTTAGCCACCTTGGGCCTCACAGCAAGGAAGGGAGATTTTATCTTATAAACTTCATCTTTTTATTACAGTTCTTCTTTTGTCTTAGAATACCTAATCTGTATTAAAATGTTCCTATTAATTGGCTACTTAATAAAGAGAAAAAAGATAACAAAAAGAAATTTGTTTAGAGAAATAAAAAAAAAGTTGGCCTAATTTTGCATGGCACAGATTCAGATCAATTTGTCCTATGAACTGCATCTACTTACAATCACCAAGATGTGATGACTCATGACTCAATCGATCTACTGGTCTCAGCCATTATTTAGACCTGCAGACGGACATCTGAGTTTCAAGTATTTTGTGCTCTTTAAGTCCCTATGTTATCGATTGATAAGTTCACATTAAAGGAAACAAGATTCCTGGTAAAAGCAACTCCATCTCAACTTAGTCAAATTAGATTGAATAGCCATAACATTAAAAATAGAAGTAATTAGAGGACAGTGGATTCCCTTTAACTGGGGCACATTAGGACCATTTTTAATATTTTTAATATTTTTGAAATTTAATATTTGTAATCCAGGGAGTGGGAAGCACAGAATCAAATATCGCTGTGATGATTGTACGTTCTAGTACCATTGTTTGGCGACAATGAAGTATAAAGTATAAAGTATCTGAAGGACCAGTAAATTTTGACCCCATTAAATGGCTGCCCCAATTAACCAAAGTTTCATGGAAACAGGTAAAAGGTATAAACAAAGACTGTTTAACTGAGTAACAATTTATATATTTAAATTAAATACAGAACATCTTAGAACTATAAAACCGTATCCAAGTTCCTAATAGTTATCAATGGAGGAATTCGTCTGCCTTGGTTCTTTTGATTGACTGTAAATGAACAAAATCGGAGCAGACATCGAGTGCAGATAATGGACTGCCTTCAAACAATGCTAGATGATTGCATCCTCTAAATCTTCATTTTCATTGTAACATTCAAGGTGATTGTCGATACCTTCTTAATTCCTTACTTGTTGAAGTAGTGAAATTCTTTCACTTTCACTCCCAGCTGTTTCTGATACCTCCAAGCCTGAACGCTTGAAACTGTGATGAGCAAAACAGTTCCAAATTGTCTTCCTGTTTATTTCTCACCAACTATCAGTGACAAAAATCACTGCTTTTTGAACACAAACACACACAACTGATGCTATTTAAAAATAACTGCCTTAAGCACGGTATAGTGTCAAACGACCACACAAATACACTTTCCTGTCCCAATTAAGCAGAAAGGGGTCCCAAATAAACAAAGGAAATCCTGGCTATTTTCTCAATTTAGTTCGTGCTCTTTAAGAGTTATTCAAAATAAATGGCTGTCTCGATTAACCAATGGCCCGATTAACCGATGGCCCAATTAACCGGAATCCACTGTATATGAATCCAAAGTGAAATCAGTCGCAGAAAATAGAAGGAAAGGAAGAACAGGTAGAAAAGAATACAGGAAGAAAGTCAAGTTAAAAATATTTGTAACTGCTCCAGAAAATAATACTTTTTAGAAATGAGACTGTATTTCTGCGATATTTAATTTTTAACATTAGCGTATAGGATCAGGAATAACTAGCATTTATTTATATCATTAAAATATTCTTACGCATCTTTGCTCAGTTTAGTTTATACCTGCTGTACAAAGACAGTAGGTTCATGAGTCTCAAAATTAATCAATGATAGTCACAAATAGTAGGATGCTATTAACTGTGGTGTCGTGTAAATTAGTCAACAACTTTTAGATGTTATTTAAGCATTCATCTATCCTTGCCTAAATATAATGAAGGTCACGTAGCTTCTGCTAATGTGTGGTATAATATACTTGTTTAATTTCATTGTGTGATAATGGCACACATGAACATTTTAAAGTTTAATTCTCCCTGTAGAGAACTTAGTGTGACAACATCACAAATCAGAAATCTGTCCACGGGAGTCAACAGATGTAAACTGCAAACTACTGCATTTTCCATCTATTCAGTACTCACTCATAAAGTTATCATTTCATGAAGTTCATGCACCTTTAAGGCAAAACATGCTTTGGAGGTACCTACAACAAAATACTTCATCACTTTCATCAAAGCAGTCATCTGATCCATCACAACGTTGAGACTGTCGGATGCATAGACCAGTGGGGCAGACATAATATCCATTGGGACAGGCTTCAGAAAAAAAAAATGACAATTGAGCTCATTTAATCTGCACAATGTTAACATTGTCCTTTAGGAAATAAATGAAAGAAACAAAGTCATTAAAACTCTACCATACATATAAGGTAACTTTGCCATCAAAGTCAGATCTTATACGTATCCAACCAAGCGAAATTACTCATTTCAGAAAATGCATGCAATTCTCTATGGTATTCCCACCAGAAACAAATAGTCATAACTTTCAAGTAATGAACTATACTTCAGACAGATCCCGGTTAATCCTTGCAATAGTAAAATGAAGTTTTGTTGCAATCATTTTGTTCAGTTTTGAACTTCTTATTCTGTTATTATATACAAACAAAAAAGTTTGCAAGGCAAATTCTGGGCATTTCACTCGATTAGGCATAATGGTGTCATTCAGTCTACAAAACACAAGCAAGCTATCAGTTACAGCAATGCCAGCCTATTGCTTTCAATAAGGAGATTTTAAAGGGAAGATTTTAACCCCACCCCTTTCTATGCAAACATAAAACAGATAGAAGAATTTTACAATAATTATTACTGTATTCTTGTTTGTTTCTTGCCAGCTGCTGTACTCACCTCACCTGAAACAAGCAAGCACCTTGAGCCTATATGCAAGATAGGGTACGCTAAATAACCTAAAAGAAACAGTTCCACCCAGTATCAAACTGTGCACGAAGTTACAGGACACCTCTCACTGTCTCAGTCAACACTTTACTTTCGATACGAAATCTCCATGTGACAATTTGCACACAGCACCACCAACATCAATGTGAAAAAGACCAAAATAACTGTTGGTGCAACAATGCGAATAACTTAGCTTCAAGATAATGCCATCTGGTCTCAGAGGGCAGAGATAGCATCTTAAACAACAACTCTGAAAGAAGCACCTCCAATTCTGTGGCACACCTCAGTGCTCCAGTATCTAATTCTCTGGAAAAGGACCTAAAACTACTACTTTCTAAATTGGATCCACTGAAGCACAATTAGGCCTGAAAAAAATGGTTTCCAAACACCACTGTTCAAAATGCTATTGAAAGCATTGAAGATGCACTCACAGAAGAGGCTTGGGCAAAATCTGTTCCTTCGTTCCTGGAGTCTGTTCATGTCTGTCTTTGTCTTTTTTTTACCAGAAAAACAAAAAAGTGCTGGATACAGGCAGCATATATGGAGAGAGAGATATGAGATAATGTTTCAAGTCGATGACCTTTCGTCAGAAGTCAGAGATAATATCATATCATGTGATGCCATAGAGTCATGAAGCCATACATCATGGGTACAGGCCCTTCAGCCCATGAGTCGATGTTGGCCATAGTCTCCACCCAGCTAGTCTCAATTTCATAATACGTTCAGCCCATATCCCTCTACGCTCCTTCATGTATCTATCCGAGTGCATCTGAAATGATACTATTGTACCTAGCTCAACCACTTCCTCTGGTGGCCCTGCTGATCTGCTTCCTCCTTAGCCACCCTTTTACTCTATTTAATATAACTATAGAAGCTCTTGGGATTTTCCTTAATCTTACTTGCCACACCCATTTCATACCCTCTCTTTGTCCTCCTAATTTCCCTCTTCAGTTTATTCTTAATGTTTTTGTAGTCATCAAGGGATTTGCTCAATCCTAACCTCCTAAACCCAATGTATCATTCCATTTTTTTCTTGATCAGAGCCTCAATATCTCTCATTAACCAAGGTTCCCTAAATTCACCAATTTACCCTTCACCCTAACAAGAACATGCTGCTCCTGGATACCTGATATTGCACTCTTATAACCCTCCTACTTGCTAGTCATTCCTTTCCCTTCAAACAGGCTCACCCAGTCCACTTCTGCTAGATCCTGCCTAATTCACCCAGAGTCAGCCCTGCTCCCACTCAGTACACTAACCTGTGGACCTATCCTATCCTTTTCCATCACTATCTTCAAACTAATAGAATGATGCTCTTTAACTTCGTGCTCCTGACTGCTACTTCACTTACTTACCATGCCTCATTCATTAGGAGGAGATCCAGTTACAGCTTCCTGAGTGGGCCCTCTATAGATTGACTCAAAAAATTTTCCTGTGCACATTTCACAAATTCCACAAGGCCTAGGCTTAACTACAACAGGAGTAATTTCTCTACACACCTGTTCATCACGTAGTCTTGACTATTGGGAGGGTCTATAATGCAACCCTGTTAGAGTGACCCTACCCTACTTGTATCTAAGTTCTACCCAAATAGCCTCACTAGACAATCCCCCAAGAATGTGATCTTTAGTTATATCCTCCCTTATGGTCAGTTTTTGGACACATCTTGCCACTGCAGATCAGATCTCAGGTATTTTTTGAAAAAAGAATAAAAGTTTCTGCAGATGCTGGAAACCCAGAGCAACATGCACAAGATGCTGGAGGAACTCAGGTGGTCACCTGGAAATCTATTGGGATCATTTACTCCAGAGCTCCTGATGCAGTCTCACCTACATTGGTGAGATCCGACATAGACTGGGGTACCACTGTGTCGAGCACTTCCGCTCCATTCACAAAAAGGGGAATTTCCCAGCACCAGCAATTTTAATTCCTATGGCCATTTCCATTCTGACATTTCGGTCTATGGCCTCCTCTTCTGCCATGATGAGGCCAATCTCAGGATGGAGGAGCAAGACCTCATATTCTGTTTATGATGGTATGAATATCAATTTCTTCAATTTTCAATCATTTTTCCCTTCCCCTTTCTTCAATTCCCTACACTGGGCTCTTAACACTTCTCCTTACATGCCTGCCACATCCAACTGGTGCCTCTCCTCCTTCCCTTATTTCCTACAGTCCACTCTCCTCTCCTATCAGATTCCTCCTTCTCCAGCCCTTTATCTTTTCCACCTATCACATCCCAGCTTCTTATTTCATACCCCTCCCCCACCCACCTGGCTTCAGCTATCACCTTCTTGCTTGTCCTCCTTCCCTTCCCCCTCCCAGCCCCACCTTCTTATTCTGGCACTTTCTCCCTTCCTTTCCAGTTCTGATGAAGGGCCCTGGCCCAAAATATCAACTGTTTATTCATTTCCGTAGATGCTGCCTGACCTGCTGAGTTCCTCCAGCATTTTGTGTGTATTTAAAACAAAATCTCCAATGCTGACATACTGCAACTATCATTTCTATTTCTTTATCCTCTGGCATTTCTTTTTCATTCCATTCATGATAATTCAAGAGTTAACAATACATAGCATTGCAACTCCAAACAGAAAACAAACCTAAAAGATACCCAATAATACGTTGTTCTCTGTGGTGAAGTTAAAAAATCGAGCAACACACACAAAATGCTGAAGGAACTCAGCAGGCCAGGCAGCAACTACGGAAAAGAGTACAGACGATGTTTCAGGCTGAGACCCTACGTCAGGAGAAAAGATGGGTCAGAGAAAGAAGATAGGGGAGGGGAGGAAGAAACACAAGGTGACAGGTGAAACTGGAGGGTGGGGGTGTGAAATAAAGAGCAAGGAAGTTGATTGGTGGAAGAAAGAAAGGGGAGGAGCACCAGAGGGAGGTGAAGGACAGGTAAGGAGAGAAGGTGAGAGAGGGAAATGGGAATGGGGTATGGTGAAGGAGAGGGGGTGGGGGGTCATTGCCAGAAGTTCAGGAAATCAATGTTCATGAACTATGAGGTTGGTGGTAGTGAATGGGTGAAACCCAGCGTTAATAATGTCAGTGGTGGTGTGGGAGACAATGTCCTGCTGCTGTGGTCTTCTGCCTGCTCTGGATCTTTTCATCGTTAACTGCCAATGGGACATCAACTGTCTCGACTTCACCAATCCTCTCTTCAATTCCAACCTCACTCCTTCGGAACACACTGCCCCCCGCTCCCTCTGCACTAATCCTAACCTCACCATCAAAGCCACAGGTGGGGGGTGGGGGGGAGATGCTGTAATAGTCTGGTGGACCGACTTCGACCTTGCTGAGGCCCGGTGACAACTGTCAGGCACCTCTGCTTACTTATCCCTTGAACACAACCCCATTGAGGAGCCCCAGGCCATTATCTGCCACACTCTCCCCCCACCTTCTTACTCTGATTCCTCATCTTCTTTTCTCCAATCCTGATGAAGAGTCTCGGCCTGAAACATCAACTGTAATCTTCTCCATAGATGCTGCCTGGCCTACTGAGTTCCTCCAGCATTTTGTGTGTGTTCATTGGATTTCCAGCATCTGCAGATTTTTGCTTGTTTTTTCAAAAAATAGAGCATTACATGAGACTGATAAAGATAAATCTCAAATTTTTAAAAACCCAGGTTCAAACAGCACATTTCTCTTTGAATAGAACACAGTCAGCTGATCCCATCACCTCATTCCTAAGCAAAAAAAACATGCAGTTATATTCGTAGGCACTCACTTTTTTAAAAAAGTTTTTTTTAATTATTTGAGACAGTAAGAAGGCAGCTATTCCACAGTGTACAAGTATAGTTAGTCAGTGAATAAGAATATTCTTACGTTGGCTGATGTTGTAGCTGCTGTACTCTGCCAGAAATGCCTTGCTTGATTGTTTTCCACTGCACTGGAATGTGATACTAACCAGGAAATTAGTTACGTGGAATACTGTCTGATGGTCTATTTGATAGCCGCAGTACCTGGATGAAAAGCATATTTTGTAGTTACCCCAACAATGAACACACCAGCATTCTCAATGTTCTATTTAACATAGGTGTTGGATCTTAGACAGAGTAAAACATGTTTTCATTGGCAGAGTAACTCACCTCCTAGCTCCCCAAAGCCTCTCCACCATTCATTACGCCCAGGTCTGGAGTGTGAAGGAATACTCTCCATTTGCCTGGATGAGTGGAGCTTCAACAACACTAAAGATGTTGACACCACACAGGGCTTTGGAGCCCTCTCAATAGACATCTCGTTTCACTCCCAACTGTTCACTTGCTTTTCCACCAGTGCAGAGTGGCTGCAGTTTTTACCATCTACAATACACACTATTGTAAGAAGAAAACAGAATGGGAACCTAGGAGTCATTCTCCAAACCACACATAGGACAGGGAACAGTGCAGCGCAAGAACAGGGCCATGCAAATATGAAGCCACATTTAACCAATCGGCCTCACATGATTCATATCCCTCCATTCTCTCGATGTTCATGTGCCTATCTAAAAGTCTCTTAAATATCACTATTGTTCTTCTTTCACCACCTTGGCTGCATATTCCAGACACCTACCACTCTCTAAGTAAAATACCCACCTTGAACTTCTCCTTTAAACTTCCCCCTCTCACCTTAAAGCTGTGCTGCCGAATATTTGACATTCTTGCCCTGAGGAAAAAGATTCTGACTCTCATTGTTTTATTGACTACTGTTCCACAGGAAACAGTTCACGTTTGCCCAACATCACCTTAAAGCTAATACCCTCTAATCCAGGCAGCACCCTGGGGAACTCTTACACACCTCCAAAGTTTCCATATCCCTCCAGAGCCACACACAGTACTCCAAGTGTGGCCTCGTCACCAGCCAGACTTGGAAATATATTGCTGTTCCTCTACCATTGTGCATCAAATTGTGGAACTTCCTCCATAGCAGCATTGTGGATACACCCTCCCCTCAGGCAGATCAAGGCAGTAGCTCACCACCACACTCACAAGGACGTTTCCAGATGAACAATTGAATACTGGCTCAGCATGCAAAACCCACATCCCTCAAATGAATAAAACAAAAATTTGAATACCTTTCATTTTTCTCAGCACTGTTTGGGGGTTTTATAAAGAAGGGCAATGCAATTAATTTGGGCAGCACATTGAGGATGCAAAAGAGATTTACTACAGTAGTTTCAGTTATTAGGGACTTTAACACTAGTGGATAGATTGAAGAAGTTGAGATTGTTCTGACATAGAAAGTTTTGTGAGATATTTCAGGCATTTAAAGTAATGAAGGGTATCAGTAAAGTAGATGGAATGAAGCATGAACATCATTTTTTATAGTTTCCAGTAATTTCTCCCCCGTTCCCTTTTCTCTTTTTCCATATTCAATTTTGGCTCCCCCTTACTCCTTTTCTTCTCTTCACCTCCCTTTGGTGTGCCTCCTCCTTCCCTTTCTCATATGATCTACTCTCCTCTCCTATCACATTCCTTCTTTTTCAGCCCTCTGCCTTTTCCACCAATCACCTCCCAGCTTCTTACTTCATCCCCCTCCCCTATCCACATCTACCCCCTTTACCTGGCTTCATCTATCACCTGTCAGCTGGTACTCCTCCCCCCTCTCCACCCCCACATTCTTATTCTGGCTTCTTCCCCCTTCCTTTCCATTCTCGGCCCAAAAAACTGTTTATTCCTCTCCAGAAATGCTGCCAGACCTGCTGAGCTGCTCCAGCATTTTGTGTGTTATGACAAAATGCTGGATTTGTTTTCTCAGGTGGAGGCTAAAAGGAGATTAAAATTATGATAGGCATAGATAGAGTAGACAGGTGCTATCCCCCCCACCCCCCCCCACCACAGGGATGAAATGTCTAATACTAAAGGCCATGTATTTAAAGTGAGAGAGAATAGTTGAACGGAAATATGCAGGGAAAGCTTTTTTTCAAAAAACACAGAGATTGGTTGGTACCTAGAATGTGCTGCTGAAGGCTAGTGGTGGAGGGAAGTATGATAGAGACATTTAAGAGCCCCTCAGGTAAGTTTATGAATATGCAGAGAATGCAGGGATATTGTCATTGTGCTGGCAGAAGTAATTAGCTTCATTCGGTGTCATAGGCTTAATTGATTCGGTACAACATTGTGGGTCAAGGGGCCTGTTCCTGTGGTGTACTGTTCTGTGTTTTATGTTCTGTGTGGAGACATGCAACCAATTCATTGGTGAGGGTAAACTAGGCAAGGGAATACATAATATGTGGTAGAACACAGAATTGCGGAGATACGTGGTAATCTTGCAATACACGTCAACTGCAGGACAGATGGATAAGATAATCAAGGTAGTTTGTAGGATACTTTACTGGTTATGTCAGTTTATTTAGGAACAGAGAGAACTTGTTAAAACTGTACATTGAACCAAGCTACAACAGTTCTTGTCACCCACGTTGCAAGAAGCGTGTGAGAATGCTCTAAAAAGTAAAGAATGTGGTTTAGAGGAATGGCGTTATGGCTAGATATTTGAATTGGCTGGACTGGGATTATTTTATTGTAGTAGAGGAGCCTGAGGACAGATTCCCGCAGATCTATAGGAAATATGAAAACCTGAGATGGAAGGAATGGATCTATTTCCCTCGGCAGAGAAATCAGAAACTCAGAGGGCTTGGAATTAACGTTGAAGGATTAGAAGGGGGGTGTTTTCACCTAAAGGACAATAAGCATGTTGTACTCAATATCTGAAAGCAGAATTCCTTATCACATTTCAAAAGGACCTGAATAGCTGCAAACTACAAGACTACAAATGGGAGAGGCGATATGCGATTAGTTTGAAAAGCTCTTTTTTGACCAATATAGGCATGAAGGGCCAAGTTACTTTTTTCAAAGCCATAAATTGCTTTGATTTCATGATAACATATTTCTTAAAGCCTCTCATGGTTTATATTATGCTATCATTGAAGTAACTGCAGAACAATGCAAATAAAAATTCACTTGCTTACTCTTTTACGCAAATGCAATAGAAATAATAATGAAAAATGCTTACATTTTTTCATTAATTTTCCACCAGCCATGATCACATCCTTCAATTCCCTTTTCCTTCAAGGTGTAGTTGTGAAATTTCAATGCTAACCCAAAAGATGGTGCAGAAGTCTGATAAACACAAGATAATATTCATGAAAGCAGTTTTTTAAAGATTTGCCAAGTTATTTTTCATTTATTATTTTCTTCATTCTGCCTTTTCTCTTGAATACTGCATGCATAAATTCAGGGCGTGTGGGGTAATATATGGTCAATTATTTGAAATGTAGTGGATAGCAGGTCAAAACTGAGATGTTACAATGACGACACTTGAGGGTACAAAATACCATGACTGGATTAGTTACTTGACTATTAATCTCATTTCAGTGAATGAAAGATAGGACATTTTCCACCGTGAACTTGATAACAAATAATACCTAGCTATTTGTTCTTACAACAATAAATTCATATAGTAAACTTTTGGTCAATTACATGGCAGCTGATCGATCAAACTACAACAAAAAACCTAAGACCATAAGAGACAGGAGCAGAAATAGGCCATTCAGCCCATTGAGTCTGCTCCACCATTCAATCATGGGCTGATCTAATTCTTCCAGTCATCCTCATTCCCCTGCCTTCTCTCCATACCCTTTGATGCCCTGGCTAATCAGAAACCTATCTATCTCTGCCTTAAATACACCCAATGACTTGGCCTCCACAGCCACTCGTGGCAACAAATTCCACAGATTTACCACCCTCTAACTAAAGTAATTTCTCTGCATCTCAGTTCTAAATGAACATCCTTCAATCCTGAAGTTGTGCCCTCTTGCCCTAGAATCCCCTACCATGGGAAATAACTTTGCCATATCTAATCTGTTCAGGCCTTTTAATATTTGGAATGTTTCAATGAGATCCCCACTCATTCTGCTGAACTCCAGGGAATACAGCCTAAGAGCTGCCAGACGTTCCTCATATGGTAACGTCATTTTCATTCCTGGAGTCACTCTCATGAATCTTCTCTGAACCCTCTCCAATGTCAGTACAGTCGGCCCTCCGTATCCGCAGGGGTTTGGTTCTGGGACCCCCCGCGTATGCTCAAGTCCCATATATAAAATGGCGTAGTATTTGCATATAACCTACACACATCCTCCCGTATACTTTAAATCACCTCTAGATTACTTATAATAACTAATACAATGTAAATGCTATGTAAATAGTTGTTATAGTCATAGTCATACTTTATTGATCCCGGGGAAAATTGGATTTTGTTACAGTTGCACCATAAGTAATAAATAGTAATAGAACCATAAATAGTTAAATAGTACAATGGATGTGAGAACTTTAGAGTAGTTCCCATATACCCCTCAGCCGGTAGAAGTGATAAATAAACTTTGGCAGTTTAAGCATAATGCAGCCGCAACAAACTGTCGTCAGTCTCGAGGGAGAGAACCCTAAGTTAGTGGGAGTATTGTTTAGGGAATAATGACGAGAAAAAATAGTCTGTACATGTTCAGTACAGATGCAATGATCGTAGCTCTTCTGGGAACGCTGATGCTGCCTCGGCATCAGCCAATGCCAATTCTCCCGTGATCTTTAAGTTCTTCAGGCTGTAGTGCTTTACATAGCGAGCCAACCATCCCTTACTAGCTCTAAACTCCTTCCTCTCGCTCACAACACAAGTAGCGAACGAACGAGACGCGAGGCGAACAATGCTCAAACAATGAGTGCTGGACAGAGAACTTCCGTTTTTTTTTCGATCCTGCTCTGCGGTTGGTTGAATCTGCTGATGTGGAACCTGCGGATATGGAGGGCAGACTGTATATCCTTTCTAAAATAAGGAGGCCAAAACTGCACACAATACTCCAAGTGTGGTCTTACGAGTGCCTTATAGAGCGTCAACATCACATCCCTGCTCTTATATTCCATACCTCTAGAAATGAATGCCAACATTGCATTTGCCTTCTTCACAACTGACTCAACCTGGAGGTTAACCTTTAGGGTATCCTGCACAAGGACTCCCAAGTCCTTTGCATCTCTGCATTTTGAATTCTCTTCCCATCTAAATAATAGTCTGTCTGTTTATTTCTTCCACCAAAGCGCATGACCATACATTTTCCAACGTTGTATTTCATTTGCCACTTCTTTGCCCATTCCCCTAAACTATCTAAGGCTCTCTGTTTCCTCAACACTACTCGCTCCTCCACCTATCTTTGGATCATTGGCAAATTTAACCACAAATCCATTAATACCATAGTTCAAGTCATTGGCATACATCGTAAAGAGCAGCAGTCCCAACACCGACCCTGTGGAACTCCACTGGCAACCAGCAGCCAGCGAGAATAGGATCCCTTTATTCCCACTCTTTGTTTTCTGCCCACCAGACAATGCTAATAACTCCCCTGTAATTCCATGGGCTCTTATCTTGCTAAGTAGCCTCATATGTGGCACCTTGTCAAAAGCCTTCTGAAAATCCAAGTACACCACATCTACTACATCTCCTTTGTCTACCCTGCTTGTAATTTCCCCAAAGAATTGCAGTAGGTTTGTCAGGCAGGGTTTTCCTTTCAGGAAACCATGCTGGCTTTGGCCTGTCTTGTCATGTTCTTCCAGGTATTCCGTAATCTCATCCCTAACAATTGATTCCCACAACTTCCCAACCACTGCTGTCAGGCTAACAGGTCTGTAGTTTCCCTTCTGCTACCTCCCACCCTTCTTAAATAGCGGAGTGACATTTGCAATTTTCCATTCATCCAGTACAATGCCAGAATCTATCAATTCTTGAAAGATCATCGTTAATTCCTCTGCAATCTCTCCAGCTACTTCCTTCAGAACCCAAGGGTGCATTCCATCAGGTCCAGGAGATTTATCCACCCTCAGACGACTAAGCTTCCTGAGCACCTTCTCAGTTGTAATTTTCACTGCACAAACTTCACTTCCCTGACACTCCTGAATGTCCAGCGTACTGCAGACGTCTTCCACTGTGAAGACTGATGCAAAATACGCATTCAGCTCCTCTTCCATCTCTGCATCTTTCATTACAATATCTCCAGCGTCATTTTCTATTGGTCCAATATGTACCCTCAGCTCTCTTTTACCCTTTATATACTTAAAAAAGTTCTAATTTCTTCTTTGATATTAGTCACCAGCTTCCTTTCATAATTCATCTTTTCCTTCCCAATGACCTTCTTAGTTTCCTTCTGCAAGTTTTTAAAAGCTCCCCAATCCTTTATCTTTCCACTAGCTCTGGCTTCCTTGTATGCTCCCTCTTTTGCTTTTACTTGGGCTCTGACTTCACTTGTCAGCCATGGTAGTGTCCTTCTCCCCTTTGAAAATTTCCTCTTATTTGGAATATATCTGTGTTGCACATCCCTCATTTTTCACAGAAACTCCAGCTATTGCTGCTCCACTGTCCTTCCTGCAAATGTCCCTTTCCAGTCAACTTCAGCCAGCTCCCCCTCATGCCATTGTAATTTCCTTTATTCCACTGAAATACCGACACATTGGATTTTATTTTTTCCCCTCTCAAATTTCAATGTGAACTCAATCATATTATGAACACTGTTCCCTGAGGGTTCCATAACCTTAAGCTCTCTTATCACCTTCAGATCATTACACAACACACATCTTCAGCAATTACAGTTCAAACAAATACCTTCAAGCAGCTACCCTCCTCCACGTTCCCTGTCAGACAACATGATCACAATTAACTTACAACTGTGTCAGTTTTCAGTTTTAAAATCCATTTTCCTCAGAAGCTGGCTCCATGCTAATAAGCGTCCTGTCTTTTCATCTGTGTCCCAATTGGAAGGACACCATTTGCCCAAATGGACAGGATTAACTCTCTGAAAGATCTGTTTTATAAGATCCAATTTCCTTGATGTCCTTTTAAGTTTGTTCTCTTGTGGGAGCATTTACCTTTCAACAGTTATGTAAAGAAATATTGTCTTTCCAGCACCTTTTCACATTGTGCTCTGCAAGTCCAAACAGTGTTCTGAATAAAAATATATCTTCTAATCTCTTTCTCAAGTCTTCTGATGATACATCTTAATGCTGATAACTTACCGATCTGACAGTCAATAGAACTAAAGCATAGAACGGTAAAGCACAGTCTGGGTTTTGACTCACAATGGGGTACCGACCTGTATAAAACGATTCCACAGTTAATCTAACTTTTCCCTCCTATGCAGCCCATAACCCTCCATTTTTCTTCTATCCATATGCCTACCTAAGAGCTTCTTAAATATCCCTATTGTATCGGCTTTTACTTCCACCCTGGGTAGTCTGTTCCAGACACCCATTGCTTTCCATGTAAAAAACCTACCTCAGACATCTCCTCAAAACTTTCATCATCCCACTTTCTTTATTTATCAATATCACCTCCAAAATTTCCCTAATCAAAACATGCTTTGGGAAAGTGAGCTCATGAAAATTGTTCTATGCCAGCCTTCTTTTTTATCAAATTATCAGTATCAGCAGTCTTAAGATGTTATCGAGATTTTGACTGGTTTTGCCTGTTCTAGTTTCTCAGTTTCTCTCATTTCTGCATATGAATAAATCCTCTCAATATTTCTCAATATCAGAAAGAACTGGGAAAGTGAATGGAAATATGCATTTCAGAGGCATTCATAGAAATATTACCAGGAATAGATGACACTTACAAAGACTTAAAATAACATCAAAATAATAAAAATGAGACAGATGAAAGAAAACAATTAAAAGACCAAATACAAAATGTTCACAAAATGCTGGTGGAACGCAGCAGGCAAGGCAGCATCTTTAGGAAGAAGTACAGTCGACGTTTCGGGCTGAGATGTCAACTGTACTTCTTCCTGTAGATGCTGTCTGGCCTGCTGTGTTCCACCAACATTTTGTGTGTGTTGCTTGAATTTCCAGCATCTACAGATTTCCTTGTAAATACAAAATGTTAATTATTTGTTTTAGGTTACAGGATCTTCAAACTTTTGAGTACCTTTGTGACAATTGTGACAGGTGTTGTTTCAGTCTTATGATGTGTCTGAGACTCATTGACACAAGTTAAGCTACTTACAACTTGTAGATCTCTGACTATTATAATGTTCTTGTATAATTACTGTTTAAACACGAGTTCTAAGGTCAAATTGCTCTATATACTTAACTTGCCTTAAAACAATTGCTTTAGTTTCAATACAAAATATTTCAAAATGGTTAAAAAATATAGTTTGATGTAGTTCTAGTATTCTATATTTGTTCACCTGCATGAATTTGAAAGGATAAGTTAATGATGTACTGAATTAACAACAATACTTTGTCAAAACAAAATCAAATGTTACCTTAAATATCCATGTAGAGCTACATTTTCGAGGGTAATAACTTGGATAATATGGGCTGGTTATGTTTCCCTCCAATCTTGTTCCATCTTTTGACAGTATAGTGCTTTTTAATTCTAAGCAAAGGCAAATAAAATAATTAATTTCATTGCTTAAACTTTTTAAAACACTTCTTCAGCTGTTCATATTCAAGTCAAGTCATGGCAAGTTTATTGTCATTTAACTATATACATATATATAAATATATAACGAGACAACATTTCTCTGAACCTGCGTGTAAGGCACAGTAGTACACATAACAAACGATAACTTAAGGATAAAATCTACAGATGAATCACACATAAATAACAAACTGAAATGCATTAATATTAAATATTGTAGGTTATGGAACAGATTAACCAGAGACACTTTGAATATAATGATATAGGGAGATCAGAAGCCTAATGGCCTGGGGGAAGAAACTTTTTCCCATCCTGACCGTTCATGCTTTTATGCATCGTAGTTTCCTGCCTGATGGTAGGAAGTCAAAGAGGATGCTGGTTGGATGGGTGGGATCCTTAATAATACCAAGGGCCCCTCTGCATACACAGCGCTCCTGATAAATGTCCCGACAGATGGTAGGAGACCCCAGTGAGCCTCTCAGCTGTTCTCACTGTCCTTTGTAGGGACTTCTGGTTCACTTCTTTTCATCCAGCTTTTTCAAATTGTTAGTGAGCTAATTTGGTTCCAAACCACGTCTGCTGAAACCATTTTGTATGAACTAATTTTTATTCCTGGCCTCAAGGCCAGGAAGCCTGGAGCCCATGATCGATTCCATTTCTTGTCAATCGCACTGATTAAAGCACTGAGGAAGATCGAAATCTCAGAGGTGAGTGTGGAAAATGAGGAAATGCTGAGCACCGTCTCCCAGCCTCTTGTTCGTTTCTGCCAGAGGAAGGTGTCTCAGTGTGACAGTCTCTCTCTCTCCCTCTAACTTGCTGCACCCGGAGGAAAGTCCCGCGTTCGGATGGTCTCTCCCTCTCCCTCGATGCTGTCGGAGGATGGTGCTGGAGTCGTGGGTCTTGGACAAGGTTTAATCAATGTGGTTTGTGGATTGGACTCCATAATTCATGTTACAATGTGATTCTGCTTTCTGGTTGCTCCTTTGTTGCTATTTGGGCGATTTTGAATCGGGGTGACCTGCAAATAATGAACACTGAGCTGAACTGAATATGCCTGGACTCTTTCAATTTTGTGTTTTATATTCTGGGTTTTACATTCATGTTTTTTGTTACCGTTTGCACAATTTGACTTTTTTTTGTGCATGGGAAGGTGTTGATGTTTTTCTTTGAATGAGTTCCATGGTTTTCTTTGTTTCCATAAGACCATAAAATATAGGAGCAGAAGTTGGCCATTTGGCCCATCAAGTCTGCTTCACCATTCAATCATGGGCTGATCCAGTTCTTCCAGTCATCCCCACTCCCCTGCCTTCTCCCCATACCCTTTGATGCCCTGGCTAATCAAGAACCTATCTTATCTCTGCCTTAAATGCACCGAATGACTTGGCCTCTACAGCCACTCGTGGCAACAAATCCCACAGATTAACCACCCTCTGTCTGAAGTAATTTTCATGGCGGTCTGTGGGGAACGAATCTCAGGGTCATATGTTGAAAGTAAAAGTACTTTGAATCTTTTGAAGAAAATATTCTGAATTTCCTGTCCTGTGCAACTTTGGCATTGTGGTGAATATTAACCTCATGATAAATGCACAGCAAGCCAACAGCTTAAAGGAGGGGGAAAATTCCATAAGTAATTGTTTGCATATTTACAATCCACAACACTTTTATTAAGCTTCAATATTATTCCCCAAGTTGCTGAGTATTTGCAGTTCTTGTACTTTATATGAGACTTCCAGAGTCCACAGTATTTTGCTTGTATGAGTAAATGGAACTGGTACATAAATAGTTTATAGAGCTCAAAGTTTTACCACAGGCAAATTTCATGTGTGATTAACAGCACAGGAGAAGAGATATACCGCTTGGAACTGTGACCAGTCCCAGTTTCAAATAGTGATTACACATGTTTCATCAGAAAAGCACTTTGAAAGTTAGTATTCTGCTGGAGATTCATTGCATAAAGAACCAGGAAATGAGCTCACCAGTTTCGAGGTTTTACCAGCTTTCAGATCTTAAGAAAGTTGAGAATTACAGTGCAAAGTTATTGAAGAACTTACTTTCCTTGGGAATTGCTTCAAAGTAGCCCTTTAATTCTTTCTTTCCATACAACCTGAGGGAGTTGAATGACAGAAACATGCCATTGCCAGTAGATACGAAAGAAACTGGGAAAGAACCAAAGGGTTCACAGGCTCTGGAAATGAAAGGAAAACACTGGCAGAAGCAAAGTTGGACAGGAACATTAATAAAACACCACAAGATTGAATGAATATTACCTATAGCAGTATTTAAGAATTGTAAAATTAAATTAATTTTGTGTATTCATACCAAAAGTGTGAACTTAATCAAGTGTACAAAACAAATTTGCATTTATAAAGCACCTTGCACCCTTTCAAAATTCTCCAAAGTGCCTTACAACCAATGAATCTCTTTTAAGTGATGATGTTGCTGAAATTTAGAAAATATTTGTACACCGAAAACAGCAACAGGATTAAAAAAATAACCTTAGAGATATTAATAGAGAGATAAATGCCTGCCAGAACACTAGAGGTAATGTCCTTTCTTTTTTGTAAAAAAGACTTAATATCTAGGATCAGCCACAATCTTTTTGAATGACAAAGCAGGACTGAGTGCCCACTGGCCTGAGCTTGCTTCTATGTGTCACGTTCACTGAGTGCAAACAGATTTTGCATTCTCGTGTGAGTCGCCAAAACCCGCAGATATTTCCATGGGCAAGTGTCTGCAATTCTGTGCTGAAATAACAACAAATCCCAGCAAAATCAGGTCTACCCTCTCTAGGTCCAGATGAGGATTTTTTAATGGATTTCCATCATCACAAAAACTTTGCTCCTTTGCTTACAATTTCATTTTTGATTTTGCCATCACTTTATTTACAAACTATCTACAATCGTTTTGTTATATTTAATTCATTTCACTCTTTTCATCTCAACTTAGTAATGGATATTTGTTAACAGATAAATATGCACAAGCTTTCTATGGCCTTAACAATTTAGATATATCTGCTACTGATTGTAATGATAGATATGTTGATAACTTTATAAAACATTTCTTTACCAATTTAGCAGATTTAGTAATCTATTTAAAATAACTAGGTAATAGAAAACTAAGAAAAGTCATCCAAATACATTAAACATATAATAATTAATCACAACAATAATATTTAGCATGTTTGTATTTTTCAATGCAATGTTTAAGATGCTTTCTTCAAGTAACAGATATAAATGATATAATTTAAGATTATTCAAATAATTTTTATTTTATGAAAGATAACAGGAATATGAAATAAATTAGATGCAGCCTGTTAAAAACTTGAATCTTTGGGCCTGGATACATACCGGTATAGATTTCTACTTCTGATAGGCATAAGTGAATCATAAATATAGAGAGAATCTGTGATGCAATTGTCGGGTTCAATCTGAAGGCTGGTGACATAGAGGCGAATGACATATCCTAGCAGAGAAGTGAGCCTGAAGTAGCAGTTCACCCGTCCCGACGCGGCAGAGAAGTTCAGAGGAACAGAAGTACCAGCCCGTTCTGCATACTTATCAATGACATATTTTGAATCTGGGAGAAGGTACAAATGATTAGAGGTGTTAATATCTTTGACTGTATGTCTTTTAATCATATTTCCCTATCTTATTTCACATGCCCTTTATGCAACTAAGAAATACTGTCTTTAAAGCATTTCAATATATAAAATAAAACACTATAATGAACTAATGTCACTTACAGGTTTCTAAAGCTGGCACTCATTTCATCATTCGCTAAACCAGCATGAAATGTTTTATTCCAAATGTTCATCTCTCATTTCTGTTTTGATTTCAAAATTTTTCTCTATTGCTGAGTTCTTGCAAGTGATTGAAATGCAACTTCAATAAACTAATAGATGGCTTCTTTTACTATGTAAAATGTCCTCCACAATTGTATTTTCAAGTTGAATTTCAAACTCAGTTTATTGTCGTTCAACATGTACCCAGGGCATGCCCTTTTCTCACTGTTAACACTGAAGGCACACACTCAGCAATTCAGGAACAGTTTCTTCCCCTCTGCCATCCAATTCCTAAATGGACATTGAACCCTTGGACACTACCTCACTTTTTTTCTAAAATATATAGTACTCCTGCTTTTTGCAGAATTTTTAATCTATTCAATATATGTATACTGTATAAAGTATACTGAATAAGATTTACTTATTTATTTTTTATTATTATTATATTTTTCCCTTCTATTTTAAGTATTGCATTGAACTGCTGCTGCTAAGTTAACAAATTTCACGTCATGTGCCGGTAATAATAAATCTGATTCATATTTTGATGTATACAGCCAAACAAAACAACACAGCACATATAACTCACACATATAACAAGGTAATATTACCACAAATATATTAATAAATAATAAGTTGCATAACAGTACAATGCAAGTTAAAAAGTAAGCCATATAACACTACGAAAACTGCATATATGATGAGACCAGGGCTGTGGCAGGGTGTTCAGTCATCTTACAGCTTACACTGTTTCCCATCCTAATAGTGCTTGTCCTATTGCTACAGTACCTCCTGCCTGACGGTAGGGGGTCAAAGAGATTGTTGGACAGATGGGAGGGATCACTGACAATGTTAAGGGCCCCGCACACACAACACTCTTTATAAACATGCCTAATGGGTATCAGAGACATCCTAATATCTCTCTCAGCAGTCCTCGCAGTCCTTTGTAGGGACTTGCGGTCAGATGCCTTGCAATTCCTGTAGCGGTGAGGCAGCTGGTCAGGACACTCTCGATGGTGCTCCCGTAAAAATTGGTTAGAATGGGAGGTGGAGGGGGAGGTCAGATCCTCGCTTGCCTCAATCTCTTCAGGGAGTGGAGATGTAGCTGTGCTATCTTGACCAAAGAGATGGCATTGAGGGATTAGGTGAAATTGTCTGTTAGCTTGGTGTTTCCAATTTTCGCCAGAGAAGAGCTGTGTATGTGCAGTGAGGAACGGTCAGCCTACACCTTCCTAAAGGCCACAATCATCTCATTTGTTCTTGTCCATATGAAGACTCCAGTTGTTGTGCTCCCTCCATTCCACCAGCCGTTCTGCTGCCTCTCACTATATGGACTTATTGTCATTGTTGATGAGGCCAACCATCGTTGTATCATCAGCAAACTTGATGATTCAGTTTGAAATGTTCAAAATAAATTTATTATCAAAGTAACATTTACTAATGGGCATTCACAGTAAATACAAGAAACAACAATGAATGACGGCACTCAACAGGGCAGACCACAACCAATGGGCAAAAGACAACAAATTGTGCAAATACAAAATGAGACAAAAACTAAATAATAATAATAATAAATAAGCAACAAATATTGAGAAAATAAGTGTAGAGTTATCGAAAGTGAGTCCATAGGTTGTGGGAAAAGTTCAATGATGCGCAAGTGAATTTGCATGAAGTTATCCCCTCTGGTTTAAGAGCCGGATGGTCGTGGACTGATAACTGTTCCTGAACCTGGTGCTGTGGGTCTTGGGGCTCCTGTACCTTCATCCCATTGGCAGCAGTGAGGAGAGAGCATGACCTTGATGAAGCATGCTGCTTTCTTGTGATAGTGCTCCAAGTAGATGTGCTCAGTAGTGAGGAGGGTTTTACCCGAGATGGACAGGACCATATTCCCTACCTTTTGTAGGATTTTCCATTCAAGGGCATTGGTGTGTCCATACCAGGCCATGATGGAACCTGTCAATATACTCTCCACCACACAACTATTGAAGTTTGTCGAAGTTTTACTGTAAATGATATGCTTAATCTTCACAAACTTCTAAGCTGCTGTGCTTTCTTCATAATAGCACTTATGTGCTTGACTCACGACGAATCCCCTGAAATGAAAACACTGAGGAGTTTATAGTTGCTATCCATCGTCTCCTCTGAACCCTGATAAGGACTGGCTCATAGACCTCCCGTTTCCTCCTGAAGTCAATAATCAACTCCTTGGTCTTGCTGTCATTGAGTGAGAGATTGATGCCATGGCACCACTCAGCCATCTTTTCAAACTCCCTCCTACGTGCTGATTCGTCACCACCTGTGATTCGGCCAGGTAACTAAAAGCATAGTTTTAAATAGCTTGTTTCAGGTTAAGGTTGTGCTTGAGGTCAAGGCTGCCAGTGATGTTGTGGTTAAACTTTGGAACAACAAACTGAGATCCAGCATGATTCACGCTGTCCAGGAGGACCCAGATTCAAGTTCCAGACAACCTGATCTTAGATCAGAGATCACAGCAGCACAGCGTGTAGTTCTTTTTCCTCCTCCAACTCTCCGATAGCTTCCATAGTTTAGATTCAATCCTAACCTTTGGTGCTATTTCTGTGTGGTTTGCATGTTCTTCCTGTATCTGCTTTCTACATCCCAAAGACATTCTGGTTGTTGGATTAACTGGCTACCTTTGTTGATCGATGCTTTGTAGCAAATTAAAAATCAAGTTACTTAATGTTTAATTGGGAGCAGACACAAGTCATAGTTTAATATTTCAACAGGCGCATGCATGTGAGTTCTCATGATGGATCAAACGGAGAGAATAAACAGCTTCAGATTCCCTGGCACTAATATCTCAGATGACCGGTATTGGACCCACCAAATAGATGCAATTCATGAGGAAGGCGGACCAGCACTTCTACTTTATTTTTAAAAGGCTTGAGAGTACTTAGGACTATAAAATGGGCTCAATAAATAATGTTTTTCTTTATTTAGTATTACCCCTTATGTGTACTAGCACGATGTTTGCTTAAGGTTAGTCATGGTCATAGTCATAGTCATACTTTATTGATCCCGGGGGAAATTGGTTTTCGTTACAGTTGCACCATAAATAATAAATAATAATAGAACCATAAATAGTTAAATAGTAATATGTAAATTATGCCAGTAAATTATGAAATAAGTCCAGGACCAGCCTATTGGCTTAGGGTGTCTGACCCTCCAAGGGAGGAGTTGTAAAGTTTGATGGCCACATGCAGGAATGACTTCCTATGACGCTCTGTGTTGCATCTTGGTGGAATGAGTCTCTGGCTGAATGTACTCCTGTGCCCAACCAGTCCATTATGTAGTGGATGGGAGACATTGTCCAAGATGGCATGCAACTTAGACAGCATCCTCTTTTCAGACACCACCGTCAGAGAGTCCAGTTCCATCCCCACAACATCATTGGCCTTACGAATGAGTTTGTTGATTCTGTTGGTGTCTGCTACCCTCAGCCTGCTGCCCCAGCACACAACAGCAAACATGATAGCACTGGCCACCACACACTCGTAGAACATCCTCAGCATCGTCCAACAGATGTTAAAGGACCTCAGTCTCCTCAGGAAATAGAGACGGCTCTGATCCTTCTTGTAGACAGCCTCAGTGTTCTTTGACCAGTCCAGTTTATTGTCAATTCATATCCCCAAGTATTTGTAATCCTCCACCATGTCCACACTGACCCCCTGGATGGAAACAGGGGTCACAGGTACCTTAGCTCTCCTCAGGTCTACCACCAACTCCTTAGTCTTTTTCACATTAAGCTGCAGATAATTCTGCTCACACCATGTGACAAAGTTTCCTACCGTAGCCCTGTACTCAGTCTCATCTCCCTTGCTGATGCATCCAACTATGGCAGAGTCATCCGAAAACTTCTGAAGATGACAAGACTCTGTGCAGTAGTTGAAGTCAGAGGTGTAAATGGTGAAGAGAAAGGGAGACAAGACAGTCACCTGTGGAGCCCCAGTGCTGCTGATCACTCTGTCAGACACACAGTGTTGCAAGCACACGTACTGTGGTCTGCCAGGCAGGTAATCAAGAATCCATGATACCAGGGAAGCATCCACCTGCATCGCTGTCAGCTTCTCCCCCAGCAGAGCAGGACGGATGGTGTTGAACGCACTGGAGAAGTCAAAAAACATGACCCTCACAGTGCTCGCTGGCTTGTCCAGGTGGGCGTAGACACGGTTCAGCAGGTAGACGATGGCATCCTCAACTCCTAGTCGGGGCTGGTAGGCGAACTGGAGGGGATCTAAGTGTGGCCTGACCATAGGCCGGAGCAGCTCCAGAACAAGTCTCTCCAGGGTCTTCATGATGTGAGAGGTCAATGCCGTGGGTCTGTAGTCATTGAGGCCGCTGGGGCGCGGCATCTTCGGCACAGGGACGAGGCAGGATGTCTTCCACAGTACAGGAACCCTGCGGAGCCTCAGGCTCGGGTTGAATACATGGCGAAGTACTCCACATAGCTGAGGGGCACAGGCTTTGAGCACCCTGGTACTGACACCATCTGGTCCTGCAGCCTTGCTTGGGTTGAGACGTTTCAGCTGTCTTCTCACCTGTTCAGCTGTGAAGCCCACCGTGGTGGTTTCGTGTGGGGAAGGGGTATAGTGATGAGAGCAGGGTGGAGGACTGTGAGGAGGGGTAGGAGGGGAGAGTGGAATATGTGTTGATTGGGGGCCAACAACAGATGACTCATGTGGAGGATGGGCAGGGGCCACAATGTCAAATCTGTTAAAGAACAGGTTAAGTTCATTGGCCCTGTCCACACTGCCTTCAGCTCCTCTGTTGCTAGTTTGCCGGAACCCAGTGATGGTCCTCATCCCACTCCAGACCTCCCTCATGTTGTTCTGCTGGAGTTTCCACTCAAGCTTCTTCCTGTACCTGTCCTTAGCCTCCCTGTATCCTGGCTTTCAGGTCCCTCTGTATTGCCCTCAGCTCCTCCCTATTTCCATCTCTAAACGCCCTCTTTTTAGCGTTCAGGATGTCCTTAATGTCCTTTGTAACCCAAGGTTACAATTAATTTTAAATTATTACCTGTTGTAGCTGTAGCAATATAATCTGAACGAAGGCCAGCTATTAATAAAAAAATGAAAAATTATGTTATGTCTGAAGAAAAGCTGTCTGGGGTATTAAAAAAGTAGACAGAGAATTTAATCTTTGACTAAACATCCAAGTAACTTGCACACACATCCAAATAATTTCCAGAGTTTAATACAACCAAACACTTAGCAAACTGGGTTTCTTAAGAACTCATTATAAACAACTACTAGGAAATTATGCCAAAAGGCTTTAACATTACGAACATGTCCCAAGTTGATTTCAAGCTTTTTCTTCAATTTTTTAATGGAGGTGTTTAAAGTAATCAAATCAGTGGCTTTACTAAGCCGTGAATGAAGTAACTTGGGAAAAATGCTTCAAGTTTCCCACACTATTTTTATTGAGATCACTCATGTACGCGTATGAATGCGTAAATTGGAACTTACACCTCACAGATCTATAACTTGAGAAATCTGATATCAGATTCCAACTAGCAGGAAAGAGATAGCCAAGATTTTGTAGTCATTAGCAAAGCAAATGCTCTTTCAGTTAACCAACAAAAAGTACTTACAACATTTCAGTAGGCTGTAAGCCACAGACTTTCCCTTGTCTAACATTAGCTTCAACTTAGTACCTTATAGAAGTCATCCATGATGCCCAACCATTGGACAGACTATAATTTGACTGATCAGTCAGATTAAAGAATTCTCATGCAAGAAACGAGAAATATAGTCTTCATTTAAATCATTGTACATGATAATAAAATAATGGATCTACGTATGTGAGATTTACAGAGAACAGCAAATATTAAATAAAACTGTAAATATCATTTCCAATATTTCCAAAATTTGCTGATTTTAACCAAGGAAGTGAAATTCCATATATAAAACAAATTTAACAGGATATGGCATAGATCATCCTTAAAATATCAGATGCTTTAAATGATATAAGGAAGGTTATTGTTCATTAGTTTCCATTGATCACCGCGATGTAAATAATGAGTTGATTTTTATTTTATTTTTATTTTGATTCCATATGTAAGGGGCTTACAGAAATGGCATCTTTACTGGAAACTTCTGGATCTCTGAGTTTAGCTGCACGTATATAGAAGCAGGAATTTGCCATCAGTTTTCCACAGTAATAAAGGCATCTGCTGGCAGTCTTGGCCCTATTACCTTAGCATATTCTGAGCCACTAATATATTGTGTGACATAGTTTTCAATAACTGCAGTATACAGAAAGCCAAAAAGATACCATTAATAACAATCGAGTCCAGATCCACAGGAAGTCCATGGAGGTAACCAACCGAAGTACGGTTTATGAGGCTCGTCTGGATAGAGTCCTTTAAGATAGCACTGACACAGTCTTCACACACAAACAAAGCCTTCACATTTGGGACCACAAAGACAATCCAGAAATGAACAAGAACACCACCATTGTTGTTACCACTGTAAAAGAGACACAAGTTGGATTATGATTTGAAAAACATAGATTCGCCTTTTAGTGGGGTCATCCCTGCATAGAAATTCCATTTTCAGGCAACTTATTTATGGCTGTATGTTGTACAAAGCCCTAGCTCAACAGGATGCTGTAAATGAATTGGAGAAATTCCTATAGACTTTACTTCCCCTGCTACTTATATGGATTCTGTTTTCGAGGAAACTGACATTGCTGGCTATACAGTAAACAGTATGCTAAATCATATGCATCGTCCTACCTCCAACTCATTTTAAAATAACTTCTCACTCAATATCAGTGTAACACTTTGGTTTATCATCATATATTAATACAGTTATGCTGTTGCAGATTTTATTTTCTGCACGTTTTCTCTAAATGCATTGTGTTCCTTTAATTACATTATACAATTGAGTATTTCATTTTTGCTCTTTCAAATAAAAATTCAGTTGATCGATAAGTTAGGCTTGTTGAGTTAGCCAATAGGATTTATCTTGGGAACAGCCCAGAGTGAGCATGGGAAAAAGGGAGGGGTAGCCATTTTCTAGAGAGAGTGTGGGATCAGAGAAGGAGAAAGAAGGAAAATGGAAACAGACAATGAACATAGCAGAGGAACATGGTGAAATGCTTACAGAACCCATTTGGCAGGACAGATACTGCTGTCGGGAAAATTCTTATGCAGACAAGATCCTCACAGAGAATATACAGATAACTTTTAGTTAGCTAGTTATCACACGACCTTGGAGAAAGATTGACGCTTTGTTCTTTGATGTCACGTGGATATTTATTTATGTTTTGCTTGGGCTGTGTTTTCATGCAGAACTGTACAGTACTGTGAGTAAACACAGTGAAACAAACTGGGATAATGACACAACAATGAGCTCCAACAACATCTGAACACTATTGACCAATAGATATGTAATGGGCCCTTTTTCTTTATTCTGTTTATTATAGTTTAAAATATTTGTTAATACAATTTTAATTTACATATTTGTATATGTAACAGTCTTACTTTCCCTTAAAGGAACATTCAACCTTTTATGTGTTGTGTTTAGCCAAATCATATTTGCCCTAGATGAGTTTATTTATTGGAAATAATCCCATGCATTGTAGAGTTGTGTTGCTGTTCGCTTGTATTCACCGTAATTGCTAACTCAGTATGAGCCTACAGTGAAAGGATTACATCAGCAGGACCAAGGAGATGATCATTGACCTCAGAAGAAAGAAGCCAGAGGTCCACAAGTCAGTCCTCATCAGAGGATCAGAGGAGGAGAGGGTCAGCAACTTTAAATTCCTTGGTATCACACATAAAAGTTGCTGGTGAACGCAGCAGGCCAGGCAGCATCTCTAGGAAGAGGTACAGTGGACGTTTCGGGCCGAGACCCTTCGTCAGGACTAACTGAAAGAAGAGCCTTGGTGTTGTTATTTTGGAGGAGCTATCCTGGCACAGAAGTGCAATTATGAAGAAAGCTTGGCAGTGCCTCTACTTCCTTAGCAGTTTGCGTAGATTTCGCATGACAAACCTGTAGATGTGAAGTGGGAAGTATATTGACTGGCTGCATCACAGCCTGATATGGAAACACCAATGCCCTTGAACGGAAAATCCTACTAAAAGTGGTGGACACACCCCTGTTCATCATGGGTAAAGCCCTCCCCACCATTCAGCACATCTACACCTGGCGTTGTCACAGGAAAGCAGCATCCCTCATCAGGGAACCTCACCATCAGGAAGGTGGTACAGGAACCTCAGGACTTACACCACCAAAGTCAGAATAATTATTGCCCCTCAACCATCAGTCACATATACCCAAGGGGAAAACTTCAATCAACCTCACTTTCCCATTCATTGAAATGATCCCACAACCCATGGACTCACCTTCAGGGACTCCTCATGTTCTTGATATTTATTGTTTGTTTATTTATTATTATTATTATTATTACTCTTTTTTTGCTGTTTGTTGCCTTTTGCACAGTGGTTGAATGCTTAAGTTGGTGCAGTCTTTAAGGTTATTATCCTATTATGTATTTATTTAGTATGCCTGCAAGAAAATGAATTTCAGGGTTGTATTTGGTGACATATATGTACTTTGATAATAAATTTACTTTGAAATCCACAGATGCTTCTTGATATGCTGAAAACTTTCACCATTTTCTATTTTCATTTTAGACACCCAACATTTGCAATTTTTTGATTTTCAATATGTTAAATAATTTCTTTTATATGGAAACTGCCTACAGTAAAATGTAAATGAATTAGTTTTGAAATATTAATAAAGTATTAATAGCAACAGTGTAAAACTAACTCCAGATAACAGCTAAAGCATAGAATCTATTTTCATTATATAAACTGGCATAAACAAAGTAGATTTAGAATAACTTGTAAAAACATGAGAGATGCCTGAAAAATGTGATCCAACATCCTAAATATCTAGCCTGGAACTTTCCCAGTGCCCAGCCATTGTTGAACAGATTATTGTAAACTGTCTTTGAACTTCTCAATACCAGGAACAAAAGTTTAGAAAAGCACCTTGGTGATGGAAATGTTCTGTCAATGCTAACCCTAATCAGCCTCTGAGAAAACCTAGATCAACAATAGTCTTTCAATAAGAAAGCAATTTATACTTTATACTTTATTGTTGCCAAACAATTGATACCAGAGCGAACAATCATCACAGCGATATTTGATTCTGCGCTTCACGCTCCCTGGAGTACAAATCCTTAATAAATATTAAAAATTTAAATTATAAATCATAAATAGAAAATAGAAAAGGGAAAGTAAGGTAGTGCAAAAAAGACTGAGAGGCAGGTCCGGATATTTGGAGGGTACGGCCCAGATCTGGGTCAGGATCCATTCAGCAGTGTTATCACAGTTGGAAAGAAGCTGTTCCCAAATCTGGCCGTACAAGTCTTCAAGCTCCTGCACCTTCTCCCAGAGGGAAGAGGGACAAAAATTGTGTTTTCCTGTAACTTGCCATTTTCCATCCCATTTTCCAGAGATACCACTGTACCCACAGGCTTCATTCATTTTTAATTGAGAGAGAATGTCTAGGCAACTACATACAAATTACAGAAATTTAGCCTCCGATCTTTCCTGAGGACACACATTGAAATACCTTAAGTCAGAAATGGTCGATTGCTTGTATAACTTGGAGAAAAGTGATTTTTGATAAACATTATTAATCTGGAAGAAAAGGAATGTACAATCATTAAGTGTAAAATAGAAACAAAGATTATACTTTTTAATTTAGGTATTTATGATGAAAAATTGCATCAAACATCAAAGCAGTTGCTCTGTGCAATTTGTGACTGAGTGGTCAATCCCTAAGTCAAACAAAACACAAAACCTGCTGGGTCCACATGTTTGCCAACACCATAGAAGAGCTATAAAGTGACTAAGCATGGAAACAGGTTCATCAGTCCAATCACCTATATTGAACAAGATGCCTATCTAAGCTAGAACCACTTGCTTGTGTTTAGCCCACACCCACCTGAAACTTTCCTATGCATTAAACTGTTCAAGTTCACTTTAAATGTTGTTATTGTACCTACCTTAATCACTTTCTCTGGCACCTCATTCCATGTACCGTAAGACCACAACACATAGGAGTAGAATTAGGCCACTTGGCCCATCAAGTCTGCACCACTATTCAATCATGACTGATCATTTTTTTTCTCCTCCTCAACCCCATTTCCCAGCCTTCTCCCCATAACCTTTGATGCCATGTCCAATCAAGAACCCATCAATCTCTGCCTTAAGTACACCCAATGACCTGGCCTCCACAGCTGCATTGGCAACAAATTCCACAAATTCACCACCCTCTGGCTAAAGACATTTCTCCGCATCTCTGTTTTGAATGGGCACCCCTCTATCCTGAGGCTGTGCCTTCTTGTCCTAGACTCTCCCATCATGGGAAACACTCTTTCCATCTACTCTGTTTAGGCATTTCAACATTCAAAAGTTTTCAATGAGATCCCCCCCGCAATCCTTCTAAATTCATCCTTCAGTGTGAAGATGTCGCCCCTCAGGATCTTTTTAAATTTTTGCCCTCTCACCTTAAATATATGGCCCCCTAGATTTTGGTTCCCCTTTCCTTGGAAAAAGTCTATGTGCATTCATCCAATCTAAGCCTATTATGATTTAATACCTCTCCATAAGATTATCCCACAGTCTCCTATGTTCTAAGAAGTAAAGTGCTAGCCTACCTATTCTCTCTATATAATTCATGCCCAGTCAACATTCTCATAAATCTTCTTTGCATGCTTTCTTGCTTAATGGCATTTCTCCTATTACAGGGCAATCAAAATCACACAACACTGCAGGTTCAACCTCACTAGCATCTTGTACAACTGTAACATAACATCCCAAATCCTATACTCAGTGCCCTGAGTATTGAAAGCCAGAGTGCCAAATACTTTCTTCAGTATCCTGTCCACCTATGACACCGCTTTCAGGAATCTATACATGTTTACTCCTATGTTCTACAACAGTCCTCAATTCACAATGAAAGTCATTAAGCCAACTATGTACCCATTTAGCTAGCTCTCCCTGGATCTCATACAATTAACTCTCCAGACAAGCCTTTCAAGGAAGACTTTGTTAAAAGGGGCTTTTTGGAACTTTGTGTGAGGAAAGACAGGCAGATGATAGGGGAAAAAACTGCAGTCCGAGGGATGAGTTGAAGTGTAACATGGGGGAAAATCAAAAAGGGTGATGAACACAGAATTGAAGGCATTATATTTAAAGATCACAGTATACGGAGTAAGGTAGATGATCTTGTTGTGCAGTTAGACATCGGCAGGTATGATGTGGACATCGCTGAGTTGTGGCTGGAATAAGATTGAAGTTGGGAGCTTGACATTCAAGGATAGGTGGAGTTGTGGATAATGAAGTAGGTTTTCAAAGCTTGCAGAGAGATTTATGCCAGTTAGAAGAGTGGGCTGAAAGATGGCAAATGAAGTTTAACGTTGATAAATATGAGGTGCTACATTTTGGTAGGACTAATCAAAATAAGACATGCATGGTAAATAGTTAGGCATTGAAGAATGCAGTAGAACAGAGGGATCTAGGAATAATGGTGCATAGTTCCCTGAAGGTGGAATCTCATGTGGATAGGGTGGTGAAGAAAGCTTTTGGTATGCTGACCTTTATAAATCAGAGCATCGAGTATAGGAGTTGGGATGTAATGTTGAAATTGTACAAGGCATTGGTGAGGCCAAATTTGGAGTATTGTGTAGAGTTCTGGTCACCGAATTATAGGAAAGATGTCAACAAATTAGAGAGGGTACAGAGAAGATTTACTAGAATGTTACCTGGATTTTATCACCTGAGTTACAGAGAAAGGTTGAACAAGTTGGGTCTTTATTCTTTGGAGTGTAGAAGGTTGCGGGGGGACTTGATAGAGGTATTTAGAATTATGAGGGGGATAGATAGCGTTGACGTGGACAGGCTTTTTCCATTGAGAGTAGGGGAGATTCAAACAAGAGGACATGAGTTGAGAGTTAAAGGGCAAAAGTTTAGGGGTAACTTGAGGGGGAACTTCTTTTCTCAGAGAGTGGTAGTTGTGTGGAACGAGCTTCCAGCAGAAGTGGTTGAGGCAGGTTCGATATTGTCATTTAAAGTAAAATTGGATAGATATATGGACAGGAAAGGAATGGAGGGTTATGGGCTGAGTGCAGGTCGGTGGGACTAGGTGAGAGTAAGCGTTTGGCACGGACTGGAAGGACCGAGATGGCCTGTTTCTGTGCTGTAATTATATATAGTTATATGGTTATATATGATACACATTATTTCAAAAGAACAGGCAGGTAGGCAGAGGGTATGGATTTGGTTCTGTTGATAAAAAATGAAATCAGTTCATTAGAAAGAGGTAACACAGGATCAGAAGTTAAAGAGCCCTTGTGGGGAAAGTTAAGAAACTGCAAGGATAAAAAGACTCTGATGAATGATACATACAGGTCTCTGAACAGTAGTCAGGAGGTGGGATACAAATTACAATGGGAGATAGAAAAGTCTTGTAAAAAGGGTAATGTTATGATAGTCATGAGGGATTTCAATATGCCGCTAGATTGGGAAAATCAAGTTGGTAGAATGCCTATGAGATGGCTGCTTAGAGCAGTTTGTGGTTGAGCCCACTAGGGAAAAGGCAATCTGGATTAGGTGTTGTGTAATGAACCAGATATGAATAGGAAGTTTAAGGTAAAATAACCCATAGAAGGCAGTGATCATTACCCTGCAATCTGAGATGGAGATGTATCAGTATTACAGTGGAGTAAAGGGAATTACAGAGGCATAAGAGAAGAGCTGGCCAAAGTAGATTGGAACAGGACACTAGCAGGGATGAGGGGAAGTACAGCAATGGCTGAAGTTTCTGGGGACAATTCAAAGGCACAGGATAGATACATCTCAAAGATGAAGAAGTATTCTAAAGGGAGGATCATGTAACCATGTAACCTTAGCTGACAAGGGAAGTCAAAGACAGCATAAAAGGGAAAGAGAGGGCATCTAATATCACAAAAAACTAGAGGGAACTTGAAGGATTGGGAAGCTTCTGAAAAGCAACAAAAGGCAACTAAAAAATAAGCCATAAGGAGAGAAAAGAAATATGAAGGTAGCTAACATGAAAGAGGATACCAGAAGTTTTTCAGATAAGTAAAGAGTAAAAGAGAGGCAAGGGTGGAAAATGACACTGGAAGGGTAGTAATGAGGTTCAAAAAGCTGGCAAATGAATTTAATAAGTATTTTGCATCAGTTTTCACTGGATGACCTTAGCAGTATGGCAGAAATTCGAGAGTGTTAGGGGCAGAAGTGAGTGTAGTTGCTATTACTAAGGAGAAGGTGCTTGGGAAGCTGAATGTTCTGAAGGTAGATAAATCACCTGGACCAGATCGACTATACCCCAGGGTTCTGAAGAGATAGTGAAGGCGTTAGATTCTGGAATGGTTCCGGAGGACTGGAAAATTGCAAATGTCATTCCACACTTTAAGAAGGGAAGGAGGCAAAAGAAAGAAAACTACAAGCTAGTTACCTTGACCTCAGTGGTTGGGAAGATATTGAAGTCCATTACTAAAGATAAGGTTTCGGGGTACTTGGAGATACGTGATAAAATAGGCCAATGTCAACATGGTTTCCACAAGGGGAAATCTTGCCTGACAACTCATTTGGAATTCTATGAGGCAATGACAGTCAGGTTAGTTAAAGGAGAGTCAGTTGATATTGGCTGCTGGCGACTAGAGGTGTTCCACAGGGATTGGTGTTGGTACTACTTCTTTTCACATTATGTCTCAGTGGTTTGGATGCTGGAATTGATGGCTTTCTGACTAGGTTTGAAGACAATAGGCAGAGGGGCAAGTAGTGTTAAGGAAGACGGGAGTTTGCAAAAGGACTCAGACAGATTAGGAGAAAGGGCAAAGAATTGGCAGATGGAATATAGCATAGGGAAGTGTTTGATCATGCATTTTTGGTAGAAGTATAAAGGTGTAGACTATTTTCTAAAAGGGGAGAAATTTCAAAAATCAGAGGTGCAAAGATACTTGGGAGTACTTTTGCATGATTTTCTAAAGGTTAACTTGAAGGTTGAGTCAGTGGAAAGGAAGGGGAATATAATGTTAGCCTTCATTTTGACTGGAATGTAAGAACAAGGATGGAATGCTAAGGCTTTATAGGGCATTATTCAGACTACACATGGAGTTCTGTGAATCGTTTTGGGCCTCTTATCTGAGAAAGGAGGTGCCGACATTGGAGAAGCTCCAGAGGAGGTTCACAAGAATTATTCCGGCAATGCAAAAGTTAATGAATGAGGATCATTTGAAGGCTGTCGACCTGTACTCGCTGGGATTTAGAAGAATGAGGGGGGAATCTCATTAAAACCTACTGAATATTGAATGACCTAGAAAATTGCTGTGGAGAGGTGTCCATTTAGAACAGAGATGGGAAGGTGTTTCTTTAGCCAGAGAATAATGAGTTTGTGGAATTCATTGTGAATTGCCCTGTGGTTGGATAGAGTTAATTGGAGTTTGGGGGTTGTTGGGGCAGTGTGGCTCGAAGAGCCTACTTTGCACTGTATCATTAAATAAGTAACTCTGTTCCTCCAGCAGTTTGATCTGGTTTTAACACACCAGGTGTTGCCTGGGTTGAAATGTACAGTATAAGCTACAAGAAGAGGTTGGGCAAAACTAGATTGTTATCTCTGGACTGACAGATGCTGAGAAGCAACCTGATAGAAGTATATAAAATTATAAGAATCATAAAGTGGGTAGATAGTCTGAGTCATTTTCCGGAGAAAATGTCAGTTACTAGAGCGTATAAGTTTAATGTGAGAGGGAGAAAGTTTAAAGGAGATGTGCAAGGCAAGTTTATTTGCAATGGGAGTAGTGGGAGCCAGGTATGCACTGCCAGGGAAGGTGGCAGTACAGATATAATAGCAACAGGAATCATTTATACAGACATGTGAAAAGGCAGGGAAGAGAGGGATATGGACCCTGTGTAGGAAGAAGGGATTAGGTTAGATTAGCATCATGGTTAGCACAAACATGTTGGGACAAAGGTTCAGTGCTTAATATGAGCCAGGATCCACACTGTAAGTAGGCTGTGCAGCCAGAGACAAAGTGCAGAGAGAGAGCCAGGGCCAGGGGCCAGGTTCCACACTGTGTCCCAACTGTGCAGTTGGAGCTGGGACTGGGGGCCTGAAACAACAGGGATCAAGAAAATGATAGGTTTGCAGCTGGAGTCAGGGTGGTCAGTGCTTTTATATTTTCCACCTTTGGTTAAGTTCACTGGATTCAGTGTAAAATAGGGTGAAATAAACGTGTGTTTGGATATTAATGGGTGTTACATGCAATAGTCTAGAAAATATGCTCATATAGCTCTACCAAGGTGCTATGGTATCATATTATTCGACTTTTATTATATTCAAAGTAATACCATTTATCTTAAGTATTGCATTATTTCAAGATACTTTAATGTTTTTGGTTCAAATTCCAGTTCTTCGCACCTAGAGGTCCAAGGGATGAAATGGAATGTTACAAGGACACCCTCAAACTTTCTGTGAAAATACTTGGCATTGACATGTAAAGCTAACAAGGTGGAGCAATGAAGGAAATGGTCTGGCAACATCTTCTTTATGAGGAATCTTTCCACATTGAATAAGCAATGAAACTGAAAGGAGAAATCAAAGGGGTAAGGAAAACAAGCACAGCTTGTTCTTCCCCCAATCAACATGTGTGATATCCATTTATGGGCTTTATACGTCTAAGATTTGGCTCAATATAATCTGCAGGATTCTAATTCAGAATTAGGACAATGAAGATTGTTTTTCTGTAGTCTCTGTGTTTTGTCAGGAGAGTTAGAAAGTCTACTGAGTACACACTGGACCCACCAATATGCCCCACCAGTATGTAAAACAATATGTATTAACAGCAGAGTTTTAATCTAGCAATTGTATTTTGTATAAATTTGTATTCAAGTAAATAAGTTTGAATCAATAAATATCAAAGAACTTGTCATTTCCTGAAACCGTGTCTTTTGTGGAAAATCAATTGTGATGAGTTTGATCACAAGTCAAAATAGTGATATGAAAGTTTCTTACCACTTGCTGAACTTTGTCTGCCATGTGCAGAAATTCAGGGGAATCCTTTCTCCGATATTCAGGTATAAACTCAACATTAGCTATGCGGAATAATCCAGCAAAATATAAAGCACTGTTGTTTTGAGTTCTCACTGCTCAGTAGAAGAAATATTATATTTTAACATATTTTAATGAACACAAAAGAAAAAAAATACTCCTTTGACACAAGCAACAATTACAAATACATTCAATCTTATTTAAGCAAATCATCTACAGCTATTCAATTCCCATTGATGCTTTACGTTTGGCTAAATTTCTAGCGTATGAACTGGCAGTTACCACAACTATCTGACATTAATTTAAGTATTTAAATGAGGTCCAGTTGGCCAACAGGAACTCAAGTTCGATTGGAGTGCTCATTGTGCTTCCCAGTCCAATTTCATCTTGTGGTCCAGCCAAATAAAAGTGAGATCAAGAACAGGCAGTTTCATAGAGCGTAAAACAGTACTGCACTGAACATGCCATTAGGCCGATAATATTGTGCTAATCTTGAGGCCAGTTTATACTAAATGTCCTTCTCCTGTGCATCATCCCTATCCCTTCATTCCCTTCATATCCATGCATCTAAAACCCTCATGAACTAGATCACTACTACCCCTGGTAACCTATTCCAGGCATCTAGCACTTACTGCGTTAAAAAAAAATTGCCACACACATCACCTTTCAACTTCATCCCTTTAACCTTGTGTAATGCCCTGGTTAGTACTCTACATTGTGGCTGCAGCAGCCTCGGTCCTAATTGGATGACACACATTCCTCATCATCCCTCATCTTCAACAATAATCCAAAGAGGCTGAAAGCAGATCAGGCTGCTCTTACAGAACTACTAAATGAAATACCTACAGCACAACAGTAAAGATGTGAACCAAGGCATTACACTTATAAGCATGTTTTCTGGTGCTTGCTATTTCTACACTGGGGAAAAGTATCTGACTGTCTGCACCATCTATGTCTCCCATGATTTTAAGAATCTCTATCTGGTTTTCCCTCTACCTCTGACACTCTAGGGAGAAAAACACAAACTTGCCCAACCTTTCCTTATAGCTCATACCCCCTAAACCAAGCAGCAAGTTAATAAATGCCTTCTACACCCTCTCTACAGCCTCCACATCGTTTCCATAAGGGGGTGACCAGAAATGCACCAAATACTCCGTGCTGTCTGACTGCGGTTTTATTTAGCCTCAGCTTGATTTCCTTACTCTTCTATTTAATATCCCTAGCAGTGAAGGCAAGCATGTCATTTGCTTTGTTTACCACCTTACCAACTTGTGTAGCCTCTTTCAGCAGACTATGGACCTAGACCCCAAGATCCCTCTGTACCTCAGTGCTATAAACAAGTCTACCAATAACTTTACAGTATACCTTCTCCTTTCATTTGACCTTCCAAAGTGCAACACCTCACACTGGCCTGGAATAAATGCTGTCTGCCACTTCTCTGTCCATATCTGTAAGACCATAAAACCATAAGACATAGTGCAAATGGGCCATTCAGCCCATCGAGTCTTTTCTGTCATTTCATCATGGCTGATCCATTTTCCTCTCAAACTCATTCTCCCGCCTTCTCCTCTTAATCTTTCACACCTTGACTTATCATGAATCTATCAATCCTTGCCTTAAATACATCAAGAATCTATCAATGCCTGCCTTAAATCCAATGACCTGGCCTCCATTGAAATCCACAGGTTCACCCCCCTCTGGCTAAAAAAATTTCTCCTCATCTCCATTCTAAATGGAATGCCCTCTATTCTGAGGTTGTGCCCTCTGGTCTTAGATTCCCCCAAATACAGGAAACATCTTCTCCACATCCACTCTATCTAGGTTTTTCAAATATTTGATAGGTTTCAATAAGATCCTTCTTTATTCTTCTAAATTCCAACAAGTACAAGCCCAGAGCCATCAAATGCTCCGCATAAGATAAGCCTTTCATTCCTGGAATCATTTTCGTGAACCTCCTTTGAACCCTCTCCAATGTCAGCACACCCTTTCTTAGATAAAGGGCTCAAAATTGCTCTCAATACTCCAAGTGAAGCCTCACAGTGCTTTATGAAGCCTCAGCAGTACATCCTTGCTTTTATATTCTAGTCCTCTTAAAATAAATGCTAACATTGCATTTGCTTTCTACACCACAAACTCAACCTGCAAATTAACCTTTAGGAAATCCTGTATGAGAATGCCCCTTTGCACCATGGATTTTTGAATTTTTTTTCCCACATTTAGAAAATTTATTTCTTCATTTCCCATTTATTTCTTCTATCAAGGTGCATGACCATACACTTGCCGACACTGTATTCCATCTGGCACTTCTTTGTCCATTTTCCTAATCTGCTCAAGTCCTTCTGCAGACTCTTTGCTTCCACATCACTACCTGCCTATCCCTCTATCTTCATATTGTCCACTAACTTGGGATCCAGGGAAGTTTGGCCAGGTGGATTCAGAATTGGCTTGCCTGCAGAAGGCAGAGGGTGGTGGTGGAGGGAGTACATTCAGATTGGAGGATTGTGACTAGTGGTGTCCCACAAGGATCTGTTCTGGGACCTCTACTTTTCGTGATATTTATTAACGACCTGTACGTGGGGGTAGAAGGGTGGGTTGGCAAGTTTGCAGACGACACAAAGGTTGGTGGTGTTGTAGATAGTGTAGAGGATTGTCAAAGATTGCAGAGAGACATTGATAGGATGCAGAAGTGGGCTGAGAAGTGGCAGATGGAGTTCAACCCGGAGAAGTGTGAGGTGGTACACTTTGGAAGGACAAACTCCAAGGCAGAGTACAAAGTAAATGGCAGGATACTTGGTAGTGTGGAGGAGCAGAGGGATCTCAGGGTACATGTCCACAGATCCCTGAAAGTTGCCTCACAGGTGGATAGGGTAGTTAAGAAAGCTTATGGGGTGTTAGCTTTCATAAGTCGAGGGATAGAGTTTAAGAGTCATGATGTAATGATGCAGCTCTATAAAACTCTGGTTAGGCCACACTTGGAGTACTGTGTCCAGTTCTGGTCACCTCACTATAGGAAGGATGTGGAAGCATTGGAAAGGGTCCAGAGGAGATTTACCAGGATGCTGCCTGGTTTAGAGAGCATGTATTATGATCAGAGATTAAGGGAGCTAGGGCTTTACTCCTTGGAGAGAAGGAGGATGAGAGGAGACATGATAGAGGTGTACAAGATAATAAGAGGAATAGATAGAGTGGATAGCCAGCGCCTCTTCCCCAGGGCACCACTGCTCAATACAAGAGGACATGGCTTTAAGGTAAGGGGTGGGAAGTTCAAGGGGGATATTAGAGGAAGGTTTTTTTACTCAGAGAGTGGTTGGTGCATGGAATGCACTGCCTGAGTCAGTGGTGGAGGCAGATACACTAGTGAAGTTTAAGAGACTACTAGACAGGTATATGGAGGAATCTAAGTTGGGGGCTTATATGGGAGGCAGGGTTTGAGGGTCGGCACAACATTGTGGGCCGAAGGGCCTGTACTGCCCTGTGCTATGTTCCATGTTAACTTGGCCACAAAGCCATCAATTCCATCATTCAAATCATTAACATACAATGTAAAAAGAAGTGGTCCCAACACTGACCCCTGCAAAACACCACTAGTCATCAGCAACCAATCATAAAATCCTCCTTTCATTCCCATTCTTTACCCCCTGCCAATCAGTCAATGCTCTATCCATGCTCTATCCTTCCTAAAATACCCTGGGCGCTTATCTTGCTCAGCAGCCTCATGTCAAAGGCCTTCTGAAAATCCAAATACATAACATTCACTGATACTTCTTTATCTATCCTGCTTGTTATTTCCTCAAAAACTTAACTCATAACAGATCTATATCCCACTATTCTCCTTGATAGTCCTTCATACTGTCAGCAACTCAAGTGTGTCATCCTCAAACTTGCTAATCCACACATTTACATTTTCATCCAAATCTTTGAGATATATCACAAACAGAGGTCCTATCAGTGATCCTTGTGGAACATCAATGATCACAGACATCCAGCCAGAATAACAACCTTCTTCCCCTGTTCTCTACCTTCTATTGGCAACCCAGTACCAAATCCAGCCTTGCAATTCACCTGTGTGCCTTTATCTTCTGATAAATACCTCATCTTCCTTATCTTCTGAACCAAATGCCTTAAAATCCATGTAGATAACATCTACTGCTTTATCCTCATTAAAATCCTTTGTCAGCTCCTTAGAAAATTTGATCAAGCTTGTAAGCCATCACCTTACTAAACCATGCTGAATGTCCTCAAGATGGCCCTGCCTTTCCAAATGCAAAGAAATTCTATCCCTTTGTATCCTCCACTAGCTTCCCTACCACTGAGGTGGAGTTTAAATATTGTAGATCACTGGCTTATAATTATCCGTATGCTCTATCCTGAACGAAAGTTCAACTTCTGCTACTTTCCAATCCTTTAGGACTTCTTCTCCCTTCCCCTGGGACACTGTACAAGTAACACTTGCTCTTGCCATCTCCCTTGAACAAACTTCTTCAATGTAACTGTCTTCAAAATCAAGGGTTCAGAAACAAATGTTTAGGTAAAAGTCATTAAGCCACACAAACCTATTCAGCAGTTTAAATACATCTTGACTGATTCGTGAGGCAGTCGCACATTAAATGTCCCAGTTCAATCAAAGATCTTCCTCAATTAATTTCACAGTCCCAGCAGAGGAAATTATATCTGTGCATCAACCTTATCAACTTGTTTAATCACCTTATGTACTTGATTATTGTGTTTATGCTCAAGAGAATGTAAACCCTCTATGCAACCTCCTTATAATGTCTATTAGCCTGGTGTAAGTCACAAGAAGATATGCAAGGTCTACCATCACTTCAAATTTTGGCACGCAGATCTGAATGCAGTACTCCAACATAACCATAACTTCATAGTCAATACTATCCAAGTTCAGTAGGAGAGATTCCTTAAGGTTGTTATAGCTGGGGTTGGTAATGAGGATAAGCTCCCACTATCTATTAAATGCTCCCAATAGTGTGCACCTCAAATAGCCTCTGACAACCAAGTCCAGCTCCTGGCTTTCACGTGTGGCTTTGCTACTGAGGCCAGTGGAACCTACTGACAGGAGAAGGGGCAAAGGCAGTTTACTGCCACCTTAAAACCAGTCGCTTCAGGCAGATGAGCCCCGTCAGCCGCCGTTAGCAGCTCATCTAGAAGGAATACTCAGATCTGAAACGTCTGCTGCCTTGCAGCTATGTCCACTATGGGGAAGGACTTGGGAGTAAACCCCGAGGGGAAAATTCAGAGCTGGAGTCCTACGTTGAGTTAAATGCTGACTGGCAATTCCTGCAACGTTGTTGGTAACAAACTGTATCAGTCTCTGCCATTCCTTTGGATTCATCAGACGCATGGAGATGGAGAGCTTGCTACATGGGCAACAGCTTGATCTACATATCGTACTGCCCAGGCTTGCATATCTAGACAGCTAGAATGCAATATCCATGGTTGACCCTAACCAATAGAGGCCTCACTCACTCACTCCCTAAGAGAATTAGATGAAGGAGGAAAAGACCTATAAAGTGTGGGGAAAGAATAGAAATCTGGGACAAATTCAATGGACCTTTGGAAGAGTTGGCGTAGACTTAATGACCTTCCTCTAATAATCCTCGCCCATATTTTTATGATTCTGTATTAATTTTATTGTAGAATAAAACAGCAAATTAATTAATTACAGCCTTTGTCTTGATGTGCACTAAGAAATATTAAGGAAGTGACAATAGGGAAGATACAGAATTTCAGTTTGGTTCACCAGAGGGTCTAACTCTTTGTAGCTTCAAGAAGTTTATCTTGTAACCAAATTCAATTTCTGTAACAGTAAGTCAATAATATAAAGGAGAACTAATATTGCTGTACCAGAGATGATAAATACAGAAGATCACAAACTTATAACTCATGATATTGAAGCTAACGTCCAGTTCTCAATTGAGCAGCTAAGCTTGCAAACAAAATTAATGCTTTCAATTGATTGTATGCTTTAATCCACTATAGGTGTTAACTCAATCAAGGATATTTTGACTACCTTTGATTTAATTGAACATATTTGCTTCCAATATAGAACTGGACCTGAGCAGCCTGCTCATTCCCTATCATTTAGCGATTTCGTCTATTTTCCTTTGGATACAGATAAGTGAAATACTCACAAACAAAGACCCACAATAAAGTCCAAGTTATTATTACAATAACAAGAACCATCAGAGTAAGGAAGATTATTTTTTTGTTTATAAAGACACACTTGGTCATTTCACCAAACCGACATTTCTGTGATAACTTGGACCTCTTATTTGCTTTTCGTGGACTTTTCTTCAGAGGTACTCTTCCATCTACATTGGTCACGTAGACTGATATTTCAGACACCTGCATGTAAAACAGAAGAAAATCTGCACTATAGTCACTAGCTTCGCTAATTCAGGACTTCTAACATAGAAAAGTCACAATATATTTTACAAATGGATGATAAATCAAAGAACAATTATTTAGAATCACAAACAAGAGAAAATCTGCAGATACTGTAAATCCAAGTATCACACACAAAATGCTGGAGGAACTCAGCAGGCCAGGCAGCAGCTATGGAAAAGAGTAAACAGTCGACACTTTGGGTCAAGACCCTTCATCAGGACTGGAAAAAAAAGATGAGAAGTCAGAGTAAGAAGGTGGGGGCAGGGGAGGAAGAAGAACAAGGTGGTAGGTGATAGGAGAAACCGGAAAGTTGACTGGTGAAAGAGGTAAAGGACTGGGGAAGGGGCGCTACCTCCTTCTAGTGCTCCTCCCCCTTCCCTTTCTTCCATGGTCTTTTACCCTCTCCTATCAGATTCCCCCTCCTCCAGCCATTTAGCTCTTTCACCCATCAACTTCCCAGCTCTTTCCTTCACCCCTCCCCCTCTCCTGCTTTCACCTCTCACCTACCACCTTGCACTTCTTCCCCTTCCCCTTCCCCCACCTTTCTACGTTGGCCTCGTTTTTTTTTCCCCAGTCCTGATGAAGGGTCTTGGCACAAAACGTCGAACGTTTACTCTTTTCTATAGATGCTGCCTGGCCTGCTGAGATCCTCCCGCATTTTGTGTATGTTGCAAACAATTATTTAGAGAGGTTACCACAAGTACTCAATAGGACAACTTTTACGGAAGACTTTATGTAAAAAGGGAGAGGTACGGCGTTGTTCTCTGCAAGCCTTTGAAGATGAGGTGGAAGCCAGAGCAAAAAAGTTTAGGAGAGCTATTTGTGGCTCATGGGTTTGAACCTAATGAAGGTCTGAGAGGACAACAGCGATAGGTAAGCAAGGCAGTGAACAGTAGGATCTCAATACTGTACAGAGGTTTTGTTTAGATAACGCTTGGTCAATCTACAGTTAGTTAATAAACTTCTATTTGCAATGCATCCAGAAATTTAAAATAAATCATGCCAGTGAAGGCCAAGAGAAGCCATCAGCTCCCCGTTAATATTTTACATTCGTCTGAACGACATAAGCAGCTATAGATTTATGTCGACCAGAAAGATAACTTGTCCAAATTTCTCAGTATGTCACTGTCTATCAGGCTGGAATAAATGGACACATTTCTTGTGTGGGCTTGAACTACAACTTAAATCACCCAGCCAGGGCTGACATAATTTGCAATTTCTTCAATCATTTACTGTACAGGAGTTAAATGAGTAAATTCATTTTGTGAGTGAACTGAGTGTGTCAGGGGAACACCAGAAACCTATAGGATAGGATTTAGGTACAGTTGCTGTGACAGCTATTGTTGATCTACGTATACAGTTAACTGGAAATTGCAATGGGAGTCAAAAATGTTCTTGGAAGTTGCAGTATTAATCAGTCATGGTGTAAGCTTACATTCAAGTAAAGATGCAGAATATTATGGACATTCTTAACATTAAGCAGATTGTTCCATTTCTATCTATTAATTGAACTAGCAGCAAAGTTCAAAGTTCAAAGAACATTTATTATCAAGGTATGCATACAATATACAATCTTGAGATTTGTCTCCTTACAGGCGAGTACAAAACTAAGAAGGCCAACAGAACCTATTTTAAAAAAGACCGTCAAACACTCAATGTGCTGAAACCCAAATCGTGCAAACAATAAAAATAAGCAAATAATAAACTGAAGTCCATGAAAGTGTGTTTGCAGCCATGAAGCCGGTCAGAGCCGGTCCAGGAGTCCGTTAGTTGTAGGCCACAACCTCAGTTCAGCGCAGAAACGAATAAATCTTGTGGAGCAGCGAGCTGATCACACGGCCCATCCCTCACCCCTGGCCCCGACACCCTGACCTTTTCAATTATATTGGCCAAACAGCAGGTCATTCTTCACTCGCGGACCCGGGCCCTGCTGCCTTGATACACTCTCTGGCCTGGGAACCACCATCTCGATTCACCCGACCTTTCCAATTCGGTCCAGTGCTTGTACTGATCAAACCTCGGCTTGTACCTCGCTCTCGGGCCCAGGCCCTGACATCTCGACTCTGCCTCACTTTGGTTCTGCTGCTTGGAATTGCCTACAAGTCTGCTCCAGCAGCCAAACATCGGCTCGATCCCTGCTCTCAGTCCCAGGTCCTGCCGCCTTGATTTGGCCCAAACACGCCACGTCCGGCATCGTCGAGACTTCAGTTCATACCACAAAAACATCAGGCAGCATAGGAGGTTCAAAATCTCGACTCGGAAAGGGAATTTACAGACTATTGATTGCAGTGACATTTTTCAGAAAAAGTGTGATTAGTATCGTAGTTAATAGTTGCTTTTTCTACCACACGTCATTGTTTTGCTTCGTCAGCACCAACTTAAACCAGCAACCTGCAAAAGGAAAGCATTGTGACTTCCTCAGTCAGAACCATTGAAATCAACTGTAAATAGAAAAGACCTCAGTCTCACGGAAGCTGTGATATGTTCTTGGAACACAATTAGTTAACATTTTCATTCCGGATTTTATGTAAATATCTGTAACTTCGACTAGTCTGGCTGATCACATTATTTTCTTATTACCAACATGTTTTACTTTTTGCAGTAATGTAGATACTTAAGTTGTAATATAAGCAATTTACCCAAGGAAGAATATAAATCTTTATATAAGCTCATCTTCAAATGTTTACTACACCGAGAACAGCTGACGGTCTCGTATTTCATCGTAAATACCATAAATAATTCATACTGTGTCATTCCGTCATTTAAACGAAATAGAACAGGATAGCACATTATCTGGGTAACTGTATGGTATAGGATGTCCGTTTTCCCTGATGACATTATTTATTAAGGAAATACAAAACCCACATTGAAATGGACCAGGATTACAATTTAAGACATCTCTGAATAGTTCAATGAAAGTGGAGCTGCAGAATTAATATTTTCCAGTTATCCAGAATATACTTGTATCTATTAATGTGATTGTTTTAAAATCTACAAAACATTGTACTAAATTTTTACCCTCCAACCTGATGGAATGAATATTGATTTCTCCGTCAGCTGAATAAATTTTCCCCTCCCCCTCTGTTCTCCTGCCCTTACACTTCTTCTCACCTGCCTATTACTTCCCCTGGGTCCGCTCCTCCTTCCTCTTCTTCTATTGTCCACTCTCCTCTCCAAACAGATCCTTTCTTCTCCAGCCCTTGACCTTTCACACCCACCTGGCTTCACCTTTCACCTTCCAGCCAATGCCTTTCCCCTTCCCCCACCTTTCTATTCAGGCATCCCCTCCCCCTTTCTTCTTAGTCCTGATGATGAGCCTTGGCCTAAAACGTCGACTGTTTACTCTTTCCCATAGATGCTGCCTGACCTGCTGAGTTCCTCCAGCATTTTGTGTGTGTTGCTCTGGATTTCCAGCATCTGCACATTTCCTTGTGTTGTGAGTCACTAAATTTTATTTGATGTAGACATTGACTTGCTTGATTGCATCAGTCCTCTGTCAAATGGATGAAAATTAAAAGTAGATTTCACACCATTGTTTTATAGTATAAACACTTCAGTAAAGTGTAAGAGAATCATATATGAAAATAAAATAGATGCAAATGCTGGAAATCTAAAATAAGCACAGTGAAGCACCTTCAACAACTCCAAAAGGCTGAAGCAGGGTAAATATTGAAAGGCTTTTATTCGCAGTAAGGTAAGACTTCCATGCTAAGTGTCTGCCCCCGGACTGAGGGAGAGGGGCAAGGCGAAATCACCTTTATACAGGAACTGTGGGAGGAGCCACGGGGGCAGTCAGTAGAGGGGCGTGTCCAGACAGTTAACCCAGTTACAACATATATATGGTTTACCACACACAGAAAATGCTGAAAATACTGAGCAGGCCTTGTCACATCTGTGAGAAGAAAAATGGAGTTAACACTTTAGAACAAAGCCCTTCATCAAAACTAGGAAGGAAGAAACTCGTTAAGCTGCAGGGTGGGCAGAGCAGGGGAGATGTCTTTGATAGCGTAAAACTACAGTAACCATGGGGACAGGCTGTAAACAATGTCATTTGCTCAGTAAGTGACTGGGAGCAGCTACAGAGCAAGAACATGGATGAAAAAATGTAGGGGTTGTGAAATCATAGAATAGGATGGCTGAGCATGTCTTACACTCCCAGAGTATGCATTCAACTGCCACATCTTTACTTCTTCCTTTTCAGCACTTCACAGGAACTCCATGTTCCACTCTTCTGCAAGGCAGCGGATTACATTTTATTTCCTGATGGTATTATTTATTAAGGAAATACAATGTCCCACATTTTAATGAAGCAGGACCACCATTTACAAACCAATTCCCTTCTTGTAGTAGTTTCCCATGCAGCCTCAGACAAGGCCACACTCTTCCCTTCCAACCTTCCAGAGATCTAAACACTTCTAATTTAGTGGATTGCATTTGGTGTTCACAACATGGTCCTTACTACTTTGAAGAGACCAAATGCATTTTGCGTTACTTGCTTGTGGAACTCCCATACTCGTCACCAGGGCAACCTTGGGCTTCTCCTTACCTGCAACTTTAATTGACCATCTCACTCTGTCTTATCGGTCTATGGCATCCTAAACTGTTACAATGAGACCCAATGCAAGTTTGTGGAATAGCAGCATATCTTCCTTATATGACTGCTGTAGCCTTCTAGACTTAATATTGAATTGTCCTGCTTAAGGTAACTTGATTTCTTGGTCTGTATCAGTTGTCCATCTGTGATATTGCCTCAGCTTCTTTTTTTTTCCTCCTTTTATTTCTTTCCCTGGATGTGAAGGTTGTGCACATCCTGACCTCTGGGCATATCTTTTTGCTCTGTATTCCACAATTCCTATATCTTTTCCCCGTGTACCTCACTGCTCACATTCAGTCGTTGACCAGATGACTTTGCTTACAGCTTATCCCCAAAGTCACACTGGCTTTATCAGAGACACATCCCTTCTCTTTTCTCTCCTTCCCAGTTCTGATGAACGGTTTTCAGCCTGAAGCATAAACTTTGCTTCTCCACCCAGATGCGACTTAACTTGCCGAGTATTTCCAGCATTCTCTGAAACGTGTGCACCTTTCAGGACATGGTATTAATTATTGAAGTCAACTTATTTTAAGACCATAAACCATGGGGGCAGATTTAGTCTATTTTTCCCATGAGTCTACTCTGCCATTCCATCATGGCTGACCTATTTTCTTTCTCAACCCCATTCTCTTACCACCTCTCCATAACCTTTGATGTCCTAAATAATCAGGAACCTATCAACCTCCGCATTAATTTATGTTAATTCAAACAGTGTCCCTCTGGGCCAAGGTGCAACACACATTTGCAGTAGCATATGACACATAGTACATATGGTTACAATTCAAGAAAACACAGTCACAAAGAAAAAAAATATGTAGCCCACATCCCTGAATGGTCTAATTGTGGTCCTGGCCCAGCTTGTTCTTCCACCAAGTGAACACAAAAGGTGAGCACCAATGCAAGGGACCAGGCCCCAATTCAGTACGGATTCCAGCACTCCCCACAAAGGTCTCCCTGCTCTCTCCCACACCTCCTCAGCATCCCCTGTCCTGGGCGGCTGCAACAGGGTGACCCACAGCTTTGGTTTTGTCCTCACCACAATTAAGGCAATGCAGCTCATCAGCCATCAATCTTGCCAATGAACCAGTGAGCCAGACTTGCACTATTCTGCATTACCAATGTCCAACAGGGTCTTGAGATCACGATAAAAAAAAGTCCAAGGCAATCACTCGCTCCATTTGTTGGATTGCGCACCGGCTCTACACAACAGTGTACAACAAGCCCAGGCATCAACACAACAATGGTACATAGTAAGTCCAGCTCCATCACTATCCAGCAACTTGCTGATGGGATAGTCCTGCTGTACTTGATGTTCTTACTATCCAGCAGTGACTTGTGATCGTAAAGAAGATGTACAAGGCAAACAGATACACCTCTGACTGGACCTGAGGTGACCGCGGTGTCTGAGCACGCCACCATCTTACCAGAAGGTTTGAGTATACCCAATGGGAAGAATGCCAGATAATTCATTAAATATGATAAATACGTAGCAGGAAGTGAGTTCAACATGTGCATACAATTACTGTGTTCGCATGGTATTTAGAAAGACACTTCAATAGGCAAGGCATAGAACAATACAGTCCTAAAGTGGACAGGTGGGATTAATGTAGATTAGTGTGGCATGGATGTGGTGACAGAAGAGCCTGTTTCTGTGCTGTACGACTTTATGATTTAACACTTATGCTTCCAATATACAAATCCATCATGTCACCTTGTAGTCTGGGCACACGAGTCTTCGATGAATAAACCAACCAGTTAACATGCATCCAGCGATCACCAGAGATATCCCAGCATCTGCACCGGTGAATTACCATCAGAATATGGCTCTATGCGCATTACTATAAAGCTTTTCAGTTTAGATCTTCAACTTTCTCCCAAGCGGCATTCTCTTTCCATTCTTTCTAGATAAAATTCAGTTCCACGGCAGCAATTCTTTCACAATGTCGGCCATGGTTAAACTTGCTCACCATATTACTGTAATAAAAGGCAAGCCAAACACATCTGAGGACGAGTATTTAATCTTGTATCATCCTCCCAGTGATACATTTTATCCTTTAATCACTTGCTGTCCTCTGTACAATCCTCTGCATGTTCTGTTGTCTGTCCCCCATTCTCCTGTCCCCGCTCCTCTTGCCCTTTCCACACTGCAACTCATTTGATTGTTCACTATTCCAAAAGTTTCTAGTTCTTTATCATCGGCTGTACTACAGCTCTTACTTCAGAAGGCAATTATCATAAAGCAATTATCCGTCGATAAATAATCTGTGAACTCCAAGACACTAAACACGACCAATTATTTGTACTTTTTACTTAAATTAAGTACAGCAATTTAAAAAAAGGGCATCCACATGTTGCCAATGCAAATAAGCAAAATAAAATAACAGTGAAATAACGCAAACATTCTTAATGCTCTTTCGTTCATTATAAAGCTGCCTTGTCATCCACTGCAAAAGGATGGTCAGTAATATCACTCTTTCAGAGTATTGCATTCTAATGTAGAAATTGTCATGAATCAAGTAATATATTTAATGCTGCTTTGTATTCCTAAATCAGTCACTCAAACAAATAAAAAATAATCTCTGAAAACTTCAGCCAAAGATCAGAAATTCACATCAACCCAACTACATGAAGCTGTTAACAAGAATTTAGTGCACTTACACATACACCTGGATCGTCCTCTGGTTTGCTAGATTGCTCACAGCTTTTATTTTCTGCCATCACACAAGTTTCAAACTTATTTTCAAGAGGCCGGTGTAGGACAGCAGAATCCACTGCTTTTTTTAAAGCCACGTTATAGTGCACTGACTCTGTGACACATAATTCATTTCTGCTAGATCATTTGATGAATAGTTTCCAAAGGGAGATCTATGAGTAATGCTCGACTGTCCAGAAGGGATATTGTTTTACCTGGTAAATAACGGTGTACCACATGGTGGCAGCAGGAACAGCAGCAACAACATGGAAATCAGTGGTAGAATGACACCACTCATCATCAGTTTTAGTGTTTGTATATGGAACTAAAACAACATTAAAATCAAAGTTTTCATAATCCATAGGAGCATTTTGAAACAGTTTATAAATGTGATAAGCTCTTTTATAAAACAGCTGAGATTCTCTTATTTGCTCTGATCTTTATATTGAGGCAGGGAGAAGCTGTTTTCCAAGGCAAGTGAGAGCAGCCTCAACAAATGATAGGAAGTTGTATCAATGACTCATTACAAATCAGAGATCAATGGGAATTGGATTAAAAAGCCTCTTGTGACTGGAATTATGCTTGTAATAAGAGATGTTAGTTGCAGCTGTTGCCAAAAATTATAGCCTCGGGCTGTCTGTATGGCAGGGGCGGGGGGTGGTGAGCGATGGTAGAGTACATTCTGTCGGAAACAGTAACAGTCCACAGTTGCTTCACTCATCAATTGCACTCCATTATGGGGCGATAGGGCCATTTGTCAACTGCTCCTTTGGTTTTTCTTTATTTAGAAATCCTCTACAAATGAAACACCATACCTGCCTATATGCATTGACAAGTGATATTTGCACAAGTATTAGCTGGGAGCCATCATGAATATTTTTTTTAAATGCCCTGCTTGCTATCCTATTCTTCAGCATTTCCAGTTTCCCTCATTGTTTTAGGAACCATACGGACCTAAAAGCTAACAGTCTTTTTCAAGAGGATGACAGTGGTTGGGGTATACTGTCGCAATATAACTATATTTTTTCATCATCTAAAATACAAATGTCATACTTTTCCCAGGCATATATTTCTTCTGTAACACTGAAGTACCTCAATATTATTTGAAGTAGCACACATAAAATGCTGGAGCATCTATCAGCAGCATCTATGGAGGAGGGTAAATAGTCAATGCTTTGGGCTGAGACCCTTCATCAGAATTGGAAAGGAGGGGCAAAAAGCCAGAATAAGAATGCGGGGGAGGGGGAGGAGTTTAACATGGCAGGTGATAGGTGAAATCAGGTGAGGGGAAAGGTGAGTGTGTGGGGCAGGAAGGGTGAAGTGAGAAGCTGGGAGATGATAGGTGGAAACGTTAAAGAGCTGTAGTAAGAAAATCCACACTCACCCACCTTCTCCTAATAAAGTCCTAATGAAGGGCCTCGGCCCAAAACATTAACTGTTTAATCAGTTCCATAGATGCCAGCTGGTCAGTTGAGTTTCCTCAGCATTTTGTGTAGATTGCTCTGGATTTCTATGTCAATGTTATATAGGACATCATAGCCTACCTGCAGTCACCGTCATAGGCATGGACTAGGCCCCTGGGCCCACCGTGTCTGCATTTACCTTCTGCCACCATCCTAGCCTGAAGGCCAGAGTCTGAGCTAAAAGGAGGTAAACCTACTTTCACAGCTCGCATAATTAACAGGACAACTAATAAAATAGAAATGTTCAACAAAAATTACGAAAAACTTGTCAAAGCTCACTTTATTGTTTGCATCTCCTGTCACTGAAGCAGAAGGGAACATGAAATCCCGGCAAACAGTGCATCTGAGTAGGAGAGGCCAATATTTTAGATGCCTTTTAAATGCTGCTTAATGGGAATTATAGTTTGAAAGGTAAGTTTAACGGATGATGATATGTCCAATGGCTTCATTTTATCTTATCATACATTGATGCCATACTATAAAAGCATAATTATGCAAAATGGATAGGATGTTAAATATACTCATTTAATGATTAATTATGAATTATTCACAAGCTAGAAGATAAATTTTAACTTTTGCTCCTTCACTAAAATCTAACCTTTGTTAGACAATTAATACTTATTTAAAAGTGTAATTTATCTCTATAAAATGTATATTATAGCAATTAGGAAAGCTAATAGTATGCTGGCCTTTAAAATGGAAGATGTCTTACAGCAATTAATTTAGATCTTGGTGAGGGTATAGCTAGAAGATTGCATCATCAAAAAAGGTCATTTTGCCAAAAGAGGGAGTTCAAAGTGCAAAGTAATTTTTTTTAAATCAAGGTACGTGTACATTCTGCGGCCATTTTATTAAGTATTCCTATACATCTGCTTGTTAATGCAAATATCTAATCAACCAATCATGTGGCAGCAACTCAATGATTGAAAGCATGCAGACATGGTCAAGAACTTTTGTTGTTCACACCAAACATCACAACTGGGAAGAAATGTGATCTACATGATTTTTACTGTGGAATGATTGTTGGCGCTGGAGGAGGTGATTTGAGCATGTCAGAAATTGCTGATCTGGTGGGATTTTATGCCCAATAGTCTCTAGAGTTTATAGAGGATTGAGCAGAAAACATAAAACAGCCAGTGGGTGGTAGTTCTGAGCAGGAAAATGCCTTGTTAATGAGAAAGGTCAGGGGAGAATGGCCAGACTGGTTCAAGCTGACAGGAAGGCAACAGTAACTCAAATGACCATGCATTACAACAGTGGTGTATGGAAGAGCATTGCTCAACACATCGAACCTTGAAGTGGATGGGCTACTGCAGCAGAAGACCATAAATATGTGCTCAGTGGCCACTTTATTACGTACAGGTAATACCTAGTAAAGTGCATGTTATGATATACTACCTCGAGGTTCATTTTCTTGCAGGCATTTACAAGTAAAAGGAAATACAATAGAATTTACAAAAAAAAAATTCATGAACAAAGACCAACAAACAAAGTGCAAAAGACAAATTGCAAAAAAAGTTTTGAGAACCATAAGTGGTAACGAGCCCTTAAAAGTGAGTCTGTAGGTTGTAGAGTCAGTTCAGAGTTGTGGAGAGTGAAGTTACCATATGAATAAACCTGGTTCAAAAGTTGTGCGGTCATAGGGTGACAACTGATGGTGATGTGGGATCTCCATGCTGCCCGGTGGTAGCAGAAAGAAGGTGACAACACTTAGATACTGGTCCTAGGACTGATCCTCTGTATGATAACACCAGCAAGTTTAAAGCTACTATCCGCTCCACTTGTTCCCCGAACGAGGACTAGCTTATAGACCACCTTCTTCCTCTTGTAATCGACAATCAACTCTTTGGCTTTGCTGATGTTGAGTGAGAGGTTATTGTTATGGCACCACTCAACCAGATTTCAGCTCCCTGAGGCCTATGTCTTGGAGCTTAGTATTAGTTTTCGAGCGGATAGTGTTGAATGCTGAGCTGTAGTCAACGAAGAATGTCCTGACATATGCAGCTTCATTGTCCAGGTTTTCCAGACCTGAGTGAAGAGCCAATGAAGTAGCATCTGCTGTTGGCCTGTTGTGGCAAGAGGCAAATTGGAGTGGATCCAGGTCACTCCTCAGGCAGGAGTTGATATGGTTCAAGACCAACTTCTCAAAGTACTTCATCACAGTGGATGCAAGTACAACATGATGACAGTCATCAAAGCAGATTACTGAGTACTTCTTGCGAAGCAGCATGATCGATGTCTGCTGGAAGCGGGTGGGTACCTCAGACTGCAGAGATGAGAGATTGAAGATGTCCATAAACACTCCAGTCAGTTGATTAGCACTAGTCTTCAGTACTTGACCAGGTACGTCACCTGGGCCAAATGCATTCTGTGGATTCACGGTTGTACTGTGAAGAGCATTCTGACAGGCTGCATCACTGTCTGGTATGGAGGGGCTACTGCACAGGACCGAAAGAAGCTGCAGAAGGTTGTAAATCTAGTCAGCTCCATCTTGGGCACCAGCCTACAAAGTACCCAGGACATCTTTAGGAAGCAGTGTCTCAGAAAGGCAGCTTCCATTATTAAGGACCTCCAGCACCCAGGGCATGGCCTTTTCTCACTGTAACCATCAGGCAGGAGGTGCAGAAGCCTGAAGGCACACACTCAGCAATTCAGGAACAGCTTCTTCCCCTCTGCCATCTGATTCCTAAATGGACTTTGAAGCTTTGGACACTATCTCACTTTTTTAATATACAGTATTTTTGTTTTTGCACATTTTTAAATAATTTATTCAATATACATAATTGATTTACTTGTTTATTGTTTTATTTTATTTATTATTTATTTTCTCTCTCTGCTAGATTATGTATTGCATTGAACTGCTGCTGCTAAGTTAACAAATTTCACATCACATGCCGGTGATAATAAACCTGATTCTGATTCTGTAGGATGCTCTCATGTCAGCCTCAGAGACAGATATCACAAGGTCATCTGGGTTTCGTGAAGGTGCCTCCGTGTTCCATCAGTTGAAGGAAGAATAAAAGATATTGAGCACATCTGGGAACAAAACCTCATTGCCAATTAGGTTGCTTGGTATGGCTTTGTACAAGGTGATGGCATTCAAACCCTACCACAGCTGTTGAGTATCTTTCTATGGTTCAAGTTTAGTCTGGAATTGCCGATTTGCTTGTGACATGGCCTTCTGGAGGTCATACCCAGACCTCATTCCTGAATTACCCACTCTAAATGCCACCGATCTAGCCCTTAGCAGATTGTTAATCTTTGGTTCATCCAGGGCTTGTTGTTGGAGAAGACTTCAAATGGGATACACTCATCGTGTTAACTTGACTGAAGATTTACTATCCCTTACTGGCAATTTGCATAGGAACCTGCACCATGTTCAAATTTAAATATTTTTCTTTAAATTTTCATCAATGTTCATCAGCAAATTTTGAGTTGTTCAATGGATCACATGTATGCTTACATTCTCCCTGCTCCACCATATTTTCTTCAGAACTTAAGAGTTGAATTTCCAATTGTTTAAAATTTGAAATCGAAATAGAAAATATTGAGAAGATGTGGCACACACATCTGGGGAGAAAATGAGAAATTCTCTGACATGGAAAGAATTGGGAATTGAATATTTAGTAAAAAGGGGCAGAAAGAATAAAATGAAACAGCAAAAAAGAAATAACTAACCAAAGAAGTGTTTTAATAGAAGGGAATCATAGAATTTCACAGCACAGAAACAGCCCTTTGCCCAACTCATAGACAGCTAAAGTAATATTTAGAAATATTTGCATGTGCAGAATGCATGGGAGAAAATCCATATATGTAAACTGCTACAGCAGCAGGGATTGTCCAATTTGAAACTGTAACACGAGGAGCCACACAGCTGAAACATGACCGAGTTGTCAGGCTAGGTAAATAAAGAGGCTGAAACCAGGAGTACCTGCTCTCGGTTATTATTTTCTTGCAAATATCAGGAAGTCATTAAAAGGAATAATTGTTATATAAAAATTTCCCTGCATCACTTAGTATTATAAAGGGAATATTTGCTTGGGCCACGTTTTTACTGATTGCTAATGCTTAGCTGATAATGACACAGCTACATGACGGAAGCTATTAGTCAGTGAAAAGCAAACCTGACCGCAGATGGCAATTATAACCAAAGTGGATAGCTTTGAAAGCAGCAGCTTAGAGGGCAGACTGGAGGAGAAAAGGTGTCCATCTGTCTTTGCTTGTGAATCATTTCATATTCTGTCGACTGGAACATGGAAAATTTGCATTGTCATGAGCAAATTGATTAAAAAATTTATTCCTGATGTTAGGAAACCTGCTTCTCTATATGAACAAAGCATTCTCATTTCGGGGTTTACTTCAACAAGATTTAATTACTAATTACATAAAGTGTCATAAAAGAGATCTTGACAAAATTGAATCGGGGCAATAATAAGTTAAAAAATTTAGAAATCAATCTATTATTAGAAGCCCACTGAAGGCAAACATGGCCAAAAATTCTATTAACAAACTGAAAAACGGGTCACCAGACAAACTAATCAGATACTAGAATGAAACAAACTTATATACTAGTGGTCAGAAAAATAAGATGTGGTTAACTCAGGGCAAAGTATTTGATACAGTTTTCTGAAAACAAACAATTTTAATTTCCTCATGGATATTTTCAATTTTCAGCAATGCTATGGGACGGGGACAGACAGACAGACAGACACACACACACACACACACACACACACACACACACACAGAGTTTTCAAAATGATCCTAATCCATCAGCAGTGCCCTTGGGAAAATGAAAATTTTCTTTGCATATATGTATATGCTCATGAATCCAAATAATTTTGCACCAAAATGAACATTCTAGAAATTAGTAAATAAAACATTTGCCACATGCTTGTTGTGTTACTAGTTTACATATGCTCAGTATCAATAATGAGACTAAAAGATCACTATCTGACAATAAGTTTAAGATATTTAAAAAATTACATTCTGGTATAGATTTAATTAAGAAATTGTGACAGATTCTATCATAACTAACAACTGCTGATCTTCGACACCATAACCCATAAAATATATTAGATAAAATGAAAAACACTCACTTACTCAAACTGGCTCCAATCTGAGCAGTCTGCTTTTTTAAAAAAAAACTCTTGCTTTGATGAACTATGAACATTGCTAAATAGTCAGGGAAATTGATCTTCAGCACCAGGGCTACAATTCTCCACAATTACTGCATTATTTAAGCAGGTTAGTTAGTATATAGATATTCAATGTTTCATAATTAAATATGTGCAGATTGTTGGTCTGGTGCAACATTGCCACCTACTGAAGGGAATTCAGCTGATGACAAAGATCACATGGAGGTAATCTTGAATCCAGTTATGATCAGGACATTGTATGTTTAGCCCTAAATATGGGAGAATGTACAGACCTACAGAGGATGAACATAACTTATGAAAGGACTTGAAAATTTAGTTAATTTATATAGCATTGGGACATAGATAAAATGTAGGTTTATCCAATGTTATGCTTGAAATTTTAAACATAGCATATTGTGTAATGTGGACTCTAGATAGATCTCCAAGACATATCCGCAAAGTGTTATCCAATCCAGATAGGAAACACTGGAGACTTCCGATATAAAACATGTCATAATGTCCTGCAAATATTTCTAGAAATCTATGCAATTTGCCCCCAAAACAATGGCTTTCAAAGCATACAAATAGGTAGTAGGCTTTTTAGCATTACTATCAACTCAATCATTAGCAGTCAATATATTGGCTTCATACTGAGAGATTCACTACCATGTAAATGTGATGTCGACACCAGTACACTAGTGCCTTTCCCCACACTGCCCCTACATCCCGAGTGCAGAGGTTATAACAACAATTGCATCCAAACCTCATCTGGTTAGTGACATCTAGTTTATCAGCACCCTCCAGCTCATCTTGGGTTTTCAACTGAAGCTCAACAAAAAATAAAGTACAATTGGTTGTGCTGGTGCAAACAGTTAGACAAATTGAAGTATTCGTCAACTGACTTCTAACATTTGGAAAGAATTTTACAAGATCTTCAGGAATTTGGATGGGTCAATCCATTGAGCTGTTTGGAGACGCCAGACCTTGATCCAAAACATTGGCAATTCCTCCCACATCCTGCATGCTACTCAACTCACTGAGTTCCTCCAGCAGATTGTTTTCTTAGCACCATTAAATTCTTTGCCCCATTTGATTATTCAATTCAGGATTTTAATTCAAGAGACATTCAACGTTAAAATGGGAGCTTGCGAGCTTAACGCCCATTCCAAGAACAAATCTGAACATTGATATGACAACAAGAAAATCTGTAGGGCTGGAAATCGAAAGCAACACACACCAAGTGCTGGAGGAACCCAGCAAGCCAAGCAGCATCTATGGAAAAGAGTAAACAGTTGATGTTTTGGGCCGAGAAGGGTGCTGATAAAGGGTCTCAGTCCAAAACGTCCGCTGTTTACTCTTTTCCATAGATACTGCCTGGCCTGCTGAGTCTCTCCAGCATTTTGTGTGTGATGCTTGGCAAGCCTCTTTGCAACACATTATTTATAGAAGAATTATTTACTGCATTATTCATCAACCTTTGTTCAATCACCTGGGGGAAAGTACAAAATGGATTAAAAATTCCAACCAATTCATTATTCTGAATTTATACAAAAGTTGCTTCCACATTATTCGAAGAATACTACTAACAGCAATTGATCAATCAAGCAGACTTTGTTGTTATGTTCTCAGGTTGAGGATATAGAAGTTTGTAGCATGTTGTTTTGTTATTGTTCTGTTATATTCTGCATGGAGGAGGATTGCAGCAACTTCATACTGCTACAATGAAATTATAGATATTGAAAGGTAAAGTTACTAAAACATTTTGGTGAACAGGTGATTTGCATATTTTTCAAATCATATTTGTATATTTGGCAGATGTCCTATCTTCAAGTGTATTTGTCTTATGGTATTACCGATGATAACTTGGAATTACAGTCTTAAAAAGATAGAAATGCTCCCCCAAAGTCTTCAAGGCATTCTAGTCACTAGAAGATTAACAGAATCTCTGAGGTAAAGGAACAATTTCATTTCTACCTCGGTAAAAAAAACACAAACTGGCATTTAATTCAAAGTATATTTACACCTTCCGGATACTTCTCTGTAGCATCCAAGACATCTTCTAGAAGTGGTGCCTTAGGAAGGCAGCATCCACTATTAAGGATCCCCATCACCCAGGACAAGTCTTTTTCACACTGTTACCTTCGGGAAGCAGGTACAGAAGCCTGAAGGCCCACACTCAGTGATTTAGGGACAGCTTCTTTCCCTCAGCCATCCGATTTCTAAACAGACATTGAATCCATGAACACTACCTCACTACTTTTTTTAATTCGTTATTTTGCACTACTTAAACTATTTAATAGACATATATACCTAAATAAATAGAGAATAAAAACTGAGTGACATTATCATGTATTTCATTGTACTGCTGCAGTAGAGTTAACAAATTGCACGACCCACACTGGTGATATTAAACCCGATTCTGATGTAATGAACTATTTCCTAACTCAGTATAAGTTGCAAATGGAATAGAACACCTAGAGCAGCTACCATTATTTTTGTTTGGACGTGCACCAAACTAAATTTTAGGATACAAGTCTGCTACGATTCATACATTACATGGTTAAGCGATCCCCTGGCATTGCCCATCTGCAAACTAAGTAACTTTGGTGGAAATGGCAAATACCAGAGGCTGGAGGACATACAAATCCCATTTCCAGAAAAGTTGGGATATTTTCCAAAATGCAATAAAAACAAAAATCTGTGATATGTTAATTCACGTGAACCTTTATTTAACTGACAAAAGTACAAAGAAAAGATTTTCAATAGTTTTACTGACCAACTTAATTGTATTTTGTAAATATACACAAATTTAGAATTTGATGGCTGCAACACACTCAACAAAAGTTGGGACAGAGTTAAAATAAGATTGAAAAGTGCACAGAATATTCAAGTAACACCGGTTTGGAAGACTCCACAGTAAGCAGGCAATTGGTAGTAGGTGAGGTATCATGACTGGGTATAAAAGTAGCGTCCATCAAAGGCTCAGTCTTTGCAAGCAAGGATGGGTCGTGGCTCACCCCTTTGTGCCAAAATTCATGAGAGAATTGTTAGTCAGTTCAAAAGGAACATTTCTCAACGCAAGATTGCAGAGAATTTAGGTCTTTCAACATCTACAGCACATAATATTGCGAAAAGATTCAGAGACATCTCAGTGCGTGAAGGGCAAGGTCGGAAACCACTGCTGAATGCGCGTGATCTTTGAGCTCTCAGGCGGTATTGCCTAAGAAACAGTCATGCTACTGTGACAGTTATAGCCACCTGGGCTCGGGAGTACTTCAGAAAACCATTGTCACTCAACACAGTCCATCGCTGCATCCAGAAATGCAACTTGAAACTGTATTACGCAAGGAGGAAACCATACATCAACTCTATGCAGAAACGCTGGCAAGTTCTCTGGGCCTGAACTCATCTCAGATGGACCGAAAGACTGTGGAACCGTGTGCTGTGGTCAGATGAGTCCACATTTCAGCTAGTTTTCGGAAAAAACTGGCATCAAGTTCTCAGTGCCAAAGATGAAAACGACCATCCAGATTGTTATCAGCGAAAGGTGCAAAAGCCAGCATCTGTGATGGTATGGGGGTGCATCAGTGCCCATGTATGTGAAGGTACCATTGACTCTGAGGCGTATATTAGGATTTTAGAGAGACATATGTTGCCATCAAGGCGACATCTCTTCCCAGGACATCCATGCTTATTTCAGCAGGACAATGCCAGAGCACATTCTGCACGGGCTATAACAGCGTGACTTTGTAGACACAGAGTGCGTGTGCTTGACTGGCCTACTGCCAGTCCAGATCTATCTCCTATTGAAAATGTATGGCGCATCATGAAGAGGAGAATCAGACAACGGAGACCACGGACTGTCGAGCAGCTGAAGTCTTATATCAAGCAAGAATGGACAAAATTTCCAATTGCAAATCTACTACAATTAGTATCCTCAGTTCCAAAACGATTAAAAAGTGTTATTAAAAGGAAAGGTGATGTAACACAATGGTAAACATGCCTCTGTTCCAACTTTTGTTGAGTGTGTTGCAGCCATCAAATTCTAAATTTGTGTATGTTTACAAAATACAATTAAGTTGGTCAGTAAAACTATTGAAAATCTTTTCTTTGTACTTTTGTCAGTTAAACAAAGGTTCACGTGAATTAACATATCACAGATTTTTGTTCTTATTGCATCTTGGAAAATATCCCAACTTTTCTGGAAATGGGGTTTGTAGATGTGAAGTGAGGTGGGGTTGGTGGGGGGAGAGAGAGAGAAAGGAAAGGAAGTTTAGAAATGAGGCTTTAAAAGAAACAGTAACAGGAGCCCAGAAATATGCTGCCAGGGAAAGTGATGGAAGCTGATCCAACAGAAGAGTTTAAGAGGTATTTAAACGGGCACGTAATCAGTCATGGAATGGAGAGCTGTGGCCTGACTATGTGCTGGCAGCTGGAATGTCAAAGCCAGCACAGACCAGCAGGTCAAATGGCCTGTTCCTGTGCTATACTGTTCCATGTTCAAGCACAGGTTAGGACTTTATTCCTTGGAGCGTAGAAGAATGAGGGGAGATTTGATAGAGGCTTACAAAATTATGAGGGGTATAGACAGAGTAAATGTGAATAGGCTCTTTCCACTTAGATTAGGAGAGATAAATACAAGAGGACATGGCTTTAGGGTGAAAGGGGAAAGGTTTAGGGGGAACATTAGGGGGAACTACTTCACTCAGATAGTGGTGGGAGTGTGGAACGAGTTGCCATCTGACATGGTAAATGCGGACTCACTCTTAAGTTTTAAGAATAAATTGGATAGGTACAAGGATGGGAGAGGTCTGGAGGGTTATGGACTTAATGCAGGTCAATGGGACTAGTGGAATAATGTTTCGGCACAGACTAAAAGGGCCGAATGGCCTGTTTTCTGTGCTGTAGTGTTCTATGGTTTTAACTGTTCTCCTTAGAACAGAAGTAGATGAACAGATAGAGTAGATAGCAAAATTGTGCAGATGAAACAGTAGATAGACAAAATGGCCATTGGGAAAGTAGTAAGAATCAGGAGACAAAAGAATTGATGCAAAGAACTAAAAGAGACAGGAAAAAATAAACAAGTGTTTAGTACATGGTATGAATTGCTGGATTTTGTGGGAGAGATGACAGGAAGAGAAAGAAAAACTACAAATAATGGCAATATAAAACAAAGTGCTGAAATTTCATTAGACTTTGGCAAGTTGCAGAGGGCAACTGATGGATGAATAAGACAAAAGGGAATATTCGCATGCTAAGTTACTGTTTGCAAAATATTTCTGGCTGATAGATTAATTGAGGCCTGAAAGTACAGTACATGCAGAAGATGCTAAATGATGGCATGAGCCACTTTAGGAGAGCCAAAAGCAAGAGGAGAATATTAGACGTGTCCAGTCAATGCAAGAGACCCCTTTAAACTATCAGACTTCAATTAAGGCAATCTCCATTTCAAATTATGTACTCTACAGGCTATCTTTCTGTATCACTGCTTTGTTTCAGATTACAGTCAACCACAAGTAATGGGACTGATCAAATTGAAGAAATCTTGTAAACTTTTAGTTCCAAAACACTACATTAAACAATTTTGTTTTCAAACCATAAAATTAAACAATAAAAATCAAGACAATAGATTTAACTGAGACCTTTAATAGTGACATTGTGAACAATAAATGGAAGTTTTCTAGAACCGTGAGGATTAGAACTATGGGAAGTTTACAAACGTAGTGTCTCATTGAATTACTTAGAAAACAGTACAGACTTTGTAAACTCATTTTGAAGCTGAAGTAGTTGATGGGAGAACAGTGCAGTGATGTGATTACGACTTTGCTTCGGACAATGTGTACATCTTCTTAAGCAGGCAATGTTTGACATCCACAGGTTTAAAATTCTCCCTTTTAAAACAATGTTGAAGACACAGAACAGATGAATACATCCAATTAGACTACAGGTATTGGAGATTGTAACTTTCAAATTCTATTGCCATTGATTGAGGACTTTAGACTCCAATTCCATACCAGCACTACTTCAAAGTTCTTTACTGGATCTAGTGGATACATACGAGCACCAGATCTAAGTGAAGCAATTTACACCAGACATATTGGAATAAATTCAAGTCATTCTACATAGTCCACAAGATTCAAGTTTAACCTCGTTGTTTTTAAAGTAGAATCTCTCTCCTACAAGGATATGGATCAAATCAAAAAAAATAAATAAGTTTCCTTGAGAATTAAGAGCTTTTGTATTTTGAATTGCAAGTAACTAAATTTAATCATTGACAGTCACTTTACACCACAAAATAAAAATTCTAAATTATTTACATTACCACATTGTCTTAAGTGTGTAATGCAGAACATGATTCAGAATTAGGAACTATTTAACAAAACATCTTTCCATACAGGGGAAATACACCAATATCAGAAGAAGACAAGTAGGATTAAAACTGGATGCAAGCTGACATATCTCCACAATTTTAGATAAAGGATTAAACATGTGCACATCAGCCAATTCCAGAAATTGAATTTTTGGACATTTGATTCAGTTACCATGTAATGTTGTCATCAGTAACAGTGGAGTTAATTTCATTTCAAACACCAAGCATAGTTTTGGCAACAAAAGAAAACCTCTGGTAAGCAAGAGCTGCAGATGATTCTATTCTGTTCAGCTATTCAGCTGCCGCTACCTGGCTAATTCCATTTCCCTGAAGTCCTTACACAAATTCCCATGACAACTGAATGGATATAATGATTAATTCAAAGATCAAAAGCATATCTACACAAAACCTGAAATATTCCTTCAATCGAATTTCATGGCAAATCATTCTATTAATGTAAAATACAGACATTTAGAAGTGTTACAAATTCCGCAGGCGAAAGATGGCACAAAGTACAAATGAGAGTTCTACAAATTCTCATTCCCAACTCCTCAGGAATACAAGATTCCAGAAATTAACTTGTCAATTGTTAGGTTGGTGGGGTGGGGGAGGGGAGATGATATTTTGAAAACACAAAAACTTTACATTGTTAATGTGGTGCAGCATAGCCACTCGTTGCAATAACAATCCATAAACTGCAAGTTAAAGCAAACAACCTTTTTTGACAGCAATTTAGAATATGGTAGTTTAAGATTAGAGTCCCCAGTCTATTGGATTTTCGTTTCTTGCCAAAGGACGGTGTGCTACATGATCTGTCGGTGCATACCATAGCCAGTCATACCAGACTGAGAGGCTCCCTTGTTACTTCCCATCTGTAGGCCAATAACACTTTGCCCTTTTCGAAGTTGCTCTTCAGAAAATTCACGCTTGTTGCCCTGAGCTTTCCTGTTAAATAGAGATACATGTGAATATAGGACATACATTGAGAAAACTTCTTTATTAAAGAAATGTATTTATAGTCAAAATTGACATTAGAATGTTAGGAAATTGAAATTTTCCATAACTTTGCAAGGCATTGATTTTACTAGACATTAAATGCCATTAAGAATACCTTGAAGATTTAAACATGACACAAAAGTGTTACCTATGGAACCAGTTGGGATCTCCTTGATAAAATCCATCATCTTTGGTTACTGCTACACTACCCAAAGCCATTAGTGTTCTTTGCACTGCAGCCAAATCCTTTCCTACAAGGAAAATAAAGCTTTGTATTGAAAACCTAAAGAATTCAAGATGTAACAAGGTGGCAAGACATCAATAAGATTTCTAAAAGAAAATTAGTATAAGAAAGTACTAATTTGATCAGTACTGTTTCACATAAACCATGCAAAGATTGTTGTCCACTGCAAATATATTTAATTTTAGGATTAGAAGGATCTAGCAGTTATCTATTTACATTAAAATGAAGCAAATTACATCCTGCATTGCAAACATCCATGGAAGCTTTTTATATGAATCTCTAGTTTCATGACCATAGGATTCTCATTCCCAATATTTTGGATATTTCTCAGAAAAGGAGAAATTAAACAAAGTCAGTAGAGTTGTCAGTAAAGTTATTCAATAAGAGCAAATTATATTTCTAGATATGAAACCACAAAGTTTATAGAAATAAACAACAAACAAAGCAGCACGAGGAAATCTGCAGATGCAGCATCTTTGGAGATAATGTTTCTAATCAATGGTCCCAAAATCAACAGAAACTATTACTTGCTCCATAGATCTTGTTTAAACAACTAAATATTTTAACAAGTGAAAAGAATACTGAAAGGGATTTTACACACTAAAATAGTATTTCTATTTGTGTATATAAAAAAGTGTAAGAGAATGTTTGGATTTGATTACAAAGGATTAGGTAGAAAGCCATCTTCCTTTTTGGGGAAAAAAGTGCAAGTTCATCTTTTTTAATCCCCTACTAAACTCAGCCAAAAGTTATTCATTCCCATTTCATAAACTTCTTTTTAAAGCAAAATGAAGCATCAGTGCCTACTACCTTCCCACAGGTCTACAGTCTGGAAGATATCCATTGTTGCAACACCATAATCTTCAGCAGCCTTCAGAAACTGAGAGATTTGTTCCATCTGTTTGAAGGCCATTGGGGTTTCTTGGACTTTTTTAATTGGCTCCTGGCCTTTTGGATAAAGTCCATTTATAACCCTACATAATAACTAAAAAGAAGAGTTAACATTTCATGTGACATTATAAGATGCCTTAAGAACTTAGCAATATATCCAATATAACTTAAGACCAAGGAGAATTTTAATTTTCCACTGAATAACAAAGAGTTTGTGAGCTCCTTTCAAATAAAGTAAATTTGAGGCATGTACAACCCTACAACAAATGCCACTACAACCAAGTGAAAAGCTTAACTTTTCTAGTGAAGCCAGTGATAAGCATTCAGATATCGGAAAAGAATTTCCTTTTAAAAAGCAGACAAAAATCAAGAACACAAATGATCATGTTGCAGTTTTACTTGACGACAGGGCACTGCAAAATTCATTACATTGCAAGCAATTCAGTCCTAGGATTTTTGCAGAACCATTACTACAATCCATTTATACCTTTAACAGTTGCACTCTCAAAATCAGATTGCAATGTTAAACTCAAAGATAGAAAAGGAACAAAATCATGCAACTTAATCAAGAATAGTTGTCTCCTTGTTTATGGAAGGCCATTGCAGCTCAGGGAGTAACTGGATACAATATCAGCAAAAGGAGAGCCATGTATGGTGCAATAGGACTGAACTACTTTCTTGGGAACAAGAATCACAAAAAAAACCAGCAGATAGACTAAATGGCTTCCAGCTGAACAATTTTATTCTGATGGTACCAAACATAAGAAAACCAGGAATTCCTAATTCAGGTTCATATTAATCCTCGCATGATTTTACAGGCCATATTGCTGTTACTTCAGATGGCTTCACAGTGCAGCAACTGAAACACATTTTTCTACAAGCTGGATTGGGGGAAAAAAAAACATGGAATCAATCCAAGAGTCTGACATTCTGGTTAACTCAGTGGCAAAGTGCACCATATTATTATTGCATGCAGTTTGTCGATTGTAGAGTTCACTGCACACAGCCTCAAATTAGACAGCACAAAAATCTTGGCTACCATTTGTCTTCAATTAGCCTGCAGCAAACTGTCCCGTGATTGGGTTAGGGTTCAGCTGGGGCTATCAGGAGTTGCTGGGGTGGGGCGGCTCGACTCGAAGGGCCAGAAAGGCCTACTCCACACCATATCCCTAAATGATAAAAATAGATAAAAGCCCAACCATTTACTCAGTAGATAGCAGTTACCTCAAATCAGCCAGCTAGGGTAATATTTTAAATTAGGATTTAAAGAGAGATCCAAATCAGCGAGGGGCAATCAAACCTTATAACCTTCGAACAGTTATGAAAACTTGACAGGTAATCACCTGCAGGTAATTGAATATTGCCCTCGCCTTGCTCCATCCTCAATGAACCAAAGCTGACTACTTAACTGCCAAAAAAAAAATTGTCCTGGATTTCTCCTTAATTCTTCAAAGTAAATTATGTATAGAAGTATAATTTATCAAAGTGTTAATTCTTAAAGATGTCTGTTCTAGAACACCCTCACCTCCTCCATATTAAATGCATCTTCTAGTACCAAAAAGTGTTTAAAATTTGCTGAAAGTGAAACATTCATATTCATAATGGACCAAAACAGTGATCACAATGAATTCACAACTATGCCCAGTTTTGAACTTTAGTTATTTACATAGATGTAGAAATCTTTCTTCCATTGTAAGTTGATACCCAAATATTGTATATCATTGCCTTCTAGCCATGATCTGCAAATCAATTAAAACATTTTTACTTTATAGTTAAGGCTGCATATATTACAAATCAGCTTGAAGTGTAGTATTAAATCTACACGTAATATATGCAGCCTTAACTATTAAGTAAATTTTTAGAATTGATTTGCAGATCATGGCTAGGAGGCAAGGATATACTTGGGCACAGCTCAATTAGAATGGAAGGAAGATTTCTACATCTATATAAATAACTAGAGAGTTTAGAACTGGGCATAGTTGTGAATTCATTGTGATCACTGTCTTGGTCCATTAATAATGAGAATAATGTTTCACCTTCAACAAATTTTAAACACTTTGGTACTATCAGACTTATTAGAAATTGTATTTGAAGACACTCTAATATGGAGGCAGTGAGGGTGTAAAAGACATCTTTTAAGAATTAATACTTTGATAAATTTACACTCTGAATTTTCTTCAAAGAATTAAGGAAAAATCCAGCACAACCTTTTTTTTTTGCAGTTGTTGGGTAGTCAGCTTTTGTGGCCCATTGAGGATTTGGCAAGGGGGAGGGAGGGGGAGTGAATGTTGACTCAGACCATGAGAGGTCTGCGTCGGGCATTTTCATGCCTTACAAGGTGCAAGTTGGAAGTCTGTGTGAGGCACCACTCCTCGCACAGACACTAGAACAATGTGTGGTTAAGAGCCTTGCTCAAGGACACAAACACGCTGCCACAGCTGAGGCTCGAACTAGCGACCTTCAGATCACTAGACGAATGCCTTAAACACTTGGCCACATGCCCAAGGGGAACAACATTCAATTACCAGTACTATGAGCAACATATGGAGATAGATAGATAGATAGATACTTTATTGATCCCAAAGGAAACCACAATGTCACAGTAGCATTACAAGTGCACAGATATACAAAATATTAGAAGAGAAGTAAGAAAGAATAAAAAAAGTTACCTCAAACAGTCTAACAGGAGGGGGTCATCACTTCCCCGGTCAACTCATAGGTCAACTCATTATAGAGCCTAATGGCCGAGGGCAAGAATGACCTCATATCGCGCTCTTTGGAGCAGCGAGCACAAAAGAGAAGATGGCCAAGGACAGACATGATTGAGGTCCTTCATTGCTGCCCTAAATGCCAGCAGCATAACAGGCATTTGGTGATGATGTAGCTTTTTTGCAGGAACTGTTTGCTATTCTTCCTATGAAAGCATACCAAAAGTTTAAATTAAAATAATCACTGGTTTACACTGCAGTATTATGTGTTTGAACTGAGTGCTTATTTGATGTCAGTGCAAGTTATTGAAACATTTTTGAAAATGCAGTAACAAGTACTTCTTTATAACCTCTTCATTTCTTCTCTCCCTTTGCCACGGGGTGGGAATGTCCCAAGTGTTCATGTTCTTTATAACCTCTCCACGTATATCAAACATTTCAGATAGGAAGGAAGCATCATTTCACAAGTTACACATTTAGGTACATCATTGCACATGGATGATCATTTCAAATGATGGTAAGTGTTTGACATTACTTCCCAAAATCTGACATAATCGTTGGGGTGTAGATTTTTGTTAAACTACATCAAATTTAACCAAAGCTTTGTTTCCGATCAGTTCCCACAATATTCAAAGATCAATCAGGAATCGAGGTTTAAATTACACTTACCACACCATCCAGTAGCCACTTCTGAAAGTGGGTTTTTCCTGGATCTGGACGACTTATATTCCCACCACACTGTGCAATGATCCAGTTCACTAATCGTTCTTCCAAGTCTGGATCATACTTCCGTTCAATCTTTTGCTCAACTTCTCTAGTCAAACCATAGCTGGGTCCTCTATTGGCCATTCTGGAAGCTAAAAATGCAAGTAGTCATTTAATATCTAGAAAAGTTAAAGCTACTCATTCTCAACACATTGAACAGTACAGTACATGGTGCAAAGGGAAGTAACGATTGGCGATTTAAATTACTGTGCATTATAGATCACTGCAGTTAAATAGCACTAATTCTGCAGAGCAGTCCATCATAATTAGTTTAGCTGAGTTAATGCACGAGGCTGCATTTAGTTATAACATGCTCCATTTTGAACAAATATTGATTTTTTATCATTTGATGACTTGGCATTTATACGTTCCACACATTCAAAATATCCTTGAAATTTGTGTAAACATCTGTTTGCAAGTGTTTACAATTCAATATTGAATCACCTCAAAACAAATTTGATCCAGAAACATTTGAACAGTCATGCAGCAATATACCTAACACAACTTCGTATCTTCCACTACAAATTGACTAGCTGTGCACATTTCACACTACCCCTCATGTTAAAGCACAACTAACAAAATTTATCATGTAGTACAGTACTGCCCTGTCAGTTGAATAGCAGGATTCATAGCCATGATAGGAAAATAATTCTAACCTTGTCTTCCACCTGGGTCTTATCATAAAACCCACGGCAATAACTGCTCGGTGAGGTGCTGCGAATGCCAAGTCCAGAGAGTGGGAATGCTGAAGGAGCAAGAACATAGGTTAGCCAATAAATACACGAGCAGAGAAGCTAGGTTCAGAATGGATGTGGTCAGTGAAGAAAAAACTATGGGTACCGAGTTTGGACCAATGCCCAACAGTTAGAGGACTGCATATAAACTGGGAGAAAAATGATGTAGGTACATTAAAAAGTACGACACATATTGACGGAGACATCATCCATTCCTAGGGTAATAAACACAAGTAAAGCAAAGTCTGAAGCATTGCCATGAAGAATTCCTATATCACCATTGTCTAAACTCCAGAGAATATTTGAGAAGCAGAAGTTTAGCATTTGCCCTAAACTAAATGCGGTCAAAACACAGAAGCAAGGTATGCAGAGAAACAACAGCAATTACTTTTACCCAAATTTATCCATTGGGCCTTCTTAAAAGTGAGGAATATTCTTTTGATTTCAGATCAGGAACCACTTTTCCAAATAAATGTGAAAATTACTCCCTGAAAAGCCAGAGATCAATGGAATCAAATCAAAAGAATGCTGAGTATTGGTACCAAATGGTTTGGAGCAAAGGCAAAACATGGTGGCAATCAATTAAAATTGAACATACTGGCAGAACAAATGGAGCTTTGGGTGATGAGCAGGCCAATCACAGCCGTGGCATGAGATTTTAAAATACCCACAGAACCAATTCTGTGAAGCAATCTGGAAATTAATATAGCCATAAGAAATCATTTGTCTCCTGAAGCACTTTACCAGGGTGCTGCATCACAACTAGCTGGTTGCTGAAACCTCAGCTGCCCTCATTGCCATTTTAAGTTATTCAAATACTAAAAAACAGCTGAGTCATTGATTCACTGGAGAATTAGAATCTCAGTAATTAATCAGACTTCTCTGAACAAAGGGATTTGACATGCCAGATCAATATTTTTTTTTGCTCTAAGAGTTGGGCATTCAGTACATGCTACCAAATGTCCAATATTTGCTGGAGTCATTAACCCATTGCACTGTTCGTTTTCAGAACAGCAAGCAATGACAAGTAAAAGATCTGCAAAATGATGGAATCACTCAGGTCCGAACACCAGTGATGCTGTTAACTGTTCCTCCCTCTACAGATGCTGCTTATTTCACATTTCCAGTGGCTGCAGATTTTAACCACACACCCCATTTTTAAAGACTACTGCAAGACCTTTAGTGTTGAAGCTGTGGTACTAATATTGAAAGATTAAGGTCTGAATTAATATCTGAAGAAAACTGGAAACAATGTTTCAGCACTGTGGCTTAAAATCTTATTTCATTTTGACTAAAGTGGCATCCATTTTGTCAATGAAGAAAGTGCTGGTTCCAAATGACTCCATTTTCACAAAGATTTCCCTATGTTCTCTTCTGGTATCTCCCCACACAGGAATAATTTATATTCAATAATCAATCCAACTGTATTAATACCATTCAGCTCCACAATCCTTTACATTTACCTCACACTCTAATGGCTCAACCTTACCCCCCACCCATAAATTTAAGCCTTTAATCCAAAACAAGTACATGTTCTATCACTGGTAGCCAAGGGAATTATTATTTTGTTCTTAGACAAGTACTTTCATGTTTGTTACACAACTTTTTCCTCTTCAATTGAGCACTTATATTTCCCATATTAAAACTAATAAACAAGTTCATCTTTGTTATCATTAAAACTTAAACGGAAAATCTGTATAGTAAATTTGGTATCGAACTGCACTTAAAACGAATACTCTTGGCACAGTCCGGAGAAATTCAGTATTCAGTGAACGGTGCGATTGATTATAGACCTTTTCCAATATGATATATTAAGTATGGTAGTATTTAGATTCCAGCTACAACTAAGAATTAATACCAGTCTATATAGTAAAATGATGCAAATTATAACTACAAATATTTTTCTCAGGTTCCTTCCATGCAATGCCTTAGCCATTTAAGGTATCCCTATAAGTTAGTGAAAGAAAAATGATGAACGGGCAGGAAACCATTCACACCCTTCCCCCTCCCTATTGAAGAGGGCGGATGACACCTCTACCATCTGTCCGCCCATTACAACAGTCCGCTTTCACTCACTGACAGAATAGGGACGTTCAGTGCACGGAAGAAAGTGAGGTAACTGTAGAAAGTATATTAATAATCTGTTATTCAGCAAAATATAGAAAGGCTATTTCAAAAGTTTTACCAATGCGAGCAAAAGTTAAATGCGTATTCACTGTAGTTGGAATCCACTTTAAAAAATGAACATGTTAGAGTTGTTGGAACATGTTAAGAGTTGTGAGAACATGTTTACATTCTGGTCTCACTAAAGTGAATGAAGCTGAACATCAGTAGATAGGATATAGAAGCTAGAAGGCAAAAATAAAAAGCGGGATATCAATGAATAATTTGATTTTATAACAGAAGAAGCATATTATAATTCTGAAAATGAACGTTACTGCATTGCATTATACCATAAATATTCGGCACTAGTCTAGTTGCGCACATTTGCCAAAACAAAAATCACTGCTTTTCTTTAGTTTGCTATACAAAAGCAATACCACCAGATGTCTTTTTCAGTAGAAAATGCTTTGCGTTTTTCTCTATTCATAATTCACAGTGAGTAAAACCAACCTGAAATTGAGGCGTCCACGAGAAACGCAGTGCGAAATCTAGGGCAGACGATACACCGCGAATTAGGTCGAATGGTGAAAGCACTACCGAGGCCAGCTCTGTAAAGAATCTCAAGCACCGGTTATGCTCTCGAATAACCACACCCCAGAGGTTAGCTGACTGATAGCCTGCTGTTTTGATACCAACGACGTTAGATGGACGGTTCCAGATGCGCCATACAGCTGGTTATCTGACATTGACCAGGGAGCTGCCTTCCTGCCGTCTGCTTCCAGGACAATTGAAACCCTGAGTGTAATTTTCACCATTATCAGTCCCCGTGTTTTTCCTCAGCAGATCATTAAACGAAGCCGATGGGCCGGCAATGTGTGCAAAACTGAATCATCATATTTTGTTAGGAATATTGCCGTTTATTAAAGAAAGTTAAATTATTCATTCAAAACACCGGTAATTGAGGGGCGGTGTTTCACTGTGTTTCCAGCTAACAGAGAACTGAATTAATATTTCAAAAATACGCCTGGGGCCGTTAGCTGCGTCAATTTGACCTTCATTAATATAGATTGCCAATGCACCAAAAAAAAAGCTTTCCTAAGTCTAGGTCCTTAATATGTATATAAAAGATCAAGGCTCTTAATACTGACCCCAAGGTAATCTCACCCTATAATTTTCTTCTGAATTTAAGAATAGCTATTGATCGCTAGTTTGCTTTCTGTTCCTTGCCAATTTCAACTCATCATTGCTGTTATATTGGCCTTCAGTCTTCAATTTTGATTATGTTATTTCAGTGATGCTATCTTCACCAATCCCTTCTATTATTTTGTTCAAACCTCTTTCAAATTACCATTAATAAATCTGGACAGGGTGGGAACACTCTGCAGGTAGACCTTAATTACCTCCACTTAGTAACTAAATGACTATTAAGTGTTTATTCCAAGTCAATATGTAGCCTATTAAATTAGCAGATTATAGGCCATGGCTGCCTTTACCTCTGTCAAATCATAGACTCTGAGTTTTACTTTCCCTGATATAGAGATAGTTGCCTGTGTTTACTATGCATTACTCTGGTTACCCAATGTGTGGTCAGCCTCATATGTTATCATGATGATTTCCAGTGTGAGAGGAGGTGTGACAGCAGATTGCTAGAAGATCTCTGCTTTAGATTGGAGATAGTTCATTATTTTGCCAGGTCACAAGGTACTCAACAACTACTGATGACTTATTTAGGGCCATAATATCATAAGACATATGAACAGGATTAGCTATTTCAGCCCATCAAGTCTTCACCATTCTAGCAAGCTGATTTATTATCACTCTCAATCTCATTCTCCTATCCTTTCCCCATAATCATTGACACCCTTACCAATCAAGAGCCTAACAACCTCCACTTTAAATATAGCCAGACATTTGGCCTCCACAAATTGACCATAGTCTGGCTAAAGAAATTCCTTGTCATCTCTGTTTTAAAGGGATGTCCTTGCATTTTGAGGCTGTGCCCTTTGGTCCTAGGCTCACCCACAATTGGAAACATCCTCTCCTCATCCACAAAATCTAGGTCTTTCAATATTGGTACATTTCAATGAGTTTCACCCTCATTCTTCTAAACTGCAGTGAGTATGGACCCAGAACCATCAAATGCTCCTCATACATTATCCCATTCATTCCTGCGAACATTCTCAGAAACCTCCGCTGGAACCTCTCCAATGACAGAACATCCCTTCTTAGACAAGGGGCCCAAAGCTATTCACTATTCCCCAAATGTGGTCTGAGCAATGCCATTAAAAGCCTCAACATTACATCCTTGTTTTTGTCTTCTAGTCCTCTTGAAATGAATGTTAGCATCGCATTTTCCTTCCTTACCACCGACTCAACCTGCAAATTAACCTTTAGGGAATCCTGCACAAGGACTCCCAAGTCCCTTTGCATCCTCAGTTTCTGAATTTGCTCCCCGTTTAGAATATATGCTATGCCTTTACTCCTTCTACCAAAGTGCATGACCATATATTTCCCTACATATTATTCCATCTGCTACTTCTTTGCCTACTCTCCTAACCCTTCCAGGTCCCTCTGCAGACTCCCTGCTTCCTTAACACTACCTGTCCCTCCACCTATCTTTATTTCATCCACAAGCATGGCCACTAATTTATCAATTCCACCATCCAGGTCATTAACATATAACAGAAAAGGTAATGGACCCAACACCCAACCCCTGCAGAACACCATTAGTCACTGTCAGCCAAACAGAAAAGTCCCACTGTTTGCCTCTGTCAGCCAGCCAACCTTCAATCCATGCTAATATCTTTCCTGTACTAACATGGATTCTTATCTTGTTAAGCAGACTCGTGTACTGCACTTTACCAAAAGCCTTCTGAATATTGAAGTGAACAACGTCTACTGACTCTCTATTGTCTATCCTGCCTGTTATTTCCTCCAAAAATTCCAACGGATTTGTTAGACAAGATTTCTCCATAAGACTATAAGACATAGGAGCAGAATTAGGTTATATCGCCCATCCAGTCAGTTCTGCCATTCCATCATAGCTGATTTATTATCCCTCTCAACTCCACTCTCCTCCCTTCTCCATGTAAACTTTGACACCCTCACTAATCAATAACCTATCAACCTCTACCTTAAATATACTCAATGACTTGGCCTCCATAGCTGTCCGTGACAATGAATTCCACAGATTCACCACCCTCTTCCTAAATAAATTCCTCCTCATCTCTGTTCTAAATGGACATCTCTATATTCTGAGGCTGTGCCCGCTGCTCCTCGACTAACCTACTGTAGATAACAACCTCCCCACAGGGTCTTTTTACCCTTGCAGTTTCTACTCTACTACAAGGATTCTACATCTCACAATCCTTTGCCACCTCTTTCTAAGGATTTGATTTAATTTTTTACCAACAGAGCCTCCCCACCCCATCTGCCTCCATGCCTGTCCTTTCGATACTACGTGTATCCTTGGACGTTAAGCTCACAAATATAATCTTCTTTCAGCCATGACTCAGCGACGCACATGTTGTACACCAATCTTTAATTGTGCTACAGGATCATCTATCTTATTCTGTATACTGCATGCATTCAAACACAACTCCTTTAGTCCTGTATTCATCACTCCTTTTGATTTTGCCCCCATTTTACACTTCAGTTCATCCCGCTGACTGCAATTTTGCCCTATCATCTGCCTGTCCTTGCTCACAATCTCACTTCACCATGACAATGACTTGACTTTTATACCGACTACCCCATCCTGAGCCTCATCACTCCATTTCACATCGCCCCTGCCAAATTATTTTAAACCTTCCCCAACAGTTCTAGCAAACCTGCCCGCTAGGATATTGGTCCCCCTCGAGTTCAGGTGTAACCTGTCCCTTTTGTACAGGTCACACCTTCCCCAGAAGAGATCCCAATGATCCAGAAATCTGAAACCTTGATCCCCTACATGACCTCCTCAGCCATTCATTCATCTGTACTATCATCCTTTTCCTACCCTGGCGGGCACGTGGCACTGGGAGTAATCCAGAGATTATTTCCTTGGAGGTCCTGCTCTTCAGTCTCATCCTTAACTCTTTATACTCACCGTGCAGGACCTCTTCCCATTTCTACCCATGTCATTGGTGCCAGTGTGCACCACGACATCTGGGTGCTCACCCACCCCCTTGAGAATCTTCTGCAGCCGCTCTGAGATATCCTGGACCCTAGCACCAGGGAGGCAATGCACCATCCTGGCTTCTCATTCACAGACACAGAGTCTCCTGTCTGTCCCCCTAACTACTGAATCTCCTATCACTATCACTGTGACAGACTTTTCCCTTCCCTGCGAGACTCAGAGCTGGCCACAGTGCCACGGCCTGGCTGCTGCTGCTGCCGTGCCCTGATAGGTCATCCCCCCCACCCCACCCAGCACTATCCAAAAGGGTATACTTGTTGCTGAGGGGAATGACCACAGGGGATCCCAGCACTTACTCCCTTGCTTCTCCTGGTGATCACTAACCTACTGTCTGAAGCTTGCATTCTGCATGTGACCACCTTAGTAAAAGTCTCATCTATGAGGTTTTCAGGTTCCAGATGGTCCTGAGTGCATCCAGCTCCAGCCTCAGTTCCTCGACCTTGTCCAGTCAGGAGCTGAAGTTGGGCGCACTTTCCACAGATGCAGTCATCAGAGAAACCATTAGGTATCCTGCAATCCTTCATCTCACAAAAGTAGCATTCTACTGCTCTAACTACCATTCTGCCTACGCTTGTTATACTTCTAACTTCTCAAGTTTAAGTTCCAGACTGCACCTGTTCTCACCTAAGCCAATCAAGCCAAAGCCTGGCCACTCTGACACTGTCCACTCCAACAATGGCCACTCTCCTTTCACCTTGCTTCTTTTTATTGGCCCCTGCAGAATGCATAAGAGTTCTTTACGATTGCTGCCCGCTGAAAAGTTCCAAAAGGCCCTGACCTGTTTTTAAGCCTTGTACTGCCTCACCAACAACCTTTTGCGATGTTTGCAGTCTGCCCTCAGGGAAACCATACTGACCTTGCCCTATTTTATCATGAGCCTCCAAGTACCCTGAACCCTCATCTTTAATAATGGACTCGAACATCAAGTCAATCAGTAAAGTCAGTGTACATTTAGTCTCACATTTGCTAGCCGGACCCTTATAGTGTCTCATGCATTGACTGTTATTTGAGTGGGGTATCTGTAAACTGCTCTCACCCAAACTGTTCCAACATTTATGCCAGCATCTACCATTTATTTACAGATGCACACTTATCATCATGCCTCCAGCACTGGTCTGAGAATCCCAAAACAATTACAATCAGTCCCACGACTGATACATCATCCAGCAGGTCGTGGATTTTCAAGAACTACAGGCACCTTTTAAATATGATGAGAGTTTCTGTCTTTACCACCCTAGCTGGTAGTACATTCCAAACCCTATCACTCTCTGGGTAACTTTTCTTCCTTCACCATCCTTCTAATCCTAGCAATGATTACAAAGAATCCTTAACCACTGTTTATTTGTTCCTTCAAATAAGCAGAAGCTGGCCTGTCATATTTACTCTGTGTCGGTCAATTATGGCCCCATTCAGCTTCATCTCTTCCAAAAAGCATAACTCCAGTTTAACCAAACTTTTCTTAGAACCAACCTTTTCTAGTTTCGGTGATTTCCTTGTGAATCTCTTCTCCAATGCAATTATATCATTCTTATAAAGGCATTAGCAGGACTATACACAATACTTGAAAGTAGCCAGACAAGTGCTATTTATAACTCTAGCCATTAACTTCCAACTCTTAAATTCCATACCTTGGCTAATCAAGGACAGCATCTTGTACCATCCTTTCTTTCCTGTACTGACACCTGTAAATATTTGTGGATACGAATGTCGATTTATTAATATTCTCCCATTTATTGTTTACTCAGTGGCCACTTTATTAAGTACATTTGCTTGTTAATGCAAATATCTGATCACCCAAACACATGGCGACAACTCAATGCATAAAATCATGCAGACATGGTCAAGAAGTTCAATTGTTGTTCAGACCAAACATCATAATGGGGAAAAATATGATCTAGGTGACTTTGACTGTGAAAAAATTGTTGGCGCCAGACTGGGTGACTTGAGTATCTCAGAAATTGCAGATCTGCTGGAATTTTCATGCACAAGAGTCCTAGAGTTTACAGAGAATGGTGCAAGAAACAAGAAACATGCAGTGACCAGCGGTCCTGTGGGTGAAAACGCCTTGTTAATGAGAGATCACGAGGAGAATGGCCTGACTGGTTCAAGTGACAGGTAGGTGACAGTAACTCAAGTAAACATTCGTTACAACAGTGGTATGCAAAAGAACATCTCTGATTTCTACAGATGTACGGTGGAGAGCATTCCAACTGCTTGTACTACAATGCACAGGATCAAAAGAGGCTTCAGAGAATTTTAGGCTCACTCACCCCATTTCGGGCACAGGCCTCCACACCATCAAAGACACCTTCCAAAGATGTTGCCTCAATAAGGTGGCATCCATCATTAAGGACTCTTAGCATCTGGGACATGCTTTCTTCTCATTACTACCATCAGAGAGAAGGTAAAGGAGCCTGAGAAAACAAGCTCAACATTTTAAGAACAGCTTCTTCCCCTCGATAACAGACTTCTGAAGGGTCCATGGCCTATGAACCTCACTATTCTTCTTTCACATTATTAATTTAATTTAACTGTAACTTATTGTAATTTGTTAACCCTACACTGTACAGCAATCACTAAACAAGTTTCACAACTTATGTCAGTGACAATAATTCTGATTCTGCTGGGTTTCTGTTAGGTTATGGGTTAGTTCATGAAGGAAGTAGAATTGGTGACAGGACTGAGATTGTGATAATAATTTATTTACAGCAAAGTCATGGAAATCATTGCATATACTCTACACTTAACACACGTATTTCTGTGTGAATTAAACCTTTGCAATAAGTCTGCATATTCATTGGTTCATTGAAGATTCAGTTCCTAAGTCCTGACTATAAATTTACAGACCATTATATTGTGGAAACAAACTTTATTCTTGAAGAATATACAGGTTGGTAAGTTCATTACGCCTGGTGTGCAGCAGAATTGTAGAACGTGGGAAAGTTGGAAATATGCTGAGAACTCATAGGATGAGTATAATCATTGGGCTGAAAAACCTGTTTCCATGCTGTATGAATCTTTGACATAATGGCTATTATTTGTTAGGTATAATAGATAATCATTACCTGTAACAGACAGGAGATGATAAATGTCAAGTCATTTTCACATACACAGGTGCCAGACTGACAAACTCTACAAGTGAGAATCTAACTAGCCACCTTAACATTTGATGGCCTTAGCATCAACGAGTCCTTCACCATCAATAAACTGAAGTTCACCATTAACTAGAAATTCAATGGAGCCAAGTCTTTCTGCTATGAACAAGGCACAAATCAGAACTGAAGTGGAATTTTCCTCACCTGCCCGATGGATCCAGTGCCGACAACTCAAGAAGTTCAAACAGTATTCAGGACAAAGCAGAACATTTATTCCCTCCCTCACCAATGCACAGTGGCTGCAGTTTGTCCCACTTCAGTTACTGCCACGTCTCCCTTACTATCCTGCCTTGGAAATATATCATTAATAACTTGATCTAAGCCATCTCATTTTCTTCAATAGCAAGTGGAATTTAAAGCAGAAAGTTTTGGTACATCAAACAAGCAGGAATATTGAACAAATGAAAGGATATCAAGAAATTGGCATATCTGTATATATCCGCAAATGCTTAAAGATGGCAGTATAAGTAAGAAAAAGTGATTAAAGGGGCAGTATAAGATGCTTTCTTTTCTTAGCCAAGGTATGAAATAGGTGTTAAATATATATAGTGTTTGTTTGCCACAGACTGAACACTGTTTGCAGTTCTACTCACCCCTTTAGAAGAAAGATGTAGGAGAAGAGGGAATTCACAAGGATAGTGCCAGGACTGGAAACGTTTAATTGTAAGAAAAGTTTGGGTAGGCTGCAGTTATATTCTTTGGAATAGAAGGATTGCAGTGGTTCTAGAAAGTGCACAAGCCAATCACCACCTTCTTAAGAGCAATTAGAAATGGGCAGTAAATGCTGAGTTTACTGGTGACACACAGATTCCAGAAGTGAATACAAAAGATATATTATCTACATTTTATTCCCCCCTCCCCCACTGTTTTAGCAGATTTGCAGATGTGCATCCAATCAGATCTGAATTATCTTCATGTAAAATCATATTGTAATGCCATAAGTTATTTACAAAATTAACAAAAACACTTATTGATGTAGGCAACTATCATCCAAAATCCCAGGATTTCTTATTTGCAGAAATAAACCAACATCAAGAGAATATTGATCTGGCTAATAATATTCCAGCACTCATCTGAAGGGAGCATTCATCTGAAACAGTGAAAAGATTTCATGCAATAATCTATAGAAACGAGTTTTAGCTCAGTTTTGACTAATCATCAAATAAGGGAAAACTTATTTTCCTTTCAGGTCTGGAAACTGAATTGCATTTTTGTTATTTTCTTTCCTTAGGATTACAGTGGAGATTCCTATAAAATATTGCAATATGATATAGCATAAGTTAAGATAAAATGGTTGAATATATGCATGCACAATTCTATTATCAGCACAACCCTATTTTAATTTCCCTTTAGGAGAGGATCCCAGGCATTCAAATGTCTCTATAAATTAATTTGTTTTGTTGAATTGTGAAGTGATATTTGCACCTTGAATGTGTCAGCATTCATGCAAAATGCAGAATCAGATTTATTATCTTGATGGTTTATACTACTTGAAATGTGTTGTTTTACAGCGGCAGTACAGTGCAAAGACATAAAATTACTAAAAATTACAAAACAAATAAGTAGTGTACAAAAAAAATAATGAGGTAGTGTTCTTGGGTCCTTGAACCATCCAGAAATCTGGTGGCAGAGGAGAAAAAGTGTTTCAATGAATTGTAGCAAGATTTACTAAATGAATTGTGCACAATGATGGTGCACAAGGCCCTCTGCTGTTCATTTCTAAATCATTATTTAATATTTAAATTACTTGGAATGAAATATTATTTATATATAACTAGTACTGAAGCACGATTACAGTGTGTGCTCTCTTCATAAAAACAAATAATATAGAGTGCAGAGAATTCCTGTGTTTACCTATTGAGGTTGCACACAAGCCAACAAAAATGTGTCACTTTCAAAGGTGACATATAATCGCTGTTTAATAATATTATAGGTTCTAAATTGAAATGGTTAAGCAACAAAAAGAATTCAAATGGATGAAACTAAATGCCTCTGGTTTACAACAATTTTATATACAAATTACAAGTGTTGCATATTTCTAAATGCCACCTTTTAATAATTTTGATAGTAAAATAAAATTATCAGTGTAAGTATGGATGCTTAAGTTCCGATTACAATGGATTTTCATTAGCTCTCCCTAGAGATAGTTAAATGAGGACAGGCTCAATATAAAATCCAGCCTATTTATCATGCCCATTTAACCCAGGGAGAAGTTCAGAGGGCAAATGAGGAACCCTATTCGGAGAGTGCTGTGACAAGCAGATTAAATGTAATAAATAAATAACTAGCAGTGCCAGCACAGTATCTCTGAGTAATCAATGCATCATGTCATGAATGGCATCAAAAACACATAAGACTGCTAGGAAAGAGCCCTTACCAAAAGTGGAGAGAGGAAGCTACCGGTAGTTCTGCTATTTGTAAGAATGAATATGTATACGCAGTCAGACTTCTGAATTTATTAATATTATGGGAGCTTGTTCATGTAGGAGATAACCAAATTCAAATTTTCTCAACCCAAGAAGAACCAGTAAGAGTTTTCCATTAATCATATCAATACAGGATTAAAGAATCAAAAGTACTTGAAGGAAAAGCAATCAATCTGGTGTTGATTTGCTTCCCCTTTTCACTGTACCCCTTTAAACCCCAGTTTTAAAAACTGGCCAATTCTCTTTTCAAGTAGGTATTCTTCATTGTGCAGAATATACACTCATTGTTATTAGTAGAAACAGAGATATCATGACCTCCGGTGCTGTCTGTGCAGTTTCTCCCTCTCATCATGTGGCTTTAGTTGCTTCCAACATTACAAACGCATACCATTCTGTAGGTTAAATGACTGCTGCTAATTACTATTAGTGTAGGTGGGTGGTGAACAATCAGTGTGGAGTCCATCAACGAGTAAATCAACAGATGAATGGGATTGGTGGAATTTCTCTGAAGGCAGGTTTAATGGCTCAAATGCCTCCTTCTATCTCAAAAGAATATCTGAAAATGAGAAACCAATGAATACAAATGGACCAGAAAAGACAATTATAGTTAGAAGACATGACTGTCTTCCCAAGAGGATTGTATTCCTGTTATCATATGTGGATGTTTAAACAGATTGCAGAATGAAAAATTGCAGATCAAACTGAAAGAGTCCATTTGATAACCAACCGGACACAAACTGATCAAAATAGACTAGATTATCTGATACAGGAGCTGAGAACGGTGCTTTTGCAACAGGAAAATATAAGGCATAATGCATATATACACATTTCATGGGAATTCTTTAAAAGGAAAAAAGATCAGCTGTCGAAGATCTCTCACCTTAACTTCTGCATCTAACTGCATCCTGAGAATCAGAATCAGGTTTATTATCACCAGCATGTGTTGTGAAATTTGTTAACTTAGCAGCAGCAGTACAATGCAGTACATGATAATATAGAAAGAATAAATATATAAGCAAATTATAATGTGTGTGTATGTATGTGTAGAATAGATTAAAAGGTTAAAAGTAGTGCAAAAACAGAAATAATATATTTAAAAAGTGAAGTAGGGTTCATGGGTTCAATCAACACACACAAAAAGTGCTGGTGAACACAGCAGGCCAGGCAGTACAGTCGACGTTTCGGGCCGAGACCCTTCATCAGGTTCAATGTCCATTTAGGAATCATATGGCAGAAGGGAGGAAGCTGTTCCCAAATCGTTAACTGTGTGCCTTTAGGCTCCTGTACCTCCTTCCTGACGGTAACAATGAGAAGAGGGCATGTCCTGGGTGATTGGGGTCCTTAATAATGGACGATGGATGCCACCTTTCTGAGGCACCACGCCTTGAAAATGTCTTGGGTACTACAGAGACTAGTACCATGATGGAGCTGACTAATTTTACAACTTCTGTAGCTTCTTCCTTATATTGTAAATTTTCAGCATCCTGTTACATCTTCTCTGCATCCTCTCTAAAGCTTCCACAACCTTCCTATATAATAAGGTGACCAGAACAGAACACAATACTCCCAAGTGCGGTCTAATCAGAGCTTTGTAGAGCTGCAACATGGCTGTTCAATTCAATCCCCCAACTAACTGTGAGATGAAGTGCACAAATTGAAAGGCATGGAATTATGGACCAGCCTAGATTGTTCATTACTCCTGTGCATGAGCAGGAATGACAGAAGCAGGCATATATGTAAAGGGCAACGTTGTGCCCATTGGAGAAACTGTGAACCTCTTAGAAAACTCTATGGTAAGGGAAATAGATTTGCCTTATTTCATAAGGCATACTTGTACCGAAGGTTACGGAAGAGACCGTGATGAAGAAGCTATGGATAGGCTTTAATAATAGGAGAATAGTAGTAAATAGCCATTGATACTTCATCTGCTGAATGATAACTATCCATTTTTTCCAATATTTTCATCATGGCAACGCTAACATTTACAATCTGCAACTCACTCTCCACCATCCAAATAGATCGTTTTAGAGTGGAGTTAAGATTGGCCTACTTTGGTAGGTCTAGTCTCACACACCAAGTAAGTGATTTCCTTTCATGAAGATTTGTTTCTTACAACTATCATTCAATATCATGAGCACCATTAATAATATTTATTTTATCTGTATATAACCTTATTATATAATACCTGAAATATTATTCCCCAGAGAAGGGATTGAAGCTTATCTTTCTATCAATAGTTCAGGTCTGACCACTATGTTATAAGCAGCACCCACAATGGTTTACTTATCAAACACCTCCAGATTATTCCTCACACTCACTTACAGTGCACCATCACCTTTCCTCTATTTACACATTGTCATCTCTGCCTTTCTTCAATCAATATTTTCATTTTCTCCGACCCACCATATTTTCAACACATATGCTTGGCCAGTATGTTTAATTCATACCACTTCCTATCATACTTAATTTCACTAAGAAGATTCACACGTCTCTCAAATAACTTGGATCTGCTTCGAATTGCTTACTGTCGACAGCACATGCCATGCTGTTGGCTTTTTGCTCAGCTCCAGGACATCTCGACAATGTCCAACGCCAGAGGGTGTGCATCGAAGGTGAGTGGAGGTCATTTCAAAGGAGATGTGAGTGGCAAAGTTTCTCACACAGAGAGTGGTGGGTCCCTGGAACACACTGCCTGGAGTGGTGGTAGAGGCAGATATTAGGGATTTTTAAGGGTGTTAAATAGACACACGAACATGAGAAGAATGGAAGGATATGGACGTTGTATAGGCAGAAGAGATTATCTTAGACATTCGATTACTAATTCAATTGATTCAGCACAACATTGTGGGCCAAAGGGCCTGTTCCTGCTCTATGTTCTACATATGATCCCCTGTTGGTTCTGATTATTTGAGGTAAACTGATATTTTCAGGTAAGATACATTAGAAGTACTATGCTCTATCCACCTTGAACAATAACAATAAATAAATTTCACCTGGAGTCCAAACTACATTACAGGTTTGTGGTTTAAGTTAAATTTGTTTGTAATAATGGAATCATATTTCCTAATTAATGGAATTTTCAAACTGAGGTTCAGTTACAGGAAGAGCTTCTCCAATTAAGTTATGGAAAAGGAGAAAATAAATGAAAATGTTTTTAAAAACCCATTATTGAAGGGTTTCGGCCAGAAACGTCGACTGTACCTCTTCCTAGGGATGCTGCCTGGCCTGCTGCATTCACCAGCAACTTTGATGTTTGTTGCTTGAATTTCCAGCATCTGCAGAATTCCTGTTGATTACCCAATTATCTTGTCAACTGGACTGAGATTAGCCTGTATTCTAATCTCGTAAGGTTCCAAATCTGAATCTGAATCAAAGAAGTTCAGATTTCAAAGTAAATTTATTATCAAAGTACATGTATGTCACCACATACAACCATGTTTTCCTGCAGGCGTACTCAATAAATCCAAGATTCATAATAGAATCAATGAAAGACCACATTCAACAGGACGGACAAGCAGCCAGCGTGCAAAAGTTAACAAACTGTGCAAATAGAAAAGAAAAAAATGAAATAATAATAATAAATAAGCATAAGTATCGAGAACCAGCCAGCAACTTCAGCACAAGGACGGCTTGGATGCTACAATTGTCTTCAGCACCCCGGGCTGGAGGCGGTATAAAGAATGGCTGGCACCCAGTCCAGTTACTGGCCAGCAAGGCTTGATGAAATTTTCAGATGGAAACCAGCAAGTTCATTTAACAGTAAAATGAAATTCCGACTGCAGGAGAAGCATCTGTGTAGAGAAAGGAATACAGAGCCAGACCTGGCAACTGTAGTTACAATTGGAGAACAATGCCCACATAATTGTTTCCCAATAGGTTGGAGGTACTTTAAGAAAACAATGAAACTACTGAGCTACATGTGATTGGAACCTGTGATTTACAGCTTGATGGCATGTTTTGAGCGATCTGGCACTTTGCTGTCTCTGAGGGAGTACGATGAGGATTGGAGCAGACTGCACCACCTGGAAGCCTGGTAGCTTGGAGACCATGGCCGACTCCATTGCTTCTCTCTGACTGAGGGGTCAGGTCAGGTTGAAGTTGACGAGAATGCCAGCAAACGTCAGGTGTCAGGTGTTCAGCGCCATCTACCTTCGTGTGACTGATCTTCCTCTCCCTCTCGCTAGCTCCTGTCAGAGGAAAGTGCAGGAGACTTGGGACCAATGTTGCCAGGGTTTATCGGTGATGCTGTGTACTCATTTTGGGAGACGTTGAGATTCATGTTGCATGTGTTCATGGGATCTGGTTGGTCTTTTCTTCGGCTGTTTTTGAGTGGATTCATTGGGGCGATCAGTGTGGAGAGGAGCGGTTTGATGAAGAATGGCCTTGCGGCCTGCATTGACTAGCAGCGCGGCGCTGAACGGAAATAAACCGCTGGTTTGATGTTTGATATTCTGTGTGTGGTTCACCCCCTCTTTGCTGTTTGCACAATTTGTCCTTTTTTATCGTGTTGGGGGTTGATGTTTTCTTAAATGGGTTCCATGTGTTTCTTTTGTTTCCTGACTGCCTGTGGGAGGACAAATCTCAGAGATGTATTCTATATACATATTTTGATAATAAATGTACTTTGAAGTTTGAACCAAAATAGGAGTTGACTTTTGTTAATTTAAAAAATATGTTTATAGTTTTCAAACTACCACTTCTTTCTAGATGATTGACATTGAAACCCAGATGACGTTTGATATGAAGTACCTTGTTGGAATGGAGATAGTGTGAGGTCATTCCAAACCCCAGAACAGCACGCAGCCGAGTGATGTCATCGGCGATTTCTATTGTCAGTGAAATGAAGCAAGTGACGTGTGTGTGTGTGTGTGGTCAAACCATGTGGGCAGATATTGTCGAGGGCAATGAAGTTAAAAAGTAATTGTTAAGGACTATGAAGATAGATGAGACAAAAAGGAAGTTGCATTTAACCAAAATAAAGCAATGAGATTTTAAAAATTTGATTTTGAGAGGGAAGATCGGGCTTTGGTTTGGAATCTCCTTTTGAAGGACTGCACCCTTCAATATTGCAACACTGAGGATTTTGGAGCTCAAATCTCTAGAGTGCAACATAGCTCTTGACTTGAAGACGAGGGTGCGGTCAACTAACTCAGCGCCAACTTTAAGCCTTCAGAGGCTTAAGTGTTCAGAGAAGCAAGGTATTATGTTCAAAACATTAAAACATTAAACTAATTCAAAGGAAGATACGGAAGTCCAAAATGTGGGCATAACTTTGTCTTTACTTCGAGTAAAATGTGCAAGTATCACGTGTTAGAGATGGCATATGCAATTAATGCATTTTTACATATAACCCATAATGAATTATTTCAACAAACAAGAATGCTTAATTTATATATATATATATACACACACACATGATTACTCAAATATAACTAAAATTGGATTTCTGAATAGACATTGAATCCATGAACACTATCTCACTACTTTTTAATTTTTATTTTTGCAGTACTTATTTAGTTTAACTATTTTATATCTACTTGTTGTAATCTATGTTTCTCTATTATTATGTATTGCATGTACTGCTATCGCAAAGACAACAAATTTCATGACATATTCCAGTCATATTAAACCTGATTCTGATTCTGAATATTAAATACACAACTTTCCTCCCTGCTTAGCTATAAACTCCGACACAACAGAGAATGCATCTCAACTTTATACACTGTAAACTATATAATGCAACTACTGGATACACACATCCACAGCATTGTCAATTTTAAATTGTCCCATTCAGACTTATAGATTTAATCGCTGTGGAGGATTTCTTACTCTTGTGGGATAACATATTCCCTGACAAGCAAGATCATGCTGCTTCTCCGTTGAGACTTGTAGCTGTGAAGACAATCTCAGGCATCCTGCGCGCCGGTTGTAGGAGTTGACGCTGAGACTATAGGGAGTGGTTCTGATAGCTCTGGAGACCTTTCCATTCCTTTTCTCTCTCTGGATCTACTCTGATCCCTTTCTTATCCTTTTTCACTTTCCTTCTCTCTTTCACACCTTTCTCTTTTCCCATTCATATTCTTTTTCTCCATCTTTTCCCTCCTCTTCTTCTAGTTTGTGCATCTTGATCCTGGGAAGGTGTATTTAGTTCACTGGAGTATTCTCTTATTAATCCTTCTATTGCTCCCGTTATGATCTGATCTCTCCTCTCGGTTTCCTCATGCACAACATCATCTGATGAATCCTCTGTCTTCATATCTCCATTGACTCCTTTCCTTTTGGTCTTCCAATCATTCTGCTGGACTTTGGTCTTTGCATCTACTTTTACAAGCAGCTTTTTGTCTCCCACTTGAAGTTCATGCAATAAACTTGATACACGCAGAGTAAATTCTGGATCTTTGTACTCACAAAAGCCAAATGCTTGCAAATTTCCTGAAGGTCTTTGAACTCTTCCAGCTTAAATCCAAGCCACATTTCGTGAGTAATTGTCTGATTAACATATCAAAAGCTTTATCAGATATGTTGCTCACTATAGTTGCCAGGATATTGCTTTTGTCGCTTTCACGAATACTCGAAGCAGCATGGTCCTTCCTTGGTCTAATATGCATTCCAACCAGAGGCACAGAGGTTGGCATCAAAACCTGGATGTCCTCTGTTGGGCAATGGTTCATGGTGTTCAGCATGGAGAGAGTTGTTGTACCATCCAAGCTGAGAGCTGGAGCATTGGAGGAGCTACATGCCGGTCATCGCCAATTTTCTCCTTGTATATTGTAATGCAGCACATTCCACAACCAACAACTCACCAGCTATGCAGTTCTAGGTTGTCCCTTGCACTCACACTTGGATCTCCTCAAACCCAATCTCAGAAGGAGGAGACAAATTGAAGGCTCATCAAACAAAGAGGTTCAATGTTTCACTCCAGGACACAGTCCTGGTGAGGGACTACAGAGGTGATCAAAAGTGGGTACTCGGAAAGATTAAGGACAGAACTGGACCACTCTCCTACATAGTGAAGATTGCATCTGATAGCATATGGAGACCACACATCAATCAATTGAGGAGAGTGGAGTCAATTAATAGGAAAGAAAGTTGGCCACTACTATCAAAACCATTACCTGCAGTCTCAGAGTCATCTCTGACAAACACCTTGGAGGAGGCCCCAGAACCTGAGATTGTTTCACAGCCATGAGTCTCTCCAAAGTGATGACTGTCCCCCAACTCCCTCTCCCAACCTCCTGGTCAGGGAAGATGTTATCCCACAAGAATAAGAAATCCTCCACAGTGATTAAATGTTTAGGTCTGAACGGGACAATTTAAAATTTACTATGCTGTGAATGTCTGTATATAGCAGTCGTGTTATATAGACAGTATGCATTCTCCATTGCAGTTTATAGCTAAGCAGGAAGTAGTGTGTAGTTAATATTTCGGTTATAGTTGAGTAATCTTCTATCTATATATTATATATATTGATAAATTAAGTATTCTTGTTTGTTTAAATATACAATCCGGGTTATATGTAAAAATACAGTAGTTAGATACGTCGTCGCTTTACCACGTGATACGCGCGCGCCTCGCTTAAAGTAAATCCGTATTTAGATTCGCATTTTGGACTCTCCAGTCTTCATTTGAATTAGAATAATATTTTGAAGTTACAAGGGCTACACCAATATATAAATAAACCAATATCAATCAATGCACATGGCTGATGATGTAATATTTCAGATCAATTAACTCGTACGTGAAAAAAATCATGCTTCACTTTACACAACAAATCTACAGTACCCTGGCATTCTTGGAGGCCGACAGGTCACTCTAGTGCCTTGATAATATATTAAGCTAACGTAAGGGACAAATTATTCAAAAAGTAGGGTCGTTCTGACTGGCTAAGCAGTGAGAAGCTTCTGATGAAGGTGTCTGTTTATTCCCCTCCATAGATACTGCTTGACATGCTGAGTTCCTCCAGCATTTTGAATGTGTTGTAGAAGGATACTAATGTTTTATGCCGATAACCAGCATAGTTAACTGGTGAGATACATATACACGCACAACTTTGCCTCTGTTGTGGGCAGATTGTGCAACTGTAACCAGGAAAATGTAACTGCACAGTTGGACATTTCCAGGTAACTCACGCCGTTTTGTAATCTTTTGAATACAGAAGCAGCGTCTACACGAGCCAGATATGCAGCATACCAATTAAAAATTAGCCCTTGTCACTAAAAACTATCATTTCTGTCAGCCACCTTATATGCAGACACTCCCGTGCCTTACGTCACTTTATGGACATAAAATCTATATATATATATATATATATATATATATATATATATATATAAGCTATCATATATTTATATTTATTATGCTTTTTATAATTATTGTGTTCTTTATCTTATTGCATTTTTTTGCGTCGGATTCGTTGGAACAACTATTTCATTCTTCTTTACACTGGTGTACTGGAAATGACATTAAACAATTCTGAATCGTGAATGAATGCTGTATTAATTATCCAGAACTTGAGGAATAACATTACAGTATATATTTAATACATATTCGCAAGAATAAAGAAACTAAAGATTTGGAAGTGGAAGCACATTGTGACAATGTAAATGTTAATTGATAATGGTTACAATGTTGAAGAGGGAACTAAAATTACAAATGTCAGTGGTAGCTGAATATCAGCAGCACCATACTAAGTCTAAAGTGGAATACGGAGCCGCAGTCTGCATGGCTCGTTGGTCTAGGGGTATGATTCTCGCTTAGGGTGCGAGAGGTCCCGGGTTCAAATCCCGGACGAGCCCTCTTTTGTCAACTTACGTTGCAACTTTTTATTTTTCTCGATTAAAAAGTTAGAATCCTTTGCAGCAAACGACGACGTCATGCAGAAATAAAGTAAATTTTCCAAAAGGTGCTTTTTAAAGCAAAATTGGGCTCGTCCGGGATTTGAACCCGGGACCTCTCGCACCCGAAGCGAGAATCATACCCCTAGACCAACGAGCCAACTGCCATCTTAGGCAGCGCCAAGCTCTTTCTCCAGCTACTCCGACACACTCGTTCTTGTTCCTTCGTCCAGTTTTCGTTCCTGAAACTGACCGGAACCGTATTCTGCGTCCCCGATCCGAGCAATTAGCCTGCGCGGTCCGTGGGCGGCGCGGACTGCGGGCAGCGGCAGAACAGCACGGCCTCTCAGCGGCCCTGCAGCCCCGGAGCTACGTCGCCGCCACCTGGTGACGCGTGGGATTACGACAATGGCTCTTGGGCGCCGCCCGAGCGGCCGAGGACTGCAACGGCATCGCGTAATGTGCGGCGAGATGAGAGGCTTCGCAAATGTCAATCTTATCGCTGCAGGATCTCAGCAACAAGGCGTGAAACAAATCTTGCTGCGGGCTTGCGTTTCATGTTAACAATCCCTAACACTGAAACGGAAACAATCCGGAAGCACAATCAGATAAATATGGAAATAAAAACAGAATTGAGATTACAGTGAACGGTGATTTTATTAACTAGCAGAACAGGGCTCGAAGATCTATGTGGCCTTTTCCTGTTCATAATTTGCATAGGAGTCACAGCGTGGAACAGCATAGAAACCGGCCCTTCTGCCCACCAAGTGCATACCAGCCTTTCTGCTCAGCTACAATTTATCTAATTTGGCCACATTAACCCGGGTAGGTTCATTGGTCATTGTAAATTGTCCCGTGATTCGGTTCGGGTTCAATCGGGATTGTCGGGGGAAATGCGCCGTGAAGGGCCTATTCTGCGCTGTATCGCTAAGTAAATAAATATTAGAAGAAGCTGGGGAAAATAAGGTTTTAAGGTTCATTTGTTATCAAGGTATACAATTCTGAAATTCTCCAAAGCACACAATAATAAATATACAGTAAGTCCAACTTAACCAATTTCTCCCCATAAATATAGTCCTCTACTCCAGGCAGCATCATTCTGCAAAACCCAAAGATACTCCACTCTTTGAGTCAGGAAATGTTTGACTCTTTTCAGTCCCAAATGGCCTACTTCCCATGGAGAGAGGGTTCTAAACTCCTACAAAACTCATTATCCAGGGTATACATTTCATTTCTTTCTTATCAATCACATCTACCTTGTATATTTCAATGAAACAGTCTTCTGAACTCCATTTACTCAATCTCCTCTGTCCATCTGAATTGCTATCCAGGAACTTGTCCAACAAATCTTTCCTTCATCCCCTTTTCAACAACTCCATCCTTGTTAAGGATAAAAAGAGACTAAAATTGTACACAGTAGAGTACACCAAAATAATCTCCCAGGGCTCCATAATAAGAATCTCTACTCTTGTATTGCAGATTTCACTCTGCACCAGTGTTTCTGCTTGCAACAACTCGGGTGCAAGAATTCCCAGGTCCCACTGAACATCTACATTTCCCAATTTCCAACCAGTTTAGCAATTCATAAACAGAAGAGCTTCTGCAGATGCTGGAAATTCAAAGCAACACACGCAAAATGCTGGAGAAACTCTCCAGCTCAGGCAGCATCAAGGGAAGGGAATAAACAGTCAACGTTTCAGGCAGCGGCCTCTATTCTATCCATTGATATTAGGCTAACTGGCTAACGTGATTCCAGCACCAACACAGCATGCCCACAAGTTACAACCCTAACCTGAATGTGGGGGAAACTGGGACACCAGAGGAAATCCACACGGTCATGGGGAGAGTGCACAGAGAGTGATAGGCTTGTCACAATGTAGACCCCTTCTGCATCACCACAGGCAAGTGCACCGATCCCTGCCCTCTACTATTTATAAAACTCTGGTTAGTCCACATCTGGAGTGTTGCAGACCGTCTTGTCGCCCCAATAAAGGAAGGATGTGGAGGCTTTGGAGAGGGCGCAAAAGAGGTTTACCAGGAAGCTGCCTGGTTTAGAGGGCATGTGCTATCACGAGAGGCTGGATAAACATGGGTTATTTTCTCTAGAGCGTCAGGGACTGAGGGGAGATTTGATAGATGTTTATAAGACTATGAGAGGCTTAGATAGAGTAGATCGGGAGTATCTGTTTCCCGGGGTTGAAATGTCTAACACCAGAGGGCTTGCATTGAAGGAGAGAGGGGGTAGGTTCAAGGGGGATGTGAGGGGTAAGTTTTTTACTCAGAGTGGTGGATGTCTGGAATGTACTGCCTGGCATGATGGTAGAGGCAAATACATTAGAGGCTTTGAAGAGACATTTGGATAGGCACGTGGATGTATGGATGATGGAGAGATATGGGCATTGTGTAGGTGGGAGGAAGTAGTGTTTGGGTTTTTTTGATTTGCTTTGGCACAGCGCTGTGAGCCAAATGGCCTGTTTCTGTGCTGTACGATGTTCTATTAGGCAAATGGGCAAAGGTGGGGGTTAAACATCAACCATTTTAGCATTTCTGCTTTTCCCCACCAAAGTCTCCCTCTTCCACATTGTCTTTTTTCTTGACTAAATGTATAATATTTCTTGTTATCCTTTCCATCCTCACGAGGATATGTTGGCCCTGAAATCTAATCAACTAGCTTTGAAAAGACACATACTTATTAGATCTGTATTTGCCGTTGCCAATCCACTTTCTCCTGTCGCTGTAATTAGCCTTCTCTCTGTTTAGATCAGAGCAAAAATGTAATGCTGAGGCAACGATCAGTGCACATTGGGCATATTTTGAGCAGTTTTGGGCCCAATATCTGCCAGCACTGGAGAGGGTCCGGAGGAGCTTTCTGAGAATGATCCAGGGAATGAAATGTGTGATGAGTGTTTAACGGCCGTGGACCTCCACTCAGTGGAGTCCAGAAGATTTAGTGCAGGCTGCTCCACACAAGGCAGAGGATGGTAGAAGATGGACAGTGTTCTGCCTGGAGGTTGACAACCGGTGTTGCTCCACTGGGACCTGTCCTGGAAATCCTGCTCCTTGTGATTTTTATAAATGAATTGGATAAGGAAGTGGAAGGATGGGTTAGTAAGTCTGCAGATGACTCAAAGGTTGGTGGTGTTGTGGATAGTGTAGAAGATTGTCTAAGGTTATAATGGAACATTGATAGGATGCAGAGCTGGGCTGACAAATGGTGGAGGTCAAAGTGGAAGAATGTGAGTGAAGATTGAATTTGAAGGCAGAACGCAGGCTCAATGGCAGGATTCTTAGCAGCATGGAACAACAGAGGCCTCTTGGGGGTTCATGTCCATAGATCATTAAAGTTGCTATGCAAGTTGATGGGGTGGCATGGTTTGTTGATCTTTATTAGTTCAGCATTGAGTTCAAGAACTGCAAGGTAATGTTGCATCTCTATAAAACTCTGGTTAGATCACACTTGGAGTAAATATTATGTTCAGTTCTGGTTGTCTAATTATGTGCTAGTTTTAGAGGAGACTTCCCAGTATGCTTCCTGGATTAAAGAGCATTTCTTACGAGAATAGGCTGAGCAAGCTAGGGTTTTTTCTCTTTGGAGCAAAGGAGGATGAGAGATGACTTGATGGAGATGTACAAGATGATGAGAGGCACAGAATGGACAGAGAGTTTTCCTGGGGTGGAAACAGCTAAAACAAGGCGATTAAAGGAAAGTATAATGGGAATATCAGAGGACAGTGTCTTTTTGTGTTTACTTTAACATGGAGAGTGGTAAGTGTGTGGAACAGGGGTGATGGTGGAGACAGACACATTAGGGACATTTTAGAAACTGGTAGGTAGGCGCATCAATGATAGAAAAATGGAGGGCTAAGGGGAGGGAAGGGTTAGATTGGTCATAGAATAGGTTAAATGTTTGGAACAACATCTTGGACTGAAGGGCCTGTATTGTACTGCACTGTTCTATGTTTTATGTTTTAATGAGTGAGGACCTCTTAGAAACATAGAAAACCTACAGCACAATACAGGCCCTTCAGCCCACAAAGCTGTGCCAAACATGTCCTTCCCTAAGAACTACCTAGGCTTTACCCATAGCCCTCTATATTTTTAAGCTCTATGTACCTATCCAGGAGTCTCTTAAAGGACCCTATCGTATCCGCCTCCACCACCGTTGCCAGCAGCCCATTCCACGCACTCACAACTCTCTGCGTAAAAAACTTACCCCTGACATCTCCTCTGTACCTACTTCCAAGTACAAACATTTGTACCTTAAAACTATGCCCTCTTGTGTTAGCCATTTCAGCCCTGGGGAAAAGCCTCTGACTATCCACACAATTAATGCCTCTCATTACCTTGTACACCTCTATCAGGTCACCTCTCATCCTCTGTCGCTCCAAGGAGAAAAGGCCAAATTCACTCAACCTATTCTCATAAGGCATGCTCCCCAATCCAGGCAACATCCTTGTAAATCTCCTCTGCACCCTTTCTATGGTTTCCACGTCCTTCCTGTAGTGAGGCCACCAGAACTGAGCACAGTACTCCAAGTGGGGTCTGACCAGGGTCCTATATAGCTGCAACATTCCTTCTTGGAAACTTATTGAACATTGAAAGGCCAAAATAGAGTCGGATATTTCCTGTAGTGGGAGAGTCTAAGACCAAAGGGGACAGCTTCAGAATAGAAGGATGTCTCCTTCTAACAGAGATGAGAAGGAATTTCTTTAGCCAGCAGGTGGGGAATCGGTGGAATTTATTGACACATGCAGCTGTGGAGGTGAAGCCCCTTCAATAACTCCAAAAGACTGAGGTTTGGTAAAATACTGAAAGGCTTTTATTCGCTGTACAATACGACCTCCACAGTGAGTGTCTGCCCCCGGACTGAGGGGATGGGGCAAGGCGAACACCTTTATACAGGATTCTGTGGGAGGAGCCACAGGGGCAGTCAGCAGAGGGGTGTGTCCAGACAGGTAACCGAGTTACAACATATATACATGGTTTACCACAGGAGGCTTAATCATCGGATCTATTTAACGTGGACATTAATAGGTACTTGATTAGTAATGGTGTCAAATGTTAGAGAAGGCAGGAGAATGGGGTTTAAAGGGAAAATAAATCAGCCACGATGGACTGGCAGAGCAACCTGATGGGCCAAATGGCCTAATCCTGCTCCTATGTCTTGTGGTTTTATTCCTTGCATGGGTGTCACCTGGAGGCGGGAGGCTGGAAAGCCAAAGTATTTCCTACTGCATTCCTAGAGCCCCGGCCGGCCGTTTACACAAATTATTTGAGACATCAGCTCACCTAGCACCCTTTGATTCTAAAGAGGGTCTTCTTCTTATCGTGTCCACGGACAGTCTATACCTGGCCCAGCCAGAACTGGACACATTTTTGCTCCTTGCTGTTGAATTCGGCAAAATCTGCAACAGTAGAGCACAGGGTTCCTCTAGCGCTGGTAGAAGCGTTCACGTCGCAGCCCTGTTTCAACCAATTCTACCACCACCACGCGCAGCAAGTAGTGTATTCTAAAGTGGGTGAAAAATTGTCAGTTTTAACTTACATACAAAATAATTCAAAATACTTGCTTGCGCTTTCGAACTTTTCTTTGTAGTTTAACTATATGGTGACATCTACGGGTTATGGAACAGAGAGCATTGGAGATTCACAGACAGATCAGCAGGAGGCAGCACTGAGCTACATGCGCTATTTTAATTGAAAACCCGTAGCTGTAGCGCCAGAACCAGCGCAAATTGCAATTAATCTGATTGATGCAGCAAATCCGGTGACATAAAGCACGCCGGAAAAACAATGAGGGTTGGGTAGTTGTTCTACTTGTTGTAAATTTGCTTTACTTTGAAGATTCGTAACTCTGAACAGAAAAAAACACACCAGATCCAAAAACAAAAATGCTCAGGTCAGGTGATGTCTGTGGAGAAGGAAATAGAGTTAATATTTGAGGTTGAAGACCCTTCACAAGAACGGGGAAAAGTGTGCATAGTTTAAGTTGTGAAAGAGGCGGCACAATGGGGACAACAATAGGGATGTCTGAAAGAGGGTGGAATCCTGAGGAAAATGGAGAATGCCATTGTGGTGGCTGATGAGTGTGGTGAACCGTGTTGTCTGCAGGTAATCTGTCGTGAAGAGGTGTCAATAGAGCGAGTTAAATGAGAATAAGAAAAAGAGTCAAACACAAGGAATTCTGCAGATGCTGGAATTTCAAGCAACACACATCAAAGTTGCTGGTGAACACAGCAGGCCAAGCAGCATCTCTAGGAAGAGGTACAGTTGACGTTTCGGGCCGAGACCCTTCGTCAGGACTAACTGAAGGAAGAGTTAGTAAGAGATTTGAAAGTGGGAGGCAGAGGGGGAGATCCAAAATGATAGGAGAAGACAGGAGGGGGAGGGATGGAGCCAAGAGCTGGACAGGTGATTGGCAAAGGGGATATGAGAGGATCATGGGACAGGAGGCCCAGGGAGAAGGAAAAGGGGGAGGGGGAAAAAACCCAGAGGATGGGCAAGGGGTATAGTCAGAGGGACAGAGGGAGAAAGAGAGAGAGAGAATGTTTATATAAATAAATAACGGATGGGGTACGAGCGGGAGGTGGGGCATTAGCGGAAGTTAGAGAAGTCAATGTTCATGCCATCAAGTTGGAGGCTACCCAGACAGAATATAAGGTGTTGTTCCTCCAACCTGAGTGTGGCTTCATCTTTACAGTAGAGGAGGCCGTGGATAGACATATTAGAATGGGAATGGGACGTGGAATTAAAATGTGTGGCCACTGGGAGATCCTGCTTTCTCTGGCGGACGGAGCGTAGGATCCAACATATAATTCGCCACCTCCAACAGGATTCCACCACTAAGCACATCTTTCCCTCCCCCCCCCTGCTTTCTGCAGGGATCGCTCCCTGTGCGACTCCCTTGTCAATTCATCCCCCCCATCCCTCCCCACTGATCTCCCTCCTGGCACTTATCCTTGTAAGCGGAACAAGTGCTACACATGCCCTTACACTTCCTCCCTTACCACCATTCAGGGCCCCAGACAGTCCTTCCAGGTGAGGCGACACTTCACCTGTGAGTCGGCTGGGGTAATATACTGCGTCCGGTGCTCCCGATATGGCCTTTTATATATTGGTGAGACCCGACGCAGACTGGGAGACCGCTTTGCTGAACACCTACGCTCTGTCCACCAGAGAAAGCAGGATCTCCCAGTGGCCACACATTTTAATTCCACGTCCTATTCCCATTCTGAAATGTCTATCCATGGCCTCCTCTACTGTAAAGATGACGCCACACTCAGGTTGGAGAAACAGCACCTTATATTCTGTCTGGGTAGCCTCCAACCTGATGGCATGAACATTGACTTCTCTAACTTCCGCTAATGCCCCAACACCCCCTCGTACCCCATCCGTTATTTATTTATATACACACATTCTTTTTCTCTCTCTCCTTTTTCTCCCTCTGCCCCGCTCCCTTGCCCATCCTCTGGGCTTCTCCCCTCCCCCTTTTCCTTCTCCCTTGTCCTCCTGTCCCGTGATCCTCTCATATCCCTTTTGCCAATCACCTGTCCAGCTCTTGGCGTCATCCCTCCCCCACCTGTCTTCTCCTATCATTTCTGATCTCCCCCTCCTCCTCCCACTTTCAAATCTCTTACTAGCTCTTCTTTCAGTTAGTCCTGACAAAGGGTTTCAGCCCAAAACGTCGACTATACCTCTTCCTGGAGAAGCTTCCTGGCCTGCTGCGTTCACCAGCAACTTTTATGTGTGTATCAAACATGGTTACAGGTTAGACAATCAATAGTTTTTGTGTACTCCAGATATTTGTGTACTTAGAGACAGACTTGACAACATTGGGTGTCTAGCTCTCTGTCATCAGAGAATTTTAGAATATCTGTGTTAATTAGTTTTCCCCAAAGGTATTTGGATCTTCCGAGGTGTTAACAATTATAATGTGCTTCCACTATGTATGTCAAAGGAACCATTTATCTACCCGAAGTATTGAAGTAAACAATGTCATTGTAACTATTGAGATTGTATTGTGTTGAATTGTACCATTACCTTTGATCTTAAGTGTACAGAAATATGATGTACTTCTGGGCTTGTGAGCCTCGAGCGTGAGTGTATCCCCAGTGGTGCTTGCTTGTGTTGAATAAAAACTTTATCACCAGCTTCAGTGTCTCCCCAGTGACTTCAATGACAGTCATATTTGGGGGTTCAAGTGGGATATGTTTGTGACCCACTGTGTGGCCAGTGACTTCAGCAGTATTTTTTTGAACACAGAGAACATGGGACATAGAAATCCGCAGCACATTACAGGCCCTCGGCCTACAATGTTGTGCCAAACATGCAGCCTACTCTAGAAACCGCCTAGAATTTTCCTAGCGCATAGTCCTCTATTTTTCTAGGCTCCATGTCCTATCTAAGATGCTCTAAAAAGACCCTATTGCATCCACTTCCACCACCACTGCCGGCAGTACATTTCACTTCCCACCACTCTCTGCGTGAGAAACTTACCCCTGACATCCCCTTGGTACCTACTCCCAAGCACCTTAAAACTATGTCCCCTCATGTTTGCCATTTCAGCCCTGGGAAAAAGCCTCTGGCTATCCACAGGATCAATGCCTCTCATCATCTTATACACCTCTATCAGGTCACTTCTCATTCTCCATCGCTCCAAGAGAAAAGGCCAAGTTCCCTCAACCTATTCTCATAAGGTCACCTTCCAAACTGGGCAACATCCTTGTAAATCTCCTCTGTACTCTCTCTATAGTATCCACATCCTTCCTGTAGTGAGGTGGCCAGAACTGAACACAGTACCCCAAGTGAGGTCTGACCAAGGTCTTATCTAGATGTAACATTACTTCATGGCTCTTGAACTCAATCCCACAGTTGATGAAGGCCAACACACTATACGCCTTCTTATCAACACTGTCAACCTGCACAGCAGCTTTGAGTGTCCTATCAACATGGACCCTAAGATCTCTCTGATCTCACTGCCAAGAGCCTTACCATTAATATTATATTCTGTCTTCAAATTTTACCTACCAAAATGAACAACTCCATGCTTATTCTGCATCCTATCAATATGGCACTGTAAACTCTGACAACCCTCCAGACTATCCACAACATCCCTGCCTTTGTGTCATCAGCAAACTTACTAACCCACCCTTCTATTTCCTCATCCACAATAGTCTCATGGGCCGGGGAAGTAGTAGGAAGGAGGAGGAAAAGGGGTCATAAGGTCGCTGTAGCTGACATAGCTGCTGTGAAGATGCAGGGATCTTGGTTTGTTTGTCATTGACCAGGGCACTTAACGAGGGTCTACCACACTAGACATAGACGGGTAAAGGAGATGTTGTCCTTACAGGCGAAGAAGCATGAGAAATTACTCAAAGCCAGGTACAGACCACAACAGAATTGAACTCCCCAACCCAGACAGCACCCTCTTTGTCCACTCTGACTGCTGACCAAATTGTAGAACTGGTAAAGACAGCCTCAAGGTCAGACAAATAGCCGGTGGCAGCCCCCATCATCAGTACTGGTGACCCACGGATATACATAATAGTGTAGGGGGGGCCGGCAATACAAAATGTTATTGGACAGAGGAGCATTAGTATCAGTAACTGACCTGCCCTTACGAACAACTGGAAAGGCTATTTATATTACGGGTGTAGGATGGGAAACAATGAGAACAGAAAAGAGTGAGCCTCAGGTGCTTGAAATGGAGAGGGGTGGTGGAATGCATCTCCCAGTTCATTTCTGGCCCTGTGCCAACAATGGGGGAATGGTCCTGGAAATAGATCTATTAAGGGAGTCAAGCGCCATCACAGATCATATCATATCAAGTTTAATTGTCATTCAAACCATAGATGAATACTTCCGAATGAGACAGCCTTCCTCTGGGGCCAAGGTGCAAAAACATACACATGCATTCAAAATAAGGAGAAAGGAAAAATAAGATAGTCACGTAAGAAAACAAATTTTTAGTCCAAGTATCTTATGGTCTATGGTCTTATGGTCTCTGAGCAACAAGTCCGACAAATTTGGTGGTTCCTGGCAGTCCGGCCTGTAATTCCACTGATCCAACACTGGAGGGCAGCACCTGCAGGAGCGGCCACCCGCAGCCGAGCCTGGAGGCCACAAACCTGAGGACTGAGGCCTAGTCCAAGCTACCACCAAGGCAACACTGCTGTTTCGCTGCCTGCCTCTGCCCGCCAAACAAGGGAAGCAGGCCTGCGGCAATCAATGTCCAAAAGGGTCTTGCGATGGCAAAAGAAATGTCCAATGTATGTCACTCGTGGTTTCACTATATGCTGCCTTCGCGCCAACTCTAAAGGCTGATTTATACTTCTGCGTAGTAGCTTATGCCGTAGCCTACGCCGTTGTGAGCATTTATACTTGTGCGTTGGTGTGTCTGCATCGCTCTGCAATTCACCGCCAAAACGCTAGTTGGCAGTGGGGTTTCTATGTCACTGTGTTGAGTTTCTTCATGTTGAAACTCAACACGAAGAAACTCAAGCTTCAAACAATGGCGACTGAAACTGAAGGAGTGTGAATTTTCTGTGCTTGTCCAGCCACTGGAAGAGGAAATGCATTTCAAATATTTTCGGATGTCGGCAGGTAGATTTGACGATTTGGTTCATCGTCTCCAACCATTTATTTCGCATCAGTGTACGCACAGTATACTCAGACACTGGCAATCACCTTTCGAGTTTTAGCTTCAGGTGGAAATCAACAGGCTGTAGCAGCTAGCTACAAACTGGCGTCAAGCACAGGGTCCTCCATAATTTCAGAGGTCTATAAAGCTTTATGAAAAGCATTGCAGCCAGAGTCCCTTCCCTGCCCTTCAGTCGCCCAATGGGAAGCTATTGCAGCGTAGGAGGAAATGCTATGCTACCAAGCGGACCAATCACAGTTGTTGCGGTCTGCGTCGCCGCGATGCGTGGTTACATTCTTGGGGAGGTGCACGTCAGGCTACGGCGTAGGGTACACGGCTACACCATACTTACGGCGTAGATTTGACGCAGAAGTATAAATTGGCCTTTAGGCACCAACTCCGGTGCCTTTGAGTAGCAGGCAGCAGCATGGTCTGCAGCCAGGTCAGCTCTTCCAAACCCAATCTAACTTCTCCTGTGGCGGTCGGGCTCAAATCCCCAGCCCAACCGACCAACTCACCTTTTCCAAACTGCCGACTGGCTCTGACGACACCCCGGCCGGCTACTCCGAACAATGAGCATTTCTCTGATGCGGTGGACCAGCTGTACAGGTAGTTTTTAGACTCACGAATAGTCTTACTATGTATAAAAACACATTTAACAAGGAAAAAAGCAGCTTTGGTCGGCCCCCGAGAAGCCGCTGTGTGACGTTATACACGTCGCCATCTTACCAGAATAGATTCAGGGAAGGGAGAACTTACATGGACAAGTCAGGGTAAGCGAACGTGTACAACCCCTAGAGTTTACAATGTGTCCCATATAGCTACAGCAGCCCCGATAAACAGGGATTGGAGCAAGGAAGGTTTGTGTGGGCTAATCTGTCAGCAGTTCACAGGCGTATGGACCAGACACAAACAAAACTGTGGGCAGGTGAGAATAGGCCCAATTAAAATAGAAGGGAAATGCACAACAATACCCGATAAAGGCTGACACACTGGTAGCTGTTTGTAGTAAAGCAATTGAAACAACAGGGTTTACTGAAGGAGACTTCTTTGATCACACACTTATAGCAAGTAAAGAAACCAGATGAATCCTACTGGTTGACAATAGATTACACTGCGCTCGATAAGACTACACCACAATGGCATATCATTGTGGCCAGTGCAGGCATAATCCTACTGGTCTCTCCCCAGCACATAAAATATTCACGGTCCTAGACATTGCCAATGGATTCTGGGGGTTGTCATTAGCTCCCAAGTCCCAGGACCAATTTGTGTTCACCTTAGAACAGGGGTTCGCAACCGTTTTTATGCCATGGACCAATACCATTAAGCAAGTAGTCCATGTCCCCAGGTTGGGAAGCCCTGCCTTAGAGGGACAATAGACATGGACTAGACTACGACAGAGTTTGCCATCTTCCATAACGTCATGGCACAGACCTTGGGCAAACTTGACTTGACGCCATGCCGCAGTACAGTTCTACAATACGTAGATCATTTGTTAATTACCTCGCAGGATGGAGTACGCCACTGTGGGGCAATAGTGAGTGTTTTTGAAGTATTGCAACTCCAGGGATTTAAAATCAGCCCATGCAAGGCCCAAATATGAAAGCAAATAGTGAAGGACCTGGGACATGTTATCTCACAGGGTGGAAAGGTCAAGCCAGCTGGCAGGACAACAATTAGTTCCGTGCCCCGTCCAGTCAATGTGAGGGGAGTGGGGAAGGTACTGGGACCGTTCACGCCAGGCTTGCAGCACTGGTGGCTCAAAGGAGAGGGAAATCCCCTCTGGAGGAAGTGAAGTGGAGGTCAGTAGAAGAGAAGGCCTTCACCAATATTTAGAAAGCCCTCATTCTTGCACCTGCTTTAGGATTACCAGATGTGACTTGTCCCTTTCACGATGGCTCTATAAAGCAGAAGTAGCTCAGGACTACAGGGACACAACAAGATCTGTAGCATACTATCCAGCAATACAGACTCCCGTTGTGGCTGAACTCCCCCGGTGTGCCGCAGCCTCGGACAGTGCGGGTTTGTGAGCCCGCAGTAACACCGAGGTAGCTCATGTTACAGGGCTTCACACGTCACTGTGAGCTCCTCAATACTGGGAGGCCAAGAGCAGTCACAGACAGGCAGAGGGAAGCGTTGGAGGCCAGACTCATCCCGGAAGACAAATCAGTGACCAAAACGAGAAACACCGGAGAGACCTCAGACGTGCTATCCGAGGTGAGACGTGCTATCCGAGGTGAGACACGCGAGTGTCAAAGGGAAGTGGAGCAGGATGAAGATACTGATGTAAAGGACACTCTGCTGGAAGGGGAAGTGGAGAAGAGATTTTATAGATAGGTCCTGGAGGTACATAAACAGGAAGCTGTGGACTGGGTGGGTCGTGGTGACAATGGCAGGGGAGGAATTAGCAGCAGGAACACTGCCAGCCGGAAGGGTGCTCAGCTCAGGTGGCAGAACCAGCGGGTTGAATAGAAGCACTACACAATAGCCGAGGGAGGAGCGTGAACATATGCACAGACAGCAGGTAGGGTTTTGGAGTGGTGCCCAATTACCTGATGGCATCGGCGCGGAGGGGGTTCGTAACCCGAACAGGCACAGATATTCAGCACGGGCACCGAATGCAAGAACTGCTGGAAGCCGCGAAGTTGCCTGCACGGGCGGCAGTGATTAACGTGAAGGCTCATCAGAGAGTGGAGAGTAAAGAGCAGAAAGAGAATGAGTGGGCAGACCTCAGGGCAAAAAGAGCAGAAGAAGAACGTGAGCCAACAGAAATCGCGGGTGCAGAAGGAAACCTACTGAAGTCAGTCTGGTAAAACTCTATGGGGACGCGGAGGCGGAGAAGGAGAAGTGGCGAAGAGGAGGAGCAAACGAGGGACCAGATGGTAGCTGAGTGCACGGGGAAGAGGTAACTGTAGTCTCAGCATGTATTAGGCAGATTCTGCTGAAGTTACATCACGAGGCGATGCATTGGGGAAGGCACAGTATGGCCGTCACCCTCCACCAGTCTCATTCATGGCTAGGGATGGGAAGGGATGTGGAGAAATTTTATTTGGACATGTATCGTTTGTGCCCAGTATGACCCTGGCAGAGAAATAAAGGTGCGGCTGGCAAACCAGCCACAACTGAGGGAACCCTGGGGCAACATTCAGATGGACGTCATGGGGCCCCTGCTAAGAGGGGAACTACTGTCTGTTGATCCTGGATCCCTTCACCCGGTGGGTAGAGGCTTTCCCAACTGATTGTACTATCAGCACAGTGGCACAAATTTTAGTTCAGGAAATCCTCCCTAGCTGAGGAACCCTAGCCCAGGTGGACTCCCATCAAGGAGCACATTTCACAGGAAAAGTGATGAAAACAATGTGTCAACAGTTAGGGATCTGACAACGATTCCACGCTCAGAGCTCAGGAACGGTAGAAAGGATGAACCGGACAATCAAAACTGCCTTAGCTAAAGCTATAACAGAGACAGGAAAGAGGTGGGTTGATATATTGCCAGAAATCCTAATGAGATTGCGAGCAACCCCAAACCTCACTCTGTGAAAGCACAAGCAATGCGACTCCCTTATGGGGTGATCATGGGTTACTGTGAACCTGGAACCTTTTAGGATAAAATGACCCAGTATGAAAAGGACTTCTACGTCCAGCTTAAAGTGTTGAAGGACTGAGCAACACATTGCTCATCAGAGACAGCCAGAGGGAGAGAAGATACTCCTTCCACTGCTAGGAGGCCAAGCCATGGTAAGAGCTGCCTGAAAAGGCAGAGTTCACTCCCAGGTAGTGCTTCTGACAAACGCCACTTGTGTTACGTACCTACATATCCAGCAGGGCAGCCAGTGGAAACACTGGACACAGGTTAAACCGCATGGTTCACCTTGTCGTCACCCTCACAGCCACAAGTGGTCAAGTCCACCCATCAACAGTGCCATTACAGAGAATCTTTAGTGATGAACATCGACCTGCTGCGTCACCTGATCACACCTGATGAAAGTAGACCCACAGGTGAAAGAGAACAAAAACACGAATCCAGAAGATGAGAAAGAGAGAGAGAGAGAGAGAGAGAGTCAGTGACTCGAGAATAAATTATAATGGTAACTATACTTTGTAATGAAAGCTGGTTCTTGGGGGTAGATGATTAGCTATATAGATCGGAATAGAAAGGTATTGGCAAAAATAGATGGGAAGGGATCCAAGTTAAAACAGAGACGTCAAGTTCCCAACCTTGATGGTGTGGGAGGTCGAGAAAGAGAAGAAAATGCATTCGAAGCAGCCATCAGAGTGGACACAAAGGAGCTGGGCCCTTTCAGTGGTCGAGTCAGTGACCACAAGGACAGTCTGCACACAAGGGAAAATCTGCAGATGCTGGAAATCCAAGCAACACATGCAAAGTGCTGGAGGTACTCAGCAGACCAGGCAGCATCTATGGAAAAAAAGTACTGTCGACATTTCAGGCTGAAACCCTTCGGCAGGACTGATGAAAAAAGGCTGAGGAGTAGTTCTGAAGTGGGGGGGGGGGGGAAGAGAGAAACGCCAGGTGATAGGTGAAACTTGGAGAGGCAGGGATGAAGCAATGAGCTAGGAAGTTAGAACCATAGAACCATAGAAACTACAGCACAGAAACAGGCCCTTTGGCCCTTCTTGGCTGTGCCGAACCATTTTCTGCCTCGTCCCACTGACCTGCACACGGACCATATCCCTCCATACACCTCCCATCCATGTATCTGTCCAATTTATTCTTAAATGTTAAAAAAGAACCCGCATTTACCACCTCGCCTGGCAGCTCATTCCATACTCCCACCACTCTCTGTGTGAAGAAGCCCCCCCAATGTTCCCTTTAAACTTTTCCCCCCTCACCCTTAACCCATGTCCTCTGGTTTTTTTCTCCCCTTGCCTCAGTGGAAAAAGCCTGCTTGCATTCACTCTATCTATACCCATCATAATTTTATATACCTCTATCAAATCTCCCCTCATTCTTCTACGCTCCAGGGAATAAAGTCCTAACCTATTCAACCTTTCTCTGTAACTGAGTTTCTCAAGTCCCAGCAACATCCTTGTAAACCTTCTCTGCACTCTTTCAACCTTATTTATATCCTTCCTGTAATTTGGTGACCAAAACTGAACACAATACTCCAGATTCGGCCTCACCAATGCCTTATACAACCTCATCGTAACATTCCAGCTCTTATACTCAATACTTCGATTAATAAAGGCCAATGTACCAAAAGCTCTCTTTACGACCCTATCTACCTGTGACGACACTTTTAGGGAATTTTGTATCTGTATTCCCAGATCCCTCTGTTCCACTGCACTCCTCAGTGCCTTACCATTAACCCTGTATGTACTACGTTGGTTTGTCCTTCCAACGTGCAATACCTCACACTTGTCAGTATTAAACTCCATCTGCCATTTTTCAGCCCATTTTTCCAGCTGGTCCAAGTCCCTCTGCAGGCTCTGAAAACCTTCCTCACTGTCTACTACACCTCCAATCTTTGTATCATCAGCAAACTTGCTGATCCAATTTACCACATTATCATCCAGATCATTGATATAGATGACAAATAACAATGGACCCAGCACTGATCCCTGTGGCACACCACTAGTCACAGGCCTCCACTCAGAGAAGCAATTCTCTACCACCACTCTCTGGCTTCTTCCATTGAGCCAATGTCTAATCCAATTTACCACCTCTCCATGTATACCTAGCGACTGAATTTTCCTAACTAACCTCCCATGCGGGACCTTGTCAAAGGCCTTACTGAAGTCCATGTAGACAATATCCACTGCCTTCCCTTCATCCACTTTCCTGGTAACCTCCTCGAAAAACTCCAACAGATTGGTCAAACATGACCTACCATGCACAAAGCCATGTTGACTCTCCCTAATAAGCCCCTGTCTATCCAAATGCTTGTAGATTCTGTCTCTTAGTACTCCCTCCAATAACTTACCTACTACTGACGTTAAACTCACCGGCCTATAATTTCCCGGATTACTTTTCGAACCTTTTTTAAACAACGGAACAACATGAGCCACTCTCCAATCCTCCGGCACTTCACCTGTAGACAGCGACATTTTAAATATTTCTGCCAGGGCCCCCGCAATTTCAACACTAGTCTGCTTCAAGGTCCAAGGGAACACTTTGTCAGGTCCCGGGGATTTATCCACTTTAATTTTCCTCAAGACAGCAAGTACCTCCTCCTTTTCAATCTGTACAGTTTCCATGGTCTCACTACTTGATTCCCTCAATTCCATAGATTTCATACCAGCTTCGTTAGTAAATACAGACGCAAAAAATCTATTTAAGATCTCCCCCATTTCCTTTGGTTCCGCACAAAGCCGACCACTCTGATCTTCAAGAGGACCAATTTTATCCCTTACAATCCTTTTGCTCTTAATATACTTGTAAAAGCTCTTTGGATTATCCTTCACTTTGACTGCCAAGGCAACCTCATGTCTTCTTTTAGCCCTCCTGATTTATTTCTTAAGTATTTTCTTGCACTTCTTATACTCCTCAAGCACCTGATTTACCCCCTGTTTCCTATACATTTCATACAACTCCCTCTTCTTCTTTATCAGAGTTGCAATATACCTTGAGAACCAAGGTTCCTTATTCCTATTCAATTTGCCTTTAATCCTGACAGGAACATACAAACTCTGCACTCTCAAAATTTCCCCTTTGAAGGCTTCCCACCTACCAATCACATCTTTGCCAGAGAACAACCTGTCCCAATCCACACTTTTTAGATCCTTTCTTATTTCTTCAAATTTGGCCTTCTTCCAGTTCAGAACCTCAACCCTAGGACCAGATCTATCCTTGTCCATGATCAAATTGAAACTAATGGTGTTATGATCACTGGAACCAAAGTGCTCCCCTACACAAACTTCTGTCACTTGCCCTAATTCGTTTCCTAACAGGAGATCCAATATTGCATCCCCTCTAGTTGGTCCCTCTATATATTGATTTAGAAAACTTTCCTGAACACATTTTACAAACTCTAAACCATCTAGACCCCTAACAGTATGGGAGTCCCAATCAATGTATGGAAAATTAAAATCCCCTACCACCACAGCTTTATGTTTCCTGCAGTTGCCTGCTATCTCTCTGCAGATTTGCTCTTCCAAGTCTCGTTGACTATTGGGTGGTCTGTAATACAATCCCACTAATGTGGCCATACCTTTCCTGTTTCTCAGCTCCACCCATAAGGACTCAGTAGACAAGCCCCCTAATCTGTCCTGCCTGAGCACTGCTGTAATATTTTCCCTAACAAGCAATGCTACTCCCCCACCTTTCATTCCTCTGCCTCGATCACATCTGAAACATCTGAACCCTGGAATTTTAAGCTGCCAGTCCTGCCCCTCCTGTAGCCAAGTTTCACTAATTACCACCACTCACAACCTTTCTATTAGCGGATTTGCTTAAACTTTCAACATCATTTATTTTCACCCCAGCCACACTGTCAGCTCTGGCACTCTGGTTCCCATCCCCCTGCAAATCTAGTTTAAAGCCTCCTCAATAGCACTAACAAACCTCCCTGAAAGGATATTGGTCCCCTTGTAGTTCAAGTGTAACCCGTCTCTCTTGTACAGGTCCCACCTGCCCCAGAAGAGGTCCCAATGATCCTGAAATCTGAAACCCTGCCCCCTACACCAGTTCCTCAGGCACTTGTTCCTCCTCCAGAGCATCCTATTCCTACCCTCACTGGCACCTAGCACAGGTAGCAATCCTGAGATTACCACCCTTGAGGTCCTGCTTTTCAACTTCCTACCAAGCTCTCTATACTCACTGTCCAGGTTGATTGGTGAAAGAGACAGAAGGCCATGGAAGAATGAGGGAAGGGGGGGGAGCACCAGAGGGAGGCGATGGGTGGGCAAGGAGATAAGGTGAGAGAGGGAAAAGGGGCTGGGGAATAGTGAAGGGGGAGGGGGGGTGAGGGCATTACTGGAAGTTTGAGAAATCGATGTTCATGCCATCAAGTTGAAGGCTACCCAAACGGAATACAAGATGTTGTTCCTCCAACCTAAGGGTGGCCTTACCCAACAGTGGAGAAGGCCATGGATGGACATATCGGAATGGGAATGGGAAGTGGAATTAAAATGGGTGGCCACTGGGAGATCCCGCTTGTTCTGGTGGACGGAGCATAGATGCTCAGCAAAACGGTCTCCCAATTGACGTCAGGTCTCACCGATATTCAAGAGGCCACACCGGGAACACTGAACACAGTATATGACCCCAACAAACTCCCAGGTGAAGTGTCGCCTCACCTGGAAGGACTGTTTGGGGCCCTGAATGGTAGTGAGGGAGGAGGTGTAGAGGCAGGTGAAGCACTTGTTCTGCTGATCCCTGCAGAAAGCAGAAAGTGAGTGGGAGGGCAGGGTTGGAAAGATGCGTTTGGTGATGGGATCCAGTTGGAAGTGGCAACCGTTTTGGAGAATTATGTGCTGGACATGAAGGCTAGTGGGTGGTCGGTGAGGACAAGAGGAACCCTATCCCTGGTAGACAGCTTATCCACCAATGTCTATTATAAACCAACAGACTCTCACAGCTACCTGGACTATACCTCATCCCACCCTGCTACTTGTAAAAACGCCATCCCCTTCTCTCAATTCTTCCATCCCTGCTGCACCTGCTCTCGGAATGAGGCTTTTCATTCTAGAACAAAGGAGATGTCCTTCTTTTTCAAAGAAAGGGGCTTCCCTTCCTCCACCATCAACGCTGCCCTCAACCGCATCTCTTCCATTTCATGCACGCCTGCTCTTACCCCATCCTCCTGCCACATTACCAGCTACCAGCCTCCAGTCCAGCACATAATTCTCCGAAACTTCCACCACCTCCAACTGGATCCCACCACCATACACATCTTTTCCAACCCCCCCATTTTCTGCTTTCAGCAGGGTTCACTCCCTGCGTGACTCCCTTGTCTATTCGTCCCTTCCCACTGATCTCCCTCCTGGCACTTATCCTTGCAAGCAGAACAAATGCTACACCTGCCCCTACACCCCTACACCTGCTTCCTCACTACCATTCAGGATCCCAAAACAGTCCTTCCAGGTGAGGCGAACTTCACGTGGGAGTCTGTTGGGGTCATATACTGTGTTCGGCGCTCCTGGTGTGGCCACCTGTATATCAGTGAGACCCGACATCAATTGGGAGACCGTTTTGCCAAGCATCCATGCTCCATCTTCCAGAACAAGTGGGATCTCCCAGTGGCCACCCATTTTACTTCCACTTCCCATTCCCATTCCGATATGTCCATCCATGGCCTCCTCAACTGTCGGGATAAGGTCACACTTAGGTTGGAGGAACAACACCTTATATTCTGTTTCAGTAGCCTCCAACCTGATAGCACGAACATCAATTTCTCAAACTTCCAGTGATGCCTCCCCCACCATTTCCCATCCCCTTGTCCCTCTCTCATGTTATCTCCTTGCCCACCCATCACCTCTGGTGCTCCCCCCACTTCCTTCTTTCTTCCATGGCCTTCGGCCTCTTTCACCAATCAACCTCCTAGCTCTTTGCTTCATCCCTCCCCCTCCAGGTTTCACCTATCGCCTGGTGTTTCTCTCTCCCCTCCCCATCCTTTCAAATCTACTCCTCAGCTTTTTTTCTGCAGTCCTGCCAAAGGGTTTCGTCCTGAAATGTTGACTGTACATTTTCCATTGATGCCTCCTGGCCTGCTGAATTCCTCCAACATTTTGTGTGTGTTTTGAAAGGACAGCCAGGAGGAGATGCCATTAGGTTGAGGTCCTTGGAGCCATTCAAATAGAGATCATCCCAAACCTTCCTGTAGATCGATCAAAGGGACTGAGATTGTCAAGATTTTTGACAATCTACCATCATGCCATGAACTGTTGCCTGTGAAACTGAATCAAAGTTACCCTGACGTGCCCCTGCCCACAGGATAACTATTGCTATCAGGTAGTGGAGGGGCGAAGATAAGGGATTAGAAGTGAAGGGCATTTTCACTGCCCGGCTTAATCAGATCCTCCTTAAAGTTTCGCCATCCTGGGACAGATTTCTCTCAAGGGACCAAGCGGAAGGTATGTTAGGGTATTCTGGAGTTATATGGATATAGCAGATATTAATTCAAACAAAAATCAGCCTTCTATTCTTATTGTAAATGTAAATTAAGTTCAGGACATTTACAATTAGTCTTCAGTTCTTATTGTAAATTACAAGTGGTAAATTGAAGTTAAACTGGCCCACAGACTAAGAAGTTGGACATTAAGCCTAACATTAAGACAAGGGGGTTATGTTAATTGGCTTGCATCGAACCAGGTAACACAGCTAAGTTACTTGCACCAATATGACTTAAATTCAAGCTGGCAGGTCAGACGGATGTTGTTACTTTGCCTATACCTTTGATATATTTGATATGCTATTAATTGGGTTTTGTACACTTACAATATTTGTGTATTCAGTGACAGTTCTGATATCATTAATTTTGAGTGTCTGGTTCTCTGTTGTCAGAAGTTTTTCAAAATATTTGTGTTAATTAGTTTCTCCCAAAGGCATTTGGGACCTTCAGAGGTGTCTTATCAATTACATGTTTCCTTTGTTTATCTCAAAAGGAAACTTTCGTCGATCCAAACAATGTCATTGTAACTATTAAAATTGTATTGAATCACCTGCTATTACCTTTGATCTTAAGGGTATAAAAATGTGATGTACCTTTGGGTTTGTGAGCCTCTATCAAGAGTATCTCCAGAATGATGCCTGCTTGTTGCGATGAATAAAGACTTCTATATCACCAGCTTTAGTGACTCTCCAGTGAATTCAATCACAATCACAACAATTACAAAGTGACTTTTTCCCCCTCTGTATCTCTTCTATCTCTACTACCAACCAGAAAGAGAAGCTGGAGCAAGCCATTTTTTTCTCTCTTGGCTCACCACCATTCGATAAGGTCATGGCTGATCTTTCAACTTCAGTGTCTCTTTCCCACTTTCAAAGGACAGCCCTTGGTCCCCTAAATATCTAATCAATCTCTTTGTTGAATATACTCAACTCAGCAGAGTCATCCTGGGTAGAGAATTTAAAGATTCACCATGCTCTGAGCAAAGGAATTTCTTCCCACTTCTGTCTGAATGGCCGATCCCATGTTTTTGAGACATCCCAGGGGAGCATCAACCCTACTTTTATCATATTAAACTCTTGGATAATTCAGTGAGAGCAAATCCTTAATTTTTTCTAAACTCAGAGAGCCTACACAAATTTGCTTAACTTCTTCTCAAGGATGAACCCACCATCTCAGGAATTAAATCTGCTGAACCTACACTGCACCTCTCAAACGCAACAGTATCCTTCCTTAGAGGAGTAAACCTGTTCAGTCTCATAAGCACCCCAGATATTTGGAGCTAATTGTCTCTGTACCTTTACACAAATCCCCTTGCAATAGAGACCCATGTATCTATCTTCTTCTTCTTCCTGTGCCTTGCGCGTTACACGCTTGGGCAATTATGGCTTTCCACATCGAACAATCCCATGCAGTGTCAATGATATCTCGCACATTTAGATCTGTTAGTTCTTTCACAGTGTCCATATATTTTCTTCTTTGCCTTCCTCTTCCGCGTTTCCCAGGCATACGGCCTTGTAATGTAAGGCATTCTATTTCTCCCTTTCTGATGACATGGCCCAGGAATTTAAGTTTCCTCTCATTTAATGTTCTCATTAAAGATCTTTTTGTATGGGCACATTGGATTACTGTCTCATTAGTTACCCTATCTCTCTATATGATATTTTCAGCATTCTTCCAAGAAACCACATTTCTGTTGCTTCTAAGTTTCTTTGGAGTTCTGGTGTTATAGTCCATGTTTCTGAAGCATACAGCAAGATTGACCAGATGTAACATTTTAGTAGCCTAAGCCTTCTTGTCATAGAAATGTGTCTGATGGTAAGAACGGGTTTCATTTTTTGGAAGTTGGTTTTGACAATGGCAACTCTTCATTTTATTCCTACTTTACTTCTAGCATCTTGTGATATAAAGCTACCAAGGTAATTAAAGCTGGTCTTTTGTTCAATCTCTTGGTTACCGATGTATAATTGGTAGTTGGAAGTATCCTGTTGTTTTGGTATTACCATACATTTGTTTTTTTACAGTTGACGGTTAGACCAAAATCTGCACTTGTTTGTACTACTTTGTCCAGGAGGATTTGTAAGTCTTCTGCAGCACTTGCTATTAGGGTGGTATCGTCTGCATATCTTATATTGTTGATGTTAACACCTCCAATTTTTATCCCATCTAGGTCTTCTTTTTCTCTGAGAATCATTTCACTACAGATATTAAACAATTCCGGTGAGGCAACGCATCCCTGTCTAATTCCTCTTTGAATTTTAGTCCAACTGTTTATATTATCATCAATTTTTACCGCTGTTGTTTGGTTCCAATATAAATTTTGAGGCAGTTGTTGGTCCCTTCCGTCAATGTTTAGTTTAGCGAGAATTTGAAATAATTTTTCATGTTGCACTTTGTCGTATGCTTTAGTGAAATCAATACCTATAACTTTCCTAATTGCTTGTTTTCAGTTTTCCCAATCAAGAGCATCCCAGATTACCAGCACCTTTAATTTCGATATCCCTGAAACAAAGTTGCAAAACATTGGAAAGACTCAACAAGTTTTAGAAATCTTTTGGCACATTGGATTTCATACATCAGATTATTTCCCAAAACTCAGGTGCTCAAGTCCCGGCAACATCCTTGTATTTTTTCTCTGTACTCTTTCAATCTTATTGATATCTTTCCTGTACGTAGGTGACCAGAATGGCACACAGTACTCCAAACTAGGCTTCACCAATGTCTTATACAAAGTTCAGTATAACATCCCATCTCCTACACTCAATACCCTGATTTATGTGCCAAAAAAACTTTCTATGACCCTGGCTACATGTGGCGCCACTTTCAGGGAATTATGGATCTTTATTCCCATGTGTTGCCTGACTTGTTGAGTCTTTCCAGTGTTTTGTGACTTTGCTTCAGGGATAATTGAATTAAGGATACTGGTAATTTGGGATACTCTTGAGTTTTATCTCCGTGACCTTTTTCCTCAACCATCTTTGGGGGTATTAGGTGACCTCAGGTAGAGTTTCAAAAAAGCAGAGCAACAAAATGTTATGGTATGTTCAAGACATGACATACGCTTCAATTTGGTAATCATTTTTACTTTAGCCAAATGCAAAATAATTCTTTGTCATATATGATGAAAATAACTGAAACAAACTAATAAACTTTTATCAGTAAAATTCAGTCCATTTGAAAAGGCAGAACAAGGCACAGACATTTCATTTCCTACAGTCCAAAATGTTGACTAGAAATGGCATGTGGAAAACATGGCAAGCTAGATCCTGTGTTAATACAGATGAATGATTAAGCAAAGGCCTTTCCCCTTTTTTAATTTGTAGTAGTTGGAGTCCTAACTCAAAAGGCAAACTTTTCTTTAGAGTGGATCGTTACAAATTACACAATGTAACATCTGTAGAAATAGTTGCAGAGTGGAAATTGCAAAACCTAGTGGAAGTTGGGTGGCAAAATTTGGAAACCAGGCTGTGCAGATTCGAACAGTTTAGAGCAAATCCAATATTCTACCAAAAGTTATGGGCATCAGAAATTGGTGGTTTCAACTTCCACATCTTCTGTCTTACTCAATAATTGTGGAAGATATACATCTTAGATTTCACAAGGAAATATCTTATTGTCATCATAACCAACTTATAAGCACAAGTACAGAAAAATGCAAAAAAAAACACTCTCTCCTAAAATATAGATATTTCAGAGATAGAAGAAACATTTGCTTTGAAAAGAAGGTTGAAATCTTGATTCATAATTTTTCATTATGCTTTTATTTTGTTAAAAGCATACAAAACCAGCAGTTGTCATAAATCTTATCAAAATAGTAGAAAGCACACTCTTTACTCCAAGTTCAATATACTGCAGTATATAAACACTTCATAAATTTATTGCTTGAAACTCTTATATAATACAGTATTAATTGCAAAATATTGCATTAATTGGTGCAGTAGTAAATCTAATGTTCTCATTGTGAGTCACCATCTCACTAAAAGCACTATTATTCGAATAAAAGCACATTATCTGGCATGATCAAGGGACATACTTTCTTAGTACCATGGTACAAGAACACATTGTTGGTAGTAGTCATCCATTTCTGATTCCTTCCATTAGTCTGGCCACCAATGCAGTAATCCAATAACACCACTATCCCACTGGAGCCAAATGATATGCCCTTTACAAGGAATATCTAATTATCAACATCCAATTTCAGTGACAGTGGAAAAAAAATGCCTTAAGTAGCTGTGCATGATACACAAGATTTTTTTTCAGATTTTTCAATAATCTGCTTTGAAAATATACAAACTATTAAGAGTTTCATAGGATATAAGCAAATAGTTCATGTTAACCAATCACATAAAATGCAGGTTTTCAATTCTAGCTTGTGACAAAATTATAAAACAAAATTCCTATTAAATCAGTATCCACACCCAATGATACATTTAGAATAGCTCATTTTCTGCTGCATAAGCAGTTACCCAGTTGTCTCAATAAAACCAGTCTTTCCTGCTGATGGTTTCTAATTCTCTTTCTCAAACTTACTCTTCTTGATTTAAAAGTTGAGATTCTACTTGGGAAGATAGATGTTCTTTATTTAAACCAGCATGTGAGACACCGTCCAAAATATCTTGCCACAATAAATTAAAACCATCAATTTGCAACAGTGATGTAGAGGAGATTATTTAGCGAAGGACTGGTTAATTAGTTGTAAGTTATGATAACTCACAAAAATACAGTAGATTACTTGTAGACACCAATGGAAAAAAGTCTTCCAAATAGGAATAATATCTTGCGATGTGATTAGACTTTACAGCGGAAAATTTAAAGGATTGTTTTATCCCCAATGAATGTTCAAATGAAGAACTAGCATAAGTTCAAGTTTTAGATTTTGGCATGATGTTGCAATCCAGGCAGTCTTTTGCCATCATTTTAGCACAATTAATAGACTATTACACAGTTTATCCTTTCTACAGCACATTTCTCAAGTCACATTCACGGGATTGGGTGCTCTATGTTATTTGACCTCTTAAACAGAAGGTCAGAATGAAGCTATTGCTAGTAGCCTGCAACTGCCATATATATTTGCTAGTTTATTTTACTTGCTACATAATTATCTTATCCCTCCACTTAAGATTTAAAAACAACTATTGACAGGACTGGAGCTCCATCACACTCCATGTGTTTATGGGAACCAGAACAGATCTGTAATACTGAAATGATAACAAAAACCTTGTATACTTGGTCTTTGTGATAGAACTCAGGATGATGAACAGTGCACAACTACAATTGAAGTGTATGGGTACAAGTTCAAGGTAGTCACTACTTAGTGGAAAAAGCAGCAAATGTGAATTTCTAACATGTTCATTACATCCAGGTTTTGGTTTTGTGTAGGCAACATTTCTTATCAATAGAACAAGCCCTGATATAAACACTGTAAAGAAAGATGGTGAGCTAAGAGAACTACAAAAGAGTACACAATATAAGCAGTAGCCACATGCCAAGGAGACAAATCAGCATCAGCTGGTTCACATCAGTGATAAAATAAAATGCAGCACCAGGGAGTTAACATACAGATCTGAGTCAGGGGTTAAACTCCCAAGTGCCGTGGAAAGCAGCAGATGCTGTGGGATAAAAGATACGTCAGCAACGGGGTAAAGTCTGTGATTTTTATTCTATTTATAAAATCAACTATATCATAAAATGCTTGTGAGAGGCAGAATTTGGATGGAATGCTCTCAAACTCCTTTACTAGTTGCAGAATTTCAACAAGTTGTAGAAAATATCTTGCCAGAAAGATCATTCCCATATTTAAATTAGGCTGCAAGTAATGTACCTTGCTTCTTAAAAACACAAACAAAAGAACTAACTCAGCAATTAAGAATTACGCAAACATCATTTCAGTCACCTGCTGATATGCTCCATGAGAGCTTAATGAACTGTTGAATGGCCCCTTTTCATTGCAAGTAGATTAAATTCTGCCTTCTGATATTAGGTTGCCAGTAAGATCCCACAATATTAATTACAATTGTCGAATAATTAAGCCTTCATTCGATGAAGTGACTAACTTTGAGTGCCTTCTTTCTGGTCCTTGATACAAGTGGAAACTTCATCACATTACCCTGGTTAAAGATGCACAAGCACTTCTGTGTTAGTGGTGAGCACAGAGGGGAAATGAATCTTTCAGGAGAACGGGAAATGTTTCCTGAGATTGGAGCAACATTAATGTCACATTCACACAGAAGTCTGCCCATCCTCTTGAAATGAAAACACTGAAGGGGAATGTACCTCTGGGAACATGTGAAATTACTCATTTATTAAACTAATTTGAGTGCTAGCTCAGTAAATGCTGATCTTAGAAAAATTTCTTTTCCCAAGACAGAATAATAGAAGAGGTAGGTTTGGAACTGATCTCTAGGTAGATTTAGGAAGCTTTGGTTTCAATAGTGAGGCATTTAAAGACATCTTGTTAACAAAACATTTAGTAACTGAATCGTCGCCTTCACCTCTCACAACCTGACTAATTAAACATCAAAATGATTGCCCAAATCAAAATGATTGCCCATTCATTCCCAGTGCTAATATGACAAACAGACATGATCCAGAAAACTTTTGCCAGAAATACAAGTTGTGGCACACTGACAGTCTCCCTGCTGGGTCTGAATGCTGAGATCACTACGGAACTCTAGTCAGGCAGTGGTTGCCGTCGTGTTTCAGTGGGAGCCTTTAACAAGTGGGGAAAACAAATCCCAGGATCTAAAAACCTCATCAGTTCTCAGGAAATGATTGACTTTTGTCCCGTCCTTATCTTTCAATCTCAAGTCAAAGGAGTTGTCAATATTGATAGAACTGTCATGTAAACAGGTTTTGCTTTTATCAAGTCATCTTTATTATACATATGTAGTTAAGAGCTAGTTGTACCTAGCATGTGTACATTTCCAACACTCATTTTTAAGACACAAACTTTTCTGAAAATGGAAATTCAAATCTTGTTGGATGACACCCCACGGTGAATTAAATATTGGAACCTTACTTTGTTGAGGCAATATGGAGAACTGATGGCAGGTGAACAAGTGTGACCCTTGACCATAAGAATAGGCGTGGATGTACAGTAAAGTGATACAGGAATGCACACAAATCCAAGCAGATAAACACATGTTTAAGTTCTTTAAGAGTGATCTGTTTCCTTCCACTTGTAATGAGAAAGGGGAAAGAGAAATCAACTTGCTTCAAAGCCGAGAGGTCTCCAATAAACGCTTACTTGGTTGGAATCACATCCTCACTATTCAATTGCTCCGGAAGATACATCCTGCAAAAGAAATATTTTCTTTTAAAGGGGACTGTATTAAATACACATGAAATTGAATCCCACTGGTTTAACCCAGATACAAGGACAGTTTACCCTGCCCAAATATCACTATGCACAACCAAATTCCAATATTCTTTTTCACATCGAACTTCCTTTTTTGGATTTGTGATGGTTATACATGGGAAAACCCTTCCAATAAACAAAGCAATACAACTCTGCTTTAACTAGCATTATCAAGCTAGGCTCTAATTGCTCATTATGAACTGGCCCTCTTTACAGAATTCTACTGCTTGGTTTACCTCCTGTGTTATTGAGCAGAAAAGGACCATAGATCTTCAAAGAGCACGCTGAAGGCACTTACAGACAGTAAGCAACGTGCTTCTGTAACTTGCATGCTGCTGTTTGTTTAGATCGCTGTTGCCCTGTTTGCATTATGAAACATTCAAGGAGGAAGCTGTCATGAGACAGGGAACTGGAGGGACATGAGAGGTAAGAAGGGGATTAACAGCTCCCCCCCCCCCAACTCACTTGCCATTCTGGTGGAGTAGGACCATGAAGTTATGGGCTTCTTGCCTTCAAGTAATGAACAGCACAGTGACGCAGCCACACAGAGTCACAACCCCCCCAACTAGTTCCACTTGCCCAACATCCCTTCCTGATCTGGTTCCACTTAGCATTGACCTTACTAAGTTGGTTGTAGCATCTGACATCTGTCTCCACCCCCATCCTTCCTTTCCCACACCTGGCTTCATCTGCTTCTTTATCCCCCACTCCTACATCTTACCCATCGCTCCCTAACTCTGCCCCTTCACCTCCTGCAGCCATCTGCCCATCATCTCCCTCCTCAGCTGGTTTAACCTAGCAGCTGCCTCACTCCCTCTCTCACCTCTCTATACTGGCCTTCTCCCCTCAATAGGCCTGAGGCAGGCAGGGTCTCGACTATCCCTCTGACTTCACAGACGCTGCCTGACTTGTTACGTTCCTCAGGCAGTTTTTTTTCCCTTCAGTTAGTGGAGCTGCTGTCTCACAGCTGTAACGTCCCACATTTGACCCAACATCTGGTACTGCTTGTGTGAAATATGCACATATCATGTCCATGTGGTTTCCCCAGGGTGATCTGGTTCCCTCCCATACTCCATAAGGCATGGGTTGGTAGGTTAGTTCAGCAACAAGTTGCTCCTTGTGTACGAGAGTTGTAGGATCTGAGGTGGAAGTGATGAAAATGTGTGGAGAATAGATAACAGGGAAAATAACTAGGCTAATGGAGTTGATTGGTGTGTCGAGCTAGAATCAATGGGCCCAAAATCCCTCCTAAGTTGTGTGAAAATCCTCCCAGAGGACCACACCCTTGCCGTTGGGTTTGGAGGCTTGCGTCCCTCAATCAACCAGTGAGTTATGTTGTCTGGAGTCTGGGCTTTATGCTTTGGCTCTTGGTAGGGTCACCCATGCCGAATAGGTCAAAGGGTAGAGGCCAGACTAAGAGTGGTCCGTCAGTCCTCCAGTTCATGACTAAAAACTCTGACTGCTAAAGCAAAATTGTTACGAAAACAGCACTGAAGAATCCTTCTACATCTGAGTTCCAGTCACCATGCTAACAGAAGGAGAGGGTTTAGGGAAAAAAAACACCAGAATGTTAACTCAACTTTAGAGCTCAGGTTAAAAGGTAAGATTGGATGGGTTGGGACTGTTACCTTGGAGTAAAGGAGGCTGGGTAACCTATAGAAGTTTAGAAAATGATGAAGGGCATAGTTAGGTTGGATAGTCACAGTATTTCCCCCCAGTGAAGGGAGCCTAAAACTAGAAGGCATAGGTTTAAGGTGAGAGAGGAGAGGAAAGACAAAGGGAGCCTAAGAGGCAAGATTCACTCCCACACAGCAGAATGGTGAGTTTAATGAAAGAGATGCAAGAAGAGGTTGGCAGAGGCAGATACAGTTACATTTAAAAGACATTTGGCCAGATACTGGGATAGGAAAGGTTTAGAGCAGGGGTTCCCATTCTTTTTTATGCCATGGACCAATGTCATTAAGGGGTCTGTGGACCTCAGGTTGGGAACCCCTGGATTAGAGGGATGAGGGATATATTCTGGCAAATGGGATTAACTCAAGACAGCACCTTGGTCAACGTGGCCGAGTTGAACCGAAGAGTCTATTTCTGTACAAATAACTATGAATCTAAATTCGCCCTATGAACACATGAATTTCCCCAGGTGCTCCAGTTTCTTCCCACATCGCAATGATGTACTGATGCAGTAAATTGTCCCTCGTCTAAAGCGGCAGAAGAGGTGGGGGTAGCACTTGGTGTTTCTGACAGGAATGGCCCCTCACTCCTCAGAGACTCATTAGATCAAGAGCTGATGGACATGAAAGAAAGAGAAACAAGTGCAAGAATGGAACTCTCACAAATACACCAAGAGCTGGCACAATCCTGATGGCCGAATGGCCTCTCTTTCTCTGTTGTAAGAGAATATGGAAATGTGAGATTATAGCAGCCCAATATGATGTGATTATACTGTAAAAGTAAAGAGTGATTTTACTAGCCTCTTTTTTTATTTTAATTGTAAACGAGAAAATAAAAGATCTACAAAATATTGGGAATCTGAATTTTAAAAGGGGACAGGAAATTTACCCAAGATAAATGAAATTTGAAAGAACTACAAGAAAGCCTAGAAGATTCAGCTGACCTGCAAGAAGTCCAATAATTGCACGTGTGCTAAAGGTCCAAATTTGCTGCCTCCCTCGTACTAGAATCCCCGCCAGAAGAAAATATTAAAATTCCTTGAACTAAAAGTGTTTGACTATTGCTAGCAAAGTTTTTTTGAGTTAAGAAATTGATCAGACATTGGAGAGATGTGACATGGTTCACAAAACCCTCTCACCTACCTCAGCATTGGCAACCTGTTGCTCAATGTCTGTTGCATTTACTTCTTCAGTTTTCAGTTCTTCATTAGACATCTCAGAAACAACAGGTTCACTTTCTTCTGGGTTATGAACAATAGTATCAGAGGTCTCATTATCTTTATCTGCAGATTCCAGAGTAATCTTTGAATCAATATCATTGTCTTTGACATTCTCATCTTGTTTAGCAGTACATATTTCAGACTCCTGGCTTTGAGAAGTCAAGGGGTCACTGGGCATCTCGTGTTCTGGTTCTTCAGATGAATGGTCAGCTGAGAGGTGAGGTGAGGTATGAGCCTCTCCCTCTGCTGAGGAGTGGGCATTTCCATTTTGAACTTTATCAATAAAAACCTCATCATTCCCTTCCTCTGATGCTCCACTTTGTTTGGGCTCCTCTTGCCTGGCTGAGTTGTCCAACTGCTCAGTTTCCGAAGAGCCGGAGTTCCCCACGTCATCAGTGACGGACCTTCTGAATCGCCTGCTGGGCGGGCGGCGCTTTATCGATAGACGAGCTCGATTCTAAAGGAGGCCAAACCAAAAACAATTGAAATGCATCCGGGCCAAATCCAGGATATGAAATGATGGGAATAAACAGATTGATAAATATTTATTGACTGCTTTCCAGTGTGGCATGAATCAGGTCTATGCCTCTCACCTCTAAGTTAGATCTGGTGTAGATTCAGTTCTTATTAAATGGAGAGATTAGGCCTCCCTGGAGTTTCAGATAATATAAACTTTTTTAAAATTATAGTTTAATGTTAATTTAAAAAACTAATTACATTTAAAAATATTTTCTAATATTAAGCATGAATTATTTGTAAACTGCAAGACAATTTTAACAACACAAATCAATTTTCTCCTCCCCTGTCAGATTGTTTCTTCTCCAGCCCTTTACCTTTCTGGCCCACCTGGCTTCACATATCACCTTCCAGCTGCTCCTCCTTCCCCCAACTTTCTATTCTGGCACCTTGGCCCTTCCTTTGCAGTCTGGATGAAGAGTCCTCACATTTACTTCCATAGGTGCTGCCTGACCTGCTAAGTTTCTTTAACATTTTGTGTGTTGCTCTGGATTTCCAGCGTCTGCAGATACCTCCTGTTAATAATTTTTAACATTTCGTTTCCCCCGATAGAGTATGGCATTCACCATCCTGACACCCTGAGGCGCAGCTCAGCTGGTGTCAAAGCATTGCTAGGGACAGCACTTGCTGTTTCTGGCAGGAGTGGCCTCATTGAATAAGAGCTGACTACATCGACCCAGTTGCAACTTCAGTAAAACTGATGGCAGAAGGTGGAGTAGAATGGCAACTCGCTGTGAGTGAGACAGGCTGACTAAAACCAATCAGTTACTGCATGCTTCTCTCTGTGGAAAAACATTGCTTCCTCATTTTTGAAACACAGCTCCCTTAAAGCCAACATCCATTTAGCTATCCACCTTTCACTGATCCATATATACGAACATTCAGATCCTGTTCCTCGTCACATTGCTATCTAACAAGCTCACCTTAGTCAATTCAGATCAGAACCAGGGGACTACTAGAAGGCTCTCTAATCATTTGTGCTGCCATGAATTCAAGTTTTTTAAAGACATGACTAGTTTTGCTCAATATTTTCTGTGTATTCTACTTCTGTTTCACAGCTCAGTGACCCTGCACATTTACAGCTCTAAGGTGAACAGCTTTGGCTTTGAAAGCAATGGATTTTGCTCGGCCTGATCAGCTGGTAATGCCAATTACAAACCTTCCATGAGTAATGAAGTGGATTCCAGACATTCAATACTGATTCTGGTTAACTGGGACACATCGGGATATTTTGGCCCAATTAAGCGGCTGCTCTAATTAGCTAAAGTTTCATGGAAATAGTTAAAAATGTATAAAAAAGACAAACAACAGTTTAACTGAGTAACAAATTATGCATATAAATGAAATACAGAAATTAGCACACTACCAAAACTACGACAGTACTATAAAACTAATAGTTATCGAAGGAATTCAGTGTACATTGCCGTGTTCTTTGACTGACTATAAATGAACAAAATCAGCTCAGGCACCTTCATAAAATGCTTTTGATAATTTGTATATTTTAATATTATAATTTAATAATATCTTCCAAATATTAAATTCTCATTGTAATATTCAAGATGATTGTCAAGATCCTCTAACTCTTTATAGTACCTAGCTTGTTGAAGTAGTGAAATCGTTTCATTTTCACTCACAGACACTTCTGGCATCTCCACGCCTGAATGCTTGAAGCCACAGCGAGCAAAACTGTTCCAAACAGTCTTGCTGCTTATTTCTTGCCAGCTATCAGTGATAAAAATCACAGGTTTTTGGACACAAACATTCACAACTGACGCTACTTAAGAACTGCTCAAGCAGTGTACTGTCTCACAGTCTGGCAAGTGCACACGACTGACGCGAATTAGAAACCGTTTGGCAACAGACTCCTGTCCTACTTAAGTGACACAGTGTCCCAAATAAACAAAGGGAATCCTGGTTACTTTCTCGATTAGCTTTTGTTCTTTAAGAGTCGTCCCAAGTAAGTGGCCGCCCCGATTAACGGATGGCCCAATTAACCAGAATCCACTGTTTTTTAAAATCACACATAGGATGATAGCAATTTGGAACTCCTCTTCAAACAGCGATTGATGCTAGGTCAATGGCTAATTTTAAAATGGATACTGTAAACTAAAAATATTAAGGGACACAAGAGAAAAGAGAGTGTACCAATAGGCGCACCGATCAGCCATTGAACGGCACACAATACTTGAGGGGTTAATCAGTGATCTTCCACCCCCCCAACCCCCAAGTACAAGAAAAGAGTCCCAATGAATTCAACTCTCAGCCTGGTGCTCTGAATTTACCTTGTGCAAACTCTGCAAAGTTTCTGCCTCTCTGGGTTGGTCAGCTGTAGCTGGAGTTCCATCTGATTCACTGGATACTGAGCGTGTTCCAGGGCTTTCAGGAGTAGAAACAGGACTAGCAAAAGGCGAGGCGGAAGGTTTTAAAGGGCTCTTTGGACCACCTCCAGGCATGAGAGCAGCCGGGGAGAGATGTAAGGTAGCCTAAATATTGAAGGAGATAAAGGTTATGGTACATTTTCTCTCCAAGTTCTTTCTTTTACCTCTCCACTAGCAATCTGAACATGGCCCTCCAAATCTCTCTACTTCTCTATAGTTTCTCATCACCGAGGAACAAAAAGCTAAGTTCGTCTTGCATTGAACGGGATTAGAGTGTTGTTAAAAACCTGAATGGTCAATATTAGAAAAATCATGTGGCTGTTGGTTTTCCTGCTCACGTTAAATTTTAAGAGATGTGCAGTTGTTAACTGAAACCAAGTCTGCTGATTAGACATCACATAGCAGTTCACCATCTGAATACATCATATTTTCTTAGTTCTGAATATTTGCAAATTATAACATCAAGTGTAAGTATTCAGTATACAATTAAATATTTAGCAAGTAGCCAAGTGAAAAAGTTTTTAAGGCTGCAAACAAGCATACAAATTTAATTTGTTTTAAGGCAGTTCATACTGCTTTTGGAAGAGAACAAAATTTTCAGAATGCCTTCTCCTTGTGGATGACATCTCTCATAAATCTTGTTCATTAAAAGGATCCACCAGTCAAAATAGAAACCTAGTGATGCTAATGAACCCATTATATTGTCATTATCATGTTTCTGTTGTTTCTGCTGCCTGTTGTTTTATCGTGTAACTGTGCTACATATCATTTACCCCACAGACAACGTACGCCAGTTGCAAATATTCCCAGAAACACACCTGGAGCTTTTCGATGCGAGGAGAGGAATTTTTCACTTTCAACTTTGGATGCTGACAGGCTTCATTAACTGGTTGCTTCTGTGTACGTAAAGTTATAAAATAAGTTGAGAAGCATTTAATACTTTGACTATTTCAATTCATTTTGGAGTAGTTTTGGCAAATAAAGCAGATCCTACAGTAAGACCTTGACAGTATTTAGGCATAGGTCAAGTTATTTTCATGAAAGTGATGTGTCAAACATTAACCTTTTCAGAATATTAAGAGTCAAACCATCTATTTTCTGTCACTGAGACTCACTGCCAATATCCTGGGGTTTTCCAGTGACCCAAGCTCAACTGGATCAGCCACATACGTACATACTGCAGTGACAAGGGGAGGTTGGGAGACGTTTATAAAATGTACCATAGATATTTACCCAAACTACTCTGACACTTCCCAAAATCCTGTCCTTTTACATTTTCAGGTCAAGGGCAGCAGGCAGATGGGATACCAGATACTGCATATTCCCCTTCAAGGGTTCTGAAAGAGGTAGTGTTAGAGATTGTGGTAGCACTAGAAATGATCTTTCAAAAATCATTGGACTCTGGCATGGTGCCAGAGGACCGGAAAATTGCAAATGTCATTCCACTCCTTAAGAAAGGAGGAAGGCAGCAGAAAGGAAATTATAGACCAGTTAGTCTGACCTCAATGGTTGGGAAGATGTTAGAGTCAATTGTTAAGGATGAGGTGATGGAGTACTTGGTGACACAGGACAAGATAGGACAAAGTCAGCATGGTTTCCTTAAGGAAAATCCTGCCTGATGAACCTGTTGGAATTCTTTGAGGAGATTACAAGTAGGATAGATAAAGGGGATGTAGTTGATGTTGTATATTTGGACTTTCAGAAGGCCTTTGACAAGGTGCCACACATGAGGCTGCTTACCAAGGTAAGAGCCCATGGTATTACAGGAAAGTTACTAACATGGTTAAAGCATTGGCTGATTGGTAGGAGATTCTTTTCTGGTTGGCTGCCAGTGACTAGTGGTGTTCCGCAGGGGATCGATGTTGGGACCACTTCTTTTTATGCTGTATATAAATGATTTAGATGATGAAATAGATGGCTTTGTTGCCAAGTTTGTGGATGAATCGAAGATTGGTGGAGGGGCAGGTAGTGTTGAGGAAACAGGTAGGATGCAGAAGGACTTAGACAGATTAGGAGAATAGGCAAGAAAGTGGCAAATGAAATACAATGTTGGAAAATGCAAGGGCATGCACTCTGGAAATAAATGTGTGGATTATTTTCTAAATGGGGAGAAAATCCAGGAATCTGAGATGCAGAGGGACTTGGAAGTCTTTGTGAAGAACACCCTGAAGGTTAACTTGCAGGTTGAGTCGGTGGTGAGGAAGGTAAATGCCATGTTAGCATTCATGGTCTAGAATACAAGAGCAAGTATGTGATGCTGAGGCTTTATAAGGCACTGGTGAGGCCTCACCTTGAGTATTGTGAACAGTTTTGGGCTCCTCACATTAGAAAAGATGTGCTGGCATTGGAGAGGGTCCAGAGGAGGTTCACAAGGATAATTCCAGGAATGAGAGGGTTATCATACGAGGAACGTTTGATGGCTCTGGGTCTGTACTTGCCAGAACTCAGAAGGATGAGGGGAGAATCTCATTGAAACCTTTCGAATGTTGAAAGTCCTGGACAGAGTAGATGTGGCAAGAATGTTTCCCATGGTGGGAGAGTCTAGGACAAGAGGGCACTGCCTCAGGATAGAGGGGCGCCCTTTCAAAACAGAGATGTGGAGAAATTTCTTTAGCCAAAGGGTGAGGAATTTGTTGCCACATGAAGCGGTGGAGGCCAGGTTGTTGGTCGTATTTAAGGCAGAGATTGATAGGTTCTTGATTGGACATGGCACCAAAGGTTACAGGGAAAAGGCCGGGAACTGGGGTTGAGGAGGAGATTGAAAAAAAAAGGATCAGCCATGATCGAATGGTGGAGCAGACTCGATGGGCCAGATGGCCTAATTCTGCTCCTATGTCTAAGTTGCACACCATCCTGATGGAAAATGCACCACATGTCATCACTGAGTTTAAATCCTGAAACTTTCTATACACCATTTTGCGAGCATCTTCATCAGAAGGCGTGCAATGATTCAGGATGGTGGCACACTCCCATAACTGTCTGCTTAAGCGTGGAAAATAAAGACTGGGCTTGCCAACCATGCCCACATCCAAATGCACAGACTTCAAGTCTGGGGGATAAAGTAATTTACGGAATATACGTTTTTTTTAAAATTTCATTTATTTAGAAAAGATCTTTTTGGCTCTGTGAGCTGTGTCGCCTAGCAACCCATTGACAACCCCCAATTTAACGCTAACCTAATCACCGAATAATTAAAAATGACCCATTAACCTACTAACCAATATGTCTTTGGATTGTGGGAGAAAACTGGAGCACACGGAGAAAGCCCTTGCATTCCATGGGAGGACATACAAACTGCTTAAAGATGACGTTGGAATTGAACTCTGAACTCCAATGCCTAGCTGTTATAGCATTGTGCTGACCGCAACACTACCTTTTGGTAGTTTAATTATATATATAATGAAATCATGGATGACTTACCTCATTTCCATTGTGATCACTCTCAGTTTTCACATTATTATTACCAAACAAAGGAAGCGAGCAAGGAGGCTTCTTACGGGTTGGTCCTCTAGGGCATTTCTGTGCAAAGAATGAACAGAATCATTTTTAATAGCACATTTCAATATTTTCACAACATCTTGAAAGGGTTTCATCGGGAAGCACTTCCAGGTACAGTAGCATAATAACTGAGACAGTGAACTGGAGGTCACTCTTACAAATTATGAATTGAATCAGATTCATTTGATAATTTTGGGTAGGGGAGAGGAAGTGTAACAGAGTATTAAAATATGCTACTTCTTTTGAAACTATCAAATTAGTTCACCAATATTAAATAGTTGTAATTATCTCTGAATGCCAGATATCTCTATCTCACCATCAGATTTTCTGGCTTTCAAAATGACTGGTTAGGGGATGGAGCCCCATAGAGATTGTACTGTTGACAGCACAAATATGGGATTCTAGGATACAGAGCATCAGAGAGATATTATCTTTTATGTCTGGACAGGGAAAACGAGGCCATGGGACCCAGATGGAGCATCATAGATTTATAGAGTAGACGTGAACAGTTTAAACCTTTAATACTTGCATCACTATTAATGTCAACTTTTTCTATTAGTAATTCTTTAAACCAAAATTAACTTATTCTTATAAGGTGATTTGAATACATACCTTGTCTTTTTCCACAGTGTCACTGGTTTTGAGACTGAATTTTGAAGCTATTGCAGCAACTGACATGGGCTTTTCTTCCATGGTTTGAATTGGTTTGGGGTCTGCTAAAATGGAAACGAGCAGATATACAAATGAAGAATTCACATTTTATTCAACAGCGTCTGATCAAATTCTGATGCAATATAATCTCAGTCATTCAGAAGCTTGGACTTTCATGCATGTGAAATATCAATTACAATTAGACAAAGTTCAATCTGCCTAATGCTCCATATCTGGATTTTGTTGCACATGTGTGGACTCCATAGGGTAACACTCAGACAGATGTGCTGATAGTTTAATTAACCTAACAAACATTAATTCTGGGCCATTACATCATTACCTATGTAGAAGCAGGTCCAGAATTCATTTTCCCTTCCCTTCGTTTCCCAAATTGACTGTGGCAGATTGCCACGAGAACAAACTCATGCCTAAAGATCTCCATATCATTCATGTTCATAATCCATACACCTACATTTGCCACACACTGCAATAAAAACCATAAGGTATAGGAGCAGAATTAGGACATTGAGTCTGCTCTGCCATTTCATCGTGGCTGATGCATTTCCCTGCCAGCCCCAATCTCCTGCCTTCTCCCCGTACCTCTTCATGCCCTGACCAATCAAGATTCTATCAACCTCTACCTTAAATACAGCTAAAGACTTGGCCTCCACCGTCAACTGTGGCAATGAATTCCACATTCACCATTCTCTGGCTAAAGAAGTTCCTCCTCACCTCTGTTCTAAAATGACGCCCCTCTAATCTGAGGCTGTGTCCCCTGGTCCTAGTCTCTCCCACCCTAAGAAACATCCTCTCCACATCCACTCTCCTGAGGCTTTTCAGTACAGTGTATGATACTGAAGCCCTATAACGCCTGGCACTAAAGAAGCCAGTGACTCTCAGAGCAAGATTTTCTAGAAGACACCAGGAGGCAAGTTATGATTGTCAGTATGCTTGAGATGTTTGGAGGTGCCATGGTAGCGTAGTGGTTAGCCCGACACTCTCACAGCTCCCAAGTTCAGAGTTCAATTCCGCCGCCACCTGGAAGAAGCTTGTGTGTTCTCCCCACGTGACCGCATGGATTTCCTCCAGATGCTCCGGTTTCTTCCCACAGTCCAGAGACATATGGGTTGGTAACTTAATTGGTCATTGTGAATTGTCCAGTGATTAGCCTAGGGTTAAATAGGGTGCGTTGCTGGGAGGTGTGGCTCATTGGGCCGGAAGAGCCTGTCCCATGCTGTATCTCTAAAAAAATTACAAAAACCGGTAGATATATTATAGCAACACGCTTCTGCCCACTTTGTACTCGATCCCCACCTTCCACACTCCCTTCTCACTGCTGCCATCAGGAACGTGGTACAGGAGCCTCAGGCCCCACACCACCAGGTTCAGGAACAGCTATTACCCCTCAACCATCAGGCTCTTGAACCAGAGGGGACGACATCAGTCAACTAAGCACATCACAGGCCCCTCGGCCCACAATGTTATGACCTACTCTAGAAACAATATAAGCACCCCATCACTGAACTGTTCCCACAACCTATGGACTCACATTCAAGGGCTTTCCATTTCTTGTTCTCAATATTCATTCATTATTATTTTTTTCTCTTTTTGTATTTGCGCTATTTGTTAGCTTTTGCTCATTATTTGTCCATCCTGTTGGGTGTGGGCTAGCATTGATTCTATTGAATTTCTTATATTTTCCATGTATACCCACAAGAAAATGAATCTTCGGGTTGGATGTGGTGACAGATATGTACTTTGATAATAAATTTACTTTGAACTTTGAATGAGCGTAATCCCTCCAATATTGTGTGGAGAATCTGGCTATGCAAGGAATTTATGTAAGATTAGTGACCAACACTCAAGTTCTGTCAAATAGTATCCATTTGTTATCAGAGGAAATTTACTTCTCCTTTGAGGGTGCATCCTGTCATGCTGGAGTCGAAAGCTGTGTCAAATTGGAAGGGTTTACCCCACGCCCCCTCCCCACCCCAACTCAAAGTGAGCAGTACAAAAGCCACTCATGAATACTTAACATCACCATTAATAAAACTTTTCAATGCTCTGCTGATAACTGGGAAAGATGAGTGGGGTTGGATGAATCTCATTTGGTTGAAAGGAAATCGCTGAGCAACTTGCACTGTGGCTCAATCCAGTGGTGCAGTGCAGGAAACTGGGCAGGGAACTGTGGAAACTCTGCGAACTACGCTATGACACTGAGCAAAACTGGATTATGCCCACACTTATGCAGCCAGTTCTTAACCTCTTCCTTCACCATAGAGGCATGGATCAAAATCAGTCCAAACAGAAAGGGCAAGTCTCTTCGCTGGAGGAGTTCAGATTTGGAGCATTAACCTTGCTCTAACATGTGTGGGTTCTGCAACAAATTTCCCAGAAGGTTAATAAACTATATTATATATCAGAGTCATCATAAAAATGAAGACATGTACAGGTCAGGAATCCCCATGGCACATGGCATCACAAGCATTGCTCAGTCAGTAGGCCAGGATATAGTTAACACTGGGTTTAAGTCTCTCAGTGAAGGTGAGTGCATCATTTCATCGTTAGTCATTTTCTTCATGTTACTCATAACAAAACTTCAAATAAAAAAAGAACATTTTTAACCATTCACAGTATGATATAATCAGACAGATGCCTAAAATGGCATTTTAAGATATGTGGTGTACGGGATTTAAAAACAAAGAGCTGTGACAGAATTCACAGATAAAAACTAATCATTAATATTTAAGTACTTGTTTCATCTGTTTGCATTTTTTTCTTTGGAAGCTGACAACCAACTCTAGTGACACTCCCACCTGATGCATCCTGTTCACACTTTCAAACATATTTTTGCTTCCACACTTGGGACTTATAAATAGAAAAGTTGTGACTTAAATATACATCCAGCTGTCAATATTCTGTTGGAGCTTTAGGTTATGTGAACCAACTGATGAAAGAAACTTGTGGCTGGAAGTATTTTAGTAAATCACAGACAGTAGCACCAGCCATACATTTAAATAAGCACTATCAAACTCAGTTTTCACAGAGCTGTCTCTCACAATCGTTTTTGAAGTCCAAGCAGAAGCAATGATTGGAACCCCAGCCTCAGTGATGGCACTCTGCCAGAAATGCCATTATCAGCTTTGTCAAGACCGCATAACTATCTCAGGACTGTCAGAATACTGTGCTGTACTTTTTCCAACACACAATGAAAAGAATTATACAACACTGGAAAAATCTGTTAAAAAATTTAATATATCTTAAATACTTGCAACCAACACTCCACAGCACTTGTCAGCTTGACGAAAATGGTTTGCAAGGCGGGAACCTGAATATGGACAATGTTGCAAAACAAACTATTTCATTAGTTACCCAAAGGATGTCCCACCCGATCTTTGGTTTCGTTAACCTCAACCATATCCTGCGTGTAATATAAAGCTTTAAATAACAGCAAGCCATTTGAATAAAAGGTCAAAAATATTAATTCTGACATCTTTCCTCGCAGCACTGCCTGATCCACTCAGCATTTCAGATTTTAAACACACTCTTAATGTGCAAGTGTTCAGCTGCAGCCTTGCCATCAGAGTAGTTTTGTCATGATTTGCTCAAGATTGTGTAAAACTATACTTTGTGTTACTAAGCAGAATGAAGTGTGATTTTATTTTTAATCTTAATAATAAAATGACTGTTGTTACTTTGTTCATTCCATGAAGTTTCACATGGTGAAATAATTTCGGTGGACAGAGAAAACATGAGCTAGTATTTCAGATGGGCAACCTACATCAGAACAGGGTAGTTCTACTGCAAGCAAAGGAAACAAATTACCTCAAATTGTGGAAATTGATAGAAAGTTGCAGCAATATGCCTGGACAGATGATGAGGTGCTTTCCCTCAAACTAATTTTGGGCCTCATTGGAACAGTACAGAATATCTAACGTATAGGATAGGAATGAGAGAATTAACATGGCAGGCAACAGGACGCTCAGGGTCACCCCAGAACTAAGTGCAGGCGCTCAGCAAAGACAGTTACATTTAATTTTTACAACAAACAGATCATTAAAAGCAAAGGAAGTGTGTGTGTGCATGTGATCGAAATAATGAGGAATACAAGCTGAGACAAGTGCATGGCTTTCATGGGGCCTCAGCAAAGTTCTCCTTCCCCACCCCACCCTGAAGGAGAACTTTGCTGAGGCCCCATGAAAGCCATGCACTTGTCTCAGCTTGTATTCCTCATTATAAATTGTCTCTTTTTACTCTTTTTAAAGTGTCACCAAGACTTTAGCTTTAAGAAATCAAAGTAATAATTCTCCAATTCCCCCTAAAATATTAATTACTCTAAAGCATTAGTGTTTTTATTAAAAGAATTGCAAACGCGTACCACTGTAGCACCTTAGGTATTCCAAACAATTCCTGAAAGGAATAGTGGAATGATGATGGACTGGAGTGGTGTGCCCCAAGTGTCACAGGACCCACTGTTGAAGGCCATCTATCTCATCAATAATCCCGATAAGAATGTACAAGCCATGGTTAGTAAGTTTGCAGACAACACTAAAATAGGTGGGGGTCAAGAACTGTGATCAGCCAAGTGGGCTGAGGAGCAAACGGAGTCTAGTTCAGGCAACACACATCAAAGTTGCTGGTGAACGCAGCAGGCCAGGCAGCATCTGTAGGAAGAGGTGCAGTCGACGTTTCAGGCCGAGACCCTTCGTCAGGACTAACTGAAGGAAGAGTGAGTAAGGGATTTGAAAGTTGGAGGGGGAGGGGGAGATCCAAAATGATAGGAGAAGAGCTCCAGCTCTCGGCTCTATCCCTCCCCCTCCTGTCTTCTCCTATCATTTTGGATCTCCCCCTCCCCCTCCAACTTTCAAATCCCTTCCTCACTCTTTCTTCAGTTAGTCCTGACGAAGGGTCTCGGCCTGAAACGTCGACTGCACCTCTTCCTACAGATGCTGCCTGGCCTGCTGCGTTCACCAGCAACTTTGATGTGTGTTGCTTGAATTTCCAGCATCTGCAGAATTCCTGTTGTTCTAGTTCAGGCAAGTGTTTTTGGTAAGTCCTGTCCAGGTAGGTATCTCACAGTGAATAGCAGGGCCTGAGGACTGTTGTAGAACAGAGGGCCCTTAGAGTACACGAGCGTGGTTCATTGAAAGTGGAGTCACAGGTCGACAGGGTGGCGAAGGCAGCTTTTAGCGCATTGGCGCGAGCAGGGCGTTGAGTATAAAGGTCATGGTGTGATTGCACAGGACAACGGTGAGGCTGCGCTAGGGGCATTGTCTTCCACTGTGGCTGTGCTGCTATAGAAAAGATGGGGGTAAAAGAGGGGGAGAGAATTGCACCACTAATCTGGGACACTATCACAGCTGCACTCAGGGGAAGACATAATAGGGGGGGTCAGACACGGAGTCCATTTGGGTTGAACTCAGGAATGGGAAGGGAGCAATCACACTGATGGGAGTGAACTACAGACCCCTTAATAGCCACTGGGACATGAAGGAACAGATATGTAATCAGATTAAGGAAATGTGTAAAAAATGATAGGGTTCTTGTCATGGGGGATTTCAACTTCCCTAATAAAAACTGGGACCTCCTTAGTGTAAAGGGTTTAGATGGGGCAGAATTTGTTAAGTGTATCCAGGAGGATTTCTTAAAACAATCTGTGGATGGTCCAACGAGAGGAGGGACTGTACTGGACCTGGTGTTGGGTAATGAGCCTAGCCAGGTGACTGACCTTTCAGTGGGTGAACAGTTAGGGAACAGTGACCACAGCATCTTAAATTTCAGGATATCTATAGATAAGGATAGGTATAGTCATTGCGGGAGAGTTTTAAATTGGAGCAGGGAAAATTATGAAGGCATTAGGCAGGAACTAAGAAGAGTTAATTGGGAACATCTTTTTTCTGGCAAGTTCACATCAGATATGTGGAGGGTGTTTAAAGATCAATTGCAAAGAGTACAGGAAAGCTCTGTTCCTATGAGAAAGAAGGTCATGACAGTGTAATAGAGCTTTAACTAGCAACCAGTCAAGACATCGGCAGTTTGAGAGGAAGGGATCTCACTCTGGTCCACTGCCTGAATAGAAAAAGGCAGCAGCGGGTTGTGGCAGCGAAATAGAGCTTTGACCAGCAACCAGTGTTTGGGATTGATTAGCAAAAGCAAATTTAAGGAAGGCAGGGCCAAGCGCAGTGGCCATCGTTTGAGAGGACAGAGTCAGAGTGGTGATATTGAGGTTTCACTCAGAGAAAGCAAAGAAAAGCTCTAGGTTAAGTTTTTTTCTTTCTTCCCTTCTGTATGTCTGCTCAGCTAGGACAGTAGGGATGCCAGGCAGGATAGTTGAATGCTCTTTTTGTGGGACGTTGGAAGGCAGGGTGACTGCCAGTGTCCCTGACAACTACAACTGCGAGAAGTGAATCCAGCTGCAGCTTCTAACAATTTGCATCATGGAGTTGGAGCTGGAACTGGATGAACTGCGGACCATTCGGGAGGCTAAAGAGGTGATAGATAGGACACATAGAGAGATAGTTACACCCAAGGTGCAGGAAACAGGAAACAGGAAACTGGGTGACAGGGCAAGGGGTTAAGAAGCCAGTGCAGAGTATCCCTGTGGCCATCCCCCTCAACAACAGGTACAGAATATCGCTTTGGATACTGTTGAGGGGGATGACCTAACAGAGGAAGGTCACAGTGGTCAGGTCTTTGGCACTGAGTCTGCCTCTGTGACTCAGAGAGAAGGAGGCAGAAGAGGCACGCTGTGGTGACAGGGGATTCGTTAGTTAGGGGAACAGACTGGAGGTTCTATTGGGGAGAATGAGATTCCCTGATGGTATGTTGCCTCCCCAGTGCCAGGGCCCAGGACATTATGGATCGAGTTCACAGCATTCTAAAGTGTGAGGGTGAACAGCCAGAGATCGTGGTCCATGCGGGTACCAATGACATGGGTAGGATGAGTGACGAGGTTCTGCACAGGGAGTTAGGTGCTAAGTTAAAGGACAGAACCTCCAGGGTTGTGACCTCAGGATTGCTACCCATGCCACGTGCTAATGAGGCCAGAACAAGGGAGATTAAACAGTTTAATATGTGGCTAAGGAATTGGTGTAGGAGGGAGGCCATATGATTTTTGGATCATTGGGCTGTCTTCCAGGGAAAGTGGGATCTGTACAGAAGGGACACCCTACACCTAAACTGGAGGGGACTAATATCCTAGTGGGAAGGTTTGTTAATGCTGCACAGTGGGATTTAAACTAAAGTTGTGGGGGATGGGAACCAGAGTGCCAGCACAGTTAGTGGAGAGGTTATGGAGGCAGACGTTGGTAAGACCTCAGACAAAGTTAGGAATCAAAAGGTTGAGCAGTGTTCAACTAGTGTCCTGAGCTGCATATATTTCAATGCAAGTAGTACTGTATGAAAAGCAGATGAACTCAGGGCATGGATCAACACCCAGAATTATGATGTTGTAGAAATTCCGACACGTCTCATTAGCGGGGCAGCAGTATGGTCGCATTGTTTATTCCAGGGACCAGCTGATTGCGCTTATGCCGGCCGGTTTAACCAGCAGAGCGGCGGACACCCCTGCTGAAATCTGGAGGAAAACACACAGAGGATGCAGAGGGGGATCACAAAGGTGAGGAAAAAGGACCGGGTCGAGACAACAGAGACTTATGGAGAAGAGGAGTTCGGTGGGTAATAAAATGGTCGAGTTGACGGCGCTAGCCAGGCGTCAGAGAACATTTCGGGAGTGCAGTGTTATCTGTTTTACTGGGGCTGCACGAGGACATACCCAATCAAAACTTCTTCATGGATGGCTTCCAGACTGTTCGGGCTGACCGGAAGTGCACTGAGAGCGGTAAGCGTAAAGGAGTTGGAGGCTTGCTGTTCTGGTTAACAATGGATGGTGCAATCCTGGTCATATTACGATCGAGGAACGCATTTGTAGACTGGATATTGAACTTTTTTGCTGTTGGACTCCGGCCATATTCCACCGAGATACAACACTGGGCGTCACGGGAAGTTGTTCCTGCCTGTGGCCATTGAACTTTGGAGCTCCTCCTGTGGAGGGTCAGACATCCTGAGCCAATAGGATGGTCCTGGACTTATTTCCATCTGGCATAGTTTGCATATTGTTTGATTGTTTGTGGTTTTTGTATTGCTATATTTACGCTCTATTCTTGGTTGGTGCGGCTGTAACAAAACCCAATTTCCCTCAGGATCAATAAAGTATATATATCTATATCTATCTATCTATCTAGTGAGACTTGGTTGCAGGAAGGGCAGGACTGGCAGTTCAATATCTGGGGGTTCCGTTGTTTTAAATGTGACAGAGCGGGAAGGCGTTACTAGTCAGAGAAAATGTCACAGCAGTACCACATTAGGACAGGCTGGAGAACTTGACTAATGAGGCATTATGGGTGGAACTGAGAAATAAGAAAGATAAGATCATGTTAATGGGGCTATATTGCAGACAACCCAACAGTCCTAGGGATTTGTAAAGAGATCACAGACTGTTGCAAGAAACACAAGGTTGTTATAGTAGGTTGTTTTAACTTTCCACATATTGACTGGGAATCCCATTCGGTAAAAGGACTAGATGGAATAGAGCTTGTCAAATCTGTTCATCAGTATGTAGAAGTCCCAATGAGAGAACGTGTAATACTGGATCTGCTGTTAGGGAATGAGACAGGGCAGGTTTCTGTAGGGGATCACTTTGCATCCAGTGACCACAATGCCATTAGTTTCAAAGTAAATCTGCAAACAGATAGGTCTAGTCCGCCAGCTGAGGTTCTAAATTGGAGGAAGACCAATTTTGCTGGTATCAGAAATGATCTGGCAAGTGTGAATTGGGACTGGCTGTTTTCTGGCAAAGGTGTATTTGGAAAGTGAGAAGGCACTCAAAAATGAAATTTGAGAGTACAAAAACTTGTATGTGCCTCACATGTGTCAGAATAAAAGGTAAAGATAACGTGTTGGGAACCGTGGTTTTCAAGGGATATTGAAGCCCTGCTTAAGAGAGAAAAGGAGATGCATAGCAGGTATAGGCAGGTAGGAACAAATGAAGTGTTTATGGAGTACAAGAAATGCAAGAGAACACTTAAGAAAAAAATCAGGAAGGCCAAAAGAAGGCATGAGGTTGCTCTAGCAGACAAGGTCAAGGAGAATCCCAAGGGATTCTACAGGTATGGTAAGAGCAAAAGGTTTGCACAGGACAAAATTGGTCCTCTGGAAGACCAGAACAGTAAATTATGTGTGAAGCCAAAAGCGATGGGGGAGATCTTAGATGCATTCTTTGCATCTGTATTTACTCGAGAGATGGATACAGAGTGTATAGAAGTGAGGCAAAGGGGCATCAACTTCATGGACCTTGGTCAGATTACAGAGGAGGAGGTGTTTGCTATCCTGAGGCAAATCAGGGTGCATAAATCCCCAGGGCTTGACAAAGTGTTCCCTTGGACCCTGTGGGAGGCAAATGCAGAAATTGCTAGGGCCCTAGCAGAGATATTTAAAACATCATAAACAACAGGAGAGGTTTCAGAGGACTGGAGGATAGCCAATGTTGTTCCACTGTTTAAAAATGGCTCTAAACAGAAACCAGGAAATTATAGGCCAGTTAGTCCATCAGTTGTGGGAAAGTTATTGGAAGCTATCCTAAGGGATAGCTAAGAATTTTCTAAGATACTCTAAGAATTTTGATGACAAGAGCTAAAAGTAAGATACAAGCTGAAATAGGCAAAGAACAATGTGGTTTTGTGAAAGACAAAGGTACAAGAAACGCAATATTGATGTTAAGGATACTATCAGAACAAGCTATTCAAGATTTGTTTGTTTGTTTTATCAACTACACAAAAGCATTTGATAAAGTGAAGCACAATAAGTTATTTGAAATATTACAGAAAACTCTAGATCTAGATTCAAAAGACCTCCGCATAAGCAGAAATCTGTACTGAGAACAAACTGCCGCTGTAAGAATAGATGGAGAAGTGAGTCAGTTTACGAAAATCAAGAGAGGCGTTAGACAAGGGTGTGTTTTCTCCCCTGATTTATTTAATGTGTACAGTGAAACAATATTACAAAATAATAAGAGACATCTTGGGAATCAAAGTTGGCGGTGAAAACATCAATAATTTCGGACATGCAGATAACACTGTGTTAATTACAAGTGCGGAGGAAGAACTACAAAACTTAATTGATATAATTGTTGAAGAAAGTGCAAAAATGAGTCTATCTATCAATCGCAAAAAGAGAGAATGTAGGTGACATCCAAAAAGAAGGAGAATCCTATCTGCAGGCTGAAAATAAACGGGGAAGACATAAAACAAGTACAGAATTTTTGCTACTTAGGAAGCTGGGTGACATCAGATGGCAGGTGCAACTTGGACATCAAAAGAAGAATAGGGATGGCAAAAGACACCTTTATGAGAATGAAGAGTATACTGACCAATACTAAACTAGGCATGACAACCCGCCTCAGAGTACTGAAATGTTACGTTTACCCAGTTATGTTATATGGCTCAGAATGTTGGACAAAATCTAGTAACACGAGGAAATGAATTGTAGCAGCAGAGATGTGGTTTTTGAGGAAGATGCAAAGAATATCATGGATGAAATGAATATCTAACGAGGATGTCATGAACAGAGCAAACACAAAAAGAGAAATAATGTATGAGATCATGAAAAGGCAACGTAACCTCACTGGACAAGTGATTAGGGAAGAGGAGTTAGAATGCATGGTAATTATGGGAAAGATTGAAGGGAAGAAAGCAAGAGGAAGACAAAGACAACTGATGATGGAGACAGCAGCCAGAGAACTGGAAATGAATACCAATGAATTGATCCACTGACCCGAAACAGGAGTGTGTGGGCCATGGCAGTCAAAACTCAAACTGGGCATGGCACCTAATGATCATGATGATGTTGGTCCTAAGGGACCAGATTTATGAGTATTTGGATAGACATGGGCTGTTTAAGGATAGTCATCTTGACTTTATGTGTGGTATGTCTAACCAGTGTCTAACCAGTCTTAGAGTTTTTTGAGGAAGTTACAAGGGAAGTGGATGAAGGCAAGGCAGTGTATGTTGTCTACATGGACTTTAGACAAGATCACACATGGGAGGCTGGTCAAGAAGTTTCAGCTGCTTGGCATTCAAGATGAGGTAGTAAATTGGATTAGACATTGGCTTTGTGGGAGAAGCCACAGAGTGACAGTAGAGGGTTGCCTCTCTGACTGAGGCCTGTGACTTGCGGTATGTTTGTCATCTATAACAATGATCTGCATGATAATGTGGTTAAATGGATCAGCAAATTTTCAGCTGACACCAGGATTGGGGGTGTAGTAGATGGTGTTGAAGGCTATCATGGCTTGCAGCGGCCTCTGCAAGAGCTAGAAAAATGACAGATGGAATTTAACGCAGACAAGTGTGAGGTTTTGCACTTCAGTAGGATCAACCAGGGTAGGTCTAACACAGTGAATGGTAGGGCACTGAGGAGTGTGGTAGAACAAAGGGATCTGAGAATACAGGTACATAATTCATTGAAAGTGGCATAACAGGTAGATACAGTCGTAAAGAAAGCTTTTGGTACATTGGACTTCATAAATCAATGCACTGAGTACAGAAGATGAGATTTATTTTGAAGTTGTACAAGACATTGGTGAGGCCTAAGTTGGAGGATTGTGTGCAGTTTTGGTCACTTACCTACAGGAAAGATGTAAACAAGTTTGAAAGAATGCAGAGATAATTTACAGTCTGCAGGACCCAAGTTATAAGGAAGATTGAATAGGTTAGAACTGTATTCTTTAGAATGTAGAAGATTGAGAGGAGATTTGATGGAGGTGTACAAAATTATGAGGGGTATAGAAAGGGTAAATGCAAGCAGGCTTTTTCCACTGAGGTTGGGTGGGACTTCACCTCTGATTGTAACGTGAGAAATTAGATTAGATTAGATTAGATTATGAGGACATGCAGTCCTCTTTTATTGTCATTAAGAAATTATACAATTTGTTCCCCAGAATGATATCACTGAAACACAAGACAAACCAAGACTAAAAAAAACGGACAAAAACCACATTATTTTAACATATAGTTACAACAGTGCAAAACAATAATGTAATTTGATTGAAAAACAGACCCTGGGCACAGTAAAAAAAATCTCAAAGTCTCTTGAAAGTCCCATCATCTCACACAGACGGTAGAAGGAAGAAAAACTCTCTTCCTGCCATAGGCTTCCAGCGCCGCAAACTTGCCGATGCAGCACCCTGGAAGCACCCCGACCATAGCCGACTCTTGAGTCCATTCGAAAACTTCGAGCCTCCGACCAGCCCTCCGACACCGAGCACTGAGCACCATCTCTGCCGAGTGCTTCGACCCCGGCCCCGGCCGCCAAGCAACAGGCAAAGCCGAGGATTCGGGGCCTTCCCCTCTGGAGATTCTCGATCGCACAGTAGCAGCGGCAGCGAAGCAGGCGTTTCAGAAGTTTCTCCAGATGTTCCTCTGTGCTTCTCATGGCTGTCCCCATGAAATCAGGATTGTGCACAGCATCCTACTTCACAAATATGATATCATTCCGAGCGGCTGCACGCGCTGCATCATGCTGCCATCTTCTCCTCCCTCCTTTAAGTTTAAGTTTAAGGGGAACACGAGGAGAACTTCTTCACTCAGAGGGTCACGAGAGTGTGAAATGAGCTGCCAGCACAAGTGGTCCATATGAGCTTGATTTCAATGTTCGAGAGAAGTTTGGATTGGTGCATAGATAATAGGGCTATGGAGCCTATGGTCCTGGTTGTGGGTCAATGGGAGTATACAGTTTAATTGGTTTCGGCAAGGACTAGATGGGCCAGAGGGCCTGTTTTTGTGCTGTACTTTTCAATGACTCTATGACTCCATGAAAGAGATGGAAAGGCAAGAGAACCTTAGAGGTCTAGAGAGGTAGTTAATTTAGTCAAGAAGGAAAAATGTGTAAAGTTTCAGAAGTTAGGAACGCTTGAGGAGTACAAGAAGCTGGAAAAGAACTAGAGAAGGGAATTAGGAAAGCCAAGAAGGGCCATGAAAAGTCCTTGGCAAGTAGGATTAAGATGAATCCCAAGGCATTCTATATATAATCAAGAGTAAGAGAATAACTAGGGAGAGGGTACGACCACTCAAACATAAGGAGGGGGGACAATTACTTGGATGTGGAGAACGTGAATGACATCCTTAATGAGTATTTTGCTTCAGTATTTGCCAAGGAAAAAAGATAGGGAGTACCAGGAGATCAGTGCTGAGGGTAAAAATATGTTAGGGTGTTTAGAGGTCAAGGAGGAGGAAGTGTTAGGCCTCCTAAAGTATTAAAATGTTTATGTCCCCAGGGTCTGGTGGGATTTACCCCAGGTTATTGAAGGAGGCGAGAGACGAGATTGCTGGGGCCTCTATCAGGATTTTTCTATCCTCTCTACACACAGACAAGTTCCGAGAGGATTGGTGAGTGGTTAATGTTGTACCTCTATTTAGGAAGGGAACTATAGATCAGCGAGTCTCACTTCATTTGTAGGGAAATTGCTGATGAAAATTCTTTGGGATAGGATACATGAGCATTTATAGTGGCTAAATCCACTATCTTTTTAGGATTTTCTGCTCAAAGGCATTGATGTTCCCATACCAAGCCAGATTCCTAAGGAAGTAGAGGCACTGTCGTGCTTTCTGTGCAATTCATTTATATGATGGGCCCCCTGAGACAATGACCCTCCCCAACTCCCAATCCTCTGAAGAGTACTGGCTCATGGACCTCTGCTTTCCCTCTCCGGAAGTCTACAATCAGTTCCTTGGCCTTACTGACAATGAGTGAGAGGTTGTTATTATGACAGCACTCAGCCAAATTTTCAGTCTCCCTCCTGTATGCTGATCAGTTGTAGATATGGGCTGAGAAATGGCAGATGGAGTTTAACACAGAAAAATGTGAGGTGCTGCACCTTGATAGGGCAAGTGCAAGGAGACTGTTAAGGGCAAGATCCTTAGCAGTGTTGCTGAGCAGAGAGATCTTGGGATCCAATTTCATAGCCCCTTGAAAGTGGCCACACAGGTCGATAAGTTGGTTAGGAAAGCTTAAAGAATTCTTGCTTTTATTAGTTGAGGCAATGAGTTCAAAAGTCAAGAGGTTATGTTGGAACTTTATAAAACTCTGGTGAGGCCACATCTGGAGTATTGCATAAAGTTCTGGTTGCCCCACTATAATGTTAAGGCTTTGGAGAGAGTGCAGAAAAGGTTTACCAGGATGCTGCCTGGTTTAGATGGCATGCGCTATAATGAGAGGTCAAATAAACTTGGGTTGTTTTGTCTGGAGCGGCAGAGGCTAAGGGGAGATCTGACAGAGGTTTACAAGATTATCAGAGGCATGGACAGAGTAGACAGGAAGCATCTGTCCCAGAGTCGAAATGTCTAATACCAGAGGGCATGCATTTGGGCAAGCTCAAAGGGCATATGATGAGTAAGTTTTTTTTAACTCAGAGAGTGGTGGATGCCTGGAATGCTGCCTGGTATGGTGGTAGAGGCAAATACATCAGAGTCTTTTAAGAGACATTTGGATAGGTACATGCATTGAGGAAGATGGGGTGATATGGACATTGTGTAGGTAGGAGGGATTAGTTTTTGGGTGTTTTTGATTTGCTTTTTAGCTGGTTCAGGGCTGAAAGGCCTGTTCCTGTGCTGTACTATGTCATGAAACTGGAAAAAGTTCAGAAAAGATTTACAGGGATGTTGCCAGGACCAGAGGGACTAAATTGTAAGTGGAGGCTTGATGAGCTAAAACTTTATTTCTTAGGGCACAGCAGATAGAGGCGATCTTATGGGAGGTCCATAAAACTAAGGAACGTAGGTAGGGTGAATGCACATAGTCTTTTTCCCAGTATTGGGGATATCAAGAAGTAGATCGTGTAGGTTAAAGGTTATTTACTAGGAAGTTCAGAGGCAACTTTTTTGCTATACACAAAGGGTAGTATCAATGTAGAATGAGCCGCCTGCCAGAGGAAGTGGTTGAAGCAGGTAAGATAACAGGGTTAAAAGACAGTTAACAGGTGCATCAATTGGAATAGTTTAAAGGTTATGGGCCAGACAGTGGCAAATGAATCTAGTTTGAGTTAGTCAGCATTGATCAGTTGGGCTAAAGGGCCTAATTCTATGGAGTATAAATCACTATAATTTTTAAAAATATGGATACCATAAACAGCTGAAATATTTTACATTGGGAGATTTTATACCATTTTATTTACTTAATACGCTATCAACACAGTGAAGTGAAAAGAAATGTTTCCAGGTTCATTGAGCAAGGAGAGTTAACATAAATAACATTTCTTGAGCTGTGACAAAGTGATTCATTAGATAAGTGTGTGCCAGTGCCTTTGTGGTATACCACAAAATAGATGATGCACAACTCAAGAGGGTGGGGCAGAGATGGAAATGCATACAACTTTATCTCCCCTCCCTCCCCCATATGCATTTCAAAAATATTTTTACTTGAAATGCAATAAGTAAAGTGGGTAGTAACAGACTGGTAAAAAGGCTAGGTATGCAGCGATGAAATGTCAGGTTGAAGGTACTTATTGCAAAGAATGAGGTATGGCAGTTTAACCACCCCTGAAGAAGGGTCTCAGCCCGAAAGGTTAATAGTTAGCTTATTTCCATGGATACTGCCTGACCTGCTGCATTTTGAGTGTTGTAGTTTAACCAATAAATGGCATAAATTTTAAGGGTATCCTGGAAGTGAGAGTAACTGCCCTTGATGTCAACATGGCATCAAGGAGTCCTGGGAATCATGGGAAACCCCACCACTGTTTGAAATCACAGCCAGCAAAAAGGAAGGTAGTACAGGGGAGACAAGAGGCTGCAGATGCAGGAAGCTGGATGAATTCAGTGGGTTAGACAGCACTGGTGGAAGGAAATGGACAGTCAATGTTTCAAACCGTGACCCTTCATCTGGACTGTGGGATTGAGGGGAGACAGCCAGTATAAAGAGGAGGTGTGGAGGAAAAAGGAGCGAGAGCTGGCAAGTACTAGGTGTCCTGATGTTTGGGGGTCAATCATCCCAGCTACAGGACACCTCTGCAGGAGTTTCTCAGGGTAGGGTCCTAGGCCTTTTTTTGGCTGCTTTGATCGCAAGGTCAGAAGTAGGGATGCTCTCTGAGGATTGTACAATGTTCAGTGCCAGTCCCCAGTTAAATGCAATAAAATCTGGACAATAACCAGGCTTGGGCTGACAGGTGGTCATTAACATTTGTGTCTCACAACTGGCAGGCAATGACAAATATCCAACGAGAGAAGATCCAGCTATCCCCAACAGTCAATGACATTCATGTCATTGAATCCCCCACCATCAATATCCTGCTGGGTTACCATCGACCAGAAACTTAACTGGAGTAGCCACACAGACAACGTGGCTGCAAAAACAGGTCAGTGGTGAGGAATCCTGCTCCAAGTAACTCACCTCCGGTCTTTTCGCCATCGACAAGGGTCGTCAGGAGTCTGATGGAATAATAGACTCCACTTGCCAAGATGAGTGCAGTTTCAGCAACTCTCGAGAAGCTGGACATCACTCAGGATAGAGCAGCCTAATTGATGGGCAACCCATCCACTCAGTCCGACCCCAGCACAGAGAGCAGCAGTTTGCACCATCAACATGAACTGCAGCAACTCACCAACTTCCAAACCCATAATCTCCACCGGCTAGAGCAGGGGTTCCCAACTCAGGGTCCATGGACCCTTTGGTTAGAAGGTAGGGGTCTTTGGCATAAAAAAAGCTGGGAACCCCTGATCTAGAAGGACAAGGGCAGCAAAATTATGGGAACACTGGCAGTTGATCTCCAAGCCACGCACCATCCTAACTTGGGAACATATTGTCATTCTTCACCATTGTTGGGTCAAATCCCTGGAATTCTCTCCCTAACAGTATAGTGGGTGTACACACACCACAAGGACTACGACCAACTTCTCGAGGGCAATGAAATGTTGGTTCAGCCTGTAATGCCAGCTTGTTTAATGAATAACAAGAAACATCTGGGCAAGCATGTTCACCACTTTGAAGGAAGTAGGACAAATTCAACAGGATGTTGAAAAAAAAATGTCCTGATGCACAAATTCTAATGCTCTTAAAAATGCATGTTAACAAGATAACAGCTTTGAGAGAGTACCCTGGTGCAGCTGCAGAGACCTGGCGGGCTGTGACAGAGCAGGCCTTGTGCACGATGGGCCTATGAAGGCCTCTAGTCAGTCATATCCTGCAGTTTCACACAGTGTGCATTGTGGAAGAATAGAGCCAAGACTGAGATAATCCCCTTATGGAGCAAGTCAGGTGAGAGGGTGGCAGGTTCCACCAGTAGTGGAAATTATTGCCATGGAATACTACAAGCAGTAAACACTTGGGATTCTTCAGTAGTTTACCATTGAAGGCTGTGCCTGTCTGCGTCAGATGGCAATGAGGAAGTGTACAGGAGTGAGACAGACTGGATGGCTGAGTGGTGTGGCAACAACAACCTTTTACTCAAAGTTAGCAAGGGCAAGTAATTGTGGATTTCAGGAAGGGGGAGTCGGGAAAACTCACACCAACCTTCACTGATCGGTCAACAGTTTCATGTCAACATCTCCAAGGATCTGTCCTGGGCCCAACACACTGATGCAGTCATGAAGAAGGCACGTCAGTGGCTATACTTCATTGGAAGTTTGAGAAGATTTGGTATGTCACCAACAACTCTGCAAATTTCTATAGATGTGCAGTGGAGAGCATTCTGACTGGCTGCATAACAGCCTGATGTGGAGGCTCCAATGCTTGGAACTGCAAAAGGCTGCAGAGGGTTGTTGACCCCGCCGGTTACATCACAAGCACATCCCTCCCCACTACTGAGGGCATCTTCTAGAGTCTGTGCCTCAAAGAGGCAGCATCCATCATTACGAACCTTCAGCATCTGGGACATGCCCTCTTCTCATTACTACCATCATGAGAAGGCTGAAAACCCACATTCAACAAAAGAAGACAGCTTCTTCCCTTCCGCCATCAGATTTCTGAATATTCCATGAACCAAATGAATGCTACCTCCTGATTCCTTTTCATTATTTATTTTCTACTTTTATACCTTTTTTTCGCCTTTGCACTGTACTACTGCCACAAAGCAACAAATTTTACAGAATAAACCTAGTTCTAATACTAACTATTCTAGAAGCAGGACTTAGCTTTCTCAGAAGATATACTTCAGCATTCAAGACTAATGTCATTGAAACTCCTTGTCCATGCAGGACAATTTCAAACCTGCCCAATCACTTCATTGCTTCAGTGATCTTCCTTCCAGTCACAAGGTCATAAGTGGGAAGGTTTGCTGGTGATTGCATAATCATAGCTCCTGCGCATGCAGCAAGGCCTGGGTAATATTCACTCATGAGCTAATCAATGGAAGCAACATTTCCAACACAGAAATGCAGGCAATAACTATCTCCCATAGCAGAATACATACTCATGACATTTAATAGCATTACATCACCAAGTCTCTCACCATCAATATCCTGTAGACAAGAGCAGGTCAGAGGTGGTGTATCCTGTAGCAGGAGTCTCTGATACCACATGGCCTTCCCACCATTTACAAGCAGAAAGCCAGGAGTATTCTGGAACACTCTACCCTTGCTCAGATAAGTGTAACATCAATAGCTCTCAAGAAACATGACATCATCCAGGACAAAGCTGCCCTCTTTATTGGCATTCAGTCCACTGGCCTAAATATTCTTACCCTTCATGTCCAGCACACAGTGGCTGCTGTGTGCTCCATCTACAAAATGCTCTGATAGCACCCCCAAAACCTGTGGCTTTCACCATCAAGGACAAGGCTGTAGGTATTTGGGAACGCTACCACCTGCAGATTTGTCTGCAAGCTGATATTGTCCCGACTTGAAAATATATCATTAGTCCCTCACTGTTGCTGGGTTTGCCCGATGAGTAATAGGTTTATGGTAAGCAGGTGGTGGGAATCTGATACTCTCCTTGGATGACCAATGGTTATGGGCCAAGACCAGATGGATACTAGAATGTCACCACGGACATGGTGAGTCAAAGGATCCATATCTCTGCTTTTTGACTCTAGCTTTATTACTCCAAATCCCAGAACTCCATCCCAAAATGGAAGGTGGGAGATTGCAATCCTATGGTAAACAATAGTTCAAGATGGTGGCTCATTCTCATCTTCTCGAAAGTAATTACTGAGGACAACCAGTGATGGTCGGATCCCGAAAATTAATTAAGAGGAAAATCAGCAGATTCAAAATAAGCTCAAAATAAGCTTTGCACACCATCTGACATTACAGCACATGCCAGTGATCTTTATGCCAATGCACACCGGTCATATGGAGAACTCAGATTTAATTCCAGGAAATGAGCTCAGTACAAAGTAACCACACACATTTTCTTAAAACAGCGTGTACCATCATTGAACACAAGTATATTGCACGGCATAGAATGTTTAGTCCTCCCTGTGTTGTAAACAGAGGCTTAAAAATACAAAGGATGGACTTCAAATCATATTGAGCACTACTCAGGTTTTGTATTCATTAATGGACATCACATGGCAAGAATGTCAGCATTGAGAAATTGAGATTGTTCTTACAGTCAACAGAAAATTAACTAAAGAAACCTTTTCTTCCCCCCCCCCCACAGTGGTAAAAATGTCATTGAACAAAGGGCATAAAGTTACTTAGTCAAAGGACCAAGATACAAAATATTTGGAAAGAATGTTGCCATAGTCTTTCTACGTACATTTTAAATGCAGAATTTTTAAAATATGAACATTATTTCTAACATTTTTGTTCAGAATTTGATGTCTGCGGAGAATATTTGGAAAACAAATTATCATCTATTAATAATTGACATATTTTAGCTTGCATGAATTGCAGCTTTACCACAGAGCCCTGGTAGATCCGGTATTAGAGGTGGCTGCTTGGAAGGTCAATTTTATGCAAATAAGACCTCGCTAGAGGTTTTCCCCCTCCTATATTTATCCTCTCCATCTTGAATATTCCTCCAGAATCTTCTCCCTCTGTACCCAGTCAAGACATCCTAAATTACAGCAAACTGTATAAAATAAATATTTCTTTATGTCATGCCTGGTTCTGTTATATACGGTATATATATAAAACCAAGCCACACCACCCAGCAACCCACCTACTTAATCCTAGCCTTATCACAGGACAATTTTCAAGGACCAATTAACCTACTAAAAGGGAAGTCTTTGGACTGCGGAGTACCTGAGAAAACCCACACACTCACGAGAAGGATGTACAAACTCCTTAAAGATGGTGCTAGGAACTGAACCCCAAACCCCGATGCCCAGGGCTGTAATAGTGTCGTACTATTACCTTTAGCTCTCATGCCCTGGTTCCCAACCCTTTCATCACTTCAAACCAGTTTTACTTGTATTATCAAAGCAATCCTTAAATTATGTCTACCAAAATTTAAAGGTTTCCCACTTCCTCCTTTGCTTTTATATACTTTTCCCAAAGGTCACTAACACAAAACATTAACTGTTTTTCTGTCACAAGATATTGGTCTGATCTGCTAAGCATCTCCAGCACTCTTCAGTTTTCTGTCATCTGTTTGGAAAGTCCTGTACTATCCTTTATGTCAGATTTCCAGCAGCGGCTGTGGTCAATATCTGGCATTGTTTCTGTTGTTTGTTCCAGCGCTTGCCAGAATTGTTCTTTCTCTGTTTAAACTTCCCCCAGCCTGGCTGCCATTTAACCTGTCACCACCCTCTCATAGTCGACACCAATCTCAATCATCCATTTTCTCTTATTCTTCAATCATTCTCTTCACATTCTCCATTTGTCTCCCATCTCCATTATATCAAACAAGCCTGTAACCTAACCCTTCTCTAGTTCTGAAAAGTCATCAACATGAATCATTAACTTTCCCCTCCGTTGCTGCCTCAGCTGCTGGACATGCCTCACATTTTCTGCTTTTATTTCAGATCTCTACTTCACTTTTTGATTGTTTGCTTTTGTAAACAATTGATTACAACTCCAAGTATCCCGTATGACCTTTTTAAACCTGTCAACCTGTCCAACCGTTTTTTAAAGGAAGTTATACATATATCCCTTCAGGGCTCAACGTCATCATTCCCTTTGAAATTTTACCACAAATTCACAGAGGATGTTCCTCTTGCAGGAGAATCAAAAACTACAGGTTTCCTTTTAAGACAGAAATAAATGAAAATATTTCCCTCAGAGACGCCCAAGTCTTTGCAGCTCTTTTTCAAAGGGTAGAAGAATGTGTTTCTGGGAACTCTACATTCCTGTATAACATCAGCAACCTTTAACATCTTTGCTGCTAGGTTCTAGGTTCTGCGTTCTGGGGGTAAAGATGAATGCAGAGTCGAGGTTACAATGAGATCAGCCACGTCCTTACTGAATGACTAACCTGATTTGAAGTGGCCTGCTAAGCCGCATTTCATATGTCAATTAATTTCTCCGTTCTTCCTGCCCCTTCATGGCATTAAATATCTTTTAACAAATATCCAATAATTTTAACAGTCTAAATCTTACTGAAATCTGCTTCTAGTCACTTCATTACATTTCCAATTATTAGAAAGCAAAACACAATTCTCAGGTACAGATAAATCTCAGATTTATCATGCCCAATTAAATATATTCCCGATCTTTCTAATTTCAAGTACTTCAAAAAATGAAACAAAAGAGAAATAGAGGTTATTGTTAAAATCAGAAATATTGTTATCAATTGTGAATACTATCAAACAGATATTATCAATTGTTTAGTCCAGTGGAGAAAAATGTATTATGAAAACAATAGATTTCTTTAAATCTGCAAATCTTCCTTGCATTACCAGTCTGTGATTGTTGTGTATATTCATTTAATTCTTAGGATAAATATGTGGAATAATAATAAAGATTGCTTTATGAAGCCAAAATAAATGCAGATTCCAGAATTAGATCAATTGAAAGAAATAACAATAATCAGATAACAAGAGAAGATAGATAATACAAAGCAGAAGCTACTGCTTTCAACTTCCTATTTACTAATTTTGCTATAGGACTCTGAGCAGGGGAAATTCAGTTTCTATTCCTAATTTTGCATTTTGTTTTCAGACTTTCTATGTAAGAATCTTGTTCCCACTTTGTGAAACAACATACAAGATTTGTTTCATTTTTTAGAGTTTTAAATTCTTCCCTTTTTAAACATGAATGATCTGTGATCATAGGTTCTAATGTAAAATTAGTTCTTAATTTTGGTAATCATGTTTGAAAGAGTGCCAAAAAGATACAGTGTCTGCAAATTCCTCAGTAAATGTATTTTCTTTGTGCACTTAACAGTGGTAATTCTTTCACAGTACAACTTCAAATACAGTGATCAAAGCTAAGCCACAAAAAAAAACCATGATGAAGCTCTACTGACAACCCGGATGTGAAAACTATACAGTTTGTGACTTATTAATTGTTACAAGCGCTCATTTAAAATGGCTAGATTCAAAGGGACAGGTACATTTTTTATTGTGGAGGCATGTAAAGAACACTACCTACTCTGATATAAGAGACCACTATCTCTGCAAACAGGAATACTTGTTCCTAACTCATGCTCAGATATTGGCCGCATTAAATTAATTTTCTTGACTTTGGGAAGAGAATTGCTGGTGTATTTTTACATTTCTACACAAGTAATATTCTCTGAATGGTGGACATCTGACTTTGATTTTAATGATGTAATTGTCAAGTTACTCTGTGTCCATACTCGAAATACTCAAAAGCTACTGATCCCTCAACCAGAAGCTCAGTGAGAATTGACAAACCATTCCAATGATAAACATGAATACAACCAAAGCTGGAATTCAGAGTCCCAAATTTGTGCTTGCAAATGTACACTGTCGTAATGATTACACAATTTAAGGGCTGTGTGTGTCCAAAATATACACAGCTTAGGACAGAGGAAACATCAATATCCCACAATCAGAGCATTTACACTTAAAACACTCAAGATTATCTTTATTACCATTTGATACCCATCACCTATCAATATCTTTTTAAGTTGAGTTAAGTCTTCTATAGAATCTTCTAGCATTACAAACACCTTGAGCGAATATTTATTAGTTTAAAATAGAATGCTTATTTCATGAAAATTTCATGAGAAAGGATATCAAACCATTTCCTTCAGTACCTGTTCTGTGCTGAAAGTATATGGATTTTAAACACAATATACATCCTCCTTGAGGGCAGCAATGTATAACATTTCAATCAAGGAGTTCATAGTAACCCAACTTGTTGCTTGCTTCATATGCAAAAGAATACAGATTAAGACGTGATTGAAACTAAACAAGTTGCATGAATTACTGCAGTTTCAAATATCATGTCTTTCCATGATGGCTATTGCTTTTTGGTAGAGGACGACAACCAAGAAAGCAGAAGTGATAATTTGTGCTTCTGAACATTGTTATTAGGGAGGTGCCGATTGGACAATGCTCACCATAATTCTAAGTGACCTATTGACAAACAATTGAAATAATTAAAAAAACTGCTGATGGGTTCACATAGCTTAGTTAAAAGTGCCCAATGATTCTTTATGAATTTCTTGATTGCTGATAATTCCAATCAGGCTTCAAAAAGCTGCTCAATCTAAGTAAACTCCAATTAAACACATCATATCCTCTATCCATCTTATTACACAAGAATCTTACAGATCACACACAGATCATTTCAGATGGAGTAAATGGACTGAAACACAAGAGAAGAGCCAGAAGTGTCCATATAAGCACATGTTGAATGAAATTAATAAAATGCTCACATATACTGCACAGAAAGGAATAGATTTATGATAGGGTAGTTGGCTGGAACTGTTTGCACTGTCACTTGGAGTTGTGCATGAGGAGATACACACATTTAATGGAACAAAAAAAACTTGCATCCAAACATTCCTCCAAAACCCACCACTGCCTCAGTCACTGCTCAATCTACTGTATGTAGAGGCATGAAGTCATAGAAGAAGGGTACAGCACAGAAATGACCCCTTCAATCCAACTTACCGATGCCAAATCTGATGCCTATCAATTTTTTTTTTGTAATCTACTTTTTATTGAAGTTCATCATCAAACAAAACTTTCCATAAGATGTATTTCAGATACTGTACATACATATCATATAGTCATACTTGTCACAAATCTCCACATAATATTTATCTGAGGTATACACTTATAGAAAGGAGAGGAAAGAAAGAACAATCAAGAGAAGAAAACTATGTACAAAGTAGGGAGTGATCTTTTTTTACAACATATTCATTGACTTGTGAGAATAAAATCAGGCCTATGAGGTGTTATGTAGTTAAACCATTTTTCCCAGTATGAATTAAATTGTTCCAACTTATGATTAACAGATGCTGTTATCTTCTCCATTTTGTAAATGTCCATTGTAATTTCCATCCATACATTTAAAGTTGGGCTCTCCTGTGATAACCATTTCCTGGTAAGGGTCTTTTTACCAGCCACCAGCAGCATTAAATATTTATCTCTTTTCAACCATTCTTGAGGTATATACCCAAAATATATGGTCTTACTTTCTAAGGGTATTTCACATTTAAAGATGTCTTGTAGGGCATTGTGTATCCCACCCCAATAGTCTTTGATAATGGGGCAATCCCAGAAAATATGATAATGGTTTGCATTTTGATTTCCACAATTTCTCCAGCAAACAGGGAGGTTACTATCATAATGGGATTTCTGAGAAGGTGTAAAAAAATATCTTATCAAGTTTTTCCACCCGAACTCCCTCCATTTCTGTGAACTGGTACACTTCCATTGATACCTCCATATTATTGTCCATTCTTCCTCAGATATTATTATCCCTCCTTCCTTCTCCCATTTTGTTTTAATGTATGAAGTCGAATGTGTTTTAAGGTTTGACAAACCCTTATACATGCTTGGAATTATTCTACTACCGTTGTCTGAATTATATGTTTTTCTAAATAGCTCTATCAAACATGTACTTGCCTTGGTTACATTTTTAACTGTCCTATTAACATACTGTTGCATCTGTAAATATCAATAAAAGTCTTGTTTTTCTAATAAGTGTTTCTCTTTGAGTGATGTCTATCAATTCAAATCCCATTCACCTGCTTTATAAAGTTTCCCATTACTCAATTCCTGCCCAAATATCCTTTAAATACAGTGGATTCTGGTTAATTGGAACTCATCAGGACCAGTACATTTTGGCCCAATTAAGTGGCTGCCCCAATAGTTAAAAAGGTATTTAAAAACTACCATTGAGTAACAAACTCTGTATTTAAGTGAAATATAGAACAAATTATAACACTATCAAAGTTGCTACAGTACTGTAAAACTGTGTATTGGTTCCTAATAATTATCAGAGGAATTCAATGTATACTGCTGTGTTCTTTTGATTGACTGTAAATGAACAAAATCTGCTCAGGCACCTAGTGTAGATAATGTTCTGCCTTCATACAATGCTATCAATGGTTGCATCCACCAAATTTTCATTTTGATTGTAACATTCAAGATGATTGTCTATACTTCATATTCTTATTCTTCGTAGTTCCTAACTTGTCAAAGCAGTGAAATAGTTTCATTTTTACTCCCGGTCATTTCTGACATCTTCAAGCCTGGATACTTGAAACCGCAGTGAGCGGAATAGTTCTGAATTGTCTTACTGCTTATTTCTTGCCAACTATCAGTGACGTTCCCTCCCCCCCCATCAGTGACGAAAAAAAACCCACTGCTTTCTGAACACGTACATGCAGCTGAGGCTATTTAAAAACTGATTGCTCTCAGCACTGCGTTGTGTCTAATGGACACTCAAGTTGACACACACCTAATGCTAGTTGGAAACTGTTCATCAACAGTCTCCTGCCCCAATTTATGGCATAGTGTTCCAAATAAATGAAGAGAAATCCCAGCTGCTTTCTGGATTAGTTTTTGTTCTTTAAGATTTGCTCCAAATAAGCAGCTGCCCCAATTAACTAATGGCCAATTAAACATCCACCTCTACTGACAGCTCATTCCATATTACTTCCACTTCCAGGTGGAAAACTTGACTTGTGTCCATCACTTTCAAACTAACATAATAGGTATCAATACAAAAATAAATGGGATTTAATTGACCATCACTTACCTTGATAAGCTTTTAATGCTATTTTTTTCCTGACAGATGAACTTACCAACACAGAGTGCAGCAATGGAGGCTAAAACAGTGTAGAACTTAGCCAATTCTTTGCCTTCCTAATACTGGCCTCGTTCTTAAAATATGTTGTGAATACACACACATACCAGATTAAAGAGAAAATTAGAGGGTTTTATTTCCTGTTGTGTGGGAGTTATAGGCCAAATGTCAACCAGTTATAAAGGGTGCAATTGGAAATACTAACAAGAGGACACAGGTTTAAGGTGCTGGGGAGCAGGTACAGAGGAGATGTCAGGGGTAAGTTTTTTTACTCAGAGAGTGGTGAGTGTGGGGAATGGGCTGCCGGCAATGGTGGTGGAAGTGGACACGATAGGGTCTTTTAAGAGACTTTTAGATAGGTACATGGAGCTTAGTAAAATAGAGGGCTATAGGTAAGCCTAGTAATTTCTAAGGTAGGGATGTGTTCGGCACAACTCTGTGGGCTGAAGGGCCTGTATTGTGCTGTAGGTTTTCTATGTTTGAATTATTGTTGATAGACTTGATAAACTGGTTTATTTCTGCAGTACAGTATTCAGTGAAGCTCTTTTCTACATGATAATCACTTCTATTGTTGATACAGTCTAATTTTGGTTACTTGTAGGTTTTTTGGATAAAATAAATTGAATTAGATCAGTAATTTTGCCCAAATTAGTAAAGGGGGAAATGTTTTTAAATTTTACCTCATTTTTAAGTAATGTATCACATTTTTATATTAAAAGAATTGCATTATTGTCTTTTCAACTGTCTGTGGTAAAAGAGCCAGGGACCACGAATGAGAACACAAATCAAAATCCCACAGAGACCAAACATTTAAGCACCACTACTCCCATTCCCAATATTCCTTTAGCTCTTGGCCATAGTGCTCAACACATGAGCAACTGATGGGAAAAGGTGATGATTGTGAAGGGATTAAGGGGAAACAAGTTGTCAGAAATGGAATACGCAGTCTACGTCAAACCACTCTACCAGTGAAACATCCTGAACTGGAAGTGTTTTTGGTAAGAATGATAAATTATGTTCAAATGGCCCTTTTACAAAGTTTTGTATGGTATTATATATATAGCCAAGGTAGTTCTCAAAAAAATAGCAATATGCATAAAAATTATTGTTGGATCCGTGATTTTTCATACAAACTGATGTGTCGACCCAGCTAACAGACGTTTCTACATTTAGTTTCGTTCACTGGTTTGTGGAAGTGAAGGGCCTTGGAACAGAATGCAATTGTGCAAGACATTGTGACTTCATTCTGAGGTCTTGTAATCTACTCAGCTCAGAGCGGTGGTAGCCTGTTATCTTGGAAAAAAATCTGAACAAAAAGTGTTGAGCAAACAAAAAGCAACAGAAGCTTGCCCTGCTGAAAAAATGTCCCTTCCTATGAATGTGCTTTAAAAAACATTGTATCTAATTCTTAGTGAGACCACTAAGCAAATTTTAAAAGAATTAAAAGGTACAAACACTTCTATCAAACGTATTACTTTATAAAGAATTTGAAGGCAAATGCCAGATAGTATTCTATCCTACTGCTGAACTTAAAATTGAAAATTAGCTCAGGTTAAAATAATTTCTCAAGTATGGTGGTGCACAATTTAAGACAAGAAATTATTTTTGGACAATAAAGAGACAGGTAAAGTACTGGAGAGAAACTAATGAACGGATATGCATTAAAAGTGAAACAAAAATGTTCAACCACTTTATCTAAAAAAAACAGATGCTGGAAAACAAATAACAACAGTAAACACTGGAAATACTCCATTCAGATGGCATCTGTGGAAAGAGACAGTGTTAGATTCCCTGATTGAAGGCCCTTCTTCAGAACTGGGAAAGTCAAAAAAAAAATATTAGCTTTATGTTGTAGTGGATGGGATGGACAGGTACAACAAGGGCAAGGCTAGCGTATCTAAGGTGATTACATCACTTACGGAGCTGTCTGGTTGACAGATCAATGAGGCAAGTTGGAGCTAACCTGGGATCAAATTGTTCTTTAATATAACTTTCGTATTTGACTGCTTACGTTTCATATTGGCTTTAAGGAATTAGGTACTTTTCAAAGGCACAGCTCATTCTGTTCTGCTGCGCAGTGTACTCAGTACATTGTTATGTTCTGTGCGAGCACTTTTTTCCAGGAAGTAGCAAATGTTGTGTTTAAATCATATAGTACTGCGCAAGGCTGCCTAATTCCAAACAATTGGTTTATTGATCACAGAATGTCTCTCTGGCGCTTCCCACTCACTCCCTTCCCTTTTTCCCAACCATGATTCCCTTCTCCCTGCTCCCTTCCCATTTTCAGGCTACAATAGAGACTCATATCAGAATCAGGTTTATCATCACTCACAAATATCTTGAAACTTGTTTTTTTTTGTGGCAGCAATACAGTGCAATACATAAAATTACTACAGTACTGTGTTCAGCTTTGACGTTTTCATGCTGTTTGTCTATATCCTCCACAGCGTTTATAACTTAGGAACTAGAGTCCAGACCCACAGGACACGAGGGCAGTACTGGGATAGTGAACACTCACATCACCGTCCTGGTCAACAAACATATTTGGATCCATTATTGATAATATTCACTTAACTTAGAAAATGACTTCAGCACCTTTGGATTCTAATTCCGACCAAAACCAGAAGCCTAGATTTAAATGTGGAAAGGGAACAAATTTTCAGCATCACAACTACTCTGAGCTGTTGCTTAATGCTGCCAAATAATTCTATCATTGTTCCACTGGTCAGAGTCCTGTTCTTATCTCAAAGTACTGCACACGCAAGGAAGTAGTCTCATGTTGAAGACTCTGGAGCAGAAGATCCAAATAACATCCTACAACGAGTACGAGGCATGATACCCAGTGGTGGCAGGAATATATGAGGCATGATACCCGGTGATGGCAGGAATCAGGTTTCTGCCATCAAACCTTCCAGGCTAGCATGGAAAGAGTGACAATGCGTATTTCTTTCAAAGAGATAGCAAGAATATATTTGCATTGATTGATTGTCACCTGTACCAAGATGCAATGAAAACCTTGTCTTGCACAATGCCAATACAGATCAAGTATACTGTATAATAATACACTCAGCTGGGATAATGCAAAATAAAGTGTAAAAGCTACCAAAAAACTGCTGTGCAGGTGAACGATAAAGTGCAAGATCGTAATGAGGTAGATTCTGAGGCCAAGAGCCTGTCTTATCATATAGGAGGTCCATTGAAGGGTCTCATAACAGTGGGATAGAAGCTGTCCTTGAGCCTAGTGGAGTCTTTTTTATCTTCTGCCCAGTGGGAGAGTGGAGAAGAGAGGATGTCCAGGGTGGGCAGGGTCTTTGATTATGCTGGCTGCTTCATGAGGCAGTGATAAATATAGACAGACTCCATGAAGGGGAGGCTGGTTCCTGCAACCACAACTCCCTGCAGTTCCATGCAGTTCCTTACTGTCACGGGCCGGGCAGTTCCTTACCGTCACGGGCTGGGCAGTTGCCATAGCAAGCAGTTACACGTCCACACAGAATACATCATGGAACCGATGGGCTGAAAGGACCCTTGAGCAATAAGATTTTGTGATTCTAAGAATACTTATTATTTGTACCAATCTGAAGGAACATGATTAATTATCGACAGCTGATTTAAAATTGAATCTACAGGCCTCTTCTTGTTGATGATGGTAGTGACCCTTTTTTAAAAAATGATGAGCTTACATTGATACATTTACTTTATTGTAGCTTGGTTCAGTCACTCCCAAAGCTTTCATCCCATCAAAAGGAATCTATTCAGCCTTTGTATTCATGGTATTAGTGCACGAGATCAAACACTGCCTCATTATTGCTCACAATGGTGTCCCTCTAGTTTTAACGCCATTTATTTGTGCATCTGTGCTGAGGATGGTGCTTTTAAGTAAAAAGGCATAAAACCAGTTCCTTCGTGTGTACAAGTCATACATTCATCTGTGCTGAGGATGGTGCATTTCAATCAGTTCCTTCATGTGTACAAGTCACATAATGTTCTAGTGTTGTACTACCACCCGTTTCATCACATTGGTCTCAGACAGCCAGCAGCAACATCATAGAAAGGTTTGACAAATTTCACAGGGAAACGCTGCGAGGTGTGCATTTATAAAATGTAGCACATTTATACTAAATGTAATTTAAAAACTGGAGGGCAGCTGATTGCAGTTACCCTACACATCTGGTCTTCCTCATCAATGCTTTGCCTCTTAAATGTTGCTATTGTATGTGCTTCCACCACCTCCCCTGGCAGCATGTTCCAAGCACCTACCATTCTCTTGTGTAAAACAGTAACATTTGCCTTATAAATCTCATTAAAACTATTCCTCTCTCCTTAAAGCTACAACCCCCTAGTATTTGATATTTCTATCCTGGGAAAAAGTCTCTGACTACCTACCCGGCCTATGCCTTTCATAATTTTATATATTTTAATCAGTTCACTCTCAGCCTCTGAAGTTAGGAAATATTGTATCTTGATTAACCTCTTCTACACCACAGCCTGTACATTTTTCCTATAATGTGATGACTAGAACTGCACACAAGACTTCAAATGTGGCGTGGCCTAAGTTTTATACAGCTGCAACTTGACTTTCTGATGTTTATACTTATCACTGGAAAGGCAAGCATACTCTACCACACTATTTACATGTGCTGTCACTTTCAGGAAGCTATGGACTTTCATGGCTACCTGGAGAAGAAGAAATTCAGAGTTGTATACTTTGGTAATAAATGAACCTTTGAACTTGCACCTTAAGTTCTGTCTGCACATATACTGAATATCAAACTAAATGATGTAACTTCAGGAAAGCCCAATAACGTGGTCAAGATCCCAGAGCAAGTTTAAAAAGACAAATTTTCATCGACATCTGCTTGATTTCCCCTTTTCCATCCAGAGTTGCTGTGAACTTTGACATTCCCTTTAGCTTGGCCGAGTTTAATTAGTCCGACATTAATTAGGAACTGAAGTAGGCATGAACAGCTAAACTTGAGAATACTTCTGAAATCCAAAACAGATCAGGACACATGACATTCTGCTGAAATATCACCTCAGGTTAAAGGCATGATGCCTTGTCTGAAGTGCCACTGCTTCCATGAGATATTGAACTAAACTCCAAATATCTGCTTAGATAAACATACTTCTATTTGACCTACCACCATTTTCAAAACCCAATCATTCATTCTTTTCCCTGCTGCTTATAATACATACCTTCATACAAAGTTTTCTTGGCCATGTGTTTACCTGGCCTACAGAATTAATTCAGAAATAACCCATTGATGAAAAAGTACATTAGGAGTTGACTTAAAACCAAATAAAACCAGGTAGCTTAATTGGTCATTGTAAATTGTCCTGTGATTAGGTTAGGGTTTAATTAGGTTTGTTAGGGGTTGCTGGGGCACTGAGGTTCAAAGAGCTGGAAAGGCCCATTTTGTGCTGCATGGCTAAATAAAAGTAAAATAAACAGGCTTCAGATTGCACATGCCACCATTCACTTGCCCTCACTGGTGGGGCAGAATTCTTCTTTTCCCAGAATTTTCATAATTCTGGTTCCAATCACCAGTTCCAGCAGCAGCTCTCATTGAATTCATCCCCCTGATCTCCATCACAACTTCTGGTTCTAATGAACTACCCTCCTCTCCAAATGAAGCTCCAATCCTCAAACCTCGGTCTCCTGTGACCTTCCCCCCTCCAGCATTACTCAAACCTACCCAAGTTTCTCTGCTCACTCCACAATGGTAGAGTGAGTGAAGAAAAATATTCTGTGCACAAATTACGCCAGGCCTAATCATTGCCTCCAATAACAACATGGGCCTTGGATGCTGCAGAATTTTATATCTTTGAAGAAAAGGAGGTTAATAAGTGATCTGATAGAGGTGTAGAGGATGGTAAGAGGATTAGATCAAGTGGAAAGCCAGAGATTTTTTTCCCCAGGTTAATATGAGGAGGTATAATTTTAAGGTGACTGGCAGACATCCCACCTCTCCTGGAACTTCCGGGAGTCTCCCGCATATTCATAGTAGCTCCCTGATGCCCGCAAATTATATACAATATCACGGAAATCAATTTTTTTGAGAGCGAGCGAGAGAAAAGCAAGAGAGAGCGCGAGAGCGACCACGAGAGAGAGCGCGCGCACAAAAGAGAGCGAGAGAGAAAGCAAGAGAGCCCGAGCAAGAGTGAAAGCAAGCAAGAGAGGGAGAGAGAGCGAGCGAGAGCGCGCCATGGCAGAGTGTTCCAAAAAAAAATAAAACGTACGTCACCCCAGACTACACTAAAGTGTACCCCTGCCTAATAGGGGTCAAAATAATGACAGTGTGGCTCGCTGCACTGTTTGCAATGGTGACTTTTCTATTGCCCATGGGGGGTTAAGACTGTAAAAGACATGTTGAGGTGAGTTTAACAGGTGTCATTCGTTCATTAGCACAGCTAATGTTATTTAAACTAGCTGGCTAGCTGCTAAGGAGCTACTGTATTGCAGACATCCCACCTCTCCCGGAAATCTCCCACAAATTGATGGTGCTACCTCCCTGAAATGAGTTTTTGCAGGGTGGGATGTCTGGACTGGAGGAAAGTATGGGTGGGGGGATGTCAGGGGTGTTTTTTTAAAAACACAAGAGTGTGGTGGGAGAATGGCAGAGGCATATACATTCGTGGCATTTAAGAACCTCTTAAATAGGCACATGGATGATAGAAAAATGGAGTGCTTTGTAGGAGGGAAGTGTTAGATTAAGCTTCGAGTAGCTTAAATGTCGGCACAACATCATGGACTGTAGAACCGCCACTGTGCTGTAATGTTCTATGTTTTAAATCCAGTACAAACTGCAAATATTTAATAATCAACCATGCTCAGGTTGAAGTATGTGGTAAATTTGAAATTAAACAGGGGAACTGAATCATACTGAGTAAAATAATACCCAGTATAAAACTTGCTTTTAGAAAAAACATATCCAAGATATGGAAACTTAAAATCAATTACATTCTACACTTCCAACATACACATGGGAGTAACCAGCAAATTAAGACATCACTGCATGGCTCTGAAACAACAAGCCTGACCATATCGTGGTTATGGAAATATTTTGCAATATTATCACATCCCACAAGATAGAAATTCAGTTAAAATACTATAGATTTCCCTTATAAAACTGACAACTTTTAAAGTTGGTGTTAATGGACAAATTTAATATCTGTATTACATGCATTTAATACTCATATAACAGGCCAACATTAGTCTGAAAACTGGCCTGTACAGCTGGACACCAAAACTATTTCCAAGGGTGGAAAGTGATCAGGAAGATTCACTTTCAGCATTCAAGTAATTCTAACCCATGAAGTTCTTAACGACAATTTCACCATTTCCTCATTACAGGCCACATAGACCAAACTTTCTTAAAACCTAGTAAATTTATTAGCAAAGTATTTGTACATCACTACTATGGTCAGTGTCATTTTCTTGGGGGCATTCACAGGAACAAAGAAATTCAGTAAAATTAATGAAAAGCTACCCACAAACAGATACTGACAAACAATGTACAAAAGACAAACTCTGAAAATTTGACAAACAAATAAATAATAGTGACAGCATGAGCTGTAGAGTCCTTGAAAGTGAATCCACCGGTGTTGTAATCAGTTCAGTGTTGTAGTGTTGGAGGCTCCTGTACCTCCTTCCTGATGACAGTAGCGAGAAGAGAGCAGGTCCTGAATCACGGGGATCCTTAATGTTCGATGCTGCTTTCTTGTGACCGCACTCCTTAAAGATGTGCTTAATGGTGGGGAGGGCTTTTCCTGGAATGGACTGGACTGTATCCACTGCTTTTTGTAGGCTTTTCCATTCAAAGGCATTAGTCTACTGTATTGTGGCGATCCCAGACCGTCTATATGTTTTCAAGACTTGGGCTGTAGACAACAGGCATTTCAGGTGCAGAAAAAAGATACAAGACCCATCAGCTCCCCCAAATACTCCAAATCCTTGTGAAGAATAAGTACAGCAATATCAGCATCATCACACCAGCAAACATCTCCAGTAATGAGGGCCTAAATACATTTATTCAGCTCTGAGGGAAAACCATGTTCCCACACTAGGAAAATGTTCAAAACCTCTCTGTGAAAATACATTCACCCTACTTCCTCCTGGGCATCCCTAATTCATCATTGCTCAAAAAAAACAGAAGAAATGAGTCCACATATTAAAAGCAGAGGAAAGCAGTGTACCTCTTCTCAAACAACTGATACTCAGACTTTTCAGGAATTTCACTGGAAAATTGCAGTTCACACTATGGGCTCAGAGATCTCAGGGGAAGAACAGATACTGATCACCACAGAGGGGAAACCCAAGAGGGGAGCTGACAATGATACTTCTTCACCCCTAATATTTTGGCTCCTTGGCAGCATATCTGAAATTGTAGTGGATCTATTTTGGACACAAGTCCTGTATGCCTTTTCCACTACTTTTAGTTATGCAGCAGGGTGGCAAGGAGCATAACAAAGAAGTGGAAAATGCATATGTATTCAGATTGCCATTCTGCATTTGCTGGCACCTGTTTTCATGCCTATGACACAACTATGTTAAAAATGTAGGTATTTAGGTCAGTCTGTTCATGATAAGTTTTTAAAAGTCATAAATTTCCAAATCTAAGTTTTATAACTTTTTAAAACAATTCTTAGAATGTTCAAGATTTAATGTTACTTAGAAATGCTGCACTATATTCTTCATACACTCCACTAATCATTAAACTGTACCAGGCATTGTTACATTTAAGATTGTCACTTCATTCAAGCATGTTAACAACTAAACAAGTTAACTTACAAAGTTAACCTATCTAATTTAGACCCAAGAATTCTTATTGGGAATTTTATTGCTTAATTTAATATCCATTAAGTATCAGACATGCTACTTACAAAAAAATTATGAAGGCAAACTGATATCATAAAAAGTATCTTGAATTCTTGTATCTTAGAAGCGAGTGGAGTCAGAATAATTGTGGAGTTGATATGAACGAGTAACCCAGTGATAAATTTTTCAGAAAGCTGTTCACAACTAGAAAAAATGTACCTTTTAAAATTGTTTCACTTCTTTTGTTATTTGCATGCAGTTAAATATTAGCAATTAAAATGTCAAACTCAAGAAATATTATAAAATAAACTATACAATGTTCTTATTACTCAGTTGAAGAGTACTGCAACATTAGAATATAATTAGCAATCTAGTAACAAAAAATCAAATCATTATGATTACAAATTGCCGTGGCTTCTCCAAATATAAAAGATAACACTATTTTAAAGAGAGACTTACATTAATTTGCCTAGCGGCTCATCAGTAGATGCAACATGCTGTGACTGAAGTAAAAATGTTTCAGCTGTAATCACTAAATGCTATCAGTCCTTATTTGATCAACTAACAGGAAACACACTTACTTCAAAGAAAAGGTCATCAACCTGAACTGCTACTCCAGCTCTCTTTCCCTTTCCAAATACCACTCACTGAGTATTTTGTTTTGCCCTGACATTGGTTCAAATTGCCTACAACAATTTTCTGTTCCATTTCATAAAATTACCTTCTGTTTATGGAGATATTATTGAAAATCAGCCAAACAACAGATTGAAGTAATTTCATGCAGTTTGGTTTCATTAGAAGAATGATAGCAAATCGGCCAATCATGCTTCACAATTAAAGAGAAAAATCCTTAACCATGCTATAATAAATACACTGGATTCCAGTTAATTGGGACAAAATCAGTAATTTTGGCCCAATTAAGCCGCTCCTACAATTAGCCAATTTCAAGGAAGTAATTAAAAAGGTTTAAAAAAAGACAAAATGAGTAACAAATTATGTACTTAAATGAAATACAGAACAAGTTAGATTACTACCAACATTACTGTAGTACTACAAAACTGTGTATTAGTTCCTAACACTTATCAACAGAGGAATTCATCCATGTCACTATAAATGAATGAAATCAGTGCAAACACCTTGTGCAGATAATGTCTTCATACAACTGTTGACAACTGCATCTTCCAAATCCGCATTTCCATTGTAACGTTCAAGATGATTGTCTACCTAACAGCAACTCCTTTGTTTGCATCTTTGGAAACAGCTCTGTTTCTATCTTTGATATCTCTATTTTTCCCTTTCAGGGTTCTTTTGAAGACCCTGATCTGGAGTTACACACCACCTACAGTTCTTTGTGCGAATGGGACCTGCTCTCGGGGTTTCATAACTGGCCGTTATTTGGCACGCCAAGGGCGCAGCCTAAGAGCTTCAGTCACCTTCAGAGGCCCAAGATTTCGTGGCTCTGGAGACAGGGGATCGGAGGTCGGTGTCCGGGCAGGAGATTGGTGTGTCGGGGGAGTCGGAAGATCTAAGGCTTTGGGCACAGAGCTCGGAAAAGCAATGCGAGTTGTTTGTTATGTCTCCCCTCTCACTGTGAAACAGGGACACCTCTTTCTCCCTTATTAGGGAAAGAGAGAGCCTGTGGTATGTCGAATACCTGGTGAACGAGTAGTCTTTGGAGTACTGTAAGTCTGTGTCTTTGCTATTGCTGCGCACTTGAGTGCTCAGTGGTGGGTGCGGATGTTTTTTTTTGCTGGTGGGCAGAGGGGGGATCGTTCCTTGCTGCCACTTATGTGCAGGAGGGAGGGGAGCTGGGAGGGTGGTCTTTGGGGTTCTAACATTTAACTGTCATTCATTTTTTGGGGTCACTCCTCTGTTTTTCATGGATGGTTGTGAAGAAAAAGCTTTTTGGGATGTATATGGTATACATTTCTCTGACATTAAATGTACCTTTGAAACCTTTTCACTCCCAGCCATTTCTGGCATCCCTAAGACTAAATGTTGAAACCACAGTGAGCAAAGCAGTTCTGAATTGTCTTTCTGCTTATTTCTCACCAACTATCAGTGATAAAAGTCACTGATTTTTGAATGCAAACATATGCTATTTAAAAACTATTCGCTGGAAGCACAATAAGATTTAAGTTTACAAAAAGCCTGCACGGGGACCACGGTTGTATGGAGCTATCCTATGCAACCATGGATAGGTGGTGAAAGAGGTGGATCACTAACATCATGCACTTCACTAATTTGTTTTGGAAAGCTGAGGCCTTGAGTTAAAACAGAAAACACTGCAAACACTTGACAGGTCAGGAAACATTTTTCCATTTTACCCCATGAAGTGTTTCCAGGGCTTCACATTTTTATCTCAGAATTTCCAGCATTCTGAACTAAGAAGTTTAATTATGTCATGCTTATGCAATTTGTTCATCTAAAAATAATGCTCTCGTCCTTGACCTAAGACAATGGCTTTATTAGATAAGGATCTTGAGGGAGAATGAGTGGACTTTTCAGAGATGTGCTAAAGATCATAAATGAGAAAGAAGAAGGAAATTAGTGCAAAATTTTGATACGGGTTAGTTATGTACATCATATCTAGAGTTGTTTCAGTCAAGATTTAAACAGACATCAGGGAATATTTGCACCATAGAGTTAGGAAATAGACTAAGTCATATCATTAGAATGATTTACACAAAAAAAAACAAAATTGTTTACGATGAAAATGGTAAAATTTGTATTCGGACGCCTTTATTTTGAACATAAAGTGAGAGTTGTGTAAAACAATAGTCCAAAAGCAAAATACAATAAATCATAAATTAAATTTTAAAAATCTGGAAATACTCAGTAGATCAGATAGCATCTGTAGGAGAAAATCTGTCAGAGACATGAGTATATCTGCAGACTATTTATAAGGCACTAGGTTATTCTAATGTAAAGATTTATATTGTATCTTACATTAATTTGTTCATGCTTGCAAACTATATACAAATACTGAACTTTTCAAAGTAAATTTATTATCAAGGAACATATATGTGACCATATGTCACCCTGATATTCATTTTCTTGTGGGCATTCACAGTAAGTATAAAGAAACACAATAGAGTCAATGAAAACAACACATGTGCAAAAAACAACATACTGAGTAGGTACAAAAAGAAGAAAAACACCAAACAAGATAAAAATAAATAAGTAAGCAATAAATAATGAGAACATGAGTCATTGAAAGTGAGTCCATAGGTATGGGAACAGAAGTGTCTGGGTGAATGAATTTGGGTAAAGATATCCCCTCTGTTTCAAGAGCCTGATGGTTAATAACCGTTCCTGAACCTGGTGGTGTTGGTCCTGAGGCTCCTGTACCTTCTTCCTGATGGCAGCAGCGAGAAGAGAGCATGGCCTGGATGGTGGTGGTCCTTGACAATCGATGAGTGTTCTTTGTAGATGTGCTCAGTGGTGGGGGAGACTTTACCCATGATGGAGGGGGCTGTATCCACTATATTTTGCAGGATTTTCCATTCAAAGTCACTGGTGCTTCCATACAGGCTGCGATGAAACTGGTCAGTTGTACTCCCCACCATTCGTTTATAGAAGTTTGTCAAAGCTTTAGATTACATGCCAAATCTGTGAAAACTTCTCAGAAAGAAGATGCACTGCTGTGCTTTCTCTGTGTTGACAATTATGTGCTGAACCCAGGACAGATCCTCTGAAATCATAATGCCAAGGAATTTAAATTTTAAAGCTGACCACCTCTACTTCTGAGCAACTTTTGATGACCGGCTCATGGACCTCTGGGTTTCCTACTCTTGTAGTCCATAATCAGCTCCCTGACCTTGCTGATGTTGACTGACAGGTTGTTGTTGTGGCACAGTTCAGCCAGATTTTCAATCTCCCTCCTACGTGCTGATCTGTCACCGCCTTTGATTCGGCCAATGACAATGGTGTTGTCAGCAAGCTTAAATATGGCATTGGAGCTTAGACTCACAGTTATAAGTATAATACCTGTATATATTTAGAAATATGCTTGGTATTTATAATATTCATTCTGTCTTATTCAAAGAAAAGAATCAAGTAAACCGCAATTTCATGGTTGAAATTGAAATAATTATATAAGTGCTAAGGTGGCTCATTATAAGTTCAGGATCAATCAGATTGCTATTCCTTCTGAGTCATCAATGAATGTTAATCCATGAAAGTCTATATTCCGTTCAAAATATTATAACCCAACCATTATGCCAAGGAGATTCTTTTCTCTATACACACCCTGTGCAAATATTTGTGCTTAAGTTAGAACAAGTACCCAAAGCTTGCTTCAACTTGTTTGTAGAATCCTTCCTTATCATCTTTGGCTCTACATCGCTGACTACACTGCTGTTTTTCTGCTGTACCATCATTTCCCTGATCCTCAGAAAAGCTCCAACTTTTCTGAAAAGTCCAACTTCAGGCAGAATCCGTGGAACAATTAAGAAGAATGCAGCCCATTAAAACCTATTGGATATGAAGAGAATGTTTCCTACAATCAGGGAGTCTAGGACCAGAGGGGACAGCCTCAGAATATTGGGATGTCCCTTTAGAACAGAGATGAGGAGGACGGTGAATCTGCGATATTCATTGCCACAGAGGGCTGTGGGGGAAAAGTCATTGGGTATATTTTTTGTGGAGGTTGATAGGTTCTTGATTAGTAAAGCTATCAAAAGTTACATTGAGAAGACAGGAGGATGGGGTTGAGAGGGACAATAAATCAGCCATGATGGAATGGCAGAGCAGACTCAATGGCCGAATGGCATAATTCTGTTCTTATGTCTTATGGTCTATCTGCAGAGGTGCTGTTAAAACAACAGGGATGTTTTAATTTTTATTTTCCATTTTTAAAAGTTACTGGCATCTATAAAGTTAATATTTGTTGCTGATTCCCAACCCATCTAAATGCATACTTCGTGTATTGGAAATGTATATAAGACCATAATAAGACTATAAGATATAGGAGCAGAATTGGGCCATTTGGCCTATCGAATCTGCCCCACCATTTCATCATGGCTGATCCAATTTTCTTCTCAGCCCCAATCTCCTGCCTTCTCCCTGTATCCCTTTATGCCCTGACCAATCAAGAATCTATCAACCTCTGCCTTAAATATACATAAAGACTTGGCCTCCACAGCACCCTGTGGCAAAGAATTCCACAGATTAACTGGTTGCCTTTACAGCACTTTAAGCCAAGCCATTTTATGAATATAAATTTCATGACATATGCAGGTGATATTAAACCTGATTTTGATTCTAAACATCTAGAGCCGATTATTTCCAACCAAATTTGAAGTCTTAAAACATTCAAAGTTGTATTGGATTCCTTAAAACTGATTTATTTTATCTTCATCACATATTGAATTTATGAATATTTGATATTTGAATAGAAATTTAAGGAGTATCATTGACTTTGAATTTGGCATTGAATTCTACTCCTATGTCTTATGGGCTTATAATATATAGTTCACAGATAGTTGAAACTCAGGTGCCTGAACAGATTGTAAAAACTACAGAAATAGTCAAATATTATGGATTTGAGGATTATAAACTGGCAAACGTTTTGGGGCTATGTTCACCATAATAAATTGTAAGGCCTCTTTCTGAGTGTTATTGTGATAGGATTCTGGATGATAAGTCCTAACCCATCCTTTGTAACTACAGTTGGAATTATCATTGGCTATATTTATAGTTTTATTCCTAGCAACTGTGTCAGAATAATACCAACGTTTTGCGGAAATAACCAAAATATCTGATAATATAATTGCTGGACAGTATGTGCTGTGAATAAATTTGACTAACACAGTAAAGGATTGATAATAACAAATACTAAATAATCTGAATATGGAAGAATTCCTCCATGGCGTATTGTGGTTACCTTTGTAAACATTTTTATAGTTATGAATGAGTTGTTTACATATCAAAGCTTCATTCATGTCAGGTCCAAGGTCTACTACTATACAATGGTAGACTTAACAGACGGTTTCCTGAAATGTCACACGTCCTATTCAAGCCAAATTGGATGTGTTTTTAATGTTTTTGAAATACGTAGATGATCATGAGCAAGATGAAAAAAATAAAGCAAGCAGTAACGCTTTATAGTGACAATAGCAAGCTGGAATTCCATTCCATTCCACTGCCAATTCCAGTTCTCCGTAATGACCATTCCTCGCATGCCCAAGTCAGCAATGCCAACATGATTTGTCATCAAGCAGCATTCCTGACAAGGCCGATCGTTTGCTTTGCTAAGGGTCATATACATACACTTTCCAGCAGGATTCGCTCAGTAGCAGGCTTGGAATGGGAATCACTGGCTGCCATTAGCATCTCCGCGCAGAACAGCACTTCCCGACGCTAGTGAGAATAGCGCCTTCCACACTGGCCCAAGAATGAATCTCAGATTAAAACGTTTTGAACGGGCAATATCACTCCAATGCTTCAACTGAGCAAATATACCACCGAAAGTACAATTTCGCGCAATTTCGCACACTTCTCCTTCAATCGCATATTGATATAAACAGTGAATTACTTATTAGTTCACTGTTAACATTTTTTAAATTCCTTCTCCAGTCCGTAGAAGGATATCCGGCAGTAAACGTCTGTACAGAATGAGATCTTAATTAAAATTAACAGGGAGCCAATGACTAGGAAGAGCTATTATCGGACTCTATGGAACAATATGACATCCGATTTTTAAAAGTATCCAATTTATTGAGAAACAAATAAAAAACATTTGCAGAACTATTATCCTTCATTAAAGATTAAGTAAATGTATACTTTAAATGTTCTCTATGATATAGTAATTGCAAATTATTTTCACAAATTATGAATATATTTTAACTACAATATGTAAGATTTCACTGCTAGGCCTGCCAGATTATTAAACACATTGGTTAAACTCTTTAGCCTACATACCAGTTCATACAGGTTTTATTTTATCAGTGTCAATTTAGGGGGAAAGTATCACGTTTCAGACAACCAATCCACGTGATGCCGAACGTCGCATTCACGTCTAAACATGACGGGAAAAAGTTGTCAATGAAGGTTTGCATTTATCAACGCCAATCGCACCCAAATGTCTCTTAAAACTATGAATTCACGCGCAACTTGCAAATTCAATGTGCAAATTCACATACTAAAGACAGATTAAAAAATAAACAATTTGCGTGTGGGGAATACCATATCAAAGATCGCGCTCTTCGAACGCATTCGCCTACTTTAACAGGCATAAGCGACATGGAATTCACAAGAAATTGAATCAAAAGAGCCTCCCAGCAATGAAACTGAGATAGTGCTCGGCAAAGGGGATCTTACAATCCTGCTGCCAATTTCAATTTACCTCTTAGCCACCAGATCTTTCAAACAAATTGTCCTTCCGTAGACTTGCCTTTGATAACTTGCCGTGTTGAGTTCTCTTTCAGATGTCAAACTCAGTCTGTCAGACCCTCTCTCTCTCTCAGAGTCACACACATCCCAGTGACACAACGCTGTGGTCAGATCCAGCAGACAACCTACCATCGGACGCGAGGGGGGTTTTGAGGATTTAAAATCAGAGTCAACTCCCAAACAGCTGGGCTACAGAGATAGCTCTAACCTACAAAATTCACCTCGTGTTTGTGGGACAGCGCAGTGCTTTACTTTTGGCCGTTCGCTCGCGTAGAGGAAAAACCAGTAAACATGCGATTGGAGTTTTCCTCAAAGAGAGCTGCCAGTCTCCTCTGAACAGCTTGTGCATGTCAGATTCTTAGCGAGTAAAGTGACCACAGATTTGGCTTTTAATCAGAAGTCTCTCCCTAACAGTTACACTGCCTGCGGTAAAGCATGCAATTGTCAATTCATGAAATATACATCAGTAAAATATTTTTCCATCTCACCTGATAATGAACCTGTTATTTTTACCAGCCGCTGCAGTCAGGAAAACATAATCGAGACTGTACTTTCATACGATTGGAATTAAGTATTTAAACTCAATTTCATTCGTGCTATTTTCGCGTTAGTAACTTTGCTTCAACGGCTGGAGCAGTAAATTGCAACTCTTGATGCTACTGCTCTTTCTCAAAGTTCCAACGCTCTCTGTGTCGTTGAGTACTTCCTCTTTCTCTTCGTTTTGACACGACAAGTTCGGTTGTTTGTTTTGCTGGAAGGAAGCCATTGAACGGAAACTACTCAGCATTAGGCCAATCGAAGGAAATGGGCTGCTCTGAAGATATGAGCGGCAAGTTGAGAAGAACTTGGCATGGGCTATTAGATTTTGGTCACCGTTTAAGGCAGACTAGCAGAGGTAATTACGGAGCTTATTAGAAGTACAACTGGAAATGAGGGGAAATATATTAGTACAAAAGTAGAACCAAATCTCAGAGAAACAGAAAATAAAATCTGAAGTTTGTAAACTTTTGGGACATTTCAACCTTTGTTGTTCTCGATGTGTATTTTAGCTCTATTCCAGCCTCTCGTTTTGGTAAGCAATGCTCCCTTTGATCTGTTTAGGATGCTTAGGCGCTGGGAATGGTAGATATTTTGACCCCCTAACACCAAATAGAAATTAGAGACATTAAAGACTGCAGATGCTGGACAATCCCTCCTCCCCCACCCTCCACCCCCGCCACAGTTGTTCACCCAGCTGAGTTCCTCCAGCAGTTTGGTTTTGCACTAAACAGAATGTTCTGAGAAATTGATTTGTTTCTTGCTCCCCAACAAATATTTATGCAGGTGAAATTCACACTAGTGTATAGCTGATATACATCTTTGAATGACTTCGCACCAAAGGTGAATAAGGATGAATTTATCGGAGTAAGATTTGCGTGGATCCCAGTGCTGCTGTCCCTCAGTTCACCCAAGTGAGGTCAACAGTAGTGAAGCATTCAAAAATAGTTTCTGGCAAAATTGTCAACGTACAGTATTGTTCTGAGACATGACTGGTGCCAGATAAAACAACTTTTACTAACACTGAAGGCGCAAATTCATCCTTATTTAGCTACTCAGACGTGTCTTTCCTGAAGTCATAGGTGGAGTGCTGTACAAGTTTCTACTGACCCACAAACTCCCCAAAATGGGATCACCCCCCCCCCAGATATTTACTGTACACAGATAGAGGGTCCTCACACCCCCAGATAGGTACTGTACACAGATAGAGGGTCCTCACACCCCCAGATAGTTACTGTACACAGATAGAGGGTCCTCACACCCCCAGATAGTTACTGTACACAGATAAAGAGTCCTCACACCTCCAGATAGTTACTGTACACAGTTAGAGGGTCCTCATACCTCCAGATAGTTACTGTACACAGATAGAGGGTCCTCATACAACCAGATAGTTACTGTACACAGATAGAGGGTCCTCACACCTCCAGATAGTTACTGTACACAGATGGGGGGTCCTCACACCCCCAGATAGTTACTGTACACAGATAGAGGGTCCTCACACCCCCAGATAGTTACTGTACACAGAGCGTCCTCACACCCCCAGATAGTTATTGTACACAGATAGGGGGTCCTCACACCCCCAGATAGTTACTGTACACTGATAGGGGGTACTCACACCCCCAGATAGTTACTGTACACTTTCCCACAAAATTAAATAGCTAGAATTTCCTGACCAGGGTCCTATAAAGCTGCAACATTACCTCTCAGCTCCTCAGTTCAATTCCACAATTGATGAAGGCCAATACACCGTATACCTTCTTAACCACACAGTCAACCTGCGCAGCTGCTTTGAGCGTCCTATGGACTCGGACCCCGAGATCCCTCTGATCCTCCACACTGCCAAAGAGTCTTACCATTAATACTATATTTTGCTATCATATTTGATCTACCAAAATGAACCACTTCACACTTATCTGGGTTGAACTCCATTTGCCACTTCTCAACCCAGTTTTGCATCCTATCAATGTTCCGCTGTAACCTCTGACAGCCCTCCACACTATCCACAACACCTCTAACCTTTGTGTCATCAGCAAACTTACTAACTCATCCCTCCACTTCCTCATCCAGGTCATTTATAGAAATCACAAAGATTAAGGGTCCCAGAACAGATCCCTGAGGCACACACTGGTCACTGAACTCCATGCAGAATATGACCTATCTACAACCACTCTTTTCCTTCTGTGGGAAAGCCAGTTCTGGATCCACAAAGCAATATCCCCTTGGATCCCATGCCTCCTTACTTTCTCAATAATCCTTGCATGGGGCACCTTATCAAATGCCTTGCCAAAACCTATATATGCTACATCTACTGCTCTTCCTTCATCAATGTGTTTAGTCACATCTTCAGAAAATTCAATCAGGTTCATAAAGCACCTTTAGTGGGGACCTAAAGTCAGGACTAACGAAGGGTCTTGGCCTGAAACATCGACTGTGCCTCTTCCTATAGATGCTGCCTGGCCTGCTGTGTTCACCAGCAACTTTGATGTGTGTTTCTCTGTAAATTACCTAGCTCTGACCTTCTCCCATACTTTCATCCAATCACCTTAGAAGTATGTCTCTTCATATTAACCATAGCCATCCTGGGAAAAGGCTTAAATTGTCCACTCAATCTATGCCTCTTATCATCGTCTGCACCTCTATCAAGTCTCCTCATCCACCTGTGCTCCAAAGAAAAAAGACCTACAAGTGCTCACGCAACCTATCCCCATAAGACAAGCTCTCTAATCCAGGCTGCACCCTGGTAAATCTCCACTGCATTATCTCTGATGCGTCCACATCCTTTCGATAATGAGGCAACCAGAACCGGACACAATTCTCTAAGTGCTGTTTAACCAAAGTTTTTTAGAGCTGCAAAATAACCTTGCAGCTCTTCAACTCAATCCCTCAACTAATGAAGGCCAACGTACCATACACCTTCTTAACCACCCCATCAACTTCCACAGCAGCTTTGAGGAATCTGTGGACATGGACCCCAATATCTTTCTTATCCTCCACACAGAGTCCTTCCATTAACTTTCTATTCTGTCTTCTAATTTGACCTTTCAAAGTGTATCACTGCACACTTTTCCGGACTGAACTCCATTTGCCACTTCTTAGCCAAACTCGGTATGCTGTCAATGTCTCATAGTAACCTACGGCAACCTTCTACATTATCCACAATACCACCGACCTTTGTGTCATCTGCAAACTTACTAACCCATCCTTCTACTTCCTCATCTACAGTACTGTGCAAAAGTCTTAGACAGATATACAGTATATAGCTAGGACAGCTAAGATTTTGTATAGTACTGTATTTGTCAACATGGAGCAGAGATTAAGTTTGTAAATCTGGCGGGAGGAAAGGATATTGGGAATGGCCAGGGTGGAGAGCCATGGAAGGAGTGTGGGACAGGTGGCAGAGAAGGAGTACCAGGGGTGAGAGCTGGTGTAGGTGCTGATACACCCAGTCCTGAGACACCAGGCAAGGTCATTTGATTCCAAACATTTGGTTTATTAATCATTGCATAATGTCTCTCTGGTGCTTCCTGCTCCCCTCCCTTTTTTCCAACCATGATTCTCCTCTCCCTGACCCCTTCACATTCTCAGTTGCCAATAGAGATTCATGTCAGAATCAAGTTTATCATCACACATATGTCATGAAATTTGTTGGTTTTTTTTGGCGGCAGCAGTACAGTACAATACGTAGAATCACTACAGTACCGTGTAAAAGTCTTAGGCACCCTAGCTTTATATATGTGCCAAAGACTTTTGCACAGTACTGTGTCATTTTTTAGAATCATAAAGAGCAACAGGCCCAGAACAGATCCCTGCAGAACACCACTAATCAAGGACCTGCAGGCAGAACATACCACCCTCTGCCTTCTGTGGGCAAGCCAATTCTAAATCCACAAAGCCAAGTTTCCCTGGATCCTATGCGTCCTGATGTTCTGAATGAGCCTACCATGGGGAACCTTGTTGAGTGCCTTACTAAAGTCCATATACACCATATCCACCACCCTACCTTCATTGATTTGTTTTGTGACTTTGTCGAAAAAAATCAATCAGGCTTGTGAAGCACGACCTGCCCCCGACAAAGCCATGCTGATGACCCCTAATCAGACCATGCATTTCTAAATGCTTATAAATCCTGTCTCTAAGAATCTTCTCCAATGGTTTTCCCACCATTTACGTAAGACTCCTTGATCTATAATTCCCAGATCTGTCCCTCTTACCCCTCTCGAACGAGGGAATAGCACTTGCCATCCTCCAATTTCTAATGCTACTCCTCTGGCCAGTAGGCCTCAAAGATCTTCGCCAATGATGCAGCAATCTCTTCCCTTGCTTCCCGCCTAGCCCTGGGGATTTACCTATCCTAATGCTTATCAGAAGTTCCAAAACTGCATCTTCCTTAAACTCAACCTGGACCAGCACATTAGCCCATTTTATGCTGACTTTGTGTGGTTCTATAAACATGGTGGGCATGCTATATTGGTGCCAGAATGTGTGGCAACATTTGTGGCCTGCTCCTAGCACATCATTAGGTTATGTTGGTTGTTAAACTCTAACCACACACCTCACTATATTTTTTGAGAAAAATAAGAAATAACTGAATAAATAAACAACTGACAAATACATAAATTAATCTGATTCTAAATCTGACCTCACATTTGTCCAGGTCCCTCTCACTGGTGAATATTAATTAACGAGCCCCTGCCTCCTCCGACTCCAGGCATGTTTCCTGTTTCATTCCTGATCACCTCTCTTGTCACCATGGTCCTGCCATCCTACCATCCCTTCCCTGCCTCAAAGGGACAAACCTATCCAGAACCCCATACAAGTATTCCCTAAACAACCTCCATATTCCTGCTGTTCATTTCCATCAGAATGTCCGTTCCCAATTTACACTCCTTAGTTTTTGCCTAATAGCATCATAATTTGGTCTCCCTGAATTAAATACTTTCCCATACCGTCTGTTCCTATCTTTGTCAAAGGTTATGCTAAAGGTTAGGGAGTTATGGTTACTGTCCATGAAATGCTCACCCACAGAGAGACCTGTCACCTGATCAGGTTTATGGTGCGGTACTAGAACTAACATGGCCTCTCCTCCAGTTGGCTTGTCCATATATTGTGCCAGGAATCCTCCCTGGAGACACCTGAGAAATTCTGCCCAATTTAACCTGCTTCCATTAAGGAGATGCCAATCAATACTGGGAAAGTTGAAGGCACCCACGACAACAACCGTGTTATTTTGGCACCTTTCCAAAATCTGAGTACTGATCTACTCCTCAGTGTTCCTGTTGCTATTCAGGGCCTGTGGAATACTCACAATAGACTGATCGGACTCTTCTGTTCCTGACTTCCACCCACAAAGACTCAGCAGGCTATCCCTCAATCATGTTCTCCTTTTCATTTGGATTATCTCGTCTGATAATGTGAAAGGTGACTAAACCAGCAGCAGAACTTCCCTATTCTACATCTTTTGTCGTACCTGAGAGTCAACAGAATTTTATTTAAATACGCCGCCTGAAGGATATTAAAAGTCAAATGCGTGCAATAACATTGAATTTAAAACTATCTGTGATGTCAGACAGAACATAAAACATAGTATAGCACAGGATCAGGCCCTTTGGCCTACATTATTATACTGGAATTTCACTAATCCCATCTGTCTGCTTATGATCAGTTTTCCTCCATTCTCCACAAATCCATGTGCCTATCTAAATGCCTCTGTCTGTCTCCAGTACCACTTCACTCACCTCAACTCTGTTCCTCAATGGGAATGGGAAGCAGAGTTGAAGTGGGTGGCTACTGGGAGTCTGTCGGGGTCATCTATTGCATCCGGTGCTCCCGGTGCAGCCTCCTCTACATCGGTGAAACCCGACGCAGGTTGCGGGACCGCTTCGTCGAGCACCTCCGCTCTCTCCGCCACAACAGACAGGATCTCCCAGTAGCCACCCACTTCAACTCTGCTTCCCACTCCCATTCAGATATGTCCATACATGGCCTCCTCTACTGCCATGATGAGGCTAAACTCAGGTTGGAGGAGCAACACCTCATATACAGTCTAGGTAGTCTCCAGCCCCTTGGTATGAACATAGAATTCTCCAGCTTCCGGTAATTCCCTCCCCCTCCCTTTCTCTATTCCTATTTCACTCTGCCCCCTCCCCCAGCTGCCTATCACCTCCCTCTTGGATCCGCCTCCTTCTACTACCCATTGTGTTTTCCCCTATTCCTTCTTCACCTTTCCTGCCTGTCACCTCCCTGCTTCCCCTCCCCCACCCCTTTATCTTTCCCCTTACTGGTTTTTCACCTGGAACCTACCAGCCTTCTCCTTCCCACCCTCTCCCCACCTTCTTTATAGGGCCTCTGCCCCTTCCCTCTTTCAGTCCTGACAAAGGGTTCCGGCCCGAAACGTTGACTGATCGTTTCCATGGATGCTGCCCGACCTGCTGAGTTCCTCCAGCGTGTTGTGAGTGTTGCTCTGTTCATCAGCATTCCCTAGAATCTTACCATTTATTGTCAGTGTCCAATCTTTGATCCCCCTTCCAAAATGCATCACTTAAATTGAGAATTTTCTTTGGAACTTCTATGTACCCTTATTTTGAAGACCACGACAGAGATAAATAAGGAAAAAAGTTCATTGGAGCAAGAGATCTGAAGTGCCTAAGAAAAACATCATGATGAATTTTCATTCACTGTTTCTTATTACTCAAAAAACCATAAATGTCATTTGGGTTTATCAGAGAAATGCAAATAGAAACAATAGCTGAGCTCTTGAATTTTAATTTTTATAGCCATTGTTGCAATAAAATGAAATTTGCATTAAATGCATAAAGTATTTTCCATCTGTTACTGGTTTTCTTTATAATAAAGATTGCTGACAATTTGTTGTAATATTTGGCTTAACATTTTAAAGAACAGAGTCTGTAAATGCAATTACTCATTGATTTAATTTGAAAAATTTCCTGTCTTAGTTTTCTCAAGGGAAGGAAATAGAAGTCACATGCAATTCAGCGATGAAAAAAGAAAGCTGTTATGTTCTAAATGCTCACATCCTGTTGGCTTGGTGGAGGGGTGGGGTGGTGGAGGGGCTGGATCTCTTTGGAGACAGCTACAGCAAAACAGCACATCATCTGGCAGTTGAAGTGGAATGCTTACATGAATCAAGAAAAGGAGGAAAATCTTTCTGGAGGTTACTGATTTGTTCTAACATTGATCTGATACAGGGGAACTGATCAGTGCAATTGTTCAGATGTTCACCTCTGAGTTGAGGCTAGAGATATTGAAAATAAAGGGGAAGAGCTTGCTGATACAAGCCTGCCGAAGGCCCCTCATAACGGTCCTTGACTGATCCAGTTGAACCACTTCTATTTTGCTCATCCAGAGTCTCCCGTTCCAGTTGCGCAGTGACGAAGCCTTCGCTGACAAATTGCCGTTGAAGATGGTAACAGCTGGCAAAGTTCCATCAGAGATATTTAAAAATGACTAATGTTGGCAAACATATTTAAGTATTAAAACTATTTAAAATTAAAATAGAAAGAGAGTTTAAAAAATTAACAACCCTTTCCTTTTGCCTCCTAATTTAGAGCTCTATGACCTCCATTTGAATCAACCATTCTCAGAACAAGCACAAGATCCAAAAGGGTAACGCTGGGGAATCTCAACAAAATCTTGTTCTGCTGCTGGACTCTATGTAGAGTTGGGCGGGACAGTGAGCTGAGGGAATTGGTGCTGCTGAACATTTCTGAAAAAGAAACAGGCTAATGGCCAATCCTTCTCCCCTTAACATCTGTCACACCTACTATAAACTCATTGAATGGTTTATGATGTTTCTAACATTCCAGAACAATTAAAATTTTAAAACAATTAAACATTACAGCAAATTAAAAAAAAGAAAACTGCAGGGCATTTGAAAATGATTATGAACTAATGCATCATAAGCAGTTTTTAATACATATCATTTTTCCTTATTGGAATTTAATTTTGCAATTTCAAAGTAGGCAGAGCAGCACCTCTACTTTTTTATATATATAAGTTTGCACAGATTTGGTATGCCATATAAAACTTTGACAAACTTCTATAGATGCACAGTGGAGAGTATCCTGACTGGTTGCATAATGGAAATAATGGCCTGGAATGGAAACGCCAATGTCCAAGTACAGAAAAGCCTACAAAAAGTGGTAGATACAGCCCAGTCCATCACAGGATTAGCACTCCCCACTACTGAGCACATCGACAAAGAATGCTGCCAGAAGAAGCTGCATCCATCATCAGGAATTCCCACCATTTAGGCCATGCTCACTTCTTGCTGCTGCCATCAGGAAGGAGGTTCAGAAGCCTTGGGTCCCACACCACCAGTTTCAGAGTCTGTTGTTACCCTTCAACCATCAGGCTCCTGAGCCAATACAGGTAACTACACTCACCTCAACTCTGAACGTAACTTATAGACTCACTTTGAAGGACTCTACAACCCATGTGCTCAGAATTATTTATCTATTTATTGGTTATTATTTGATTTTTTAAATTTGCAAATTGTATTGTTTTGCATAATTTTTGTTTGTCAGTCTTTGTGTGTAGTTTTTCATTGATTCTGTTGTATTTATTTGTCTGCAAGAAAATGAATCTCAGGGGAGTATATGGTGACATTTTGACAAATTTCTAGCCAATATTTCTCTTATGAATTTCAGACGGGTTGGTTAAGGTCACAGTGCAGCTGCAGACTGATTCTAAATCAATCATTCTTTACTTTAGTTAACAAGGGTTTCCAGAATCATTCCTTTTGACCATCCACACCCCTCTTCCCATAGCAATAATAGGAGAAGCAGTACTTGTTCGCTTACCTTTCTTGTCCCTACCGTCTAAGATTCTAATTCTCTTTTTAGTGAAACAGAAATCAGCTTGTACCTATTTCAATTTCATACAGTGCATTTTAGAGAGAATGAGTCTTTTTTTCCTAAAGTCAGGGCAAATACTAGAGGGCTTAATTTTAAGGTGACAGGTTGAAAGTTTAAAGGAGGTCAAAGAGCAAGTTTTTTTATTTACGTAATGAGTATTTGGTGCTTAGAATGCACTGCCGGGGGTGGTGGTAGAAGCAGGATGAGTTAAGAGGGATTTAGATAGACACATGAATTTGAAGAAAGGTCGGATATGGCGGGCAGATGCCACATTGAATTCCATATCATGATAAAGGGCCTGTTCTATGTTCTATTGCTGTCTCCTTTACACTGGAAGATGAAATGTAAATTAGGTGGTTGCTTTGCAGTAAAACTCTGTTCATTTTCCAAGTATGACCCAGAACTTATAATTTGCTAGTCACTTCAATTCTCTATCTCATTGCCATTCCAAACTCTTGGTTCTTAGCTTCCTATACTTTTCCAATAAAGCTTAAATATAAATTCATGAAACAGCATATCATCCTCTCATTAGATACTTTTAACCTGTAGTTTATGGTAAGGCACCCTTTAGACATGTGTCTAATTATTTTGTTTGCCCCATTACCTACCCCATGCTGGCATCCTTTTTATCATTTGCCTTCCACCTTTTCATGGATCTTCCCTAGTATTCATTCCACAAATTCCCTCCTTCCTCTGTATCTTAAGTCTTGTTCTTTCCAATTGACCTGAATGATCTGATTGATCAGACGGTGCGAATGTAATGTAGAACTAGATGTTACTATCCCTTATGTGCACTCCTGAGACATGCTGCCTAGACTCAGTGGGGTGGCCAAGTGAGTGGTGGCATCTTCTGGGCTGCTTCTGATGGAGTCCATTTCCTTCCAATATCCAGGATGTGGGCAGCTTGTACTACAAATGGATCACTCGCCTCTGTTAACATCATCTCCAGTCTTACTTTGGCGCACTTTTACTCCTCTGAAAGACTGGAAATGGGTAGCTCTGGGACTCCTTTGCCGTACAGCCCCACGCTGCTGAGGCACCTGGGAAAACCAAGCCACTTCCTTACGTATGAGCTGATCAGTCTCTCCAGCTGTTTCTCTCTCCAGATATTACCTATCCTCTACTTTACCTCTTTACCTCTACTGTAAAGATGAAGACACACTCAGGTTGGAGAAACAACACCTTATATTCCGTCTGGGTAGCCTCCAACCTGATGGCATGAACGTCGACTTCTCTAACTTCCGCTAAGGCCCCACCTCCCCCTCGTACCCCATCTGTTACTTATTGTTATGCACACATTCTTTCTCTCACTCTCCTTTTTCTCCCTCTGTCCCTCTGAATATACCTCTTGCCCATTCTCTGGGTCCCCCCACCCCCCTTGTCTTTCTTCCCGGACCTCCTGTCCCATGATCCTCTCGTATCCCCTTTTGCCTATCACCTGTCCAGCTCTCAGCTCTATCCCTCCCCCTCCTGTCTTCTCCTATCATTTTGGATCTCCCCCTCCCCCTCCAACTTTCAAATCCCTTACTCACTCTTCCTTCAGTTAGTCCTGACAAAGGGTCTCGGCCTGAAACGTCGACTGCACCTCTTCCTACAGATGCTGCCTGGCCTGCTGCGTTCACCAGCAACCTTGATGTGTGTTGCTTGAATTTCCAGCATCTGTAGAATTCCTGTTGTTTGCGTTTAAATTACCTATTCTGCTGAGATTTCCTGAATTTCATTTCAAAGAACATAAAAGGAAGCAGAGTTAGGCATTAGTGTGCCAATTAAAAGACTGCTTAGAATTCATACAGCAAAAACTTCCAGCTAATTTACAGTGAGACTATTGGAAGTACCTGAAATGCTTTATCAGTTCAGCTGTTTGCTTTTACTCTGGTGTAAAAGTGGTGAAACAGCGCCACATGTGGAGGTGTGCGGAATTGCATGACAGCGGTTTCAGGCCTTTGACAAAGTTATGCAGAAATCCAGAAGATGTTGACAGTTTTCTGGTGCAATGATAGTAAAAGCTAATCAATTTGACCTCACTATTAATATAAAATCTGTGTCTAGGTTTTTATGTTAATATAACATGTTCCAGTTTGCTGATGACACCACTGTTGAGGGCCACATCAAAAGTGGTGATGAATCAACTTGTAGGAGGGAGATTGAAAATTTAGATGAGTGATGTAATAACAACAACCTCTCACTCAATATCTGTAAGACCAAGGAACTGATTGTAGACTTCAGGAGAGGGAAACCGAAAGTCTATGGGCCAGTCCTCATCGGAGGATCAGAGGTGCAGAGGGTCAGTAACTTTAAATTCCTGGGTGTTATTATCTCAGAGAACCTGTCCTGGGCCCATCTTATTGCAAAGAAAACACAACAGCACCTCTACTTCCTTAGGAATCTACAGAGATTCGGCACAATATCAAAATCTTTGACCAACTTCTATAGATGTGTTGTGGAGAGTGTACTGACTGGGTGCATCACGGCCTGATGTGGGAACACCAATACCCTTGAATGGAAAATCTGACATGCGTTCTGCCCAGCATATCATGGGTACAGTCCTCCCAAACATTGAGAACATCTACATGAAACACTGTCCTAGCATCCATTATCACAGATCCTCGCCACCCAGACCATGCTCTTTTCTCGCTGCTGCCATCAGGTGGAAGGTACAGGAGCCTCAGGACTCGCACCATCAGCTTCAAAAACAGTTACTACTCCTCAATCATTAGGCTCTTGAACAGAAGGGGAAAATTACACTCACCTTTTGAAATGCTCTCACAACCACTGATCTCACTTTAAGGACTCTTTAGCTTGTTATTTCACGCTCTCGGTATTTATTGGTATTTATTTATGTTTGTGTTTGTGTGTGTGTGTGGGAGTATTTGCTCACAGGGTGTGTGTGTGAAGCGTCTAGTGCAGTAGTGTAGTAGGGCTTGTAGTTCCTGCATGCTGCATGCTGCATAGTGCTCTCTGCTTACAGCTCCTGCCGCTGACTAGCCTTCTTAATAGAGGGTGGAAAGAGGAGCCGAGTGTTTAAGCCTCCTCCTGCCAGTACAGAGCCTCTCCACCACCAAGACTCCCGTAGTTCCTCCTCAAGGCCACACACAGAAACTGGGTATCTTACAGTTACAGGGGATCTCGGAACAGCAGTGGGCCCCAGAGACGTGGCGTGCAGGCCCACCACTGTGTGGACACGCCTGTCAACCACTGTCCCAGCTATGGGCAAATAGCCTCACTGCCTTGTGGTAAGTCTGTTGAGACAAGGCTAAGGGAGCACACCCTGATAGAAAAGCAATACACTGGCGGCGCGCAATAGGCGGGCCTTGACAGACAAAGGACCCGGCAGCCTCCTGCAGCCAAGATGTGGGACTGGTTGTCCTGGGGCCACCCTTGCCACCGGGATTTACCTCATCATGGTGAAGACAGTGCTACTGGGGATGGCGCACCCCCTGTGGCACTTTAAAATCTTCCTTGCACAGGTCTCCACCTCTGACCACGGTGAACAATACCTGGACTTTACATATGGTTGAAGTCTGACGGTGATGGGGCGTCTGGCAGCGGGAGCAGGTACGAATGGACTGGGAGCTCCTAGTCAGAACCCTGCACGGCAGTGGCACAGGGTATTTGGTCGCTAGCAGCTGGGACTGAGTGGCAGCTGTTTTCGGCAGACCCCTGTGAGACTGAGCAGCCCTATTTAGGGACCGCACTGCTCACCCCAATTGGGGAAGGGCCTGGGAAAGGTGGCCTAAAAATTGCCCATTCAATCACTCACCTGGATAAGTTACCACACCTGTCGGGTTATTCCACTACTGCGGTCAAAATAAGAAACAATACAACCTAAAACTGGCAACATGGAATGTAAGGACTCTCCTGGCCTCGTATGGCATCTGTGACAGACCTCACCGGAGAACAGCCTTGATCGCTGCTGAGCTGAGGTGCTACAACATCGACATTGAGTGAGACCAGGCTCCTGGATGAAGGCTCTTTAACAGAGGAAGGGATGGGTTACACCTTCTTCTGGAAAGATTTCCCCCCAGGTGGACAACATCTCCACGGAGTAAGCTTGGCCATCAAGAACACCTTTCTACCAAATCTTACAGAAACACCTGCTGGCATTAATGAAAGACTAATGACCCTCCGTATCCCCCTGGCAAAGAAACGTTATGCCACGTTTCTCAGTGCCTACTTTGCCATCTGAGAATGAGGCCAAGGAAGGCCTTTATCAGACACTGGACGAAGCTCTTTGCCGGATCCCTAAGAATGATAAGATCCTTTTGCTTGGGGACTTCAACACTAGGGTGGGACAGAACAACAGGATATGGAGTGCAGTGCTAGGTAGGCATGGCATTGGCAAGGTGAATGCAAATGGCATGAGGCTACTTACTCTTTTCTCTGTGCATAACCTTACCATAACCAACACCATCTTCCAGCAGAAGGCAAAATATAAGACCCCGTGGATGCACCCTCGCTCTAAACATTGGCACATGATCAACTTCATCATTGTTAGATGTAGTGACATCAAGGATGTTCTTATCACCCGTGCCATGAGAGGTGCAGAGTGCTGGACTGACCACTGCATGATTGTGGCCAAGCTCCACATGAAAGTGCGTCCCCCCTTGCGGCTGCATAAACCCAATAAAAAGCAGCTCAATTGAAACCGCCTGAGAAACACAGAAGCAAGAAGTGAGTTTCGACGCATCCTAGCTGAGAAACTAAGGGAGCTGGAACCTTGTCTGAGCTCAGAAAATAGCATGGAACAACAGTAGATCTATATCAGCTCTGCGCTCTATGAGGCAGCGGCCCATTCCAACGGCCATAAGGGCAGGGACCACCAAGACTGGTTTGACGATAACTCAGATACCACCCACAACTTGCACAAAGCACACTGGGCAACTTTAGACAACCCGTCATCCACCAGCATCAGGCAGCATTGGTACTGCAGATGGTTAGACCAGATGGTCTAACACTTCTGAAGAATCAGAATACCATTCTGCTGAGGTGGGCTGAGCACTTTAACACCCTGCTTAATCAGGACTCTGACCCAGACCCCACCATCCTGGACGAACTGCCTCCTATCCACAACCTCAGTCTACCACCAACCTTCCACGAGGTTCTATCAGTTGTCCATTCCCTTAAGAACAACAAGTCCCCTGGCACTGACAATATCCCTGCTGAGTTACTGAAGGACGGAGGGTACATGTGTATGCGCACCCTCTACCAGTACATCACCAAGGCCTGGACTGATGAGAACATCCCAGAGCAATGGAGAAATACAAACATCATTGTCATTTGTAAGAACAAGGGTGACAAGGCCATCAGCGGCAATAGTAGGGGCATATCACTCCTTTCTGTTGCTGGAAAGGTCCCGACCAAGGTGATGTTTCAGAGACTCATCAGCAACATCAGCGAGTCAATGCTGCCTGAATCGCAGTGTGGATTCAGGAAGAACAGGAGCACGATCGACATGATCTTTACAGCCTGGCAGCTTCAGGAAAAGTGCCGGGAGCAACATCAGGACCTGTTTACGGCCTTTATCGACCTCTCCAAAGCATTCGATACTGTGCAAAGAGAGCTCTTATGGGATGTCCTCCTCAGGTTTGGCCGTCCCAGTAAAATTGTTGACACCCTCTGCCAGTTCACGATGGGATGACTGCTCGGGTGACCATAGGAGGACAAGAGTCCGAGCCCTTCCTTGTACGCACAGGGGTGAGGCAGGGGTGTGTACTAGCGCCAGTGCTCTTTAACATCTTCCTCTTGTGTGTTGCCAAGCTTCTCCACAACGAGATTGAAGACAGCAGCGAGGTGGCAGTAGACGTCAGATTAGATGGCAAACTCTTTGACATCAGGAGGCTCCACGCAACCACCAAACTCCATAGAGAGCGGGTCCTGGAGCTGCAGTATGCAGACGACTGAGCTCTTGTGGCCCATAGTGCAGAGGATCTTCAGACTGTCCTTGCTGTGGTGGTAAGAGCGTACAGCAGGATGGGGCTAACTGTCAATACCACCAAGACAGAAGAGGTTTGCCAATGGAGTACCAGTGTCCCACCCACTCTACCTGCCTTCATTGTTAGTGATGAGAAGCTGTCAGTAGTGCCATCTTTCAAATATCTGGGGAGCATTCTCTCTGAGGATAGCGGCATTGACAATGACATCCAGAGCTGCATTAAACAGGCATCAGCTGCCTTTGGGAGACTTCGGCGTAGAATCTTTCGGAACAGGAGCCTTCGTCCCTCCACAAAGGTCGCTGTATACCAAGCAGTCTGTGTCACCACCCTCCTTTATAGCTGTGAAGCTTGGGTAACCTACAGCTGTCACATCAAGTCCCTGGAGCACTTCCACATAAGCTGCCTCCAGCGCATCCTGGGAATTACCTGGCGTGAGCGGATGCCTCACACTGAAATACTTGTAAAGACCAACTGCAGAAGTATTGAGGCCATGATCACCCAGCGTCAGCTGCAGTGGCTGGGGCACGTGAGAAGGATGCCCCCATGTCGGTTACCCCTTAGAGTGTTACATGGCCAGCTATGTCATGGTCGACGCTCAGCTGGAAGAATGAAGAAGCGCTATAAGGATCAGATGAAGAATGCTTTAAGGAAGTGCAAGATCAGATCCGAGGACCTGGAGGAGTTTGCTGCTGACCGCACCACTTGGCAACAGCTGTATGGGGACGGGGTTCATATTCTGGAGATGGAAAAGACAACCAGAAGACAGCAGAAGAGAGTCAGGAGAAATGCAGCCATGGTTGCCACCACTACCACAAATACATGTCCCACCTGCAATAGAGCTTGTGGCTCCAGGATAGGACTGTATAGTCATCAAAGATCTCACCGTTAAAGGAGTGGACGCCATCATTGGATTTCGATGGACAACCGAAGAGAAGAAATTTATGTTTGCATTTGCACAGTTAATTGTCTCCTATGCTCTATTTGATCTCTCATTGATCGTGTTATGGTCACTACTCTATAGATTTACTGAAAATGCCTGCAGGAAAAAGCATCTCAGGGTTCTACATGGTGACATACTGTATATGTACTCTGATAATAAAATTTACTTTGACTTTGAAATTCTTTTTTTCATAATATTTACTTGCTCTAACACATAATGCTTTCACTTTTATGGAGGGGAATACAGAGTTGACGATTCGGTCTTGTTGAAGGATGTTGGTCTTGGTGAAGGATGTTGGCCCAAAACATTAACTGTTTATTCCCATCCATAGATGCTGTCTGACTTACTGAGTTCCTCCAGAATTTTGTGTATTTTGTGTATTTGCTCAAAACTTCCAGCACCTGCAGAATATCTCATCTCTACGCCTTCACTTTTAATATCTAAATCCAATAAGCCATAATATAACAATTCTTGATCGTATACATGATGCCAAAATGGTTGTTGTGACATGTCTAGTGTGGTAGTGTAGTAGGAAGTACTTGTCAGTCTCACTTTCAGCTTCCACCGCTGTCTAGCAGTCTTGTGAAAAGGAGAGCTGAATGTGTGAGTCTCTCCCTGCCAGTACATTGCCTCTTCAACAGCAAGCCTCATGTAGTGCCTCCTTGCTGGTGACACATGGAAACTGAACTCCTATTGGACTCAGGCTGAGCTGCAGAGGATGGGGAGAAAGTCTGGCCCCAGCACATGTAGCACACTGACCCACTGGTGTGTGGACACGCTCGGTGCTCATGAACCAGATCCTCAGCTATGGGTAAATCGCCCCACTGCCCTGTAGGCAGCGTTGGGAGAGACGAAGACTACGGGAGTAAACCCAGACAGAAAATCTGGAGTGGAGCCCCGAAGGCAGCTGGATGTTATTGAGCATCCTTCTGGCAGCTCCTGCAGCCAAGCTGGTGCCAAATGTATTGCTTCATAAGCTTTCCTTTGGACTTCACTGGTGAGGCCAAGTGGGGGATCTTGATGACTGAGCATCTTAGGATCTCCATACCTTCCACCCAGGCTTGTGCTGATGATCATCACCTATTGTCCTTCAAGACAGACGGATGCCAACCAACGAACAACATGCAAATAAGTTTCTTTGTAAATAAAACATTGTAAGACCCACCTTTCTAAGAAAACAGAATTTTTATGCCTTCTCTTTGTCTTTACCAATTCTTTGGGTTCTGCTTGCAAAGCTTGTTGTACTAATTATTCAGAGGTTTGATACAAAGACGCAGGAGACTGGGAACAGTTGTAGCCCATCTGCCAGCTCAAGCTTGTCCTACCATTCAATATGATCATGATCTGCTCCTCTGTGCTGGCTCTCTTTCACCCCCCCATTCCACTCAACAAATGCAGTAGCTTACTTTAAATACTTATATTCTGTGCCATTTTAAATATAGATAATGTTCATGGCACTGTATTGATTGTACATTTCAAATTAATTCTTTTCCTGTTTTTATTTAAGTTAGTTTTGGATATTTCCTTGGCATTAGTTCAAGGACTGATCACAAACCGAGAAATTCTGGAGATGCTGGAAATCCAAAGCAACACACACACAATGCGGGAGGAATTCAGCTGGCCAGGCAGCATCTATGGAAAAGAGTAAACAGTCGATGATAGGAGAGGACAGAAGACATGGAAGAGAGGGAAGGGGGAGGAGCACCAGAGGGAGGTGATGGACAGGTAAGGAGATAAAGTGAGAGAGGGAAACAGGAATGGGGAATGGTGAAGGAGAGAAGGGGGCTATTACCAGAAGTTTGAGAAATCGATGTTCATGCCATCAGGTTTGAGGCAATCCGTATGGAATATATGCGGAAAGCAGAGGGTGGGGTGGGGGAGGTGTCTGCCTTCACCCCATTCTCATGCTGCCACACTAGGGATAGGTTTCCTCTTGTCCTCACCTACCACCTCACAAGCCTCCCAGTCCAGCACATAATACTCCATAAGTTCTGCCACCTCCAATGGGATCCCACTACCAAGCACATCATCCCCTCACCCTACACTCTGCAACGATCGCACCCTTCACCATTCCCTTGTCCACTCGTCCCTCCCCACTGATCTCCCTCCTGGTACTTATCCTCGCAAGCAGAACAAATACTGCACCTGCCCCTACACCTCCTCCCTCAGTAACATTCAGGGCCCCACACAGTCCTTCCAGGTGAGGCGGCACGTCATCTGTGAGTCTCCTGCAGTAATCTCCTGTAGCCAGTGCTCTCTGTATGGCCTCCTGTATGTTGGTGAGACCCAAACTAGATTGGGAGACCGCTTCGCCCAGCACCTATGCTCCATCCTCCACAAAAAGTGGGATTTCCCAGTGGCCACACATTTCAATTCTGCTTCCCATTCCCATTCTGACATGTCAGTCCATGGCCTCCTCTACTGCCATGATGAGGCCACACTCAGGTTGGAGGAGCAACACCTTATATTTTGTCTCAGTAGCCTCTAACCTGATGGCATGGACATTGATTTCTCTAACTTAGGGACATTGGACCCTTTCCTCTCCCTCACCATTCCCCACTCCCGTTTCCCTCTTTCATCTTATCTCCTCCCTCTGGTGCTCCTCCCCCTTCCCTCACTCCATGGTCCCCAGCTCTCTCCAGTCAGATTCCCCCTTCTCCAGTCCTTTATCTCTTTCAGCAATCGACTTCCCAGCTCTTTACTTCACCCCTCCCCCCTCCTGCTTTCACCTCTCATCTGCCTCCTTGTACATCTTCCTCCCCTCCCCCTATCTTTTTTCCTGGGCTTCTCCCCTTCCTGATGAAGGGTCTCTGCCCGAAACCTCGACTTTTTACTCTTTTTCACATAGATGCTGCCTGGCCTGCTGAGTTCCACCAGCATCTTCTGTATGTTGATAGGTCGAAAGGATAACGATTGAGTAATAATAGATTCCTATAAATCACAAAAATAAGTGTTACATTTTAAAAGCAATATTGTTCGCAGCAGGCCAGAGAAGTAGACTTTTGGGATTGGAGGGAGAGAAAAAAAGGAAAGGTACCTCGTATCCGGGGTTTCTCCGGTTAGTGGACGATTTCCCTCCACACCTCTCGGACGCAGTGGGGAACCGCGTACGAGCAGAGAGAATCACGGCAAAATTAAAGTTCTTTCAAATGCGTTCTGTAATATGAGTATAATGATAGGGTTTGAAATTATTATATTAATATGATTATCGTATACCTGACAATATTGAGTAGCAACATTGCAACACTGTACAGGAGCATTGCAGGAGCGTCCACAAAGACTGCCGAGCCGGGTTGATTATTCACCAAGTGCAAGGCCGGATTAACCTAGTAGCAAAAGTAGCATATGCTACAGGCCCTGCATTTTCGACAGCCCCACACTAAATGCTTGCAAGCTGCAGTCTGGTGAAATTGGCATCTCGTCGTATTCTCACAATGATCTGGCAGCGCTGTTGTTTTCATGTCGGGGAAGCTGCATGCTGCATGGCATGAGTGTGCAGGCGTGTGTTGGCTCCTCGTTGTGTCACGGTGACCTTTGTGCTATCTCCCACGCTCCCAAGCTGCTGCAGCGTGCAGCGTTACGTCGCTGACTTTGTGCGCTATCTTTTGCCGTCTGGACCAGTTGAAAGATTTGTGAAGTTTTTGTATATGGAAGGTCATCGTGCTGAACAGCTCGCTCAAAGTTTACTTGACTTTTTAAAGGAAAATGACATTGATATAAAAGACTGCTGTGGTCAAAGTTATGACAATGCCAGCAACATGAGTGGCAAGTATAGTGGCTTACAAGCACGAATTAAAGAGAAGAATGAGTTTGCGGATTACATTCCATGTTTTGCTCATTCACTAAATTTGGTTGGAAAATTTGCTGCTGAATATTGTCAAGAAGGATTAATTTTCTTTCAATTTGTAGAAAGCCTGTACACATTGTTTTCTGCTTCTACTTATCTGAAGGATCTCCTTTCTGCTGCATTATCTGATGGTGGTGCTCATTTGCCCATTGTGAAAAGAATGTCAGATACCAGGTGGTCAGCTCGTGCAGATGCAACAAAAGCACTTTTACACAGCTTTTCTGCAATAAAACAAATCTTGGATGACATTTCAAATAACAATGATCAGAATGGAAAGTGTCGACAACAGGCTCGTGGACTACTTTCAACCATGATGAAGTTGGAAACAGGAATAATGGTCATATTGTGGGATCAAGTATTACAGCGTTTTCAAATGGCCAGTGCTTCTTTGCAATCTTCTGGCCAAGACTTGAACATAGCTTGTGCACCCTATGAATGCTTTGTTACGTACCCCATAACGGGTTAAAGAACCAGCAGAAATGGAAACCTCCTTGGAGTCTGGTATTGCTGTTAACCAAAGCTATTTTATTAGTAACTACACAATACAGTAATATAAAATCAGATAAATCAAACAGGTTAGCAAAGGTCATGCATATTTAAGTGTGGAAATATAAAAACCAAGATTCTTCAAGCCGAGGGGGGTAAATGGATACAGTCTTATGATGATGGGTAAATCAAGTCAGTTCAATTCATGGTATTGAGTTGAGTAGTGATGGAGAGAGAGAGGTGTTGTGGTTGTTCGAGTAAGCCAATGTCGTCGCTTCTTCCCGTTGTCCTCCAAAACTTCCAAGTTAGCCAAACTTGACCAACTTAAGAGCACTATCTTCAAGTGATAGCCTACCAACCCAGGCAAAGGTTAGACACACTGGTAGACTCCACAGGGTCACTCTTTCACGCACTAATAATCACAGACCGATTCCTCTCAATCGATCTTCAGTCCCACACTCGTGGGCACCTGAGGATAGTGGTAGCTTCACCACACCTTAGTGCGTCTGCGTGTCCTGTGAAACAAGCAATTACGTTGGTCTAAATACTGTTGTGCTGAACACCAGCTGTCCATCAAGTAGCTCCTCCTCTCTCTCTCTCTCTCTGTAGGAACTCAAAAGCTGGCAGTGTCCTTGCAGAAATCCCAAACAAACTGTGAGCAGTCTTCGCCCCTATTTCTCTCTCTGTAACAAGCTGTTTGTGCTATACAGCTGCACACCCTCTCTCTCTTTTTAAAGGCACATTCCATAAGGGATAATTCAGGATCCCGTCACACGTTGCATGGATATATTCAAGCTATGTAGTCTACTTTTTCAGACATTGAGCAAAAACCAAGGATCTGACTAAGTGTTAAGATTATCAACAGCAAACTCGAAGAAAACTCAAGCAAAATTGTGCGTATGATGATTTCAGTGGTTCCAGCACTCTTGATCCACTTGTTGAATCTCAAATGCCTTCTCATAACTTTAAAAGCTGAACATTTCTTGCCATTGTTGACAGCTTGCTTTCTGCCCTGTCAAAAAGGTAGAACGCTTATCTAAAGATGAATGGTGTTTTTGGATTCCTTCATCAGTTACAGTCACTTACACCTGAAGAGATCGTAAAGAGGTAATCAAATCTTATTAAATAATATCTGGAAGATCTGGAAGAAAGTCTTGATGAAGAATTTGTGCAGTTTACTGAACTGTTGAAGACTGATCTTGCTCCTCATATTGGTGCCAAAGAAGACCTTGTAGAGTTACAGTTGTACCGTTTGATAACTGACAATTCATGGAGTCATGTTTTCCAAATGTAGAAAATGCCTTGCGCATCTATTTATCACTCATGGTTACAAACTGCAGTGGAGAACGCTCATTTTCAAAACTGAAAAGGATTAAGAATGAACTAAGGAGCACCATGAGTCAAAACAGATTGAACAATCTCACTCTAATGAGCATTGAACATGAACTTCTGCGTGAACTAGACACTTCCAGTATCATCATCAAATTTGCTCATGCTAAATCTAGAAAATGTAACTTTTCAATTGTAGTTTTGTTACTTTTGACATTTGAATTTGATACCTACATGTAAGTAATACTATTGCTGAAGTGTCAGACACTTGTCATATTATCTGGCTGTATACCAAAAGAAAAAATTGAATTACTTTCCTATGCAAGTAATTTTATGTTTTAATACTTATGTGCATTTTTAAAATTTAGGGCCACTTTATAACATACGCTACAGGCCCCTCACTAGCTTAATCCAGCCCTGACCAACTGTATCAACTTTTTCAGCTGTGTCAGTGGAAAAACAGTTAACAAAAAAACCCCAGCAAACTCCTAATCTGATAGCCTTTTATAGATATTGTTTCGGTTTCTCACTTATTCACTATATACTAGAAATCTTTGGTAATTTAAATGATGAAGGTATTCAGAAAACTGCCGACAGAGCAGGGAAAAGGCACACCGTTATCTTTATAGGTTGCTAGTGTTTAAAAATAAAATATTGCTTAAGGTCCAAAGTTGGATGTGACACGTTACGGAAAAAACTGAAATACTTAAGGAAAACGTCGCTATCATGGGCAGATTCGGGTTTATTTTCACTGACGTGGCACGGAATGTGTTGTTTGGTGGACATAAAAATCACCAAGAGTGCAAAAGAGGGGCAACAAGGTAGCGTTAACAGACCGTGTACATTGGAAATCAGAAGGCGGGTGGGATGAAGCTGTTCCTGAATCACTGAGTGTGCATCCTCGGGTTTCGGTACCCCTCCTCCCCGAGAGCGGTAACGAGAAGAAGACATGTCCCGCCTGCTGAAGATCTTTAATGAGAAATGCCGCCTTCATTGAGTAAACCCCTGCTGTTGATTTGTCCCCTTGGGAAACTCTACCCCGCCTGTATGAATTGTTTTAATTCGGGTATGCTGGGCAGAGAGCCCAGTAGGAACACTTGCGCTGACAACGCTGGGAACTAGTTACGCATTCGTACTGGGAGGTTCGGGTCATGTGATGCGCTCGGCCGAGTCACATGATTGTGCTGCTGGTGGTGTTGAGTGATGTGATCGTTGTCACACACACCTACGGACAGGTGAACCATGGCGCGGGTTGTGTTCTTCCTCCTGGTGGCATTCCTGAGCCGAGTGGGCGCTATCCCCCCTCACGAGGAGGTAGCGCGAATGGCGCGGTACGTGGTTAATAGCTGTGACTGGGCGGCGATGGCTACCATCTCCACACATAAGCCGGTTGTCGGACGGGCTTTCGCCAACGTCTTCTCGATCAGTGACGGTCTGCAAGGGAACGGAAGTGGGGTGCCGTACCTCTATCTGACCCCAATGGAAATCTCAGTACAGGATATCGAGGTGAGTGGAGGGGAGGCCAGGCAGCCTGCCTTCGATTGTATGCAACCGGTAAAAATCAATTTCGGGTCCACTTGACAGTTCCCGAAGACGTTTTGTACCTATTTTCCCCAGATATACATTTTTTCAAGAGTTAAAAACTGTGGTAATTGTAATATACCAATGCAAAAATAATGTCCAATAATTTTTAAAATGTTAATTTCTGATTGTGAAATACAGTGCCTATAAACAGTATTCACCTCCCTTGGAAGATGAATAACAGTGGATTTAATTTGGCTTTTTTTAACACTTTAAGTAGGTCTCTAAAAAGTGAGATAAATTACAGATATAGAACACAAATTAATGATTGCATAAATATTCACTCCCTTCAAGTCTTAACTTAGTGGATGCACCTTTGCCAGCAATTACTGCCTTGAGTTTGTGTGGATCAGTCTCTTTATCAGCTTTGCACACCTGGACACTGCAATCTTTCCCTATTCTTCTTTACAAAACTGCTCAAGCTCTGTCATATTGCATGGGGATCGTGAGTAAACAGCCCTTTTCAAGTCCGGCCACAAATTCTCAATTGGATTGAGGTCTGGACTCCGACTTGGCCACACCAGGATATTAACTTTGTTGTTCCTGTGTAGTTTTGGATTTATGCTTGGGGTCATTGTCTTACTGGAAAACAAATCTCCTCGCAAGTTCTCTTGCAGACTGCATCAGTGTTTCTTCTGGGATTTCCTTGGATTTTACTGCATTCATTTTACCCTCTACCTTCACAAGCCTTCCAGGGCCTGCTGCAGTGAAGCATCCTCACAGCATGATGCAGCCTCCACCATACTTCAAGGTAGGGATGGTGTGTTTTGATAATGTTTGGTGTTTGGCTTGCACCGAACAGTGTCCAGTCTGATGGCCAAAAAGTTCAATTTTGGTTTCATCAGACCACAGAACCTTCATCCAGCTGACTTCAGAGTCTCCCACATACCTGCTGGCAAACTCTACCCGAGATTTCATATGTTTTTTTTTCAACAGTGGCTTTCTCTTTGCCACTCTCCCATAAAGCACCGAGGCAACAGTTGTATGCGCAGTCTCTCCCATCTCAGCCACTGAAGCTTGCAACTCCTCCAGAGTTGTCATACGGAACTCACTGAGGTGCAGGCGCAGGGGGGCAAAGGTGAGGTCCTTCCTGAGGACAGAGTGTTCTGCCTCAGAGAGGGGAAGGTCCGCGGGAATGGTGAAAACCCAGCATGAGTGAGAGGTGGACTGGATACTTCTTCTAGTCACTGTATATTAGGCAGAGTAACAAGGATTACGCAAACCAAAAAAACCTGCAGAATCTAGAAATTGAAGTAAAACAAATTGCTGGGCATACTTGGCAAGTAATTGTCTTTGGAGAGAGAAACCAGTAAACTTTAACTCAGATTATCTGTGGAGTAACCTCCTGGTCTTTTAAATATGTCCATATTCTCTGATTATAGTAATGAAGGTAATTTTCTTTCTCCTAATTGGTAGCATAGTATTTTCTTGTTCTGACCTGCTGGAAGGGGATTGTGCCTCTTTGACTTAATCTGAACTGAAAGACAGCATTGCTGCCAGTCTTGTACTCTCTCAATAATACACTACAGTGTCCACCCAAGTTTTTTCTTTGGACTTGATCCCATAATCTTCTGACTTGGAGATGAAACTGCAGGAGTTGTGTCACAGTTGGGACATGGACTGGTATGCTAACACTATTCAGGCTAACTCATCATCTCTTCAGATATTTGCTGCTGTACTTCAAACGTGATATGAATTGAATTTTGGTCAGTGATCAGCTTTTAAATGTGCTTTTTTTCTGTAGTCTGTTGTCAGTGATTTTGGCATACATCATGAAAATAGTAGCCTCATTTTGTTGTTAGAGACAGCAAATGTTACATGTTTAAGGTTTTTGCAACTTCTATTCATTTGATCATCGTGCAGATTATTTATTTGGTACAAATAACATTTTTCAGTGGTGGGGTTGGGGGGAATGTCATTTGGGAGCTATTACATATTAGTTTTGTGCAAAAGAACGTCATTCAGCCCACTGTGTGTCCGCAAGTTCCCAGCAGAGCTTTTCCATCTGTCTCATTCCCCTTTTTTATATAATTCTGCAACTTATTCTCTCACAAGTTCATCAACTTTCCTCTTTTAAAAAAAAATCTTACCTACAAGATGGATATGGCATGAAGATCAGTGCAGAGAAAACCAAACTGATGAGAAACAATGAGGAGCGAATCACAGTCGGTGGATAAGAACTAGTGACTGTCAGACGGTTCAAGTATCCTGGCACCATCATCAACCATATAGGCTCAAAGCCTGAGGTCCTTGCAATGGACAGCCCAAACAACAGCAATGCTGGCTAAACTAAAACCCATCTAGAGAGACAATAACATTGCTCTGAGATCATGCTGAAACTACGGCTTGTAGTTGTGTTCTCCATCTTCTTGTATGCATGTGAATCATGGACTTTGACAGCAGAACTGCAAAAAAAATCCAGGCAGTAGAAAAGAGATGCTTCAGAAGGCCTTTCAGCATCTCCTACGCAGACCATGTTTCAAACGATAAAGTACATAGAACCATCACCCAGCACATGAGACACTACGCAGATCGACTGTCCACAGTAAAGAAGAGGAGATTGAGGTGTCATAGCCATGTAACAAGATCAAGTGGACTCTGAAGGATCATTCTCCAGGGAATGGTGCAGGGGAAGAGAAAAAGGGGCAGACAATGTCACAGAGTGGACTGTAGAGAGACCCATGCACTCACCCACAACCGGGAGAGATGCAGGCAACTGGTGCAGCGCTCATCCATACGGTGCCCAGACGACCCAGGTGGGCTGCAGGATCCGTAACCGCAACCTACAATAAAATAATTTACAGTGGCCAGTCTTCATGAGAAAACTTGGGCACCCTGCAGAGGCCCACATAGTAAAAGGGAGACTGTTCAAGTGGCAGACGGGGCAGGATTGATCATGTGTCCCTGGAGCTATGAGTCAGCAGCACTAACGATTGTGCAACCTTCCCAATGTCAGTGTTACTGATGGACTGAGATATCATGATCTTTTACCTTGCTGAACTCCCTTCTCCTGAACTTTGGAAGTTTTAGTAACTTGGGCTTGATGGAAAGAGGAAAAAGTGAAGAAAATACTCTACGTATGATAAATTTGAGATTCAGGATATTGAAAGCTCCAAATTTTATGAGAAAGAGGGAATTAGATTAAATGTTTCTTGCTTTCAAAGACACATGAACTTAACTTCTTGACCCTAGTCTGACAAGATTGAACAAAGTGTGGTGATCAGTTTTGAACTTTCACCAAGGTTTGTTTGATTTGGTGTCAGTAGGATAGACACTTGAGCAGGACGGCAATATCTCTGTCATAATCTTCCTCAACGCTGGGGCCTCTCATTCTCAGCCCCCTACTCTGCTCCCTGTACTCTCACAACTGTGTGTGCTCGAACTCCATGTACAAATTTACATATTGTACCAGTGTAGTGAGTCGGAGTACAGGAAAGAGGTAGAGAGCCTAGTGACATGGTGTCATGACGACAACCTTTCCCTCAGGGTCAGCAAAGCAAAAAGGCTGGTTGTTGACTCCAGGAAGAAGGCTGTCTGTATCGACAGTGCTGAGGTTGTAAGGGTTGAGAGTTTTATGGTCTGAGGAGAGAACATCACGAATAGTTGTCCTGGTCTAGCCATATAAATGCCACAGCTAAGAAAGCTCATCAGTGTCTCTACAAGAAATTTGGCATACTTCCTTTGATTTCACAAACTTTTAGTTGATGTACCATCGAAAACTATCTTTCCAGATGTATCGCAGGTTGGTGTGGCCACTGCGATGCCCGAGTCAGCAAGAAACTGCAGAACTGTGGAGACAGTTTAGCACCTCATGGAAACCTTCTGTCTGTACTTCTCGCTGTCTCGGTAAAGCAGCCAGCATAATCAAAGGCTCCACCCAAACCAGACATTCCCTCTCCCATCAAGCAGAAGATACAAAATTCTGAAGGCACGTATCACGAGGCTGTCTCCTGCTGCTCTAGGACGACTGAACAGTCCCGTGGTACGATAAGGTAGACTCATGACCTCACAGTTGACCTAGTTTTGACCTTGCACTTTGTTACCCACACAGCAATTTCTGTAGCTGCAACTGTAACCTTGTACTACCCGATGCACTGTGTAATGAACCGATCTGTCAGGGAGGTACGCAAGGCAAGTTTTTCACTATATCTCTGTACATGTGACAATAATAAACAAATTTACTGATTTATTCAACAGGATCTTTTTTTCAAATGTTTAGGATTTTAAAACTTACTAAAGCTCTGCTACCAACAAAAAATGGACTGCTGGAGGAACCTGGCAGGTCAGGAGGCTTCTATAGAAGATTTTAGCTGGTCCAGATGAAATGTTTATTTGGCATTTTGGGTGTCAGCAGGTCTCAATCCAAAATGTCAGCTGTCTTATTTTCAGCCACAATTGCTGCCTGATGCACTGAGTTTCTCGAGCAGTTTGCTTTTCTTGCAGCAGATTCCGACATCTGTAGTTTTTGTGTTTCCCCAGATAACCAGAATGGGTGTATCACGCTGATATGAATGTTGTCATGAGATTAAAGACTAAACAGTGATTCTCAAAGTTTTGCTGAGTCAGGGTGAGCCACAGTTCTTCATATAGTTTTTAATTTGATGATTACCCCACACTGTTAAGTTTTACTAAATGAACCCAAATGTAGCTGAAAGGTCTTAACTGAATTGTGTGGCAGGGATTGCTGTCTTTAAGCCTTGTTTAGAAACTTCAAAGCAATTAAATTTCATTGTTTCCGTTCCAGATTTGTTTTTGGATAACTATCAGAAAATTCAGAGGATATAAATCAATGGTTCCCAGACTTTTTTGGGTTACCTCCCCATTGACTCCCAGAACACAATCCCCAGTGTAACGTTCTCCCTTTCAGGCCATTACATAAAAAACAATGAAGAACAGTGAAATAAAATAGGAACTGCAAGTTCAAAGCAGTGACAAATAATTGCAAAACAATATTTAAATCTATTTAAAGCTACAAATAAAATTATTTTAAAAATTACAATGAGAACCATTTTCATCAACAATTTTAGCACGCGCATTAGTAGTACAAATATTCACTACTTCATTGCCCTTTCACCTTTCAGCAGATGGATGGGCTCGGTGCAGTGATATCAACTTCACAACATCAATCTGAATGTCACTCGGGAGTCTCAGATCCCTCCCCCACCCCCACACCCCCATCCAATCATTTGCAGTCTGTTTTGTTGCCTTGAAAGATGTTGGGCGACTTCACTGAAACTGCACTCCAGTAAATATGATGCTGGAAAGCAATACAGAGCATCTTGACCTTTTTCCACAGGTCAGGATAACATTCAGAAATGTCTTTCTGCGACATGATGAAATGGGCTGTAGTCAGCATGGTTTCCTCAAGGGAAAACCTTGCCTAACAAATCTGTTGGAATTCTTTGAAGAAATAAGAAACTGGATGATGTTGGGTACTTGGATTTCAGAAGGCCTTTGACAAGGTGCCACATGTGAGACTGACTAACAAGCTACAAGCCCATGGTATTACAGGAAAGATCCTAGCATGGGTAAAGCAGTGGCTGATTGGCAGGAGGGAATGAAGGGAGCCTTTTCTGACGGGCTGTCGGTGACTAGTGGTGTTTCACAGGGGTCAGTGTTGGGAACGAATCTTTTTATGTTATATGTCAATGATTTGGATGATAGAATTGATGACTTTGTTGCAAAGTTTGAAGATGATATGACGATAGTTGGAGGGGCAGGTAGGTTTGAGAAAGCAGAGAGGCTACAGAAGGACAGACAGGTTAGGAGAATAGGCAAGGAAATGGCAGATGGAATACAGTGTCGGGAAGTGTATGTACACTTTGGAAGAAGAAATGAAAAAGTTAAACGGGGAGAAAATACAAAAAAAACGGTGCAAAGGGAAATGGGAGTCCTTGTGCAAGATTCCCTAAAGGTTAACTTTTAGTTTGTGTCTGTGGTGAAGAAGGTAAATGTGATATTATTTATTTCAAGGGGGTTAGAATATAAACAAGTATGTAACGTTGAAACTTTATAAAATGTTGGTGAGGTCTCACTTGGAGTATTGTGAGCAGGTTTGGGCCCCATATCATAGAAAGGATGTCCTAAACTGGAGAGGGTTCAAAGGAAGTTCATAAAAATGATTCCAGGATTGAATGGCTTGTCATATGAAGAGCATTTGATGGTTCTGGGCCTGTATTCAGAAGAATGAAGGGTAACCTCATTGAAACCTATTGAGTGCTAAAAGGCCTTGATAGAGTGGATGTGGAGAGGATATTTTCCATGGTGGGAGAGTCTAAGACCAGAGGACACAGCCTCAGAATAGAGGGGCGTCCTTTTAGAATAGAGATGAGGAAGAATTTATTTAGCTAGAGAGTGGTGAATCTATGGAATTCTTTGCAGCTGTGGAGACCGAGTCTTTATGTATATTTAAGACAGAGGTTGATAGATAGTTGATTGGTCAGGGCATGAAGGGATAAGGGGAGAAGGCAGGAGAATGGAGCTGAGAGGAAAATTGGATCAGCCATGATGAAATGGCAGAGCAGATTCAATGGACCAAATGGCCTAATTCTGCTCCTATATCTGCTGAGTTCATCTAGCATTTTGTATGTGTTGCTTGAGAGTTTGAATATATCAATAAATATTCCAGCCAGTTGGTCCACATAGATCTTTAGTATTCAGCGAGGTACACCATCTGAACAAGATGGCTTTTGTGAATTTATCCACTTGATTAATTCTCAATATTTGGCTCCAGAGACTGAAGTTACAAGGTCATCCAGAGATATGGGAGTTCCTGTTGGCATGTCATAGTTCTCCCTTATCAAAGCATGCATAAAAGGCATTGAATCCATCTATTCTGTCTGTGCCTCTCATAATCTTATTACCCTTGATCAGATAACCTCTCGGTCTCCAGCGCTCCAGAGAAAATAACCCAAGTTTTATACAGCCTCTCGTGATACCACATGCCCTCTAAACCAGGCAGCATCCTGGTAAACCTCTTCTGGACCCTCTCCAAAGCCTCAACATCATTCCTATAGAGGGGCAATCAGAACTGTATGCAATATTCCAGATATGGCTAACCAGAGTTTTATATATTTGCAACATAACCTCTCAACTTTTGAGCTCTGTGCCTCGACTAATAAAAGCAAGCATTCCAAAAGCATTCTGAACCACCTTATTGACCTGTGTAGCCACTTTCAAGGAGCAATGAACATGGATCCCAAGATCTCTCTGCTCAGTAACACTGTTAAGGATATTGTCCTCCTTGCATTTGCCCTAGTTCACATTTATCTCGATTAAACTCCATCTGCCATTCCTCAGCCCATATCTGCAACTGATCTATATCACACTGTATTGTTTACCACTGTTCTACACTATCCACAACTCCAATCTTGGTATCATCCACAAACTTATTAACCCACCCATCTACATTATCACCCATGTTATTTCCATACATCACAAACAGCACAGAACCCTGCAGAACATCACTAATCACAGACCTCCAGCATTGTCACCCATGTTATTTCCATACATCACAAACAGCACAGAACCCTGCAGAACATCACTAATCACAGATCTCCAGTTCAAATGAGTCCCTTCAACCACTACCCTCTGTCTTCTATGCACAAGCCATTTCTGGATCTAAATAGCCAATTTGCTGCAGACTCCGGATCTGGGTGAGTCTCCCATGAGAGACTTTGTCAAACACCTTATTAAAATGCATATAGACAACATCCACTGCCCTACCCTTGTCAATCTCTCTTGTCACTTTGTCAAAGAAACTCAATCAAGTGGGTAAGACATGACCTCCTCTTCACAAAGCCGTGCTGGTTCTCATTATGGAGGCCCATGGGTTTCCAAATGCTCATATATCCTACCCCGAAGAATTTTCTCCAGCAATTTCCCTACAACTGACGTGAGACTCACCGTTCTACAGTTCCCAGGATTTTCCCTTGTTCGCTCTTAAATAGGAGTACAACATAAGCCACTCGCCAGTCCTCCGTGACCTTGCCTGTGGTTAGAGAGGACACAAAGATACTGGTCAAGGTCCCAGCAATCTCCTCCCTTGCCTCCTTCAATAACCTGGGGACCTGTCCACCTTCATTCTCATTGAGGCCCTCCTTGATCTCTAAACTCCTTAACATATTTATAAACTCAGCACCGATCACCTGGTCCTCCATATCTTTTTCCTTGGTAAATACTGAGGCAAAGTACTTATCAGGTACCTCACTCACATTCTCCACATCCAAGGAAATGTTCCCTGCCCCCTCCCCATCCTTGAGTGGTCCCACCCTCTCCCTAGTTATCCTCTTGCCCTCGATGTATGTATAGAATGCCTTGGGATTTACATTGATCCTACTTCACAAGGACTTTTCAATGGACCCCTCCTGGCTTTCTCAATTCCCTTCTTTAGTTCTTTTCTGCTTTCTTTATGCTCCTCAGGTGCTTCGTTTGATCCTAATCTCTGGAGCTTTACATATTTTTCCTTTTTCTCCTTGACTAATATCATCACCTCTCTGGACATCCAAGATTCTCTTACCTTTCCATACCCATCCTTCCTTCTAAAGGGAATTTACCTTTCCTGTACTCTGTGCAATTCATCTTTAAACACACTCCGCATGTCTAATGTGGACTTTCCAGAGAAAAGATGTTCCCAATTAACACTTAGTTCCTGCCTAATGCACTTCTAATTTGCCCTACTCCAGTTTCAAACTCTCCTGTAAGAACTATATCTATCTATCTATAGCTATCCTGAAAGTTAAGGAGTTGTGGTCACTGTTCCCTAACTGTTCACCTGCTGGAAGGTCAGTCACCTGGCTGAGCTCATTACCCGTCATCAGGTCCAGTACAGCCCCTCCTCTCATTGGACCATCCACATATTGATTTAAGAAACTTTCCCAGATGCAATTAATAAATTCTGCCCCATGTAAACCCCTTGCACTAGTGTTTCTTGAAAGGTCATTACTAATGCCTCCACGATCTCTTCAGCCACCCCTTTCAGAACCCTGGCGTGTCTGGTCCGGGTGACTTATCATCTTCAGACCTTTCAATTTCCCAAGAACCTTTTCTATAGAGTCATAGAAATGTACAGCACAGAAACAGGCCCTTTGGCCCATCTAGTCCATGCCAAAACCATTTAAGCTGCCTACTCCCATCGACCTGCACCGGGACCATAGCCCTCCATATCTCTACTGTTTATGTAACTATCCAACTTCTCTTAAACGTTGAAATCAAGCTCGCATGCACCATGACCCTCTGAGTGGTCATGTTTCCCCTCATGTTCCCCTTAAACTTTTCATCTTTCACCGTTAACCCATGTCCTCTAATTTTAGTCCCACCCAACCTCAGTGGAAATCCTTGTACTTACCCTATCTACACCCCTCATAACTTTGTATACCTCTATCAAATCTCTTTCAATCTTTTATGTTCGAAGAAATAAAGTCCTAACCTATTCAATCTTTCCTTATAACAGGTCCCCAGATCCAGTAATATCCTTGAAAATTTTCTCTGTATTTCCTTCAACCTTATTTACATCTTTCCTATAGGTAGTTGGCCAAAACTGCACACAATACTCCAAATTAGGCCTCACCAATGTAGTGGAACACTATGTAACATATTGACTAAGAATGGAAGAGTTTACAAGGTTTATTCTTCTAAATAATCTTTTATTTTAAATAAACCTTATTTTGATTATATTAAAAAAAATGTTCTCTTCTTACTGAGAACTCAAGAGTCAGAAACAGTAACTATCCCACCATACCCTGATGAACAGTGGCCATTTTCCATTCTGTGCTCCAGTAGAGGGAACTAGTGTAATTACTTTTTATTTCCTTATGCTAAGGACTTGAAATGAATTGTCAGGAGTCAAAATTTGATGGTCTCTGGCCTTGCTGATTTTTAAAATCAAAATGATCTTTGTTATAGTTATGGTAACTTCACAGACTTCATGTCCCCTGATATCTGAAACTTCCACCATACTGCTAGTGTCTTCCACATTGAAGACTGTTGCAAAATACTTATTCAGTTCATCTGCTATATCATTGTCCCTCATTACTACCTCTCCAGCATCCTTTCCCAGTGGTCCAATATCCACTCTCGCCTCTTTTACATTTTATGTATCTGAAGAAACATTTGGTATCCTCTTTAATATTATTGGCAAGCTTACATCTTTGTTCCATCTTTGCTTTAATGACTTTTTAAATTGCCTTCTGTTGGTTTTTAAAAGCTTCCCAATCCTCTTAACTTCCCACTAATTTTTGCTCTATTATGTGCTCTCTGTTTGACTTCTCTTGTTAGCCACAGTTGTGTCATCTTTCCTTTAGAATACTTCTTCCTCCTTGGGATGTTATATTCTGTGCCTTCTAAATTGCTTCCAGAAATTCCAGCCATTGCTGCTTTGCTGTCATCCCTGCCGTTTTCTTTTCCAATCAGTTCTGGCTAACTCCTCTCTCATGCCTCTGTAATTCCCCACTCTACTGTATAATATTGATACATCTAACCTTAGCTTCTCAATACTGATACATCTGACATCAGCTACTCATTGAAAGGAATCTATGGAAGGGAATAAAAAGCCTACATTTCTGGCTAAGTTTCTACGTCAGAACTGGAGACAAAAGGGAGAACTTGTCTTTTCCTGTGGATAGAGTGAATGTGCTCAGTAGTGATGGGGACTTGAGCTACATGCCTTATTGATCCTGTTGTAAAATGTGAATTGACGTGGATCATTCGATATTTAAATTCCTGTTTACTCTTAATGTTTCCCACTTTTATTTTAGATGCATCCAGAAGTCTCCCTGACCATGACCTTGGCAGAGACTGACTACTGTAGAAAACACAAATATGATGCTCAAAGTCCACTTTGTTGTCGTGTGATCCTCTGTGGAACAATTGTGACGGTATGCTGTAACATAACACTCCGACTTTTGCATCATCCATCCTACTTTCCTGTTGGCTCGCGAATTTTCTATTCCTGGTCGTTGGCAAATGAGTTTAAACTGATTGGAAAAAGTGAAGTGTTAGTCTGAGTTTCCAGTGATTTTTTTTCTCATTGTCATGTGACACAGAAAGGAAAAACATCATTTAATTACCAAAAACTGATTCTGCATTCCACATTACCCTAAAGGGAGAAGTGATGGTGTTCAATGCTATAAGTTAATTTGTCATTATTTTATTTAATTATTGTTTATTTTTGCATTCCTGAGACTTTTCAATTGCCTTATAATAAAAGTGCATTACAGAGAAGCATTAAAAGAAATTATTCTGAGTTCAGCGTGTACTCATACGTAGTGATTTTGCAGTACCTTCAATCATATTTATTGATTTCAAGTATATTGAAATGGGATGATGGGGTCCAATTGCCCCACATCCACGCATTTAGACAACTTTATGTGGGCTTTGTTCTGAGGCACCTTTTGACACAGAGTAAACTGAAGTGGGAGCTCCAGTTTCTTTCTGAGTACTCCAGGACTACAAATATTTTATATATATTCATTATTCAGGTGAATGGGACGGAAATTGAAATTGCCAAGGAGGCTCTCTTCAAGCGTCATCCAGAAATGTCCAGCTGGCCATCCAGTCACGAATGGTACTTCGCCAAGCTGAGTATCACCAACATTTGGGTCCTGGATTATTTTGGTGGAATAAAAACTGTAACACCAGAGGAGTACTACAATGCCAAACCAGAATTTGAAAGGAATTTGACTGGTAAAGATTTTTTACTTTTTATCACCATTGATAGGTTCCTGCTTTGGTACGCAATCGATGAACAACTACCCGAATTTCCCAAAAAGCCATCTGTTATTCATCTGTCCCAGTGGATCTTAAGGCAGTTGATACTAGTTCAAGTTAAGTCTGCCAGTTATTAACATGTGATTACTCGGTAGTTTCAGTATGGAAAGAGCTCTGTCATCCCAGTTTGGAGTTCATGCTCCATGTGAGCATCCTCCCAGTTTTGCTTGTCATACAGCATGACAGCACAGGAGCAGATACTTTGGTCCATGCCGAACTATTATTCTGCCTAGTCCCATTAACATGCATCTGGACCATAGCCCTCCATATCCAAATTTCTCCTCAATGTTTAAATCGAATCTGCATCCACCACTTCCGCTGGCAACTCGTTTCACACACTCACCACCCTCTGAGTGAAGAAGTTCCCTTCAGCATTTCACCTATCACCCTTAACCCATGAACTCTATTTCTAGTCTCACCCAACCTCTGAAAAAAGCCTGCTTGCATTTACCCTGTGCATACCCTTCATAATTTTGTATACCTCAATCAGGTTTCCTCGCATTCCCCTACGCTCCACGGGCTCCAGCAGCATAACTTTTTTCTGTCTGGCTTCCTCCTTACAGCTATGTAAGCTATTCACCCTTGTATACATTTTGTGGGAACAAATATCTTCAAATTCCTTATTGCTCGAGCATTATAAAGGACTTTACGAGTAGAATCTGGCGAATGAAAATGTATTTTAAAAAAAAATTAAATTCTGGACTTTTGTTTGGAGTGCTTATGCTATCTTTAAAGAATGATGTAATTTAAGTTTACCCATGCAATATGAGTGTTGCTGGCAAGGCCAGCATGTAATAGCTGTGAAGACAGTTCTGAACTCTTACCATGATCTGCTGTTATTGTAAACGTCCTGGATTTTAACCTGAGAAAATGAAGTTAGGGAAATCCAGTGAGTGACTAAACCTTTCAGGTGGTCACATTCCCATCTAGCTGCTGATCATTTCAGTAGTAAGAAGATGCCATCACAAACAAGAGAAAATTGGCAGATGCTGGAAATCCAAGATACTGGGGGATTTCAGCAGGCCAGGCATCATCATGGAAAGAATACAGTCAATGCTTCAGGCCAAGACCCTTCAGCAGGGTCCTGCCAAAGGGTCTCGGCCTGAAACGTCAACTGTACTCTTTTCCATAGATGCTGCCGTAGATTCAGACATGTAAGCAGATAGTAATGTTGATTTTCTGGAGTATTTTTTGAGTTGTGCTCAGTCAGGTGACAGAGACATGATTGATTTGCGTAAACAACCTAAGCCAGCATAGTATGCCCATCATGCTCAGCAGAACAACACAGAACACAGCAAAACAACAAAACAAGCCCCTAACCTACCTCCCACCTCCCACCTCCACACACAGTCCTCCAACTCTAGGACAGGCTGCTGGGATCTGGGGCAAGAACAATATTCAGGTCAAGGACGTTCTGTGGAGGGAAAGGAAAAGCCATTTTGGGTCAAAACCAAATTGCTAAAATTCTCCTTCAGCTGATTGTTTTTGCCTCATCTATCAGTATTTGACAGCACTGGATACGAGGCATTCAAGGGAAAATCTTGTAATAAAGATGATGTATACCCTTATTCCCCACAGCTAACGAAGTATCTAAGCACCATGCTTTAGCGTGTTGTGTCCTTGAGCAAGGCACTTAATCACACAGTTCTCTGCGACGACACTGGTGCCAATCTGTATGGGTCCTAATGCCCCTCCCTTGGACAACATCAATGTTGTGGAGAGGGAAGACTTGCAGCATGGGCAACTGCCGGTCCTCCATACAACCTTGCCCAGGCCTGCGCCCTGGAGAGTGAAGACTTTCCAGGCGCAGATCCATGGTCTCGCAAGAGTAACGGAAGCCTTATATGTGCCATCTGCAGAGGTGCTATTAAAATAATTGAATGTTTTAATTTTTAATTTCCACTTTTAAAAGTTAATGGCAGCTGTAAACTTAAGTTGTTGAATTCTAAACCCCTTTCTGAATGCATTCTGTGTTTATTAGAAGTGTATATAAACTGGCTGCCTTTGAAGTACTTTAAGCTAAGCCATTGTATGATTTTAAATGTCTAATGTACATTGTTTCTAACTAAATTTAAAATCTTAAAACTTTTGCAGTTGTATCCCTAAAACGGATTTAGTTTGCCTTTAACCCACTTTGCATTTATGAATCTTTGATACTTGAATATAAATTTAAAGTGTAGTTAGTGACATTGAATTTTTGATAGTTCGTACAATTTTGATTCAGGCAACAGTAAATATATAAGGTATTTTCAGCTTCTGATCTATTTTTTCACATTAAACCACTGCATAATGCACACCTTGTATATAACGTTCTAACATTCTGGTTGCTTATTTGCAGACGGATGGAAATCGTGAATGGTGTAATTCAGAACAAAGTGCTGACTATTACCAAGATGCGCCTTCACTTAATATTACTGTATAGGAAAAGGATGTGCTGGGAGACTACTTCAAATCAATTTAAAAGAAAAAGAATGAGATTTTGAATTGAATATTTTAGAAAAAAATGCTGCAATGAATAATCTTGAAGTTTTGAATCTTGCAATTGATTAGCATCCTTGACTTGGAAATGTGGTGAAGAATTTTGAGATTATTTTCATCCCTTTTTAGTTAATATAATGTAAATGGAATATACTAAAATATTGAGTTGGAATAAAGTTATTTCCAGCCAGTAGTTTGAAAAGTAAAAATCTAGTTGATAGAAACCTAAAACAAAAGGATAGGAGAGCTCAACTTCTATGCAAATAGTTCATTTCAGGTTAATTACATTACAAATAATCAGTCATAAGCATTGATTCTTATTTCAGTTTGACACAGATATCTAATCTGTTGATCTGTTACAGCATTTTGCTTTGATTGCTCATTATCTGATTTTCCTATCAATTGCCTTGCATAAAGATAATTAAGGTTTCTGACTTAAACATGTTCTTAAATTAGAACAAATTCTTTGGTTGTAAAAATGAAAACAAGATCTATATTAATATTGCATGAAAATTTGTATTTGTAAAATATCAAAGTGCCTATTTTTGATTAAGTAAATGTTTGAATCTACAAGCCTATAGTTGTTTGCGTGTTGCTGTCCTTTCCAACCCCTCCCCAGTCCCTATAATCAATTTGACTCTCTCCAGCAGCTTGTCATGTTGAAATGGCTAACAGTTTGGAATATGAGTTTATACCCTGCATTTTGCAAGAGGTGCACATTATTTGGTGGGGGTGGGGATTGTCTATTGTGATTTTTTCCCCCCCTGTAAGATTAAGCTGTCAAGGAGTGGTAATTGGGAAGATAATGATTCATTTGTGTTGTTTTTGCACAAATTCTGTGTGAATTTTATTCTGCATCTCAAATTTTTGGGTAATGATTTGGGTTACAGAATTTTGAGGGTGAATTTCTGTAACCCAAATGCTTGCAACATGCATGATCTGTAATGGAAAACTTTGACCTAAGTTTGGAACTGATTCCTAGATGTATGTTATGTATCTGTTTTCCTTCATTTTGGCATCCTGCCTTTACATTCAAGGAGATGTGTTGTTTTTCATATTTTCAAATTATGGGGGAGATAAACAAATTAAACCTTTTCAAACTGTTTACACTAATTTTGACTCAATACTGGAATGTGCTATTGTTCTTCCATAACACTTTAACACTAAATTCCAAAGATTTACCTCCCTCATTTTAGTCCTAAATAGCCTATTTTGACACTGGTACTCCTGAGCTGGACTGTCTTGAGGAAATAGCCTTCACTGTCAGGCCAAGTTTTTTTAATATTTCAGGGGTTAACTTTTAATCTTAACTCTAGAATACAGAGGCCTAGGCTACTCAAACTTGTACCAAATCTGCCTTCCTAGAAACCAATTCAGCGTATATTCATTGTAGTTTTTCTAGAAGCATCAGCCTTTGGGATCAAGAGATCAAAACTTTACACAATACACTAGGAGTTGTCTGATCATTGCCCTGTGTAACATGCACAAATGTTAGTACAGGCAGTCCCTGAGTTATGAACGTCTGAGTTACAAACAGAGGAAGGAGAATACCGTCTGCCATTTTAAACCGTTGCGGTTAACACTGTGTTGAGTGTGTAACTCTATTTGGCTTAAATTTTTCTCGGCAAGATTCACCCTCACTCCCCCTCCCCCGTTTTCCAGTCAATACCGCCCCCCCAATTGTCCCATTTAACCTGTCTCAGTGTGGGTGGACTTTAGGACCCGGAGGAGCACAGGACCCGCTGCCCGCGGCTGCTACTGAATCCACAGTGTTTCTGTTCCGTTGACGGAAAACGATCGTGATTGAAAATAAAATGAAAATAATAGTGATCGGAAAGAGGTGAAACGCCATCAGTCACTGGAAAAGCTTCAGGCTACAGTCGGTCAACAATCGGAACAATTTTAAAGGATAAAGTGAGAATAATGGAGCATGTGAAAGGCCCCGCCCTGATGAAAGCTACAATTATTGCTAAGCAATGCAGTGGTTTAATTATTGAAATACATACGTTTCTTAAGTGTTTTATATGCATAGAAAGGTAAAATATATACTATATACGAAGACAAACATTTGACTAACTGACACTAAATAATACCGGGTGTACCTATTCTGACTTACGTACAAATCCAATTTAAAGACGGACTCAGGAACGGAACTCGTTTGTAACCTGGGGATTGCCTGTAATGAAAGCCAACTTTCAATGATTTGTGCACAAGGACTTGTGCTGTCCATGTACTCACTTTGTGTGCTTCATATTCCCTTAGTTCTTTACTCAGCTGTGGGGTCACTCGTTATGTAATACACTCTCCCGTCAGCAGGATCTCCTTCAAGTGCTCCACTGGATACCAAATGTTTCCTGTAAATGATCTGCATGTTTGTTTTGCTGATAATGTTGCCCATTTTATTTTCCTGTGCTCAGACCCACATTTTTTTTTCTCCAATCTATTTCTACAGTCAAACCAACTTTCCTTTTGAAACACGTTATACACTAAAGTGTTGATTTCCTGTCCTGACTGTTCTGTAGTCATTTCTGAGCATTTCCTGCATCTGAGCCCTCCACACACAATTGCCTTCAGCTGTCTTGTTTTATGAATTGCTGCACAGATAAAGGAATGCAAGAGAAGAATAATTTTAATTTATTTCAATGTATAGATTAATTATATTAAACAATATCAAAATATGAATGATTAAAATAACTACATACTAATTTGAAACAATTAGCTATCTTGGAATTGAAAAAGGCATCAATATAATTGTTTATAATACATCTAACTTTTTTTGCCGTTGCCAATTTACAATCATTACGCGATGAGATTTTTGATAGATTTTAAAGCTGCAGAATAACAGGTAGTCTCAATGAATATTTCCTCAAACAGGAAACCACTTACTGTCTGGACGAGATGAAAACCCAGGTATAGAAGAGATAGCTGTCAATTCCCCATTAGGTGTACATAACATTAAAAAAAAACGACAAAGTTATCCACCAACGTCCAATTGTATTTTCTCTATTCCAAAGACAATCATAATGAACAGTTCATGTTGCAAAGTTATAGATCTCAAGCACAGCTTGAATATTCATTTTGGAGCTTTTCTTATGTTCTGTAAAAGCCATGATGAAAAGATAACAGAGGTCACCATCTATATACTTCAACATAACCAACATATCAATTGTGGAAATCTTCATCATATCACAATACTTCTCCCACTACGAGAACTGCCACGTCCCTATCAAAAAAAAAGATTTGTTTTAATTTAATTATTTTTCTAAACTGTAATGCCATTTTTTACAAATAACTTTTTAGAAGAGGGAAACTATTAAGGGGAAAAACAAATCACAGGAGAGCTAGTATAAAATAACATTTCAAGTTTTGGTATTTGTAAAAGAAAACTTTCAGTGCCAAACCAGTATCATTAAACTGAGCCTGGAATTTTATTAAATCACAGGGAAATTGTTTTGTCTGGTTCATTTGTGTTAGTCAGAGTGCAAAAATTCTTACAAGCGGAGCTATGATGGTGCTAGAGAGCAGTTTCTTTGAGCTCATCTGAGGAAAGAGTGGAATTTCTACCTTTAATGTCTTTTTTTTCCCCCTTATTAAGGTGGCTGAGGGTCTGTCAGTGCCCTTGACCTGCAGCTGCACTCAGAACTGCAGTTCTTTGTGGTGATGGGACCTGCTCCCGGGGCTCACCGACCAGTCATTTTTGATACCCCAAGGGTGCGGCCTAGAAGATAAACGTGTCTTCAGGGTTCTGAGGCTTCGCAGTCCTGTGGACAAGCAGATTCCTGGCTGGTGCTGCTGACTGAAGCAGTGTAGGAGAAAATGGAATATTGGAAACAGTTGTCGAAGGTCTCTGTTCTCAGCAAACCTCTCTCTCTCTCTCATTGGTGGGGGAAGAGTTTGCTGCTGATTCTCTAGTCAGAGAACTCGTAAAAAGCAACACGGCACACTTCAGCACTGTAAACCAACGAGTTGTTTGTTTTTGTTGGTCTCCCCTCTAACTTTGTGACACCTACAGTGTATCTGCACTTTTATTAGGGACAGAGGGCCTGTGGCACGGTTGGGTGAACGATCAGTTTTTCTGGACTGCAGAGCATGGTCCCTTTTGGGGGCTCTGCTATTGCTTGCTTAGTGGTGGTGGGTGGTAATGCTTTTTTTGCTGAATAAGTGGGGAGGGGAGGGAGAGGGTTGATGCCTTGCTGCTGCTTGTGCATGGGAGGGGGAGAAGGGGGCATTGGGGTTCTAACATTTTTACTGTCACACATTCTTTGAGGCACCCTTCTGTTTTCATGGATGTCTGCGAAGAGCAAGAATTTCAGGTTGTATATTGTATACATTCTCTGATATTAAATGGAACTATTGAAATTATAGATAACGCTCTGCTCAAATTTTGCACCTAGCACAGCCATGAATATGAGCTTTTAGGAAGATGGGAACTTACATTTTGCACTTAAAGACCCAAGCTCTGGGTCAAACTGTACAAACTCTAGAAAGGTAGCTCCATAAAAAACAGCTGGGAAGATCCTCATTCTGGCGAGCTCATCTCCAACTGCCACACTTGTAGAAGTCAGACTCCAGCACAACTCACCTCTTGCCCCACTGTTCCATTACCACCAAGTTCAGCAACAAAACACAAATGTCCTGAGCTCAGGGAACAACAAATATTTTGGTTGTTGGTTTTGGCTGGGGTTTACCAGCCTTGAATAAATCAGTCAGTACAGTTAAGTGCTTTATTTAGTTTGGTTAGTCTTTATATTTTTAATTAATTTCCAGTACTAGTAGGGGAAAGTATACAGTTAATGGCAGGACCCTTCACGGCACTTATGCAGGGAGGGATCTTGGGGTTCATAGCTTCCTGAAAGTTGCAACACAAATAGATAGTGGTGAAGAAAGTATGGTATGTTTGCCTTCAACAGTCATGCCTCAAGTCCAGAGTCAGGAAGTTTTGTTACAGAACTTCTGTTAGACCGCACTTGGAATATTATGTGCAGTTGTGTTTGGCTCATTACAAGGATGATGTGGAAGCTTTGGAGAGGGTGTGAAGAGTTTTACCAGAATGCGCTCTAGAGAGTATTAGCTTCAAGTAGAGGTTGAACAAACTTGCTTTTTTACAGTGGAGGGCCTGATATAAGTTTACAATATTCTGAAAGGTATCAATAGGGCAGATGGTTGGAATCTCAGGATAGAATTGTCAAATATAAGAGGGTATAGCTTTGAGATGAAGGAGAAAGTTTAAAGGAGTTCATTTTACTCACACACACATCCTGCCAGGGGTGGTGGTGGTGGCGGAAGATAATTGTGGTGTTTCAGGGGCTTTTAGATAGGTACACGGATATTCAGGAATGAGGGGAATATGGGCAGAAGGGATTAGTTTAATTTGGCATCATGTTCGGCACAGACGTGGGCCTGAGAACCTATCCTGCACTAAAATTTTATGTTCTATATTCTACTTTTAAGATATTAATGATCATATGACTTAAATACGACCATTAAATACATAAAGTACCAGAATCTGTTACACGTAGGGTATAGGGAAAGTTTGTAAAACTGCACGATAGAAAAGACAGCAAAAGATATATTTTAATACAAAGACAAACTTACTGAGAGATGTCCATTATTTGATCTGCGTGTACTACTTTCTTGTGATGCCCCATCTACTGAATGATAGCTTGGTGGCTTTTCATGATATTTAAATGGCTTTTTCAGAGTTTCCAGCCAATCAGCCATTCGATCATCTTGCCGAACTCGGTTTTGTTGAGAGCGGCTTTCGTAATCATCCAGGGAACTCCAGGATCCTCGACGCCTTCCACGAGGTGGAGGGGAGTAACTTCGGTCTCTGCGTCTATGCCTTCGTTCAGGTGAGTAGTCTCTATTGCTTCTCCGATATGATCGCCTATCCTCCTCATAACCTCTTCTGCCATTCCTCTGATTCGAACTGCTGTGCCTTGATCTATCATAATCTGAATCATCATCACTATAATCTCTGTGACTGCGTTCTCTTGGAAGAAACTGTCGTCCATCTTCATAATCACCTCTCCTGTTCCCTGGATATCGGTTCGACCTTCTGTCTTGTGAGCTTCGACTTGACCTTGATCCTCCCTGATTCCTTTGATTTCCACGAAACTCCGATTCCAAAATGTCCTCATGGCTTCTCGTCCTTCTTTGATAATTCCTTCGGGATGAGTTGCTGGTTTGTTGCGATGAGGGAAGGCTTGTTTCACGGATTGTCTCCAGTATTGGGGGCAGATGGATAACACGGCGATCTACCTCTCTAACTCCAATTTCATTGAGAGATGAAAGCACACTGGGAGGTGGGCTACCACTTGTGCGGATTCCATTTTGTAGAGGTTGTACGGTGTTCAGGTTTTTCACTTCATTCTCTATGTAGTCCAGCATCTTAACAGAAGAGTGTGGATGGGCGCTGTAAGGAACCATCGTCAGAGGTATACTGTTCTTTGTGGAAAAGTCTACACAGTGGAAAAAATAGTGGAACGTTTACATCTTTTCATCAATGCTTCAAAGTACTTTCAGACACACACCAATTTCATTAAGTAGTCTCTTACATCTTATAAATAAAAAGACAAACACAGATAGAAAAAAGTTCAGTTAAACAACCACTCAGTTTTGGGGCTAAAATATTTTCGGGAAAACTATACAACAGTGCAGAAGGGAGATGAGGGAAAATGTCAGAAATTGGTAAAATCTCCAAAGGGGGAAGAGATGTATCATTGTTTGTGTATGGTTGCATCAAGCTATGCTTAGGGCCTGGGTGTACAAACACAGCATTCACTATTGCTGAGATTCCCCATGTTGTGAAGGATGGGCCTGACCTTGTTACCACAGAATATTCCATTCACTTAACCACCTGACACTCAGAAAAGTTTCCACTGATCACAAGACAATCAGGCAATGATCAGCATGGTAGATATCTTAGGGAAGAAACCATAGGTGCTGTTAGATGGTTCCATGTACAATTTGTCAGCCATTTGGCAAAATTTTCAGTGATAGGACCTCTCAAGCAAACACCATTCCCTCATTTGGCTGGTGGTGAGAGGGGACCCCTGAATCATACCTCTCAGCTGCTGCCCCAACCCCAACTGCACGCTATGGTGAAGGTGGCTACAGTGCAGATGTGACCCCAGCCACCTCCTTGTTGACTCTGTGTGCCCCAAGAAGGTCTGGAAAAGGATACAGTGATTGTTGCCAAGGTTCATGCTGAGCAGCTTTATCAGCTGTTCTCAGGAGTATACATCACCAGCTGCTATACAATTGACAACTCTGTGAAACTTGTTTGTTGGGTCATTGAATACTGCCATCTGATTCTTTTCAAGTTGCAGGACTGTACACTGAGGAATGCACAAACGTGGGTGCAGCCTAAACGGATGCTCCACACAGACCACAGTCTGGGGTCCTCCTGCCACTGGATATGGAAGGGCTGTAGCTCTCAAATGTTTCTCCAAGGGAATTAAAAATCAGTGATATTGACATATTGTAAATATTGCAAGCAAATGCAGGCCCATCATCTGTACACCATGAAAACTGTACCATCGATTGCCAGACATTGTCGCTCTTGGACTACATATGTTTTATCTGAGTGAATATTCTTCTTTCCTTGCTATTTTGAATTACGTTACTTGCTATTTTGCATGGTACTCGCTATTTCGAAGTTTGCTTGCTATTTTGAATCGTTTGCACCTTAGCCCCAGAGGGACAGTCTCATTCAACTGTATCCATGTGTGGTTTGAATGATAATTAAACTTGATTTGATTTGAAATAATGCCATGAGATGAATGTATGACTTTTTTTCATTAAGCAGTGATCAGCACAGAATGCCCTTGAAATCCTGCTAGTAAAAAAATCGGTGGTGGGTGACAAGTCTCCAAGAAGGTTACTGAAGCAATTGGCATTGTGCCTCATAACTAGTTTTTCAAGCAGGCAGAAAGATCTTGCTTGGCCGGTGGTTAAAAGTGACCTCTTGTCACACTCTTCCTTCACAGCTGGAGGCTTAATGCCATCACATGTTGCTCGCAAAGTGGCTACACTGTGAATGAGACCATCATCTACCTTATGTGCATTTGCCAAGAACTGAAAGTGACCTTTGTGAAGGTTCATCCTGAATGGAAGCATAGCAAAGTACATCCTACTCTGAGCCATTCCTCGGATGTACAGGGAAACAACTTTCAACTGCTGCTTAACTATCATCAGTTCAGTGAAAAATCATAGAGATGCCTGATTGCTGCTGGGTTTCCAGTGCAAAGAACTGTTTATAACTAAATGCTGCACACTGCAACATTCCAAGCTACCTAACTATATGTTGAGGGCCTTGGTGCAAAATGGAGGAAGTTCAATGTTTAGGGCTTTCACCCACCTCCCTCTCCCTCCCATCATTGAACAAAAAGCCCAAGAATTCTTCAGATTCATATACTCAAGTAACAGTATCCATCATCAGAGATCCCCACCAAACAGGTGATGCTTTCTTTTCACTGCTGCCATCAGGCAGAAGGTAGAAGACTTGCACCACCAGGTTCAAGAGCAATTAACTATGCCTCAGCAATCAGGTACTTGAACAGACTGAGAAAACTACACTTATTTGTCCCATCACTGAAATAGGCCGACAACCAATGATCTAAATTTAAGAACTCTTCATCTCATTATCTCATGTTCTCATTATTTATTGCTATTTATTTATATTTGCATTTGAACAGTTTGTTGCTTTTTGCACTCTGGTAGATCTTTCATTGATCCTGTTGTAGTCACAATTCTATAGATTTGTTGAATATGGCTGCAGGAAAATGAATATGGAGACGTATGTACTTTGATAATAAAATTTACTTTGTGAAGCACCTTCAATAACTCCAAAAGACTGGGGTTTGGTAAAATACTGAAAGGCTATTATTCACTGTACAATACGACCTCCATGGTGAGTGTCTGCCCTGGACTGAGGGGGAGGGGCAAGGTGAGACACCTTTATACAGGACTCTGTGGGAGGAGCCACAGGGGCAGTCAGCAGAGGGGCATGTCCAGTTAACCCAGTTACAATATATATGGTTTACCACACTTTGTACTTTATATTAAAGAAAAGTTGATGTTATACTGATATACTGCAAGTGATGTAAGCAAATCATTAATTAATGGTTTTGCCTATCAGCTCCAGAGACCACAGTTTGCTCAGGTGTTAGTGGTTCGGAGTTTGCATGTTTCCCCCTGGAAATCCAAAGACAATGCTAACTTAAGTTTTGACCCATAATAAACTGAGATGGCACTGAAGTCACTGATACATATGTTATCCCGAGCTATTTTTTGCCTCAACAGTCCAAACGTACACTGTTGAATTAATATCAAACTACATACCTCGTGATGGCCCATTCATGTAGAACGAGTTTAAATGTGAATTCCTTTCTTCCTCACTATACATAGGCCTATTGTACATCCAAGGTATTAGTCCCCGCTTTGCCTGTTTGATAAATTCATGCCTTGCAAGAGCTAAGATTAAAAAAAATACATCGCCAGTTAACAAATTGTTTCTACATAATTGAATTATACAGCAGCAGATTATAGATGGAATTACTACCATGTATATAATAGGATGCAAGCTACTATTCGATGGAATTTCATCTGGTTGCCAGTAATTGTTACTACCAGTTCTACTATACTTCACAACCAAAAACAACAGAGCCCAATTAATAGGGAGAGTTAGCAAACAGTTCACTTGTATTTTAAAACAGATATACAAGGTTATGCAGGCTAAGATGCTACATATTTCAAAATTTAGTTTTGTGCACTGATATAACAATTGGAAGACTGTTAAACACACATACACTTTCATGTTCCCAAATACTTCAAACTTGGGAAGATTTAATGGTGTAAGTATATTGTGTGCATCCAATTTCAGTCTATTTCCTGGACATTTCCCAGTTATGCTGATGAGTTTCATATCCTCGCACTTGTTCCTCAAATTGAGTAAATCTACAGAGAGCAGATGAGTTTGCTCAGCTTTATTAATAAGTATACAAGTGATTTTACATTATTTGCTCATTTTTCTGCCTCAATAGAATCAACCCCATTTATTTTAAATGCACCATACACCTAAAGGCAGAAATCTGACTCCCAAAATTGCAGGATGTTTTCATGCTTCCTGCTTGTTAATCAACTGGCCTTTCAGAACACAATTCATCTTACCATGTTCCAAAGCAGAACCAAGGCACTACGAAAAATATTATCCAAGTTTTGTAAATTGGCGCAATTACCATTGTTATGCATACAAATAAGTGGCTCCATAAATCCTGCTATGCATACTCATTTGGGATTAAGTTTCACAATAAATACAGCACCATGTGTAACTGCACAGTACATGTTAATTTGAAAGCAGCGGGGCTTTTTGAATTGTGTGGATACATAGATAATGTCTGGATATAAGGTTCAAAACCTGTGTCCAACTATCAATCAAAATAATGCAAACTATAGCTTGTCTATGTATTTTCAGTGGAGACAAAGATGATGTGCCAGTCACATTACACAATTTATTGTCATGCACCTTAAATATGGCTTACATTAAGTGATTATGATCCAGAGAACTGATTATTATATCAGACAAAGGAAAACCCATCAAATTCCTCTTAACTATTCAAGAATTATAAAAGAAAATATGACAATCAGTATGAAGAAAACAATCGATTGTTACAGAAAATGAACTATAATATTAATGTCTTCTCACAATAAAAAACGTAAGCTCATCTTTTTTAATTCTATATTAAATGAGTTAATTTGTGATAACTCCCTGAAATGGCCTGCCTAGCAAAAATAAATATTTAGATTCTACCAGCCACATTTTAAGACAAAATAAAACTGCAACTTCTGGCAGATGGAGTTCAACCCAGGTAAAAGTGAGGTGGTTCATTTTGGTAGGTCAAATATCATAGCAGAATATAGTATTAATGGTAAGCCTCTTCGCAGTGTGGAAGATCAGAGGGATCTTGGGGTCCGAGTCCATAGGACACTCAAAGCTCCTGCGCAGGTTGACTCTGTGGTTAAGAAGGCATATGGTGCATTGGCCTTCATCAACTGTGGGACTGAGTTTAAGAGCTGAGAGGTAATGTTACAGTCAGGCCCCACTTGGAGTACTGTGCTCAGTTCTGGTCACCTCACTACAGGCAGGATGTGGAAACTATAGAAAGGGTGCAGAGGAGATTTACAAGGAAGTTGCCTGGATTGGGGAGCGTGCCTTATGAGAATAGGTTGAGTGAACTCAGCCTTTTCTCCTTGGAGTGCTGGAGGATGAGAGGTGACCTGATAGAGGCGTATAAGATGATGAGAGGCATTGATTATGTGGATAGTTAGAGGTTTTTTCCCAGGGCTGAAGTGGCTAACATGAGTGGGCATTGTCTTAAGGTGCTAGGAAGTCAGTACAGAGGAGATGTCAGGAGCAAGTTTTTCTTCAATGCAGAGAGTGGTGAGTGCATGGAATGAGCTGCCAGTGATGGTGCTGGAGGCAGATATGATACAGTCTTTTAAGAGTCTCCTGGATAGGTACATGAAGCATAGAAAAATAGAGGGATATGGGTAACCTTTGATAATTTCTGGGTAAGTACATGTTTGGCACATCATTGTGGGCTGAAGGGCCTATATCATGCTGTAAGTTTTCTGTGCTTCTGTTTTCTTGGTTTCTAATGATGTAACAATGTACATTAACATCAGCATAAGGTCTGTCTGTACACAACTAAAATACTGATATGATGTATGCAGATCTTGGAATATCCCAGCATCTCACTCATGGAACAATGAGATCCCTGTGTCAATCAGTCAGCACAAGATCAAGACTCGTTATTCATCATATGCTCATCAGAAATCCTTCCCGTATCAACCATATTATCCAACTACTGTTGTATGAGACAGAGTAGAAAGGTAACCTACAGAATAATAACAAAACAGTAGATTTACCTTTCTCTGGGCAACAGCAACGTTTTGGGCAGCAAATACATCGAACATAGCAACAGCATCGTTGTGGACAGCACTGACACCAACAGATACTTATCAATATGAATAATAGTAAAAAACCCATGACAATAAATATCACCGTCAGCCAATCTGAAAAAAGATGAAAAGATGGAAGTAATAACCTATTTCCAATAAAGCACTTTGCACTTTGTTTGTGGGAAGTAATTCTCACTAATGATCAGCCCCAGCATAAAAGGCACAAGCAAATCAAAGCACAATGCAAGTAGAGATTAGTGGCATAATACTACGATCCCAATGAACTGAATATGCAATATCTTTCCATAACCTCACACAGAGAACATTATAGAGCCTTTATTTCTTCCATTTGCATGATACACAGCTGCACAGTTAGTAGACCCATTGCCTTGCAATGCCTAAGATCTGTGCTCAACCAGGACCTCGGGTGCTGTGTGTGTGAGAGTTTGCATGTTCTTCCAGTGACCTTGTGGATTTCCTGTGGAAGCTCCAGTTTACTCCCACATTTTAAAGACATGCAGATTGGTGGGTAAACTGGCCACTGTAAATGGCCCCTGTTGTACAGATTAAGTGGTAGAATCTGGATGGAGCTGGTGACCAAGTGTGGAGAATAAAGAAATGAGGACACTGTAGAATTAGTGAAAATGAGCAGCACTGTGGATTTAGTGGGCCAAAGTGGATGCTTCTGTAACTAAAGCAGATCACATTTTGAATTAGAGAGAACCAAAGACAATCACACCACTAAATATTTAACAGTCTCACTCTTGACATTTGCTTGAATTAAAACATTCCAAACTTGTGAACACTCTAGAAAGTAAGAGGTTTTAAAACTTATACAAACATTCAGACTGCATTATCCTCAGCTTCATGGGTGTAGAATTTCTTATAATTGCCAGTGGTGTCCTAAGAATTGCTTCATATTTTTTATTTGTTGATAATGTATTCTGGTCCCAGAGATGACATTTCCCTTACTGATTAAATATCTGACCTGAATACAGCATTTTAGATGTAACCCTCTCACCGTAGGCTCATAATGAGCTAGCTATTCCTGTGAATCCAACTTACCAGTAGCATAACTCTACAATGCATGGTGAATAATGATAAGAAGGCAATTTCCAATAAATAACCACATCTACGGTAAATATGATTTGGGTAAACACAACACATAAAAGGTTGAATCTCTCTTTAAGGGAAAGTAGGACTGTTGCATATATGAATACTGACACCCATGCAAATTTACTGTTCGCCAGGAAGCAATAATTTGACTCACACCAAAATAGGCTTAGATTAAAATTGTATTGACAAAATATTTTTAAACAAACAAAATGAAGTAAAGGGGCCATTACACAGATATAAGCTTATAGGGTGCACTTAATTGTTGGAGCTCACTGTTGCATAATCAATCCAGTTCGCTTCACTTCATTTACTCACTGTACAGAACAGTACTGCCTAAAAACTGTCTATGCGAAACATCAATAAATATCCACACCACATCCAAGGACAAAGCGTTGAACATTCTCCAAGGTCATGTCATAACCAGCTAATTTAAAGTTATCTGTATGTTCTCCATGAGATCATTGTCTGCATGAGGATTTTCTAACAGCAGTATCTGTCCTTCCAAACGCATGCCAGAGGGACGTTACAATCATCCCGGGGGGCTTCAATATGCAGGTAGATTGGGAAAAATCAGTTTGGTGCTGGATTACAGGAGGGGGAAGTTCTAGAGTACCTATGAGATAGCTTTTTAGAGCACCTTATGGTTGAACCCAGTGGAGGATCAGCTATTCTTGACTGGGTGTTGTGAAATGCACCAGAATTCATTAGAGAACTTAAGAGAAAAGAACCCTTAGGGACAAGTGATAATCATATCATCAAATTCACCCTGAAATTCAGAAGGAGAAGCCTAAAGTCAGATGTATCAGTATTACAGTGGAGTAAGGGAAATTATAAAGGCATGAGAGACGAGTTGGCCAGAATTGATTGGAAAAGAACACTGACAGGAATGACGGCACAGCAGCAATGGCTGGAATTTCTGGAAACAATTCGGAAAGCACAGGATATATACAGTGGCATTCAAAAGTTTGGGCACCACTGGTCAAAATTCCTGTTACTGTGAATAACTAAGCGAGTAAAAGATGACCTGATTTCCAAAAGGCATAAAGTTAAAGATGACACATTTCTTTAATATTTTAAGCAAGATTACTTTTTTATTTCCATCTTTTACAGTTTCAAAATAACAAAAAAGGAAAAGGGCCTGAAGCAAAAGTTTGGGCACCCTGCATGGTCAGTACTTAGTAACACCCCCTTTGGCAAGTATCACAGCTTGTAAACGCCTTCTGTAGCCAGCTAAGAATCTTTCAATTCTTGTTTGGGGGATTTTCGCCCATTCTTCCTTGCAAAAACCTTCTAGTTCTGTGAGATTCTTGGGCCGTCTTGCATGCACTGCTCTTTTGAGGTCTATCCACAGATTTTCGATGATGTTTAGGTCAGGGTACTGTGAGGGCCATGGCAAAACCTTCAGCTTGCACCTCTTGAGGTAGTCCATTGTGGATTTTCTTTCTTTCTTTATTAATCTTTTTATTGGTTTAAAAAAAGCATAAGTACAGTCAAGAGGAGAATTAGTTCAAATATCTGTATCAGTAACAATATAAACCAAGATTAACATAAACACTCTCAAAATCATAGATATTGCTGAATATAAAATATATAATAAAAAATGAAAATAACACCTCTTACCAGTTTATGAAGAGAAAGGAAAAAAACATTGAGTTTTAAATGAAAAGGGAAAAAAAACCACTACACTGTAACAAAACAAAAAAAAAGGGACTGGGCAGTCCATTTTGAGGATACGACCAAAAAAGAAAGAAAGACTTCCTGATCAAATCTAAAACTTCGAAAAAAATTGAAAGAGTAGTAAATCAAATTAAATGAAAATATTGGATAAAAGGTCGCCATATTTGCTCAAATTTAAAGGATGTATCAAATATCCGACTTCTTATCTTCTCTAGACTTAAACAGGACATAATGAAGGAGAGCCAATAAAAGACCATAGGTGGATTAGAATTCTTCCACTTCAATAATATGGCTCTTCTAGCCAATAAAGTCGACACGGCTATCATACGTTGAGCAGAAACAGGAATATTTCCTCCTTCCGATGGGATAATCCCAAAAATTGCCATAAGCAAATTAGGTTGTAGATCCAGATCCAAACCTTTTGATAGTATTTTAAAAACATCTCTCCAAAAGTTATCTAGCTTTATACAAGACCAATACGTATGAGTTAAAGTGGCCAGCTCAGTATTACATCTGTTGCAAATAGGATTAATATTAGAGAAAATACGCGCTAGTTTATCCTTTGACATATGGGCCCGATGCACTACCTTGAACTGTATCAAGGAATGACAGGCACAAATACATGAGTTGTTAACCAAATGAAAAATTTTACTCTATTGATTATCTGAAAATGATAAAAAGATTTTTGGTATATTCACTTTTTGCAAAAAAACTATACATAAAGGTAATATTACCTGAAAATTCAGACTCAAAGATTAGAGTAAAAATCCATAAATATCTTATTAATTTCATAAGGATCTACCATTGCAGTTCTGTCACGTCTTCTTATTTTCAGGTTGCCTTGGCAGTCAAAGTGAAGGATAATCCAAAGAGCTTTTACAGGTATATTAAGAGCAAACGGATTGTAAGGGATAAAATTGGTCCTCTTGAAGATCAGAGTGGTCGGCTTTGTGCGGAACCAAAGCAAATGGGGGAGATCTTAAATAGGTTTTTTGCGTCTGTATTTACTAAGGAAGCTGGCATGAAATCTATGGAATTGAGGGAATCAAGTAGTGAGACCATGGAAACTGTACAGATTGAAAAGGAGGAGGTGCTTGCTGTCTTGAGGAAAATTAAAGTGGATAAATCCCCGGGACCTGACAGAGTGTTCCCTCAGACCTTGAAGGAGACTAGTGTCGAAATTGCGGGGGCCCTGGCAGAAATATTTAAAATGTCGCTGTCTACGGGTGAAGTGCCGGAGGATTGGAGAGTGGCTCATGTTGTTCCGTTGTTTAAAAAAGGATCGAAAAGTAATCCAGGAAATTATAGGCCGGTGAGTTTAACGTCAGTAGTAGGTAAGTTATTGGAGGGAGTACTAAGAGACAGAATCTACAAGCATTTGGATAGACAGGGGCTTATTAGGGAGAGTCAACATGGCTTTGTGCGTGGTAGGTCATGTTTGACCAATCTGTTGGAGTTTTTCGAGGAGGTTACCAGGAAAGTGGATGAAGGGAAGGCAGTGAATATTGTCTACATGGACTTCAGTAAGGCCTTTGACAAGGTCCCGCATGGGAGGTTAGTTAGGAAAATTCAGTCGCTAGGTATACATGGAGAGGTGGTAAATTGGATTAGACATTGGCTCGATGGAAGAAGCCAGAGAGTGGTGATAGAGAATTGCTTCTCTGAGTGGAGGCCTGTGACTAGTGGTGTGCCACAGGGATCAGTGCTGGGTCCATTGTTATTTGTCATCTATATCAATGATCTGGATGATAATGTGGTAGATTGGATCAGCAAGTTTGCTGATGATACAAAGCTTGGAGGTGTAGTAGACAGTGAGGAAGGTTTTCAGAGCCTGCAGAGGGACTTGGACCAGCTGGAAAAATGGGCTGAAAAATGGCAGATGGCGTTTAATACAGACAAGTGTGAGGTATTGTACGTTGGAAGGACAAACCAAGGTAGAACATACAGGGTTAATGGTAAGGCACAGAGGAGTGCAGTAGAACAGAGGGATCTGGGAATACAGATACAAAATTCCCTAAAAGTGGCGTCACAGGTAGATAGGGTCGTAAAGAGAGCTTTTGGTACATTGGCCTTTATTAATCAAAGTATTGAGTATAAGAGCTGGAATGTTATGATGTGGTTGTATAAGGCATTGGTGAGGCCGAATCTGGAGTATTGTGTTCAGTTTTGGTCACCAAATTACAGGAAGGATATAAATAAGGTTGAAAGAGTGCAGAGGAAGGTTACTTCCGGGTCATCAAGGGAATGGCGGCGTAAGGAAAAGGTCTCTTGACAAAAAAGAAGGTAAACTGCCCCAAAATTGAATTTAGACAAATACTTAATATTGCATAACTATATTAATAAAAGGGGCAAGGATGATGTCTAAGAACAAGAATAAAAAGTCCGCTTCGAAGGCTGATAAACATAAAGAGATGCAGCAAGGCGACGGGCCTAGCTCCCCCAAGGCAAGCCAGGATGGAGATAATGAGTGGGAATCAGTGACTCTGTCTTTGATTCTCGGAGAGATTCGCGAGTTCCGACAAGATAACAGCCAACAGCTGGAAGATATTAAAGGAGAAATAGTAAAAACTAACTCGTGGATAGATGAAGCCGAAGCGAGGATTGTTGGAATTGAAGAGAAGGTACAAAACGCCGAGGAAGTGATAGCAGAAATGCTGAAGCTACAAGACCAGCTCCAGTGGAAACTAATAGATCAAGAAGGCCGCTCGAGAAGGGAAAATTTGAGGATCTACGGAGTTCCCGAAGGTAAACCCGGATTGATGATTCCCTTCGTGGAGAAGCTGCTTAGAGAGAACCTTGATATACCGGCCGCAAAAGACCTACAGATAGAAAGGGCTCACCGCGCGTTGGCACCACAGCCTCCGGCAGGCGCCCAGCCCAGATCGATTCTGATCAGATTTCTCAGTTACAGAACAAAGGAAGAGGTGCTTAAAAGAGCATGGCAAAAGAAAGGTTTCATGTGGAACAACTGCAAAATCAGTTTAGACCACGACTACGCACCGGGGATTCTTGCCAGACGGAAGGAATATACGGAAACACGGAGAGTCCTGAAGGAAAACAACATCAGATTCCAGACCCTGTATCCAGCTCGGCTGAGAGTCTTTTACGACGAAGGGACAAAAACTTACGCTACGGTGGAGGAGGCAACGTTGGACCTGGCGGACCGGGGACTACCTATTAAAGTTATCACCCAACCGGAGTCGCTACTGGAGAGGATTCGGCAGAAGTCGTGGCAGTTAGTGGGGCGAGGACGCTCCACTCGAACCAGAGCGTCAAACTACAAGGAAAAGCTGCAAATATTCAGACGCGAATGTACAGAGAATACAGATTAATTAAGAGAAATGACTGAAAAGAGTAAATTGGACTTAAAAGTAAAATGAAAACTGGTAACTGAAAATAAACTAGGCGGAATAACTTGAATGATAGCAATATGGTCGAGACATAAATAGGAGAAAATTCTCTATGATTATTCAAACTGCTGAGGGCCCTCTAACACAGGGTGAAGATAGAGGTTATCCCTCTGAACTGAGGCGGGTCGGTGCTCAGGCCTCACTGTGGGAAGTCGGGAAAAATTTTCAAATGTTATACGTTCAGAAATGTCTAGGGTGTGGTTATATGTCTTGGTTTACTGTTGAGAAGGGATTGCTTACTGTTTGGTTAGAAAAGGAGAGTGCTTTTTTTCTACTAGAGAAAAATGCAAACTGAATTGGTAAAAATAATTTCCTATAATGTTAATGGGGTTTTGAATCCAATTAAAAGAAATAAGATTATGTCTAAATTGAAAAAAGAGAGGGCACAAATAGCTTTCCTCCAGGAAACACATATGAGCCAATCTGAACATGGAAAATTAAAAAGAATGGGCTTTAAGCATGTATTTTATTCATCATATAAATTGAGTCACAAAAGAGGGGTAGCTACTTTAATATCAAGTACTCTTAATTATGAACATATTTCAGAGACTAGAGACAAAGAAGGATGGTTTGTAAAAATCACAGGAAGAATAGAAGGTACAGAAATAACATTGCTGAATGTTGAATGGTCATTTTATTTTTTTTTTAATTTTATTTTTATTTGGATAAGGAGTTCACAATTATCATGTACTTTTTTCACACATATAACCTTTTCCATTTTTTTATATGTATAAAACTACAATTATTTATACATTCTTAAGTACACATTGAGATGATATAAAAGCAAAATAAACATTTAAATAGATAATTATGTACTGTGGTAAATCTAACCAATTAGGCTAAGTAATGAAATTAGTTGTTAAGAAAAATGGTAATAATAGTTTCCATACAACCCTTCTGGACCATTTCCACTGGTCCAAAATGTTGCATACAAGCCTATATACCAACCATTGTAGGTGTTTATATCCCAATTTGTTCGCGCTTGTTCCTGCCCGCAGACATAATTATCCAATCCCTATGTACTTATTTACTTAATTTTTTCATTTTTTTTTATCCCTTTCCCAAATCTTTCCCTTTGCTTGTGATAATTCTCTATTTTCCAAAAAAAAACAACAAACATTTAGACTAGGGGTGCTTACGTTAGCAATATTACTGTGTTGATGAGAAGAGCAATATTTAAATCATTAGGAGAGTCATCTAAAGTCTGCTCGCATTGGGGTTATATATTCAATCCATTTATTCCAGATTTGATAAAATGTTTCTTTCTGAGTTCTCAGGGAGTAGGTCAACTGTTCCATTTTAAATATTTCCAAGATAATTTCGTACCAATCTTCTAATGTAGGTGGTATTGGATTTAGCCATTTTCTAGTGATTGATTTCTTACTTGCCGCTAAGAGGGCCTGCAGCAACTTTATATCTTCCTTCTGTTCAAGGAACAATACATGCCCCAAATAGAGCATCTCAAAGTTCAGAGGTATCTGGGACCTAAGTACCTTAACTAATGTTCTATGAATACCTTCCCAAAATAGACTTAATTTAGGGCAATCCCAGAAAATATGAAAATGATTTGCCTCCTTGGAGCCGCACCTTCTCCAACACATCACATTTGTATCTTTATATTTTTCCTGATATGAGGTCTTGAAGTATCTTATAATGTTTTTCCAACAATGTTCTCTCCAAGTCAAAGAATTAGTCGAGGACCATTGAAAGCTGCAGATTTTCCCCCAAGCCTCCTCTGAAAGTACCAACCCCGCTCCTTTCTCCCACTTCTCTTTAATATACAGTGTATTTACATTTTTAGCATGGGAGAGTGCATTATATAGGCGAGAAACTGATTTACTAGGTATTAAACTGCAAGCCGAATTCAGAATCTTGAAAAATTCTAATTCTACTGTTGATAGGTCTGTATATCTACAACTCTGGTTAACATAGTTTCGTATTTGAAGGTACCTAAAAAAGTCATTATGTTCTAGGCCATGTTTGTCCTGCAGGATTTGGAAACTTTGTAATACTCTATTATCTATAAATGAGAGGTAGGTTGTAAGACCTTTCTTTATCCATAGCTCAAATCTTTTATCTCCTCTGTTGGGAAGGAATTCGGTATCATATGCACACCATCTAAAGAGTTTTAACATGTTATTAATTCCACATGAATTAACCACCTTCTGCCATACTTTTAATGTAAGATTTATCCAAGCATTATTAAATTTTTCCAACTGGGCCATCAATCCTTTGTCAGCTATTGAGGCCTGAAGAGGAAAACTGTCAACTAATCCAAATTCTATTTCCTTCCATCTAGCCTTATATTCCCTATTACACCAATATAACAGAGGGGTTATCTGTGAGGCATAAAAATAATTTCTCAGGCAAGGAAGAACCATACCTCCTCCTCCCTTCCCTAACTGTAAGGTCTTATATCGAATTCTAGGTTTCCTTCCTTGCCAAATGAAGCGGGAAATCCATTTGTCCCATTCCCTGAATTGATTATCATCCACCTCCACTGGTAAAGTACGGAAAAGATATAATAAAGGAAGAATATTCATTTTTATAGTATTTATCCTTGAATTTAAACTTAAAAAGGGGATAAGATTCCATCTATGCATATCTGCTTTTATCTCTGAGATTAATGGCCCATAATTTACCTGTGACAGTGTTGAAAGATCCTTCGGCAGGGTTATTCCTAAATATTTTAATGATTTAGCTTCCCACTTAAGATCGTATGTATCCTGCAATTTTTTGGATGGTGTATAATTTAGGGACATAACCTGCGTTTTCTTTACATTTATTTTATAACCTGATATTTTCCCAAAGTCATCCAACAGTGTAAACAATCCTATAAATGATTTTTCTGGTTCACTCAGATAGACCAAAACATCATCTGCGAATAACGCCACTTTCTGTTCAATCCCTGCCACCTTGATACCTTTTACGATTTCGCTCTGTCTTATTAGTTGGGCAAGTGGTTCAATATATAGCGCAAAAAGGAGAGGAGAAATTGGGCATCCTTGTCTAGTGCCTCTCTCTAAAATGAAGGAGTCAGAGAGGTCCCCATTTATCTTAATTCGGGCTGTAGGGCTGTCATATAGAGTCTGAATTACTTTAGTAAACCTTTCTTGAAAGCCGAATCTTCCTAACACTCTGTATAGGAATGCCCAACTAACCGAATCAAAAGCTTTCTCAGCGTCCAATCCTACTACCATTGTCTCTGTCTTATTAACCTGTTCTAATATGTGCAGAGTTCTCCTTATGTTGTCCTGTGTTTGTCTTTGTTGAATAAATCCAGTCTGGTCTAAATGGATTAGGCCAGGTAAAAGCTTTTCCAATCTGCGCGCTAATATAGATGTAAATAGTTTGTAATCTAAATTAAGAACACTAATTGGCCGATAATTGCCACATTCTAGTTTATCTTTACCCTCTTTAGGAATAACTGAAATAATCGCTTCTCTCCAGGAAGGTGGAGTTTCTCCTCTCTGCAAGATCCAATTAAAGGTGTTAAGTAGTAATGGGGCTAACTGTGTCTTCAGGGACTTGTACCACTCTGAGGTAAACCCCTCAGAACCCGGGGACTTTCCAGCCTTTAACCTAGAGATGGCCACGTTCAGTTCTTTGACAGTTACTGGTTCTAATAAACTTTCATTTTGTAAATCTGTAAGTTTAGGTAGATCTAAAAAATTCAATACACTGTCTATATAGGGCTCATTGGGGGCCCGGGGTTGGGAGTACAGCTCTCGATAATATGTTTCAAAACTCTCTTGAATTTTCCCTATTGTACTCTCCACAAGCTTTGTCTTTGGATTCTTTATTTTATGAATTGTATTGTCTGCTTGTTGTTTTCGTAATTTATATGCTAATAATCTAGCTGATTTACCTCCTACTTCATAATTCTTTTGTCTCAGGTAAAGAAAATCTCTTTGAGTTTCCAACGTATAAATATCATCAATTTCACTTTGCAATTTCCTAATTTCCTGTTTTCGATTTGAATTACTTTTGTTGCTATCTTCAACTTGAAGTTGTTTTAATTTTCCTTGAAGGTCTGCTAATTTTTGTGCATTGATTTTTTTCATGTGAGTAGTAATGGAAATAATTTTCCCTCTCAGTACAGCTTTCAATGTATCCCATAAAATCACTGGTGATGTTTCTCCTGTGTCATTAAGGTCTAGATATTCTTTGATTTCTCCCCTTAATCTCTCCATTACTTTTGGGTTATTAAGTATATGTGAGTTTAGCCTCCATAGTGTTTTCCTCATTTTCCTTTCCAGGGTTAAAGACATAGAGACTGGGCTAAGATCCGACAGATCAATTGTTGCAATATTACAGTTTTTTATCCTGAGGAATGGTCATTTTATAGACACATTTTTGACCTAATGGTCAGTTCTCGAGGGGTAGTAATTTGTGGAGGGGATTTTAATATTAGATTAAATCCTATATTAGATTCTTCAAGAATAGTTACTCAGAATAAACCTCTGACTCGGAAAGTGAATTCATTGATGGAGGAGTTGGGAATTATAGATGTCTGGAGGGAATTACACCCTACTAGTAAAGATTATACATATTACTCTTTCCCTCATTCAGCCTATTCAAGGATAGACTATTTCTTTATCTTTAATACAGATAGACTCAGGATAAAAAACTGTAATATTGCAACAATTGATCTGTCGGATCATAGCCCAGTCTCTATGTCTCTAATCCTGGAAAGGAAGATGAGGAAAACACTATGGAGGCTAAACTCACATATACTTAATAACCCGAAAGTAATGGAGAGATTAAGGGGAGAAATCAAAGAATATCTAGACCTTAATGACACAGGAGAAACATCACCAGTGATTTTATGGGATACATTGAAAGCTGTACTGAGAGGGAAAATTATTTCCATTACTACTCACATGAAAAAAATCAATGCACAAAAATTAGCAGACCTTCAAGGAAAATTAAAACAACTTCAAGTTGAAGATAGCAACAAAAGTAATTCAAATCGAAAACAGGAAATTAGGAAATTGCAAAGTGAAATTGATGATATTTATACGTTGGAAACTCAAAGAAATTTTCTTTACCTGAGACAAAAGAATTATGAAGTAGGAGGTAAATCAGCTAGATTATTAGCATATAAATTACGAAAACAACAAGCAGACAATACAATTCATAAAATAAAGAATCCAAAGACAAAGCTTGTGGAGAGTACAATAGGGAAAATTCAAGAGAGTTTTGAAACATATTATCGAGAGCTGTACTCCCAACCCCGGGCCCCCAATGAGCCCTATATAGACAGTGTATTGAATTTTTTAGATCTACCTAAACTTACAGATTTACAAAATGAAAGTTTATTAGAACCAGTAACTGTCAAAGAACTGAACGTGGCCATCTCTAGGTTAAAGGCTGGAAAGTCCCCGGGTTCTGAGGGGTTTACCTCAGAGTGGTACAAGTCCCTGAAGACACAGTTAGCCCCATTACTACTTAACACCTTTAATTGGATCTTGCAGAGAGGAGAAACTCCACCTTCCTGGAGAGAAGCGATTATTTCAGTTATTCCTAAAGAGGGTAAAGATAAACTAGAATGTGGCAATTATCGGCCAATTAGTGTTCTTAATTTAGATTACAAACTATTTACATCTATATTAGCGCGCAGATTGGAAAAGCTTTTACCTGGCCTAATCCATTTAGACCAGACTGGATTTATTCAACAAAGACAAACACAGGACAACATAAGGAGAACTCTGCACATATTAGAACAGGTTAATAAGACAGAGACAATGGTAGTAGGATTGGACGCTGAGAAAGCTTTTGATTCGGTTAGTTGGGCATTCCTATACAGAGTGTTAGGAAGATTCGGCTTTCAAGAAAGGTTTACTAAAGTAATTCAGACTCTATATGACAGCCCTACAGCCCGAATTAAGATAAATGGGGACCTCTCTGACTCCTTCATTTTAGAGAGAGGCACTAGACAAGGATGCCCAATTTCTCCTCTCCTTTTTGCGCTATATATTGAACCACTTGCCCAACTAATAAGACAGAGCGAAATCGTAAAAGGTATCAAGGTGGCAGGGATTGAACAGAAAGTGGCGTTATTCGCAGATGATGTTTTGGTCTATCTGAGTGAACCAGAAAAATCATTTATAGGATTGTTTACACTGTTGGATGACTTTGGGAAAATATCAGGTTATAAAATAAATGTAAAGAAAACGCAGGTTATGTCCCTAAATTATACACCATCCAAAAAATTGCAGGATACATACGATCTTAAGTGGGAAGCTAAATCATTAAAATATTTAGGAATAACCCTGCCGAAGGATCTTTCAACACTGTCACAGGTAAATTATGGGCCATTAATCTCAGAGATAAAAGCAGATATGCATAGATGGAATCTTATCCCCTTTTTAAGTTTAAATTCAAGGATAAATACTATAAAAATGAATATTCTTCCTCGGTTATTATATCTTTTCCGTACTTTACCAGTGGAGGTGGATGATAATCAATTCAGGGAATGGGACAAATGGATTTCCCGCTTCATTTGGCAAGGAAGGAAACCTAGAATTCGATATAAGACCTTACAGTTAGGGAAGGGAGGAGGAGGTATGGTTCTTCCTTGCCTGAGAAATTATTTTTATGCCTCACAGATAACCCCTCTGTTATATTGGTGTAATAGGGAATATAAGGCTAGATGGAAGGAAATAGAATTTGGATTAGTTGACAGTTTTCCTCTTCAGGCCTCAATAGCTGACAAAGGATTGATGGCCCAGTTGGAAAAATTTAATAATGCTTGGATAAATCTTACATTAAAAGTATGGCAGAAGGTGGTTAATTCATGTGGAATTAATAACATGTTAAAACTCTTTAGATGGTGTGCATATGATACCGAATTCCTTCCCAACAGAGGAGATAAAAGATTTGAGCTATGGATAAAGAAAGGTCTTACAACCTACCTCTCATTTATAGATAATAGAGTATTACAAAGTTTCCAAATCCTGCAGGACAAACATGGCCTAGAACATAATGACTTTTTTAGGTACCTTCAAATACGAAACTATGTTAACCAGAGTTGTAGATATACAGACCTATCAACAGTAGAATTAGAATTTTTCAAGATTCTGAATTCGGCTTGCAGTTTAATACCTAGTAAATCAGTTTCTCGCCTATATAATGCACTCTCCCATGCTAAAAATGTAAATACACTGTATATTAAAGAGAAGTGGGAGAAAGGAGCGGGGTTGGTACTTTCAGAGGAGGCTTGGGGGAAAATCTGCAGCTTTCAATGGTCCTCGACTAATTCTTTGACTTGGAGAGAACATTGTTGGAAAAACATTATAAGATACTTCAAGACCCCATATCAGGAAAAATATAAAGATACAAATGTGATGTGTTGGAGAAGGTGCGGCTCCAAGGAGGCAAATCATTTTCATATTTTCTGGGATTGCCCTAAATTAAGTCTATTTTGGGAAGGTATTCATAGAACATTAGTTAAGGTACTTAGGTCCCAGATACCTCTGAACTTTGAGATGCTCTATTTGGGGCATGTATTGTTCCTTGAACAGAAGGAAGATATAAAGTTGCTGCAGGCCCTCTTAGCGGCAAGTAAGAAATCAATCACTAGAAAATGGCTAAATCCAATACCACCTACATTAGAAGATTGGTACGAAATTATCTTGGAAATATTTAAAATGGAAAAGTTGACCTACTCCCTGAGAACTCAGAAAGAAACATTTTATCAAATCTGGAATAAATGGATTGAATATATAACCCCAATGCGAGCAGACTTTAGATGACTCTCCTAATGATTTAAATATTGCTCTTCTCATCAACACAGTAATATTGCTAACGTAAGCACCCCTAGTCTAAATGTTTGTTGTTTTTTTTTGGAAAATAGAGAATTATCACAAGTAAAGGGAAAGATTTGGGAAAGGGATAAAAAAAAAATGAAAAACTTAAGTAAATAAGTACATAGGGATCGGATAATTATGTCTGCGGACAGGAACAAGCACGAACAAATTGGGATATAAACACCTACAATGGTTGGTATATAGGCTTGTATGCAACATTTTGGACCAGTGGAAATGGTCCAGAAGGGTTGTATGGAAACTATTATTACCATTTTTCTTAACAACTAATTTCATTACTTAGCCTAATAGGTTAGATTTACCACAGTACATAATTATCTATTTACTTGTTTATTTTCCTTTTATATCATCTCAATGTGTACTTAAGAATGTATAAATAATTGTAGTTTTATACATATTAAAAAATGGAAAAGGTTATATGTGTGAAAAAAGTACATCATAATTGTGAATTCCTTATCCAAATAAAAATAAAATTTAAAAAAAAGAGTGCAGAGAAGGTTTACAAGGATGTTGCCGGGACTTGAGAAACTCAGTTACAGAGAAAGGTTGAATAGGTTAGGACTTTATTCCCTGGAGCGTAGAAGAATGAGGGGAGATTTGATAGAGGTATATAAAATTATGATGGGTATAGATAGAGTGAATGCAAGCAGGCTTTTTCCACTGAGGCAAAGGGAGAAAAAAACCAGAGGACATGGGTTAAGGGTGAGGGGGGAAAAGTTTAAAGGGAACATTAGGGGGGGCTTCTTCACACAGAGAGTGGTGGGAGTATGGAATGAGCTGCCAGACGAGGTGGTAAATGCGGGTTCTTTTTTAACATTTAAGAATAAATTGGACAGATACATGGATGGGAGGTGTATGGAGGGATATGGTCCGTGTGCAGGTCAGTGGGACGAGGCAGAAAATGGTTCGGCACAGCCAAGAAGGGCCAACAGGCCTGTTTCTGTGCTGTAGTTTCTATGGTTTTATCTATCTTCTAGCCAAACTTGCTTTTAACTGGCCAGCTAATAATTTACCTGATTTGTCTCCATGTATATAAAATTGGCTTTTGCATTTAAAAAGTTGCTGTTCAATGGGAAAAGTCAAAAGCAAATCACGTTGTGCTTGGAGTTCCACCCTTTCCTTAAAGAGATCTTTACTAGGCATTACTGAATAGTTTATCTATTTCTTTAATCCTATTAGTGATCAGCAAAAGTTCCGCCTTAGTTTTCCTTCTTAAATCTACTAAATATGAAATTATCTGTCCCTTCAGAAAAGATTTCAGTGTATCCCAAATAACCAAATTTGACATTCCCTCAGTTGTACTCAATTCAAAAACTAGAGAAAATATGTTCTTAAATAAAATTTACAAAAGTTGAATCTTGCAACAATGAAATATTAAATCTCCACTGAGGTATGTGAATATTATCAGAGAATTCCAAAGTTAGCTTCATAGGTGCATGATCTGACAACGCAATCACATCATAGGCACACTCAAGAACAGAGGGCACCAATCGTGTATCCAAGAAAAAATAATCAATTCTTGAATATTTATGGATACATGTGAAAAAAAAGAATCTTTATCTTTTGGAAATTTAAATCTCCAAATATCAACCAGACTGTATTCTAATAAAGAAGAACTAATACAAATCGCAGCTTTATTAGGAAGTGACGGATTGGTGGATGATCTGTCAATCAACGGGTTAAGACAACAGTTAAAGTCACCGCCCATAATCAACTTATATTCACTTAAATTCGGCAATACACAAAATAGCTTCTTAAAAAATTCAGGGCTATCTATATTAGGTGCATATACACATACCAAAGCCACCTTTTGACCACACAACAAACCAGTAACAATTAAATATCTTCCAATTAAATCAGTACAGTATTAAAATGAAGAAAAGGGATTTTAGAATTAATAAAAATAGATACTCTTCTTATTTTATTTACTGATAAAGAATGAAATAAGGGTCCCTTCCAAAATTTAAAAAAGCGATTTTCATCTTGTCTACGGTCTTTCGGCATAAATCTCTGGGGCAAAATCTTCCACTATACGAATCTTAACTTCATTATAGATTAGCTTATCCCTTTTCCTTGCATTCCAAAGAATAGCTTGTTTGGTTGTAAAATAATGCAAACAGAGACGTGGTTTAATTTGGGCTGATGGTTTAAAACGTCTTATTCGGTCGGCTCTGTCCAATATCGGACAGGCTTCAAGAATGTCACTAAAAAGTGAATGTAACATGTTCAAAAAAAACTTTAGTGGCTCACCGGTTTCTGTATTTTCATGCAAACCCTGTATACGTAGATTCATCCTGTGATTTCTGCTTTCCAAATCAATCGTTTTCTTCTTAATTCTTGATAATTCCGAAGTATTCTCATTAATTTTCTTTTCCATAGAAGACATCTTCAAATCCTGTTCCTTAATAGATTGATCCATTAATTCACATTCCCTTTCAATTCTGTGAGTACTCTGCTTAAGCGTCTTGATATCAATCTTCCAAATTCTTCAAAGACTCCCGAATAGCAATGATGGTTTTTTCAAACAATTCATTAGCTTTCGTCAATTTATCCACTTTGGCATCCAATGTACCGATCTGCACATTACTAGCTTCTATTAAAGAGAGCATTCTTCCAATTTCTCTGTTTGTTGCGGCTCAGGAAGAGTTTTGCCACTCTGTAATTCGGTTCCAGCCACCGTAATTAAATCGTAAAATCCTTCAGCAAACATAATACATCTTCAAACTTGAAACGGATAAGCAGTGGAAAGTAAGTTGTGAAAGATGGAGCTGAGACAGAAAAACGTCTTACTCCATACGCTGCCAAATGGAGATTCCGCCCATTGTGGATTTTGAGGTGTGTTTAGGATCATTATCCTGTTGTAGATGCCATCCTCTTTTCACCTTCAGCTTTTTTCCAGACGGTGTGATGTTTGCTTCCAGAATTTGCTGGTATTTAATTTAATTCATTCTTCCCTCTACCAGTACCACTGGTTGCAACACAAGCCCAAAGCATGATCGATCCACCCCCCGTGCTTAAGAGTTGGAGAAGTGTTCTTTTCATGAAATTCTGCATCCTTTTTTCTCCAAACATACTTTTTCTCATTGAGGCCAAAAAGTTCTATTTTAACTTCATCAGTCCACAGGACTTGTTTCCAAAATGCATCAGGCTTGTTTAGATGTTCCTTTGCAAACTTCTGACGCTGAATTTTGTGGTGAGGCCACAGGAAAGGTTTTCTTCTGATGACTCTTTCATGAAGGTCATATTTGTGCAGGTGTCGCTGCACAGTACAACAGTGCACCATCACTCCAGAGTCTGCTAAATCTCCCTGAAGGTCTTTTGCAGTCAAACGGGGATTTTGATTTGCCTTTCTAGCAATCCTATGAGCAGTTCTCTCAGAAAGTTTTCTCAGTCTTCCAGACCTCAACTTGACCTCCACCATTCCTGTTAACTGCCATTTCTTAATTACATTACGAATTGAGGAAACTGCTACCTGAAAACGCTTTGCTATCTTCTTACAGCCTTCTCCTGCTTTGTGGGCATCATTTATTTTAATTTTCAGAGTGCTAGGCAGCTGCTTAAAGGAGCCCATGGCTGTTGATTGTTGGGACAAGGTATGAGGAATCAGGGTATTTATAAAGCTTTGAAATTTGTATCACCTGGCTTCTCCTAAGGATGACTGTGAAGAAGCCATAGCCCTTTCAAGTTAATTAAGGTCTGAGACCTTGGTAAAAGTTATCTGAGAGCTGAAATCTCTTGGGGTGCCCAAACTTTTGCATGGTGCTCCTTTCCTTTTTTTTCCACTCTAAAATTGTACAAAACAATATACTAATCTTGCTTAAAATGTTGAAAAGAATGTTTCATCTTTAACTTTATGACTTTTGGAGATCAGTTCATTTTTTCCTCACTTAACTATTCACAGTAACAGAAATTTTGACCAGGATGCCCAAACTTTTGCATGCCACTGTGCATCCCAAAGAGGAATAGGCATTCTAAAGGAAAGATGACACAACCAACGCTAACAAGAGAAGTCAAAACTAATATAAAAGCCAGAGAGAGTGCATATAATAGAGAAAGAATTAGTGGGAAGTTAGAGGATTGGGAAGCTTTTAAAAACCAACAGAAAACAACTAAAAAAGTAATTAAGAAGGTAACGATTGAATATGAAGGTAATTTAGCCAATAATATTAAAGCGGATACCAAAAGTTTCTTCATTTACATAAAGTGTAAAAAAGATGCAAGAGTGGATATCGGACCACTGAGAAACGATGCTGGAGAGGTAGTAATGGGGGACAACAAAATAGCGGGTGAACAGAATAAGTATTTTGCATCACTCTTCACTGTGGAAAGCACTAGCAGTGTGGTGGAAGTTCCAGGTATCAAGAGGCATGAAGTGTGTGAAGTTACCATAACTAGATAGAAATTTCTTAGGAAATTGAAAATTCTGAAGGTAGGTAAGTCAGCTAGACCAGAAAGTGTACAGCCCAGAGTTCTGAAAGTGCTGACTGAAGAGATTGTGGAGGCATTAGTAATGATCTTTCAAGATCTCACTAGATTTTGGAATGATTCCAAAAGACTGGAAAATTGCAAATGTCATTTCACTCTTCAAGAAGGGTGAGAGGCAGATGAAAGGAAACCTTAAGCCAGTTAGTCTGACCTCTGTAGTTGGGAAGGTGCTGGAGTCGATTATTAAAGATGAGGTCTTAGGGTACTTGGAGGCATATGAGAAAATAGGCAATAGTCATCATAGTTTTCTCAAGGGAAAGTACAGACTGACAAATTTCAGCAAGGCACTGATAAGATACCCCATGCAAGGCTGCATGGGGTCCAAGGGGACCTTGTTTTGTGGATCCAGAATTGGCTTGTTCACAGAAGGCAAAGAGTGGTTGTAGACTGGTCATATTCTGCAAGGAGATCGGTGACCAGTGGCGTGCCTCGGGGATCTGTTCTGGGACCCCTTCTCTTCATGATTTTTATAAATGACCTGGATGAGGAAGTGGGGGGGATGGGTTAGTTAATTTGCTGATGACACAAAGGTTGGGGCTGTTGTGGATAGTGTGGAAGGCTGTCAGAGGTTACAGCAGGACATCGATAGGATGCAAAACTGGGCTGAGAAGTGGCAAATGGAGTTCAAACCAGATAAGTGTGAGGTGGTTCATTTTGGTAGGTCAAATATGATGGCAGAATATAGTATTAATGGTAAGATTCTTGGCAGCACGGAGGATCTGAGGGATCTTGGGGTCCGAGTCCATAGAACACTCAAAGCTGCTGAGCAGGTTGACTCTGTGGTTAAGAAGGCATACGGTGTATGGTCTTCATCAGCCATGGGATTGAGTTGGAGTACTATGCTCAGTTCTGGTCACCTCACTACAGGAAGGATGTGGAAACTATAGAAAGGGTGCAGAGGATATTGACAAGGATGTTGCCTGGATTGGGGAGCATGCCTTATGAGAATAGGTTGAGTGAACTTGACCTTTTCTCCTTAGATGATGAGAGGTATCGACCAGGTGGATAGTCAGAGGCTTTTTCCCAGGCCTGAAATGGCTAACATGAGAGGGCACAGTTTTAAGGTGCTTGGAAGTAGGTACAGAGGTGATGTCAGAGGTAATTTTTTTTGTATGCAGAGAGTGGTGAGTGCGTGGAATGGGCTGCTAGTGACGGTGGTGGAGGTGGATACAATAGGGTCTTTTAAGACTCCTGGATTGGTAGAAAGACAGAGGGTTATGGGTAACTTTGGGTAAATTCTAAGTAAGTACACGGTCGGCACAGCACTGTGGGCTGAAGGGCCTGTATTGTGCTGTAGGTTTTCTATGTTTCTAAATCTGTTGGGATTCTTTGAAGAAATAACAAGCAAGATAGAGAAAGGCGAATTGGTTGATATTCCATACTTGGTTTTTCAGAAGACCTTTGCCAAGGTGCCATACATGAGACTGCTTAATAAGCTACAAGTCCACGATATTACAGGAAAAATTCTTGCAGGGATATTGCAGTGGCTGATTGGCTGGAGGCAAAGAATGGGAATAAAGGGAGCCTTTTATGACTCTCTGCCATTGACCAGTGGTGTTCCACAGGAGTCTGTGTTGGGACCGATTCTTTTTACGTTTAACGTCAATGATTTGGATGATAGAATTCACGGCTTTGTTGCAGATGATATGAAGATTGGTGGAGGGGCAGGTAGTGTTGAGGAAATAGAGGGGCTACAGAAGAACTTAAACAGATGGACAAAGAGTGGATGTAGAGAGGGTGTTTTCCATGGTGGGAGAGTCTAAGACAAGAGGACACAGCATCAGAATATGGTGGAGAAGACTCAATAGGCCAAATGGCCTGAATGTGCTCCCATATCTTATGGTCTTATTGTCTTAAATGGGTTCTATGAGTGTTTCATCAGGTTCTTCACTCATGTTAGTCATCTTTCAACTCGCCCCTTCTTCTTCTTCCAAAACTCCTGCACTCTCGCGAAAATGGCTACCCCACAATCCCGCTAGAATGTTCCAGGGCATCTTATTGGACAAAATGTTAACAAGACAAATCTTGTTGGCTAATTCAACAAGCCTAACATCAATCAGCTGAATTATTCAATTGTGTAATGTAATAAAAAGGACCACATTGCATTTTGAGAAAATCTGCAGAATATAAAATACCCAACAGCATAACAGTATTAATACAATAAAGCATGGTCTTCAATCGGGGTATTACATAGACAATCAGATTTAAAGATCAATAAACACATAGTCAAAGAGCTGAGAAGGAGAAGTAGAGAGTAAAGGAGATGAATTCATTGAATTTAGATACGGAAAACAATAAGGAGAAGGAAAAAAATCATTGAAAAGAGGGAGAAATAAAAATGTTAGACTTTTTTTGTTTTAAGATAATTTTCAAAACTCCTAAAACAAACCAGAACTTTATGAAAAGAAACCTGAAACTTGTGATAAAATCTCAAAATATGAGGATGGTCTCATCTTGGCACAGAGGAGGTCATGGACTGAGATGTCGGAATGGGAATGGGAATGGGAATTAAAATGTTTGACATCAGGAAGTCCTGCTTGTGGTAGATGGTGCTGAGGTGCTTGACGAAGTGCACCCCTAATTCACGACGGGTCTCACCAATGTAGAGGAGGCTGCATCGGGTGCATTGGACACAAGAGACATTTTTGTATTAGGGCATTCTATAGATCTCTACCAAGCTGGGTTTGATCTATAGTACAAACGCAAACTCTGAAAATTTGATGCATTTCGGTAATGAAGCATTAGTAAAATCTCAGTCTTACTAATGATGATGACAGCAACATTTGGATATTCACATTTACCTGCTTTCACCAGTATCCTTAATCAACTACAGACAACAAGCCCCACTGACCATCTGTTCATTGGGTTTATAGAGACAGTTACCCAAACTATCCAGATTTTTGTAAGGTGCTATTTGGCTTTCTGGCAATTATTGAAAAAATTGCAATTTGATTGGTAATTTCAAAGTCTATAGTAATATACACTTGTACATGTATATACAGGTGCAATGAAAAACTTACCCACAGCAGAATCACGGGCACATAGTGGTAAACTCTCTTTCCACCTATTCTAGTTGTATTCAATGAAAGATCTGTAGTCAACCACGTTGACTTTTTCAGATAATTTTATCACTGTAATTTTACAAAGATGTTGCCTGGATTGGAGAGCATGCCTTATGAGAATAGGTTGAGTGAATTCGGCCTTTTCTCCTTGGAGCAACGGAGGATGAGAGGTGACCTGATAGAGGTGTACAAGATAATGAGAGGCATTGATCGTGTGGATAGTCAGAGGCTTTTCCCCAGGGCTGAAATGGCTAGCACGAGAGGGCATAGTTTTAAGATGTTTGGAAGTCGGTACAGGGGAGATATCAGGAGTAAGTTTTTTTTTTACGCAGTGATGAGAGCGTGGAATGGGCTGCTAGCGACAATGGTGGAGGCAGACAAAATACGGTCTTTTAAAAGACTCCTGGATAGGTACATGGAGCTGAGAAAAATAGAGGGCTATATGTAACCTTAGGTAATTTCTAAGGTAAGTACATGTTCAGCGCAGCATCGTGGGCCGAAGGGCCCGTATTGTGCTATAGGTTTCCTATGTTTCTGTGTTTCTCTACATAATATTTATCATCTTGCAGATCTCCTAAATGAAATGAATTAGGTGTACAAATGCATAAACAGCACTTAACATATGTGGAATTTAAACAATTTAAAAACATACGTAAAACTATAAGTCGAACTTCTTTGTCAGAGTCCCCTGTCGTATCACCTGGTGCCTCAACAGTACAGAAATAAACACCGTGGTCCCACCACATCACCTCACTGATCCACAGGTCAGCTCCTTTAAAGCAAACATATACAAGTTAGCCACAAAGGATGTAGAATAATATAGTAACAATAACAATTGAATTCAGTTTTGGTCTCCAAATTTGAGGAAGGACATTCTTGCTATTGAGGGAGTGCAGCAGAGGTTGACGTGGTTAATTCCCGGGATGGCGGGACTGTCATATGTTGAAAGATTGGAGCGACTGGGCTTGTATACACTGGAATTTAGAAGGATGAGAGGGGATCTGATTGAAACATATTAAGGGATTGGACACGCTAGAGGCAAGAAACATGTTCCCGATGTTGGAGGAGTCCAGAATCACAGGCCACAATTTGAGAATAAGGGGTAGGCCATTTAGAACCGAGTTGAGGAAAAATTTTTTCACCCAGAGAGTTGTGGATCTGTGGAATGCTCTGCCTCAGAAGGCAGTGGAAGCCAATTCTCTGGATGCTTTCAAGAAAGAGTTAGATAGAGCTCTTAATGATAGCGGAGTCAAGGGATATGGGGAGAAGGCAGGAACGGGGTACTGATTGTGGATGATCAGCCATGATCACAGTGAATGGTGGTGCTGGCTCAAAGGGCTGAATGGCCTACTCCTGCACCTATTGTCTGTTGTCTATAATTCAAAACAAAGATTCTCAAACATATTCTACTGAGCTCTGAACTAGTAACAATTATCTAGTAACTCTGCTTGAGTGGTGCTAGAACGTGGGAGTCTACTTAAAATCTAGTCACATTTTAAAGCAAGTTGCTCATCACCTGGTCCTGGTTAAACTGAGCAATAGTTTTCCAGTTCAAGTGATAACTGCGGCTTGATAACACAGGCTACAATCTCCAGAGTTTCTCTTAATTTTATTAAAGAAATTAACACACCTCATGCAGCACTGCTCCAAGATAATCTTGCATCTTCAATGAAGTTAAAAGTTTACCTACAAATCTGGCCTGTCCCCAAGTTTTCTAATTCAGAGAAATTTAAGCATTTACCAATTGTAATATTCTGATCATTTAAAAGGCTAGATTTTCAGCAAGTCCAGTGTGGTCTGATATTGGTGTTGATAGGGAACTGGGTGTCCATTGAGAATTTACATTTAGATACATTATGCAATTAGGAGTGCACACTGCATTTGACATCAATCCTGTTACAAGGTCTTGACTTAAAGCATCAACGGTTCCTCTGCCCCCTCCCAACCACCACCACCACTGCTGCTGCATGACCCACTGAGTTCCTCCAGCAGAATTTGTTCTTGCTCTGGATTCCAGCGTCAGCAGTCTCTTCATCTCTGTACGTTGGCCTTTATTCAAAGGTGAACCAAGTGCAAGAATGGGGACATCGCTCTGGTGTGTCTGCAGGAATACTGTACATAGGTCTGATCTCTTAATATAGAAAGAACACTACTGCATTTGAGAAAGCGTAGTAGATGCATTAAAAGAGATTCCTGACATTGAACTTACCACTGAGAGGTCAAGCAGATTGAATCAATACTCCCTAAATTTAAAGAATGAGTAATGATTTCACTGAAACGATTGTAACGTTTTATAGCATTTGACAGGGTAGATGTAGGGATAATGTTCTCCTTGGATGGGTTTCTAGAAACTAAAATCAATTATCAACATCAGGAGATGGGCAGATAGGAGAGAAAAAAGGGAAGACATTTGTTCACCTGTAGGGTAGAGAATCTTCGCTATTCAAATGCTCAGTTGCTGAGTATATACAAGAAAGAGTTTTAAATTATAAACAGAATTAAAAGACATAGGGTAGGGCAGGAAATGTTTTCTGAGATAAAAGATCAGCGGTGATTTCATTGAATGGCAAAGCAGAGAAAGGGAATGAATAGCTTACACCTCCCTCCGTTTCACACATCTTTATTCATGTTTAGTTGGAATATGGCAAGCTTAAAAGCCAGCCCTATGTTCATCTTCAGTGCTCTCACCCAGCTTTCATTCAAAAGTTTGATTCTAAAGCATGTCTAGAATATCACAGATCTAAGTCTTGCACTTAAAGCAAGATATGCAAAATTTGCAATATCATGTTATTGCACCATACATCTCCTTCATCCAATGATAGTTGTTACGAATTGTGATGCACAGAGGCTTCATGAAGATGTAGACTGTAAAACCACACCATGGGAAACAGCACAAAGTGGGAAAAGGTGAATTTATACAATCCAGTGAGGAAGAAATTCTGAATTAAAAAGAACTGTGAGAAATTAAGAAATGTTGATGTTCAAATGGACCCAGCTGTCCTTTTACATTGAAATTTAACAAGCACATGCAGTAGACAACTGGGTATGAAAATTGCCTTAATGTCAAAGTACAAAAGTAAGATTTACTTCAATCATACAGGGCCATCAGGAGACCAAGCTTGGAAATAGTGTGCATATTGGTATTCTAACATGAAAAAGGATATATTTGGTTCTTGGGATGTCATTCCATATTAGAAAAGAGGGAATAAGTGAGGAATTTTCAACCCTGAGGGCAGTGGAGGCTCAGTTGTTGAGTTTGTTCAAAACAAAGGCTGATAGATTTCAGGATATTAACGAACCAAGTAATATGTAGATAGGGCAGGAAAATGCAGAGGATCATAAGACCATAAGACAAAGGAGCAGAAGTAGGCCATTCAGCCCATCGAGTCTGCTCCGCCATTTTATCATGAGCTGATCCATTTTATCCTATTTAGTCCCACTGCCCCGCCTTCTCACCATAACCTTTGATGCCCTGGCTACTCAGATACCTATCAATCTCTGCCTTAAATACACCCAATGACTTGGCCTCCACTGCTGCCCGTGGCAACAAATTCCATAGATTCACCACCCTCTGACTAAAAAATTTTTTTCGCATTTCTGTTCTGAAAGAGTGCCCTTCAATCCTGAAGTCATGCCCTCTCGTACTAGACTCCCCCATCATGGGAAACAACTTTGCCACATCCACTCTGTCCATGACTTTCAACATTCGAAATGTTTCTATGAGGTCTCCCCTCATTCTTCTAAGCTCCAAGGAATACAGTCCAAGAGCAGACAAACATTCCTCATATGTTAACCCTCTCATTCCCGGAATCATTCTAGTGAATCTTCTCTGTACCCTCTCCAAAGTCAGCACATCCTTTCTTAAATAAGGAGACCAAAACTGCCCACAGTACTCCAAGTGAGGTCTCACCAGCGCCTTATAGAGCCTCAACATCACATCCCTGCTCCTATACTCTATTCCTCTGGAAACGAATGCCAACATTGCATTCGCCTTCTTCACTACCGACTCAACCTGGAGGTTAACTTTAAGGGAATCCTGTACGAGGACTCCCAAGTCCCGCTGCATCTCAGAACTTTGAATTCTTTCCCCATTTAAATAATAGTCTGCCCATTTATTTTTTCTGCCAAAGTGCATAACCATACACTTTCCAACATTGTACTTCATTTGCCACTTCTCTGCCCATTCTTCCAATCTATCCAAGTCTCTCTGCAGACTCTCCGTTTCCTCAGCACTACCGGCCGCTCCACCTATCTTCGTATCGTCAGCAAACTTAGCCACAAAGCCATCTATTCCATACTCCAAATCGTTGATGTACAATGTAAAAAGAAGCGGCCCCAACACTGATCCCTGTGGAACACCACTGATAATCGGCAGCCAACCAGAATAGGATCCCTTTATTCCCACTCTCTGTTTCCTGCCAATCAGCCAATGGTCTATCCATGTATGTAACTTTCTTGTAATTCCATGGGCTCTTATCTTGTTAAGCAGCCTCATGTGTGGCACCTTGTCAAAGGCCTTCTGAAAATCCAAATGTACAACATCCACTGCATCTCCCTTGTCTAGCCTACTGGTAATTTCCTCAAAAAATTGTAATAGGCTTGTCAGGCAGGATTTTCCTTTAAGGAATCCATGCTGAGTTCTGCCTATCTTGTCATATGCCTCCAAGTACTCTATAACCTCATCCTTGACAATCGACTCCAACAACTTCTCAACCACCGACGTCAAGCTAGCAGGTCTATAATTTCCTTTTTGCTTCCTTGCCCCCTTCTTAAATAGTAGAGTGACATTTGCAATCTTCCAGTCTTCCGGAACCATGCCAGAATCTATCGACTTTTGAAAGATCATCGCTAATGCCTCCGCAATCTCCACAGCTACTTCCTTCAGAACATGAGGGTGCATTCCATCTGGTCCAGGAGATTTATCAACCTTTAGCCTATTCAGCTTCCTGAGTACTTTCTCTGTCGTAATTGTGACTGCGCACACTTCTCTTCCCTGCCACCCTTGAGTGTCTGGTATCCTGCTGTCTTCCTCAGTGAAGGCTGATGCAAAATACTTGTTCAGTTCCTCTGCCATCTCCTCATCTCCCATTACAATTTCTCCAGTATCATTTTCTGTCGGTCCTATATCTACTCTCACCTGTCTTTTACTCTTTATATACTTGTAAAAGCTTTTAGTATCCTCTTTGATATTATTTGCTAGTTTCCTTTCATAGTTAATCTTTTCTCTCTTAATGACCTTCTTGGTTTCCTTTTGTAAGGTTTTAAAGACTTCCCAATCCTCTGTCTTCCCACTAATTTTTGCTTTCTTGTATGCCCTCTCCTTAGCTTTAACTTTGGCTTTGACTTCTCTTGTCAACCACGGTTGCATCCTTTTTCCACTCGAAAATTTCTTCTTTTTTGGAATATACCTGTCTTGCACATTCCTCATTTCTCGCATAAACTCCAGCCACTGCTGCTCTGCCGTCTTTCCCGCCAGTGTCTCTTTACAGTCAACTTTGGCCAGTTCCTCTCTCATGCCACTGTAGTTTCCTTTACTCCACTGAAACACCGACACATCAGATTTCGGCTTCTCTTTTTCTAATTTCACAGTGAACTCAATCATGTTATGATCACTGCCTCCTAAGGGTTCTTTTACCTCAATCTCTCCAATCACCTCCGGTTCATTACACAATACCCAATCCAGTACAGCCGATCCCCTAGTGGGCTCAACAACAAGCTGTTCTAAAAAGCCATCTCAAGATCAGCAGGATCTTATGGAGCCATACAACAATACAGCATAGATACAGACTCTCCATGCTGACCACAATGACCACTCAGCTAGTCTCTGAGTTCCTCCAGCATTTTGAGTTTGTTCCTAACTCCCTACTTTTGGCCCATATATCTCAAAGGCCTAATCTTCCATGTACCTAACCAAGTGGTTCTAAATAAAACTATAGTACCTGCACCAAACACTTCCTCTGGCAGCTCATTCCATATGCTCACACCCTCTGCATGAAAAACTTGCTCCTCGAGTCCCTTTTAAATCATGAACCCTATACCGATCCCCATACATTCATACTTTGGACTTACTTATCTTGGGGAAAGGACTGTTACCATCCACCATATCTATGCCTCTCATAATTGTAAACACTTCATCAGATTGCCCCCTCATTCTCTTATGTTGCAAGGAATAAAAACCTAGCCTGGCCCACTTCCCCCGTAACTCAGGTTCTCAGATCCTGGCAACATCTTCGCAAAACTTCTCTGTTCTCTTTCCAGTTTAACTGTGCATCTCCTATAACAGGATGGACTGAACTGTACGTAGTACTCAAAGTGTAGCCTTACCAAAGGCTTATACAACTGTAACATAATGTCCCAACTCTTATACTCAGTACTCTGACGGTTAAAGGCCAGTATGCTATATGCCCTTCTCACCACTCTGTTCACTTGTAATGCTTCTTTCAACAAACTATGCACTTGTAGTCCTGCACCCTCAGCTCCATTACAATCCCCAGTGCCCTACCATTCATTGTACAAGTCCTACACTGATTTGACTTTCCAAAATGCATCACCTCACACTTATCTGTATTGAAATTCATTTGCCACTCCTCGGCTTACTTAGTTTACCGACCAAGATCCTTCCAGAATCTACAATTCTTCTTAACTATTAATAACAGCCTTCAACCACTACCCTCTGCTTCCTACTTTGCTGAGTGGTGGTGCCGACTCAAGGGACCAAATTCTCTGTTCTTATGCAATCCATATACTTTGACCCAAATTTAAAAGGTTTTGGTATTTGCATCAATGGGATCAGGATTTTTACAATTCCAGCTGTAGGATTTTGAACATGTCTAGCATGCAAATCTCTAGACTGTCCCCAGAAGGACATTTATGCCAGCGAACAGTATCATAATATTATCACTGTGCACATGTAATCAACATTTTCCTTGCACCAGATGATCAAATATTAAAATGAAGAACAGCAGAAAAAGCAACAACAGCAAAGAGAATTAAGAGGCAATAACTTACATCATGGATAATAAAATTCTAAAACCAGTTTTTCAAAAGAGGAACTGAATATTTCTGCTGGAAAAGGAGAAATACTGAGAACAGATTGCCTTTATATAGCCTATATTTATTGGTATCAATGTGATGCTTACTGTTCTGAATGGTGATCTTCCTCTGTCTATATTCGTTCCCCAGTATGGGCTCATTCTGGCCCCGTTTCTGAATTACAATTCGCACCTGTCGCTGATCATCTTGGCAATCATTGGTTGGATCTTGGCCCATACTCAACATAGCAATGTACGCTGTGAGAAAGAGTCAAATTAATTCTTGTGCACTTTCATGTATTATACATAATCATATAATTTTATATAGTATACAAAAATAAATATTATACCATTCTACTGTATTTCACAAATAGACAAACATTTTCAGACCTGTTTTACTTCTATTATGTTCTTTAATTACTGATTTTTCCTATAAATAAAATTATTTCTCCTGCTATCTTGCCCACTGAAGGTAATCACTGAGATTCTTGCTGGTAGCCTGTGGCATTTTAGAAATACTGAAACATAGTCACCAAAGGTGCCACCATCAGAAGCTGCAGCTGCTGATCTCTTTGTGCAAAACAGTTTCATTAACACATTCTCTTTCATGTTTAAGTTTAATTATCATTCAACCATACACGATTACCCATGAATACAGCCAAACGAAAGTGTTTGTCCTAAGCCAAGGTGCAAAACACATTACCAACAGCACATACTATATAAAATAGCATTAAGCATAGTCACATAAAAATATATTGCCCAAGTTCCTCAGTGACATATCCTGAAGATTGATGGTGCATGAGTATTGTTGGCAAGAACAAGTAGTTCTCAGCAGATAATCAAGACGTGCATGGAAGCAATCTACCCTGTCTTCCACCGAGTGAACACTAGACGGCAGCAGTGATGGTAGGGGTCAGCCCTGAATGCCACATCACACTGCCTCCAGTGTCTCCCCTCCTGGACTGCTGCAACGGGTAAGCCCTCGGCAGGAGAAGAGATGAATAGGTACAGAGAACATCTTCCAATCCTATGTTATATCTTTGTACTGATTTGATGCCATTCTTTACCAGCAGAGCCACACTGCCCCCTCTACCTACCTTCCTATCCCTCTGATACAATGTATAACCATGGACATTCAGCTCCCAACTACAAGCATCCTTCAGTGATGGCCACAACCTCATACTCTGCAATCTGTAAAAATGCAACAAGATCATCCACCTCATTTGTTATACTCTGTGCAATGAGATATAACACTTTGAGTAATGTATTTGCTACCTTTTTTGATTCTACGCCCCTAATGCACTGATACTCACCCTTGCTGGCTGCAATTTCGTCCTATTATCGACTTCCCTTTGTGACAGTCTGACTGCACACTATCTTTGCTTTTTTACCATTCATCCAAACCTGCATCCCCTCCACTCCGGTTCCTAGCCCCCAGTTAAATTAGCTTACTCTCCCCAACAGCTTTAACAAATCTGCCCATGAGATTATTGGTCCCCCTCGAGTTCAAATGCAACCTGTCCCTTTTGTACAGGTCATACATCCCGTAGACTATAAGACCATAACACATAGGAGCAGAAGTAGGCCATTCGGCCCATCAAGTCCGCTCTGCCATTCAATCATGGGCTGATCCAATTCTTCCAGTCATCCCCACTCCCCTGCCTTCTCCCCATCCCCTTTGATCCCGTGGCTAATCAAAGAGATCCCCCAATGATCCAACAACCTGAAACCCTGATCCCTGCAGCAGTTTCTCAGGCATGCATTCATCTGCCAAATCATCCCATTTCTACCCTCACTGGCACGTGACACAGGTAGCAATCCAGAAATTACTACCCAAGAAGTCCTGCTTCTCAGTTTTCTGCACACGACCTCTCTGCTTTTCCTTCCTATGTCACTGGTACCAATATGTACCCAAGACATCTGGCTGCTCCCCTTCCTCCTCCAAAATGTTGTGGATATGATCAAAGACATCCCTGACCCTGGCAGCTGGGAGGCAACATACCATCTGGGTGTCCCATTCATGTCCACAGAATCTGTCTGTTCCTTTGACTATTGCCCCACATTACAACTGCTCCCCTCTCCTCTCTCTTTCCATTTTGAACCATGGAGCTATGACCAGTAACTTGGTGTCTGTGGAATTCCTCTGGGAGGTCATCCCCCCACAATAGTATCCAAAACTGTATATTTATTATCGAGGGGAATAGCCACGGGGTGCCCTGCACCAACTGCATATTCACCGTCCTATTCCTACTCCTGAATAATGGTGTACTCCCATGTCTGCACACCAGAGGGTGCTGTTGCATTATCTAACTCAGGGGTCCCCAACCATTTTTGCATTGCGGACCGGTCCATTGTGTTTACCCCGTGTAAGACTACAATGACCATGAAGCCTTGCGCGGGCATCAGTGCGCATGCGTGTATGTGCCATCTCCCCCGTTGTCAGCGAATCTGTTTCGGAGGTGGGGGGGGGGGTGTTAATCACGACCGGAATATAGGTGATAAGTGGCTAAAACACTCAATTTCCTTTCTGAAAGGGTTTATCTAACGAATTTAATATTAAACGCATAGCTCATATTTTCCTCGCATGAATATAGTGATAAGTCAATTATCAGGGGAGGACAGGGGAGCTTGAAGTCAGTGTTGAAAAAACTGCCAGTAGAAGAGGCAGAAGGTGGTTCGATATTATCACTTAAAGAAAAATTGGATAGGTATATGGTCAGGAAAGGAATGGAGGGTTATGGGCTGAGTGCAGGTCGGCGGGACTAGGTGAGAGTAGCGTTCAGCACGGACTAGAAGGGCAGAGATGGCCTGTTTCCGTGCTGTAATTGTTATATGGTTATATAAGTCAATAGCATCATAACATTTTAAGTAACGTCTGGATACTAAGCACACAGCACATATTTTCCCCGTATGAACATATAAAATCATTGCAATACACCAATATCGCTGAATCAGTGGGAACCCTCTTCTTGTTTCCGTGCAACAAGACGGTCCCATCGAGGGGTGACGGGAGACAGCGATACTCGAAGGGGGTTCCTTATGTCCAGTCTATTCCACAATTTAGTTTTCGTTGCATTCATTGCAGAAATATGTTGGAAATGGAAGCAACATTTTCAGTACTTTCATGACAATCTCAAGATATTTAGCCTTGACTTTGACCCAGAATGCCGGCAGAGATGTTATGTCAAACATACTTTTCAGCCCACCGTCATTTGCAAGCTCGAGGAGTTGATCTCCTTCCCGCGCTGACATGGATGACGGGTGTGTTCAAGTTCCAACAGTGCGTGACAGGGAATGAGGAAAGGTGCAGCTGACTCATAGCATTTCCTCGCGGCCCGGTAGCGCATGCTTTGTGGCCCGGTGGTTGGGGACCGCTGTTTTATCAAATATGGGTAGACATGTTAGGGAAGTGAGAGGGATATTTATTCAGTATAATATAGTACACAGATATTATTGGACACCAACTAGACTCTACAAAATGGGGATTGTTGATAATAATTTATGCTGGAAATGTAAAAATGAGATGGGCACATATTTTCACATGATTTGGGAGTGTTCCATGGTTCGTCCATTTCGGTGTAAAGTTCTCGATTTGTTGGGGAATTGGTCGGGTTCCACACTGCCCTTGTGCCCACGGCTTTGTCTCTTGGGTGATCAGACAATGATATCTAATGTAAACAATGACAGGTTCACTATTTTAAAGGGGGGTCTCATCACAGTTGCAAGAATTATATTGCAAAACTGATAAAAACCCAGATGTCCCACTGTGAAGGAATGGACTGAGGAAATGATTAAGATTTCATCATATGAACACATGTTGGGAAGAAGTAACAGTGAGGGAAAAGTGCAAGACATGTAGGATCAATTTTGGTTGGACGTTAATTTAAACTTAAATAAGAAATTCTTTCTGTCTCTAAATTTTATTTGTTTTCCTGTCATGGGATGGCTGTGTAAATATGCTGTACCGTATCTGCTCTGTGATATGCCGTGCTGCTTTGTAAAATAATAATAATAATAAAAATTTGAATTTAAAAAAAAGCTGTCTTTGAGCTTGGTGGTACATGCTTTCAGGTTTTTGTACCTTTTCAGCTGAGTAGTTCACATGTATTTCGAGCCAGCACTCTAAATAGCAGTAGGGCTTGGTTAAAACATTGGTCAAAATTTGACTAGCTTTGACACTCATAAAAACTTGCATAAAATGTAAAAAGTATCAAGGTTACCAGAGATCTTTCCCTGATGACATAAAAGGGTAAAGTAGTGATGAAGATAATGTAACATCCACTGGTAGTACTTACATGAGGAATAGTATTCAAATATGGGGTCTTTGCAAAATGTTTTGAAACGCCAGGTGACTACTACATCCTGAGGTTGTGAGGATGTGGAATAATCACACCGTAGAGCAATGGAAGAAAAGAGTGTTGTCACGCGTTGGGTCTCTGGTACAGTCACCGACAATGCAAGGCATGCTGCAAGATAAAATAATTGTAGATGTTCAACACAAGGGCTGTGCAGATTAAAATATTACAATGCAATTAATTTGGTTTTAACTGGAGCACATTAAATTCACACATTAGAACTCAGAAATAGAGCTTCAAATGACCATTCAATGTCCTCATTACCTTTTTCTTCTGGCTGAGCCAGTCTATTGGATATGAAGTATGTGTATATGAATTAATAGTATCAGTATATGAAGTCCTTCTTTCTGGACAAATACTCTAGCAAAAAAAAGGACTTCAGAGATAACTTGATTTGGGAAGCAGAAATTCCTTTGACTGGGATAGACTGTTATGGCAAGTGGATTTTCAATGGTTTGGATACTCCTGTGAAAGAATCATTCTAAGTTTCAAAAGAGTGAGGGGTCACCTATGCCCAAATCCTGTTTGTCTATGCCAACCTCTACTCAAAAGGTATGTGAAATCTTGATGCAGGCCACTAGTGACAAGTAATCACTGAAGTGGAAAAGTGTAAAACCTTTACTCTACAAACAACTTTGTCCTTCAAACATCCAAATTTGCAGAACTGTCGTATTCCAGTAATATTTCAGTTTTGCACTTGAATATTTAGCAAAAATATATATATTGTATTGATAATTAAAACATAATTATGCAAAGGGCATTTATTGATTTTTAAAAGAATAAAGAAAACCATTAATGAGGAATGGAAAGCTTATTTGAAACAGTCCCTTCAAAATTAAGAGAATGACATGCCAAAATGGAGCAGGATGGATTTTCCTCCAGCTTGTGTTGAGCCTCACAAACCAGAGGAACACCTCATATTCTGCTAAAGTATACAGGTCGACCTTCAGTAATCCGACTACCTGTAATCCGGTTCCTTTGATAATCCGGCACTGATAATGCTTAATGTGATCGTTTCTGTAATTCAGCATTTTCACTAATCCAGCACTCCTCAGGTCCCAATGGTGCTGGATTAGTGAAGGTCGACCTGTACTACATCCTATGGCATGAACATTAAATTTTTCTATTTCAGGTAACCCTGACCTCTGGTTCCATGCCTTCCCCCTGCCATTGTCTTCTTCTGTCCATTCTCTGACTCCCTATTTTGTCCCCTTTTTGACCCCCCCACTCACTCAATCCAACTTTGACCAACACACAAAAAAGCTGGAGGAACTCAACAGGTTAGGCAGCATCTATAGAGGGAACTGGTTATATGTTTACATCCTTACCATCGTTTGGGGAGAAATTGTTGCTCATGAATTCCATCTTAATTTAATTTGTTACTGCTTTGTAATTATGACCTCTAATTTTGGATTTTGACACGTGTGGATATATTTTCTACACATTTCCTTATTCCTACTGAGTTATCTCACTGACTTTTCCCGAACAGATGCTCAGACCTGTTCAACTCTTCCTGTTAACCACATAGCCCGCTCTTGCGGATCAAATTACTCCAAACAAAAAGCAGACACATCATTTGATGGACTGCCAGGAACTCAAACACTGGATGCATATGCATTTCCCAGGGTGCTCATTTAATCCTTTCAGCCTGTCCTAGGGTTCCTGCTTTAGGTGCATTTCCTGAGGCAAACACGTCCAAGTAATAAATGAATGGGCAGCAGATTGTTTTTACAGTAGACTTCTGCAATAGGAATAAGTCACATTTTGCTCAATGATATATTCCAAGCAGAACATTTCACTACAACATGCAAAGTAAATGTGTGGCACAATAATGCAGCAAGTGTCATTGCTGTCCCATCGCTCCAGTGTCTGGAATTTGATCCTAAAATCCCCAGCATTGTCTGCATGGAATACATATATTCTCCCTGTGAGAGTGTGTGGTTGCCCTGGATGCTCTAGATATTGCCCACATCCCAAAAAGGCGTTGTTTAACTGATTGCTGTGCATTACCCCTTGAGTCAATGCATAGCCAATGAATAAGTCAGAGTTGATGGACCTCTGAGAAAGAACAGACTGTAAGAAAATAAGTAAGGGAATGTGTTTGGTCCAAGAGCTGGCAAAGAATTAAATAGAGAATTGGTTTATAGATAGCACTATAGATAAAATGTATCCCTCAATGGGGTAATGCTGAATATGTAATAATATTTCTAATAAGAGAGTTGGAAAAGAAAACAAGATCCACGTGAAAAATAAACCAGGATTTCCCCAACCCGGGGTCCATAGACCCCTCAGTTAATGGTCAGGGTCCATGGCATGTAAAAGATTGGGATAGAAAATTATTTTGATGAAAGGACGTTGTCCAAAAACAATAAATCTACAGATGCTTCCCCACCATTTTCCAGCATTTTATGATTTTATTGCACATAAAATTAGATCGGGCATATTTCGGAATGCAAAAATTAAGGATGCTGAAACAGGGCGAAATTCAATTAATTAGGATTTTAAGGTCACATAGAATTTATCGTCTGAAAAATGTTGTCCTTAAAAGTTACCTTAACATGAAGATAGAATCCAATCAGAAAATAAAGTATCAGTATATGAAGTCCTCCTTTCCGGACAAACACTCCAGCAAAACAAAAAAGGACTTCAGAGATAACTTGATTTGGGAAGCAGAAATTCCTTTGACTGGGATAGACTGTTATAGAAACATAGAAAATAGGTGCAGGAGTAGGCCACTCGGCCCTTCGAGTCTGCACCGCCATTTATTATGATCATGGCTGATCATCCAACTCAGAACTCTGCACCAGCCTTCCCTCCATACCTCCTGATCCCCATAGCCACAAGGGCCATATCTAACTCCCTCTTAAATATAGCCAATGAACTGGCCTCAACTGTTTCCTGTGGCAGAGAATTCCACAGATTCACCACTCTCTGTGTGAAGAAGTTTTTCCTCATCTCAGTCCTAAAAGACTTCCCCTTTATCCTCAAACTGTGACCCCTCATTCTGGACTTCCCCAATATCGGGAACAATCTTCCTACATCTAGCCTGTCCAATCCCTTTAGAATTTTATACATTTCAATAAGATCGCCCCTCAATCTTCTAAATTCCAGAGAGTATAAGCCTAGTCGATCCAGTCTTTCTTCATATGAAAGTCCTGCCATCCCAGGAATCAATCTGGTGAACCTTCTTTGTACTCCCTCTATGGCAAGGATGTCTTTCCTCAGATTAGAGGACCAAAACTGCACACAATACTCCAGGTGTGGTCTCACCAAGGCCTTGTACAACTGCAGTAGTACCTCCCTGCTCCTGTACTCGAATCCTCTCGCTATAAATGCCAGCATACCATTCGCCTTTTTCACCGCCTGCTGTACCTGCATGCCCACTTTCAATGACTGGTGTATAATGACACCCAGGTCTCGTTGCACCTCCCCTTTTCCTCATCGGCCACCATTCAGATAATAATCTGTTTTCCTATTTTTGCCACCAAAGTGGATAACTTCACATTTATCCACATTAAATTGCATCTGCCATGAATTTGCCCACTCACCCAACCTATCCAAGTCACCCTGCATCCTCTTAGCATCCTCCTGACAGCTAACACTGCCGCCCAGCTTCGTGTCATCCGCAAACTTGGAGATGCTGCATTTAATTCCCTCATCCAAGTCATTAATATATATTGTAAACAACTGGGGTCCCAGCACTGAGCCTTGCGGTACCCCACTAGTCACTACCTGCCATTCTGAAAAGGTCCCGTTTATTCCCACTCTTTGCTTCCTGTGTGCTAACCAATTCTTTATCCACATCAATACCTTACCCACAATACCGTGTGCTTTAAGTTTGCACACTAATCTCCTGTGTGGGACCTTGTCAAAAGCCTTTTGAAAATCCAAATATACCACATCCACTGGTTCTCCCCTATCCACTCTACTAGTTACATCCTCAAAAAATTCTATGAGATTCATCAGACATGATTTTCCTTTCACAAATCCATGCTGACTTTGTCCGATGATTTCACCGCTTTCCAAATGTGCTGTTATCACATCTTTGATAACTGACTCCAGCAGTTTCCCCACCACCGACGTTAGGCTAACCGGTCTATAATTCCCCGGTTTCTCTCTCCCTCCTTTTTTAAAAAGTGGGGTTACATTAGCCACCCTCCAATCCTCAGCAACTAGTCCAGAATCTAACAAGTTTTGAAAAATTATCACTAATGCATCCACTATTTCTTGGGCTACTTCCTTAAGCACTCTGGGATGCAGACCATCTGGCCTTGGGGATTTATCTGCCTTTAATCCCTTCAATTTACCCAATACCACTTCCCTACTAACATGTATTTCGCTCAGTTCCTCCATCTCACTGGACCCTCTGTCCCCTACTATTTCTGGAAGATTATTTATGTCCTCCTTAGTGAAGTCAGAACCAAAGTAATTATTCAATTGGTCTGCCATGTCCTTGCTCCCCATAATCAATTCACCTGTTTCTGTCTGTAGGGGACCTACATTTGTCTTTACCAGTCTTTTCCTTTTCACATATCTATAAAAGCTTTTACAGTCAGTTTTTATGTTCCCTGCCAGTTTTCTCTCATAACCTTTTTTCCCCTTCCTAATTAAGCCCTTTGCCCTCCTCTGCTGAACTCTGAATTTCTCCCAGTCCTCAGGTGAGCCACTTTTTCTGGCTAATTTGTATGCTTCTTCTTTGGAATTGATACTATCCCTAATTTCTCTTGTCAGCCACGGGTGCACTACCTTCCTTGATTTATTCTTTTGCCAAACTGGGATGAACAATTGTAGTCCATCCATGCAATCCTTAAATGCTTGCCATTGCATATACACCGTCAATCCTTTAAGTGTCATTTGCCAGACTATCTTAGCTAATTCACGTCTCATACCTTCAAAGTTACCCCTCTTTAAGTTCAGAACCTTTGTTTCTGAATTAACTATGTCACTCTCCATCTTAATGAAGAATTCCACCATATTATGGTCACTCTTACCCAAGGGGCCTCTCACGACAAGATTGCTAATTAACCCTTCCTCATTGCTCAAAACCCAGTCTAGAATAGCCTGCTCTCTAGTTGGTTCCTCGACATATTGGTTCAAAAAACCATCCCGCATACATTCCAAGAAATCCTCTTCCTCAGCACCTTTACCAATTTGGTTCACCCAATCTACATGTAGATTGAAGTCACCCATTATAACTGCTGTTCCTTTATTGCACACATTTCTAATTTCCTGTTTAATACCATCTCCGACCTCACTACTACTGTTAGGTGGCCTGTACACAACTCCCACCAGCGTTTTCTGCTCTTAGTGTTATGCAGCTCTACCCATATCGATTCCACATCTTCCCGGCTTATGTCCTTCCTTTCTATTGCGTTAATTTCATCTTTAACCAGCAACGCCACCCCACCTCCTTTTCTTTCATGTCTATCCCTCCTGAATATTGAATATCCCTGAACGTTGAGCTCCCATCCTTGGTCACCCTGGAGCCATGTCTCTGTGATCCCAACTATACCATAATCATTAATAACAATCTGCACTTTCAATTCATCCACCCTGTTACAAATGCTCTTTGCATTGACACACAAAGCCTTCAGGTGCTCTTTTACAACTCTCTTAGCCCTTATACCATTATGTTGAAAAGTGGCCCTTTTTGATGCTTGCCCTGGATTTGTCGGCCTGCCACTTTTACTTTTCTCCTTACTACTATGGCAAGTGGATTTTCAATGGTTTGGATACTCCTGTGAAAGAATCATTCTAAGTTTCAAAAGGGTGAGTGTTCACCTATGCCCAAATCCTGTTTGGCTATGCCAACCTCTACTTAAAAATATGTGAAATCTTGATGCAGGCCACTAGTGACAAGTAATCACTGAAGTGGAAAAGTGTAAAAACCTTTACTCTACAAACAACTTTGTCCTTCAAACATCCAAATTTGCAGAACTGTCGTATTCCAGTAATATTTCAGTTTTGCACTTGAATATTTAGCAAAAATATATATATTGTATTGATAATTAAAACATAATTATGCAAAGGCCATTTACTGATTTTTAAAAGAATAAAGAAAACCGTTGATGAGGAATGGAAAGCTTATTTGAAACAGTCCCTTCAAAATTAAGAGAATGACATGCCAAAATGGAGCAGGATGGATTTTCCTCCAGCTTGTGTTGAGCCTCACAAACCAGAGGAACACCTCATATTCTGCTAAAGTATACAGGTCGACCTTCAGTAATCCGACTACCTGTAATCCGGTTCCTTTGATAATCCGGCACTGATAATGCTTAATGTGATCCTTCTGTAATTCGGCATTTTCACTAATCCAGCACTCCTCAAGTCCCAATGGTGCTGGATTAGTGAAGGTCGACCTGTACTACATCCTATGGCATGAACATTAAATTTTTCTATTTCAGGTAACCCTGACCTCTGGTTCCCTGCCTTCCCTCTGCCATTGTCTTCTTCTGTCCATTCTCTGACTCCCTATTTTGTCCCCTTTTTGACCCCCCCACTCACTCAATGCATAATCATCCAACTTTGACCAACACACAAAAAAGCTGGAGGAACTCAACAGGTTAGGCAGCATCTGTAGAGGGAACAGGTTATATGTTTACATCCTTACCATCGTTTGGGGAGAAATTGTTGCTCATGAATTCCATCTTAATTTAATTTGTTACTGCTTTGTAATTATGACCTCTAATTTTGGATTTTGACACGTGTGGATATATTTTCTACACATTTCCTTATTCCTACTGAGTTATCTCACTGACTTTTCCCGAACAGATGCTCAGACCTGTTCAACTCTTCCTGTTAACCACATAGCCCGCTCTTGCGGATCAAATTACTCCAAACAAAAAGCAGACACATCATTTGATGGACTGCCAGGAACTCAAACACTGGATGCATATGCATTTCCCAGGGTGCTCATTTAATCCTTTCAGCCTGTCCTAGGGTTCCTGCTTTAGGTGCATTTCCTGAGGCAAACACGTCCAAGTAATAAATGAATGGGCAGCAGATTGTTTTTACAGTAGACTTCTGCAATAGGAATAAGTCACATTTTGCTCAATGATATATTCCAAGCAGAACATTTCACTACAACATGCAAAGTAAATGTGTGGCACAATAATGCAGCAAGTGTCATTGCTGTCCCATCGCTCCAGTGTCTGGAATTTGATCCTAAAATCCCCAGCATTGTCTGCATGGAATACATATATTCTCCCTGTGAGAGTGTGTGGTTGCCCTGGATGCTCTAGATATTGCCCACATCCCAAAAAGGTGTTGTTTAACTGATTGCTGTGCATTACCCCTTGAGTCGATGCATAGCCAATGAATAAGTCAGAGTTGATGGACCTCTGAGAAAGAACAGACTGTAAGAAAATAAGTAAGGGAATGTGTTTGGTCCAAGAGCTGGCAAAGAATTAAATAGAGAATTGGTTTATAGATAGCACTATAGATGAAATGTATCCCTCAATGGGGTAATGCTGAATATGTAATAATATTTCTAATAAGAGAGTTGGAAAAGAAAACAAGATCCACGTGAAAAATAAACCAGGATTTCCCCAACCCGGGGTCCACAGACCCCTCAGTTAATGGTCAGGGTCCATGGTATTACGTGCCCAAGGAGATCTGTTTTTTTTTTGTGAGAATGATGTAATGGTCTTTTGGAGGTCACCTGATGTGATTTTCCCGCCGATGTGAGGTCACGTGATGACATGTGCCCCGTGACTATATAAGGGTCGACCCAGGTGATGCAGTTGGTTTTTGAGTTTGTAAATTTCCAGGTAGAACGTGCTGTATCTCCGTTTCTGTTGTGTGTTTGTTTTTGGTGATGCAGTTTCATTTTTAAAACAGTTGTGCATTCTGTTGCAAGATACCATTATTATTTGGACTGGAAATTTTTGCTAGATATGTTGATTTACTCAATTCCAACATTCAAAGGGACAGTGAAGAATTCATCAAAGTGCAGGATTGAAGGATGGAGAGAAGTCGGCATCATCTGGCAGTTTAATAAAGGATCGACCTTATTGAGTCTTCGTTGGAGTAGCAACCTGCATCGAGATAACTCTTGCCAAAAGACAAATGAGTTCACGCACAGGTGTGCTCTCTCCCTCTGAAGGAATTTAAGGTCAGTCAATTTAAACTGTTTATTTTCCACATCATGAATCCTGTGGACAGAACCAGCAGTGAAGTTGCGTCTGTGAAGAAATCCTTCTCCAGAGAAGTCTCTCTCAATTGAACATGTCAATCTGTTGGACTTTTGAAGTTATCGCTTTAAGAAATATATCTGACTGTATTGCTTTAAGAACTGTTTACGCATTTAACGCTGTAAGAACCAGAGCCGAGTGGCGAGTTGGTGAACGGCTGCATATCTGTTAACTTCCGGTTAAAGCTTTTGTTTGTTTTTTTTCCCTTATCATTTACTGGTGTTTAATAAAGGTTTGGTTATTTTTATATAATCTGTCTCGATTGATATTCACTGTTGCCGGTTACGTAACAATGGCACGTAAAAGATTGGGATAGAAACTTATTTTGATGAAAGGACGTTGTCCAAAAACAATAAATCTACAGATGCTTCCCCACCAATTTCCAGCATTTTATGATTTTATTGCACATAAAATTAGATCGGGCATATTTCAGAATGCAAAAATTAAGGATGCTGAAACAGGGCAAAATTCAATTAATTAGGATTTTAAGGTCACATAGAATTTATCGTCTGAAAATGTTGTCCTTAAAAGTTATCTTAACATGAAGATAGAATCCAATCAGAAAATAAAGATTTTTTTTCTTAAAATCTGAAACTGTCATATCTAGCACTACCGAGAGCATGGTAGTAGGAATAATTAGCCCAACATTAGCACAACATAACAACTGGAATAGGAGTGAAAAGGTTTAAACTAATGATCTGGTGCCACAAGTACAAATTACACCATGCCAGCTGTGAAATGCAAGTTGAATTAATTAACTAAATAGGGAAGCAAAGATCAGTTAGGATACCCAGTTTGCCGTCAATATCCACCTGTTTCACTATGATCTTTTAGAAAATGAACCTCAGCAAGCCAGTCACAAACAAGAAGAAATCTGCAGATGCTGGAAATCCAAGCAACACACAAAAAATGCTGGAGGAACTCATCAGGCCAGGCAGCATTTATTGAAAAGAATATCGTTGATGTTTTGAGCCGAAACCCTTCAATAGGTAAGAGAGGGAAATGGGAATGGAGATGGTGAAGGGGGGAGGGGCATTACTGGAAGTTCAAGAAATGGATGTTCATGCCATCAGGTTGGAGGCTACCCAGATAGAATATCAGGTGTTGTTCCTCCAACCTGAGGGTGGCCTCATTGTGACAGCAGAGTAGGCCATGGACTGACATGTTGGAATTGGAATGGGTGGCCACTGCAAACCCCACTTTTTCTGGCAGACGGAACATAGGTGCTCAGCGAAGCGGTCTCCAAATCTATGTCAGGCCTCACCGATATACAGGAGGCCACACTGGGAGAACCAGATACAGTAGACATCCCTAAAAGACTCACAAGTGAAGTGTTGCCTTACCTGGAAGGACTCTTTGGGGCCTTGAATGGTAGAAAGGAAGGAGGTGTAGGGGCAGTTGTAGCACTTGTTCCACTTGCAAGGATAAATGCCAGGAGGGAGATCAGTGGGTGTTCCACTTGCAAGGACAAATGCCAGGAGGGAGATCAGTGGGGAGCAATGAATGGACAAGAGAGTCGCATAGGGAGCAATCCCTGTGGAAAGCAGAAAGTGTGGGGGAAGGGAAGGATGTGCTTGGTGGGAGATCCCAATGGAGATAGCGGAAGTTATGGAGAATTATGTGCTAAACCTGGAGGCTGGTAGGATGGTAGATGAGGACAAGAGGAACCCTATCCCTGGTGGGGTGGCAGGAAGCTGGGGTGAGGGCAGACATGTGTGAAATGGAAGAGATGTAGTTGAGGGCAGCGTTGATACTGGAGGAAGGAAAGCCCCTATCTTTGAAGGAGGAGAACATCTCCTTAGTTCTGGAATGAAAAGCCTCTTCCTGAGAACAGATGCAGCAGACATAGAGGAATTGAGAGAAGGGGATGGTGTTTTTGCAAGTAACAGGGTGGGAAGAGGTATAGTCCACATAGCTGTGAGACTCTATGGGCTTATATTAGACATCAGTAGATAAGCTGTCTCCAGAGAGAGACAGAGAAATCAAGAAAGGGGAGAGAGGTGTCAGAAATGGACCAGATAAATCTGAGGGTACGATTAAAGCTGGAGGCAAAGTTGATGAAGTAGATGAGCTCTACATGAGTGCAGGAATCAGCACCAATGCAGTCGATGTAGCATAGGAAAAGTTGGGGATTGATACCAGTTAAGGCTTGGAACACAGACTGTTCCAAGTAGCTGACATAAAGGCAGGCATAGCTGGGACCCATACGAGTCACAGCTACACCTTTTATTTGAAGGAAGTGGGTGGAGCCAAAGGAGAAATTATTGAGCGTGAGGACAAGTCCACCAGACAGAGGAGAGTGATGGTGGAGGGGAACTGGTAGAGTCTGGCGTGCAGAAAGAAACGGAGAGCTTTGAGGCCTTCCCGGTGAGGGTTGGAGGTCTACAGGGACTGGACATCCGTAGTGAAAATAAGATGATGGGGACCAAGCAACTTGAAATCACTGAAAAGATCCAGAGCACATGAAGTGTCACAGATGTAGGTAGGAAGGGATCGAACAGTGTCGAGGAATGCAGACACAAAGTTCAGTGGGGGCAGGAAGAAGCAGAAACAATGAGTCTACCTGGACAAGCGGGTTTGTGGATCCTGGGTAGGAGGTAGAAATGGGAATTGCAGTGCAGTTAGTTAACTAACTACAGGTCTGAGTTGAACAATAAATGTATCAGAAGCCATATTTGGTAAGTAAAAATAATGAATTAGCAAAACATCCTGAGTCTCATGGACAGTAGTTCAATCACTACACTGAGAATTCAAGATTTCCTAGGTAGAATATATACCTGGTTTGGAGTATGGAGGAAAAACTGTTGGATAAGGTGATTATGAATAGAGATTGAGGAATATATCATCCAGATTCTGCCCTGAAATAAATAATCTGTTATCATTGAACATAACGTACAATTCAATCACAGATTGGGGGTAAAACTGGCACATTTCTTTGTCCATCCCTAAATGTCCTGGAATAGAATCACTTGCTAGGAGCCTAAAACAGAACAACAGATCCGTAAAGGACAGCAGGTCTCTTCCCCTAGAAGGTCAAAAGTGTACCCTTATATTAATGTTCACTGATAGTTATTTTATATTCCAGATTTATCTGATTAACTCTGCTTAAATTCCCCAGTTGCCTTGGGGCATTTGAACGCATGTCAGATTGGATTGCCAAGCAACAACTAAGAAGCAGAAATTCAGTATATACTTAGTCCGACATTATCACATATGGCCTAATATTCAATAACCTTTGTAAATACAGTATTAAGTTGACTTTCTTTTTTCCAAAACTATCAAACTAACACAAAACATGAATACTTAAAGATTAAACAGTATATTTGAAGACAAAGCTCAAACAACATTTAATCTAAAGATCTAAAGGTCAAGTTTGGAGTGCCTGCAGTCACATCATCGGAATCGTTTGATTCTATTGCAGCCTTAATCAAGATTTACTTTACCAATTATTTCCTCTTTTTTCATCATGTGGTGTAAACAAAGGCCTTCAGCATATTGACACATGAATGAAAGCCAAATGGCATCAATATGTAATAAATCAGTTTATGAATGAATCATAATTTATAATCATAGTTTATAATTTGACTAACTGCTTTTCTTTTGACAATATAATTGCCATCATACAGTTGAGCATTCTGAGATTTGTCTTGAATGCAAGTATTTCAATGCAAAGGCTTTAGCAGGAACATGCACATGGAATATGCTTAAGAAGTACCCACAGAAACAAATTAAAATGTATAAAAATGAATTAGTGATGGTTGAGCTTATAAGATTTTATGAACTATTTCCCATCCCTTTCACCATTGAAAGCTATGCTAGAAAGAGCACAAATCAAAAAATACCACTACAATGAAGAAAGGCTGGGAACCCCAACAAAGATTCTACAAAATCATTCAAATTAGAGAATGTCAGAAATCAGAACTTAGAATATTTTGAGTTGATGGGAATGTAGGGAAAATAAAATGGAATTTCTGTAGGATATTTATATCTAAAGTTTGTTGGTCAGTGAAGAAACAGTGGACCAAAGATGTGTCTCTCAACTCTATAAATATATTTGTTAAAATTTATCCAGAGCAAGGACAGCAATTATTCCAAAGCCCAGATGTTAATTCATAGTGTGAATTCAGTGTAAGGAATAATGTTGTAAGCATTTGATTGTCTGGCTAATCTACAATTTGGGTCATCCTAAATCTCAATCCTCACTTTCATTTAAAATGGTCATCCCAAGAGATATCAGTAGCCAGCAGGTAGATGAGGACGGAAGCTGGTGGAAGAACATTCCTCAATGGTCAAGTGCATACATTGGATTGAGGTTGGAACATACAGGGCTGGGGTAAGTGTAATGAGTTTCTGGTAGCAATGTCAGTCAAAGGGTGATCAAAAGCATCTGCTCATTTTAGACCATAATCCAGATATTTAAATATTTTCCTTTCTTGACCCTCTTCTTAACAATATTTTCTGGCCAACCCATCATGTGCATGATTTACACAACTGCTTATTAAGTTTGTATTGTATCAAGGTTCAGCTTCTTCTGCATGTGGTTAGAATTCCCAAAATACCAGAAACGTACCAACTAGATGGACATCTGGTATACTTGCAGCACAGAATTCCACATTATTGTAACACTGCCTCTTCTCACTGTCAAGCCACAAGGGGTTAATCGCATGTCACAGAGAGAGAAACATTAACCTAACTTGATGAACTTGTTTCTCTACTATTCTTAATTCTATGAAATACACTTCCATAATCAATCTTATAAAATATCAGAGGGATATGACCACAAGAACATAGGAGTAGGAGGTAAACTATTTGGTCCCTCAAGTTTGTCTTACCATTTAAGATGATTATGGTTCATTTATGCTGGCCAATACTGTGCCTGTTAACCAATGCCCTCAACTCCTCAATCTTCCAAATATTTATCTAACTATCTCCACCTCAAATCTATCTAATGATCCGGCCCTCAGGGACAGAAAGAATTTCTACGTGTGTAAATTTAAATGATCCAACCCTTATTTTGTAGCCATGTTCCCATGTTCATAACCTTTTATCAGTGGCAGTTTTTAAAATGCATAATTTAAAAAATGTATAATTTTTAAATGTATAATTACAGGCCAATGACATTAAAGTATACAAATAATAAAAGCTTTTCACATTCTAAGTGCTCCAAGTTTAAGAAAGAGTTAATATCTAGTCTATTGCTCTTAAAGGGTTAACAGAAACTTAGAGTTTCATTTGAAACTCAAATGGAGTAGAAAAAAAACAACCTGTCATTGCACAATCCACCAAATGACCGCCTCCAACTGCTTGCATTACAACTAGTTAACAATTACCTGCAATAAATACTTGAGATTGTTTTTATGCAGAATCCTACAAAAGTAGATGTGATGTTTATCCAATCACATTTCCTGGACGTTATATAAATTGTATTAAAATAAAGACTCATTTAATTAAAGCATTGTAACCAACAATTTAATTAGAAAATCTTATAAATTCACTAATCTATATGTAAAAAGTGTGCAATGGTCTTATAAGTGACAGCAGGAATGAAGACAGAATACAAAGGACATGGATCTACACGTGTTAGTATTCCTTCTTACATTGAGAAAATTGTATTTAAGGATTCTAATATGGTTAGGATTGTTTAGACCCAGTTCTGAAGTTCACTTTCCAGTGTTACAATGGATTTTAGCAAATTAGAGACAATAAAGATGGAAGCTCCAAAGATGGAAGTTTCCAATATTTGCCACCAATACCCAGTCCAGAAAGTAGATGAATACTTCAGACATCAGATGAGTTGGGGTCAAACTTATTATTTGAAGACTTCACAGTTCATTTGCTTATTTTAACATTTGGAAGCAAAATGTACAGTATTCATGACAAGCATTGTGAGCATGCTATGTTGCTTCTGGAATGTAAGGTGATACTTGCAGGCTGCCCCCAGCACATTCTTGGGTACACTGGTTGCTAATACAAATGACACATTTTACTGTATGATAACATGTACACATGATAAATAAATCTGAATCTGATGAATCATAGAAGAAATGCAATTGCAAAGTTTTTGTAGTAAAAAGATTTGTTGCAGCTACATAAAAAGAAAATGATTTATACTCATGGAACTACTGTTATTATCTTTCTACCTTCTACTAGAAAGATCAATCTTTCTACTGCAACAGCATGGTTCATGTGGCTGTAATATTTAGCAGTGCAGTAATTGAATTGGGAGTACTTACTCCAGATAGTTTGAACCCCATATTAAGGCCACTCGGTGCAATGAACTAGAATTGATTAGAGAGCTTAAGGTAAAGGAGCCCTTAGGTGCTATTGATCATAATATGATACAGTTCAGCCTGCAATTTGAGATGGAGAAGCTAAAGTCAGATGTATCGATAATACAGTGAAGTAAAAGGAATTACGGAGGCATGAGAGAAGCGCAAGCCAAAATTGATTAGAAGGGAACACTAACAGGGACGAAGGCAGAGCGGCAATGCCTGAAATTTCTGGGAGCAATTTGCAGGATAGATACATCCAAACGAGAAGAAATATTCTAAAGGCACCATGGTGCAACTGTGACTAGCAAGAGAAGTCAAAGATAACAAAAGCCAAAGAGAGGGCATATGATAGAGCAAAAAGTCGTGGGAAGTTAGAGGGTTGGGAAGCTTTTAAAAACCAACACAAAGCAACTAAAAATGTCATAAAGGAGGAAAGGGTGGAATATGAAGGTTAAGCTAGCCAATAATATCAAGTTTCTTCAGATTTCCAAAGTATAAAAGAGAGGTAAGGGTAGATATCAGACCACGGGGAAATGATAACTGGAGAGGAAGTAATGGGGTCAAGGAAACAGAAACTGAATAAGTATTTTAAATCCATCTTCACTGTGGAAGACAGTAGCAATATGCCTGAAGTTCAAGAGAGTTGGAAGCAGAAGTGTGTGAAGTTGCCATTACTAAAGAAGAGGTGCTTGGGAAATTGAAAGGGCAGAAGGTTGATAAATCACCTGAACTAGATGATATACACCACAGGGTTCTGAAGGAGGTGGCTGAAAAGATTATGGAGACACTAGTAATGATCTTTCAAGAATCAATGGATTCTGGCATCATTCTGGAAGTATGGAAAATTGCAAATGTCACTCCACTCTTCAAGAATGAAGAGAAGCAGAAGAAAGGAAATTATAGGCTAGACCTCAGTGGTTGCGAAGATGTTGGCGTTGAGAATGTGGTTCTGCGATACTTGGAGGCACATGATAAAACAGGCCAAAGTCAGCACGGTTTCCTTAAGGGAAAATCTTGCTTGACAAATCTGTTGGAAATCTTTAAAGAAATAATAAGCAGGATAGTCAAAGAAGAATCAGTGGATGTTGTGCACTTGGATTTACCGAAAGCCTTTGACAAGGTGCCACATGAGGCTGCTTACCAAATTAAGAGCCCACGGTATTACAGGAAAGCTACTAGCATGGATAGAGCATTGGGTATTGGCAGGAGGCAAAGAGTGGGAATAAAGGGAGTTTTTTCTGATTGGCTGCCAGTGACTAGTGGTGTTCCACAGGGATCTGCCTTGGGATCCCTTCTTTTTACGTTGTATGTCAATGATTTGGATGATAGAATTGATGGCTTTGTTGTGAAGTTTGCAGATGATTTGAAGATAGGTGGAGGAACAAGTAGTTTTGAGGAAGTAGAGGGGCTACAGAATGTCTTAGACAGATTAGCAGAATGCGTAAAGAAATGGAAGATGGAATACAGCATTGGGAAGTGTATGGACGTGCACTTTGGGAGAAGAATTAAAAGCATAGATTATTTTCTAAATGGAGAGAAAATTCAAAAATCTAAGGTGCAAAGGGAACTGGGAGTCCTGGTGGAGGATTCCCTAAAAGGTTAAGTTGCAGTTGAGTCAGTTGTCTGGAAGGCAATGTTAGCATTCATTTCGAGAGGGCTAGAATACAAAAACAAGGATTTAATATTGAGCCTTTACAAGGCCTCACTTAGAGTATTGTGAACAGTTTTAGGTCCCCTATCTAAGAAGGGATGGCTGACATTGGAGAGGGTTCAAAGGAGCTTCACGAAAATGATCATATGAGGAGTGTTTGATGGCTCTGGGCCTGTATTCACTGGAATTGGGATGAATGAGGCAGAACCTCATTGAAACCTATTGAATGTTAATAGACCTTGATAAAAGTGGATGTGTAGAGGATGTTTCCTATGGTGGAGGAATCCAAGATGAGATGCCACAGCCTCAGAATAGAAAGATGTCCATTTAGAATGGAGATGAGGAGGAATTTCTTTAGGCAGAGGGTGAAGAATCTGTGGAATTCGTTGCTACAGGCAGCTATGGAGGCCAAATGATTGGGTATATTTAAGGCAGAGGTTGTTAGATTCTTGATTAGTCACGGCATGAAGGGATACAGGGAGAAGGCAGGAGATTGGGGCTGAGAGGGAAACGGATCATCCATGACGAAATTGCAGAGTAGACATGATGGGTCTAATAGCCTAATTAATCATATAACCATATAACAATTACAGCATGGAAACAGGCCATCTTGGCCCTTCTAGGCCATACCGAACTCTTACCCTATCCTATTCCCACCGACCTCCACTCAGCCCATAACCCTCCATTCCTTTCCTATCCATATATCTATCCAATTTAACTTTAAACGACAACATAGAACCTGCCTCAACCACTTCTGCTGGAAGCTCATTCCACACAGCTACCACTCTCCGAGTAAATTTACTAATAAAAAAATTAATAATAAAAAATAAATAAACTACAATTACATGCAAAGAAGAAAGGCAATAAGGATTGAACCAATAGGACCAGCCTATCCACTCTGTCAAGACCCTGCCATCATTTTATTTATTTTCATCAGATCTCCTTTCAGCCTTTTCTTTCCATAGAAGCTCCAGCTTCTCCAATCTATCCTCACAAGTTTAGTTTGTCACCTCATCAACTACTGACATACCTGCAAATCTCCTCTAGACCATCTCCACATCTTTCAAAAATAATAAAGCATTAGCATTGAACACAGTACGCCACTGAGGCCAGACAAGTGTTTTAAGTCACTTCATGCTTTTAAACTCCATGCCTCTGTTGATGAAGCAATAAACAATGCATATTTCATCTTATTAACCGCTTTCTCAACTTGCCAGTGGTCCCCCACAGGAAGGTAAATTTACAGTAGCCAAATAACCTAACAACCAACATATTTTTGAGAGGTGGGTCAAAATTTGAACATCTGGGGGAAATCCATGTGATCACAGGGGTTTTGCGTACTGCACACAGACAGCAGCAGAGGTCTTTATTGAACCCAGGCTGCTGGAGTCAACAATAAGGTTTAATATCACTGGCATTTGTCGTGACATTTGTTGTTTTGCAGCAGAAATAAAAACTAAAAATTACATTAAGTACATGTAAAAATAAGTTAACTAAGTCGTGCAAAAGTAAAAAAAACCAAGGAATGTTAATGGGTTCATTGTCCATTCAGTGCCATTCCATTGATGCTTTTGTCCCTGCCTCTGAACAGAAATTACCCTAATCCAAAATCACATTTGCTCTGTAATACAGTACACCTCATTTGACTCCTTAATCACTCAGTAGTCTTTCATAGTATCTCTTGTATCCTTTCATAGTATCATGCTCCAGTGCTGCTTTCCCAATATTTTATCTGATTGGGGCTGTGCCAGCTCGGTTCAGCTTTTGCCTCTTAAGTTCCTGTATCAATGACGGTTCCTCTAACCATTAAAATGTTTTAAGTCTATAACTACCCAATTATGTACCTTTGTCCATTCTGCAGACTTTTAATTGGTCATATTATTTGATGCTATAGAATCAATCTTTTTCTAGCTCCTTGATCATCTGCTGGAGACAAATTAATATAACAATCAAAGCAACATTCCCATCTAATACTCAGGAAATAGTGAACTGGCAGGAGTAAATACAAGAGGTTCTGCAGATGTTGGAAATCCAGAGCAACAAACAACAAAATCCTGGAAGAACTAAAGATCAGGCAACATCAGTGGACAGGAATAAACAGTTGACATTTTTGGCTGAGACCCTTCATCAGGACTGGAAAGGAAGGGGGAAGAAGCCAGAAAAAGGTGGGAGAAGGGGAAGAAGTATAAACTGGCAAATGATAAGTGGAACCAGGAAAGGGGAAGGTCAGTGGGTGCGTGAGAGGCGATGAAGTGAGAAGCTGGGATGTGATAAATGGAAGAGGTAAAGAGCTGAAGAAGGAACCCTATTAGAGAGGAGAGTGAACCATGGTAGAAAAAGGAAGGAGGATGGACACCAGACAGAGGTGATGGGCAGATGAGAAGGGGTAAGAGGAAAGCCAGAATGTGTAATGAAAAAGAGAGAAGGGGAAGTGGAAAAATTACCAGAAGTTAGAGAAATCAATGTTCATGCCATCAGGTTAAAGACTACTCAGATAGAATATGAGGAATAGACATAAATTCTGGAGGAACTCAGCAAGCCAGGCAGTTTATGGAAAAAATGCTTCGGACTGAGACCCTTCGTCAGGACTGGAAAAAAAGGTGAGGAGTCAGAACAAGAAGGTGGGGGAGGGGTGGAAGAAACACAAGGTGACAGGTGAAACCAGGAAGTGGGAGGAGTGAAGTAAAGATTTGGGAAGTTGATTGGTGAAAGAGTTATAGCGCTGTAGAAGGGGTAATCTGATAGGTGAGGACAGAAGGCCATGGAAGAAAGAAAAGGGGAGGAGCACTAGAGGGAGGTGATAGGCAGGTAAGAAGAAGAAGTGAGACAGGGAAACAGGAATGGAGAATGCTGAAGGAGAGGTGGGTGGGCATTACCGGAAGTTTGAGAAATCAATGTTCATGAACTATGAGGCTGGTGGCAGTGGATGGGACAATGGCTGCTGCTCTGGTCTTCTGCCTGCTCTGGATCTCTTCATTGCTAACTACTGATAGGACCACAGTGATGATGCCTTATCTAGAAGGACTGTTTTTGGGCCCTGAATGGTGGCAAGGCTGGACATGTAGATGTAGGTGCAGCACTTGTCCCGCTTGCAGAAATAAGTGCCAGGAGTGAGATCAATGGAGAGAGACAAGTAGACAAGGGAGTTACATAAAAAGCAAACCCTGTGGAAAGCAGAGAGTAAGTGGGAGGAGAGATGTGTTTAGTCATAGAAATCATTGTCGATGGCAAAAGTTCTGGTGAATGATGTTATGGATGAAGAGGCTGAGTGGTAGGCAAGGACAAAATGTACTCTACCTCTGTAAATGCGGTACAAAAATGAGGTGAGGGTAGAATGTCTACAAAATGGAGGAGATGTGGGTGAGGGTAGCATCAATAGTGGAGGACGAGAAATCATGTTCTTTGAGGGAGGACTTCTCAAATGTACTGACAGATGCAGTGGCGACAGAGGAACTGAGAAAGGGGAGTAAGCATTTTTACAGATAACATGGTGGGAAGAGGTATAGTCAAAATAGACACAAGTTTAAGTAGGTTTACAAAAGATTAACAAGCAGTCTGTCTCCAGAGATGGAGACAGAGAGAAGGGGATGGAGGTGTCAGAGATGGGTCAGGTAAATTTGAGGGCAGGGTGGAAGTTGGAGACCATGTCGATGAAATTGATGAGCTCAGCATGGGTACAGGAAGCAACATCAATGCAGTCATTGATTTAGCATAGAAAGATGGCTGTGCCTCGTGTTTGGAGAAAGTAGGAGGAGCCGAAAGAAAAAGTTGATGAGAGTGAAGGCCAGTTCCACGTGGTGGTGGAGGGGAACTGGTTAGATCTGTTGTCTAGAAAGAAATTGAAAGCTTTAAGGCCTTCCCTGCTGGAGGATAGAAGTGTATAGGGACTGGAGGACTGGACATCCACAGCGAAAATGAGGTGACCAGGGCCAGAGAACTAAAAAGTGATTAAAGAGATCGAAAGCATGCACAGTGTCGCAGATTTAGGAAGGAAGGCCAAGGGGGACCAAATGGAGTCAAGTTATGCAGAAGTACCATTTACCAGATGAGATTGTAAACCAAAACATTAGGATGATGCAACATAGCCATGACTATTTTAAAGAGCAAGGGAGGTTCCAAGTCAACATTGTGACCCAACTCTATCTGATCTACTTTGTGTGATGTTGAAACTCTCCCAATTATACCTTTGTCACCTACAGAGATCATTTGGATTGCTTCCTAAGATTAATCCTGCAACACTTAAATTTATAAAAAAAATGTTCTTCTCATTCTATGCACTATTCTTTTCATGTGTCGGTCCGCCTCCAGAACCACAAACTCTAAACTCTACTAATAACTTCTATAAACCTACTGGCTCTCACAGCTATCTTGATGATACCTCTTCCTGCCCTGTCACTTGTCCTAAATGAATGTCTTCCATTCAAATTCACAATGGAAACAGACTGTATAGTTGGAGAATTCACTGAAGGGGCAGGTGAAAGTCTAATACAGGTCTCCAGACATAGAGCGATTACTCGTTGCTCTTGAAGGCTTAGAAGTGGATAAGTACCCAGGCCAGATGAGATTTATCCCAGGCTGCTATGGGAGGATTGATAAGCCTTCTCTAGACACAAGAGAGCAACCAAATTACTCCAGTACAGCAAATGTGGTTCCCCTTTACAAAGAAAGAAGCAGGGAAATGTCTAGTATCCCTGGAGTAGAGGATGTTAAGAAAGAGGTGCAAGTTATGAGGGGTATAAGCATGGTAGACTGCAAGGAACATTTCTGCATATCAGAGAGAAAAACTACAGGACATAGGATTGGGGTGAGGGGAAAGAAATTACAGGGGATAAAGGTACATTCTTAACCAAGAGAGAGGCAAATAGCTGGAATATACCATCTGTGAGAGTGGTTGAGGATGGGTCACTGAACAGTATTTAAGAAGTATCTAGATGAATACAGTACTTGAATCCTAAACAGGGCCACACATCTAGTGGTGGGAGAAGGGAACGATTAAGCATACCCATCGATCAGTTAGGAATTGTTGGGCCAAATGGCCTGTTTCCATGATGGTTCTCTATTTCAATAGGTCCACGCTTAACCATTTAGAATAGATGAAGCAAATATATTACTATGAGAATTTACATTAATCAAAGCATCAGAAAAATGGGATTTGATTACAAAGCTCATCTGCAACAAATTTCAAGCTGATATAGTTGATCTGCAGTCACACAGCACATTAAACGACTGCCATACATCCCTCTTATATATAATGCAATACCTCTTTAGCACCAGGATTTCTGGGATTGCATCCCAAGCACTAGAAGAAATACCACTAAATTTGCAATACATTCCTTTGAAACTATAAAACGTAGGATCAGAATTAGGACATTTGGCCCATCAAATCTGCTAAGCTATTCCATCATGGCTGATTTATTATCCCTCTCAACCACATTCTCCTAACTTCTCCCATAACCTTTGATGCCCTTACTAATCAAGAACCTATCAATCTCCACCTTTACTATATCCAATGACCTGCCCCCCCCCACAGCTGCCTGTAGCATAAATTCCACAGATTCACCACCTGATCTGACAAATGACAAGAGCTATGCTTTAAGTATGACAGGCCTTTACAAAATGATCCAATATAAGATTTAAGGGACTGAATGTGTCGTCGTTCTTATTTACTCAGTCTGAGATGAACAGAAACGAGAATGCTGTGTAGATTAACTTTCATCGCAAAGGAGCTTCATATAATTAAGCATTTAACATAGATAGTAGAGCTCCAAATAACAGTGACAACAATCAGATCTAGGATTGAATGGTCAAAAATAAACCAATAAACACTTTGGAGATAAGCCTGAGGACGATATCTTGCAAATTGACAATAGTTAGCTGTAAAGCAGTTTAAGAGTTATTAAGAGTCTGACCGGATCCACATCATAACAGGAAGCCAAATTCCAAGCAGAGACACCTCCTATTACTATGAAGGATTAAATAATTCCAAGAGAAAGAAAGTACGTTTGTTGTTGGGTATTTTTCGTTGAAGAGTTTTAAGATACTATGATGTAATCATACAGTTTTCGTAACATCGACAGACTATGCTTAATACTTTCGGCAGTTCTGCACATTAACTTCTTCATCAATTCTACTGAATAAACCAACAAAGTGATAAAACAAATTAGCGGCACAACACAGGTTCGTCGTGCGGCGTTGACCGGTAGTTGTAATCTTTCGTTTCGAGCGGTTCCCCTACCCGACCCCACTCTCCATCAACTTGGAACGGGCATTTACAATCAACTCATTTGAAAAAGTAAATGTTCATTCAAATCATGAAACTTCCCCAACAGAGAATGGCTGCCTGCCCATTAAAAGAAATCCATTGATTTCAACCAGGAACCTGGATCCATTTATCCACCTTGACCTCTGTCGCTAGGGGAACTTCATACGCTGGCAGGCGATGTGGAACACCTGATGCCTTGTTCTCCCAAAATGGGATCCATTCCCAATTCACCTGTTGCATGCTCCAATGCGCAGGCGTAAAACAAAGTACCTGCACCATCACAATGCTGAAAATACAGAACTCGGGCACGAACTCCGACCGCCCACGGCCCTTGCCTCACCTTCCGGAAGTGGTCTCCGCGCGCTAGCTGGCCCTTACCTGTCTGGCAAAGCGCGAGGACCATCCAACTCAGAAGCTTGCTCCCCGCCATTTTCTCCCAAACTACTCCCACCGATCTTCAACAAGCGGCTGTTTCACTTCCTGAAATTCATCGCCCAGGTGCTAGCCCTCTGGATGGTGGATCGCCGGAGCGACTGCGGCCGTTCCCCCACCGAGAACCGGTTCGCCAGGTTTGGCCGGCCGCCCCGCCCAGGGCTGTAACCGTCAACGCCCGCTGCCGCGCGCCAGGTAGGCCACGTGACCGCGGAGGCTCGTCCCCAGGCTCAGACTGAAGCTGAACCGGCCTCGCTGGGTGCACGGGCTGAGACATCCTCTATCTGCCGGTTCCCCAGGTACAGAAGCCGAGATCACCCACCACGTGTCCCACAGGTGCCGAATCGCCCCCACCTGCCTGTCCTTCAGGTGCAGGAACTGACACCCCCGACCTTCAGGAACAGGAGCTGAATCTCCTCCCCGTCCAACTATCATCCAGCTATAGGAGTCAAATTTCTCCCAGCCTGTCCATCCTCCTAGTACAGGAGCACATCTCTCCCCACCCATCTGTCCATTCTCTGGGTACTGACCACAAACACACCTGCCTGTCCTACCTCCTTTTGGCATACTCCCTGCATCCAATCTGTACAGCCAGTAAGAATTTTGTAAATTTCAGTGGGCCAACTCTGTCTTTCTGAATCTAGAAAGCAGATCTGTAGCCTACTTAATCACTACTCATAGGACAAAATTGCCATCCTAGGAATCAGTCTGGTAAATGTTCACTTTATAGGAACTATATGCTTTTATGATATAGTTGTTATAAATTTGTACACAATATTCTGCCAAGATCAGGATTAGATTTATTATCCTTAATGCTGGCAGCAGCAGCAGCAGTGCACTGCAATACATAAAATGTATACTATAAATTATAAGAAATATATATATTAAATAAATAGTGCAGAAACAGTGAGGTAGTGTTTCAAGGGTTCATTGTCTATTCAGAAGTCTGATGGCAGAGGGGAAGAAGCTGTTCCCAAAACATTGAGTGTATGTCTTCAGGCTCCTGTAACTCCTCTCTGATGGTAGTAATAAGAAAGGTATATTCTAGTGGTAAGAGTCCTTAATGATGGATGCTGCCTTTTTGAGGCATGGTCTTTTGAAGATGTCCTTGATAGTGGGAGGGATAGTGCCCAAGATAGATCTGGCTGAGTTTACAACCCTCCGCAGCTTTTTCTGATCCTGTGTGTTGTGACTGTGATCAAAGTTCCTGGAAAGACACTGACACTGGTGATATAGTGTTACTGTACAGTATATGGAAAGACACGAATGCTGGTGACCTAGTGTTATATCACCATATGGAAAGACACTAACACTGGTGATACAGTGTTATATCACTATATGGAAAGTCACGAACCGTTGTGATCTAGTGTTATATCACTATATGGAAAGACACTAACGCTGGTGATCTAGTGTTATATCACTATATGGAAAGACACTAACGCTGGTGATATAGTGTTATATCACTATATGGAAAGACACGAACACTGGTGATATAGACTTTATTCACCACAAGTGGCATCATTCTAAAGACCCCCTCAACAGAGGCTTACAAACTCAAAGTACATCACAATTTTTATATCCTTAAGATCAATGGTAGCAGTAGGTGATTCAATACAATTTCAATAGTTACAATGACTTACTTTACCTCAGTTGGCAATGCTTCCTTTGAATTACATACCAGCAGCAGAAGAGATCCCTCAATGTTCAAATTTCTTGGCTGAGTCACTTCCCTGAACTTATTTACATTTACAATGGTGCAAATTCCTTAAACCCATAGTTGATACAGTATAGGGCAATTAACACAAGACCATTGTCTTAACTTTTGACTCGTGAAGATGCAAACATAGTCACCATTTTGTAAACCACATCTTTTAGTTTGTGGGCTTTTAACTTCAGTTTTCTGCATGCAATTTACAATAAAAACTAAAGACTAATTGCAAGTTTCCTGAACTTATTTAAATTTACAATAAGAACTGAAGATTGGTTCTTGTTTGAACTAACATCTGCTATATTCACATAATTCCAGAATACTTCCTAACACTGCAGTGCCCCTTCTATACCACACAGTGAACCAACCAGTTGGAATGTCCTCCATGGTACATCTTTAGAACTTTGCTGGAGTCTTTGGGGGAAATACCAAATTTTCTCAAACTCCTAATGAAATACAGCCATTGATGTGCCCTCTTCATAATATGTTGGGCTCAGGATAGATCTTCAGATATGTTGACACCCAGGAACTTGAAAGTGCTCACTCTGTTGACTGTTGACCCCACAGTAAGGACTGGTGTGTGTTCTCTTGACATTCTGTAAGGCCCAACATATCACTTGTCTCTTTTTTGTCTTTTTTTAAAAAATACTTTATTTTCAAAATTTTCAAAAAAAAACAATGAAATCGACAAAAACATACCAGCTCAAACATGTATAAAAAAAGAAATAAGCAAAAAAAAGCCATAACATTAGTGGGATGCCTATTGTACAAAGTGCTCAAAAATACTAAACATTAAATCTCAAACGAGGGCCGTGAGAAATCAGCTGGGGGGAAATTGTTCATCCGCCCCCGGCCTCGTCCAGGTAGGCAAGAAATGGATCCCAGATAGCCGAATATTTTTTAATTGAATTGGTTGTCAAGAACTTAAGTTTCTCCATCTGTATAACTGAGATCATTTCAGCCATCCATCTCCGAAAGGAATGGGGAGAAGGTGATTTCCATTCCCTCAAGATAAGACTTTTGGCAACAATCATCCCCAGCATCAGAGACTGTTGTGTGGCTGCAGGGAAACAAATAGTAGATTGCGAGCAGCCAAATATAGCGAGACCAGCTTCCAAGGGGAAGGATCTTTTATAGGCCTTTGAGTACCAGTCGAATATTTTGGACCAAAATCCAGTCAGTAATGGGCAAAACCAAAAGGTGTGTGACAACGTGGCTTCCGTCCCTTGGCATCTATCACACATTGGCAAGACAGAAGGGTAAATCCTGTGCAATCTAAGTTTAGAGTAATGGAGATGGTGGACAACTTTAAACTGGATCAGTTGGTGCCTGCTGTTAACAGAGCAAGCCTGTATCATAGACAGCCACTTATCCCAGGCAGCTTCAGATAATTCAATGCCCAACTCCTCTCTCCAGGCGTCTCTAATCTTCACAGTAGACACTACAGTGCAACTATCGAACAAACATGCAAACTTAGAAACAAGATGCCTGGAGTCAAGAGGGTTCTTTAAAATATCAAAAAACATATGTTTCCCTGGAAGGATTTCAAAATTACAAATCTGAGATTGAATGTAGTGTCTAATTTGTAAATAACAAAACAAGTGCAAATAGGGCAGCTCAAATTTCTCTTTCAGCAGACTAAATGTTGCAAACCATCCCTCTATGTACAGGTCTTCAATAGAAACTAGACCCTTCTCCCTCCAAGCATGGTAGGTTTTATCTGACCATGAGGGTAGAAAGGAGTGATTGAAACAGATTGGTGTTTGTACAGAGGTCTCTGGTAATTTCAGAACGCTCCTAATCTGATTTAGAATTCTGACGGAATTTTTCAAAACAAAACTCAAACTTTTTGAAGTCCCAGGCTTCTCTAACTTGGAGAACAGCATGGCTGGCAAGGAGGAATTGACAACAGAGTCGGACTCCATACATAGCCACGAGGGAGCCCAGGGGCTAAGTTATCCGGAGCCCCCTGTTGCCAAAACATTAAAGCCCTAGCATTGACAGCCCAATAATACAGGTAAATACAGGTAATCCCAGCCCTCCTTCAGACTTGGGCTTTTGTAAATGAATTTTCGAGATCCTGTGATTCTTATAATTCCAGATATAAGACAATATTATGGAGTCCAACTCTTTAAAGAAAGCTGATGTAAGAAAAATGGGGAGATTTTGACAAAGATAGAGAAACCAAGGAAGGGAAACCATTTTAGTTGAATTTATACGATCAATCATGAACAGAGGTAGGGTTTTCCAACTGTCTATATTCTGTTTAAGTTTTGAAATAAACTCTGCGAAGTTTAATTTGAATATTAATTTAGGATCTTTGGGGATTGTCAAGCCGAGATAAGTAAAGTGATCCTTAACTACTTTGAACGGGATACTTTCCAAAAAACCCCACGTGTAGTCGTTGGAGAGTGGCACAAAGTCACTTTTTGTCCAATTGATTGAGTATCCCGATAATCTGCCAAAAGAGGTGATTAAATCTAGAAGAAGAGGGACTGACTTTTCTGTGTTTTGTAAGTAGAGTATCACATCGTTGGCATATAAACTAATAAGTGTTTCAATACCTCCCACTTTCAAACCCAGAATATTTGGATGACTTCTTATTTTTAAGGCAAGGGGCTCTACTGCGACGGCAAAAAGGGCCAGCGAGAAAGGGCACCCCTGCTGGACTGAACGGTGTAGGGGAAACAGAGTTGACTTGTCAGCATTAGTTATAATAGAACGCATTGGGCTGGCGTATATCAGTTTTACCCAAGATACAAATGACTCCCCGAACCCAAACCTGTACAGTGACTCAAACATGTAAGGCCATTCAATCTGGTCAAAAGCCTTTTGTGCATCAAGGGATAAAATTGCTGCCCATTAGTTTCCCATGATCAGCATATATAGTATTAAGGAGGCATCTGACATTGGAAAAAGAGAACCTACCCGGGACAAATCCTGGCTGATCAGGATGAATGATAGATGACAAATGCTTATTTAGTCGGTTAGCCAGCATTTTAGTAATTACCTTTCTATCGAAATTCTGAAGTGCAATGGGCCTATAGCTGGCCAGGTCTGTTTCCTCTTTATCTTTTTTTAAAATGAGTGAAATGTTAGCCTCATACAATGTCCTAGGCAAGGCTTTATCTCTCTTAGAGCAAGATATCATTCTGTGGAGAAGTGGGCAAGGATATCACAGAATTTCTTATAACATTCACAGCCAAATCCATCCGGCCCAGCAGTCTTGCCGGACGGAAATGACTTAATGGCAGAAGTTATTTCTTCCAATGTGAGGTCAGAATCTAAGTCCTCCCTAGCAGCGTCACTAAGTCTCGGCATTACAAGAAGAGTCAAAGAAGTCATTCAAATCAGATTGAGTGGCATTGCATTTAGAGGTGTAGAGTTCGCTGTAAAATTCTTTAAAACAGTCATTTATCTCCTTGGGATTAGTTAACCCGCCCTCAATCCAATGCAATGAATTGACCTTAGGGCCTGGGCGCCCCTGAGCTGCCGTGCCAGGAGCCCCTCAGGCTTGTCCCCCATTTCAAAATGCTTTTGTCTTAATTTTAAGAGATTACCTATTTGACTACCCAAGACACAATTGTACTCATATTTAAGCTTCATTATTTTATAATAATCTTCAGAGGATTTCAAAGCCTGGTATGTCGCTTCGCTTTTTTGTCTTTTGTGAATGTTGATGCTTCCCATTTTTCACCACTTAAAAATAGTCACCATTTCTCTTTTTTCTACCAAAGCAGCTCTTTACTAGTACCTTTCATTTTTGAAAACTTGAATCGGTTTATGAAGAAATCTCCTCTATTCTGTAGAGGAGATGTGCAGATTGGAGGATTGCAAGATATTTCTATCAGTGTTCCCAGTTGCCTTAATTCTTGGTATCATTCTCATTGTGACCACTTCAACTTAGTTTTCTACCCTGTTCTAATAAAGCCCAGTAATGGCTTGAACAACAGCATTTTGACAACTAACATTAAAGATCTCCAAACTCCTGAAATCTTTTTAAAGTTAAAAAAATTCAAATAATTTTCAGTCTTTACAGATTTTAGAATCTGTTTTGATATTTTCAGATATCTGGGTGTTCCTAAACTGGAAGCCATGCATGAACTAGGAGATCCACTCCCTACTGAATTCCAGGACTGCCGTGTTCCAATCAGGTGACCCTGACCTATGCAAGAAATTGAAAGATGACCTCCATAAAGTTATCAGAGATACCATGAGACAGCAGTTCGTTATGTTAAGGCTTAGTTGCTACAATGGGTTACAAAACCATCAGGCAGCATTACCAAGAAACATCTTTTCCTGATGAACTTACATATGCTATGCACGTTTTGAACAGAAGGAATTAAAATGCTATCCATTCTGACACTCTCCATTGTACCTGAATCCACAGTCACCGTTGCTGATGTAAAATCAGTCTTCCAGAGAGTGAACCCATGGAAAACATCTGGCCTGGATGGTGTCCCTAGCCTTGTTTTTAGATCCTGCACAGATCAACTGGCAGGGATATTTGAAGGCATCTTTTACCTCTCCTTGCTTCAGTCTGAGGTTTCCTACTGCTTTAAAAAGACCACCATCATTCTGGTATCAAAGAAAAATAAGATAACATGACTTGATGACTACCATCTGGAGGCACTGACATCCACCATCATGAAGTGCTTCATGAGGTTAGTCACAGCACACATTAACTCCAGCCTCTCAGACAACCTTGATCCACTGCAACCTACCTAGTCCTGAATCAGGAATATGACAGATGTCAACTCCCTGGCCCTACCCTCATCTCTGGAGCATTTTAGTTGTAAAGACACCCATTATATATAGCTTCACCTTCAAAATTTTAATTTTAAGCAGACTCATCAAAAAACTCCAAAACCTGATTCTCAGCACCTCCCTTTGCAACCAGATCCTTGACTTCTTAACAAACATACTACAATCATTAAGAGTAGGCAGCTACACAACTGCCATGATTATTCTCAACACTGATGTCCCACAATGCTGCATTCTCAGTCCCCTACTCTTCTCTTTGTACTGTACACTCACAACTGTATGGCCAGATTCTTCTCTAGCTCCATCCACAAGTTTGCAAGTGACACTACTCTAATGGGCTGAATCCCAAATAACAACGTGTTGGAGTACAGGAAGGAGACAGAGAACCTTGTGTAATGGTGTCATGACAGCCTTTCCCTCAGTGTCAGCAAAGCAAAGAGCTAGTCATTCCTGTTTACATCAACAGTGCTGAGGTCAAGAGAGTTGAATGCTTCAAGTTCTGAGGAGTGAACATAAACAATAGCCTCTCCTGGTTCAACCATGTAGACATCACAGCTACGAAAATTCACCAGTACCTCTACTTCCTTTGGAGGCTAAAGTAATTTGGCATATCCCCTTTAATTATTATAATTTTTTATTAATACACCATAGAAAGCATCCTATCAACATGGCTTGATATGGCAACTGTTTTGCCAAAGACTGCAAGAAACTACAGAGAGTTGTGGATACAGTTTAGCACATCATGGAAACCAGCCTTCCCTCCATAGACGCTATACTTCTCTCTGCCTTGGCAAAGCAACACTATAATGAGTTGAAACATAAAAGCTGGACAAAATCAAAAAGGGCGAATACAAGAATGAAGGAGTTATATTTGAATGTGCATAGAATACAGAATAGGGTAGATGAACTTGTACGACAGTTACAGATTGGCTTGTATGATGTTGTAGGCATCACTGAATCATGGCTGAAAGAAGATTATAGCTGATTAATGCCCAAGGATGTACGTAGTATTCAAAGGACAGGCAGGTAGGCAGAGGGTGTGGCATGGCTATGTTGGTAAAAAAAAAAATGAAGTCACGTCATTAGAAAGAGGTGACATAGGGTTGGGAGGTGTTGAATCGTGGATCAAGCTCAGGGACTCCAATGATAAAAAGACCCTGATGGGAATTGGAGACAGATCACCAAACAGTAATATGGTTGTGGTCAACAAAATACAATGGGAGATAGAAAATGCATGCCAAAACAGCAATGTTACAATAGGCATGGCAGATTTCAATATGCAGGTAGATTGGGAAAATCAGGTTGGTGCTAGAGTCCAAGAGGGGGATCTTCTCGAAATAGCTTTTTAGAGCAGCTTGTGATTGAGCCCACTAGGTGATCAACTATTCTGAATTGGGTGTTGTGCAATAAACCAGAATTGATTAGAGGGCTTAAGGTAAAAGAACACTTAAGGCACATGATCATAATAGGATCGAATTCACCCTGAAATTTAAGAAGGAGAAGCTAGAGTCAGATGTATCAGTATTACAGTGCAGTAAAGGGAATTACAGAGAAATGAGTGAGGAAATGGCCAAAATTGATTGGAAAAGAACACTGGCAGGGTTGACAGCAGAGCAGCAATGGCTGGAATTTCTGGAAGCAATTGGGAAGGCACAAGATATATACATCCCAAAGAGGAGGAAGTATTCTAAAGAAAAGATGACACAACTGTGACTAACAAGAAAAATCAAAGCTAACATAAAAGCCAAAGAGAGGGCATATATTACAGCAAAACTTAGAGATTGGGAAACTTTTAAAAACCAACAGAAGGCAACTTAAAAAAAATCATTAAGAAGGAAAAGATGGAATATGAAAGTAAGCTAGCCAATAATATTAAAGAGGATACTAAATTTTCTTTAGATACATAAAGAGTAAAAGAGAGGCGAGAGTGGATATCTCTGCTGGAAAACGATGAAGAAGAGGTAGTAACAGGAAGAAAGAAATGGCAGATGAACTGTGGAAGACACTAGCAGTATGGTGGAAGTTCCAGAATGTTAGGGGTCAAAAGTGTGTGAAGTTGCCATTACTAGGGAGAAGGCTGTTGGGAACTGAAAGATCTGAAGGTAGTTAAGTCACCTGGACACGATGGTCTACACCCCAGGGTTCTGCTAATCCCAGCTCCCATCTGTGCTGGGTATTCACTATTCCCTTTGACCTTCCCCTCTCTAAGGCAGAATGTTCTGTCCTCAGTTAGGGCCTCACGTTTGACCCCCTACGCCCTCACGTCTGCAACTTACATGCCTGGCATGACTCTGAGCTTTTCTTCCACCTCTGTCGCTGAGCCTACTTCTTTGGCAAGGACTCTGCACCCCGCACCAATGACCCTTTCTCCCATCTTCAACCCTCCTCCTCTTACTGGACACCATGCCCTGGTCTTCTTCCTGCTCTAGACCTTTTCATTACCAATTGTCGACAGGACAGCAACTGTCTTGATTCCAACACACCATCAAACCCACACATAAAGGAAGTGCTGTAGTACTCTTGGTGGACTGACCTCTACCTAGCTGAGGCCCAGTGACAACACTCAGTCACCTCCTCTTACTTACCGTCGAACAGAATCCCACATCATCACTGACCTTATTAGCTCTGGGGATCTCCCATCCACTGCCACCAACCTCATAGCTCCTGCACCCACACCTCCCATTTCTGTCTCCTACCCAAGAACCATAAACCCACTTGTCCAGATAGACCCTTTGTTTCAGCTTGTTCCTGCCTCACTGAACTCATATCTGCATATTTCGACTGTTCTATCCATCCTAGTTTGGTCCCTCCCTACCTACATTCATGACACTTCACATGCCCTGGATCTTTTCGATGATTTCAAGTTTCCTGGCCCCATTATCTTATTTTCACTATGGATGTCCAGTCCCTATACACCTCCATCCCCCACAAGGAAAGCCTCAAAGCTCTCCATTTCTCTCTGGACACCAGGCCCAACCAGTTCCCCTTCACCACCACTCTCCTCCGTCTAGCGGAACTTGTCCTCACTCTTAATAATTTCTCCTTTGGCTCCTCCCACTTCCTTCAAACAAAAGATGTAGCGACGGGCACTCGCATGGGTCCTAGCTGTGCCTACCTTTTTTGTTAGCTACGTGGAACAGTCTATATTCCAAGGCTACGCTGGTATCTGTTCCCCAATTTTCCTATGCTACTTCGACGACTGAATTGGTGCTGCTTCCTGTACCCATGTAGAACTCAGCGACTTCATCAATTTTGCCTCCAACTTCCACCCTGCCCTCAAATTTACCCAGTCCATTTCTGACACCTCCCTCTTCTTTCTCGATCTCACTGTCTCAATCTCTGGAGACAGCTTTTCTACTGATGTCTATTATAAACCCATGGACTCTCACGGCTACTTGAACTATACCTCTTCCCACCTGTTACTTGTAAAAATGCCATCCTCTTCTCTCAGTTCCTCCTTCTCTGCCACATCTGCTCTCAGGATGAGGCTTTTCATTCCAGAACAAAGGAGATGTCCTCCTCTTTCAAAGAAAGGTGCTTCCCTTCCTCCACCATCACTGCTGCCCTTAACTGAATCTCTTTCATTTCATGCACGTCTGCTCTTACCCCATCCACCTGCCACCCTACCAGGGATAGGGTTCCTCTTGTCCTCACCTGCTACCCCACCAGCCTCTACAGCCAGCACATAATTCTCCATAACTTCTCCATCTCCAACAGGATCACCACCGAGCACATCCTTCCCAGCACCCCCCCCCCACCCATTTTCTGCTTTCCATGACTCTTTTGTCCATTCGTCCCTCTCTGCTGGCATTTATCCTTGCAAGCAGAATGAGTTCTACACCTTCTACTACACCTCCTCACTCACCACCATTCAGCCTGTTGGGGTCATATACCATATCCGGTGCTCCCAGTGCGGCCTCCTATGTAGATTGCTGAGCACCAGAAGAAGCGAAATCTCCCAGTGGCCACCCATTTTAATTCCACTTCCCATCCCTATTCCAATATGTCAATCCATGGCCTCCTCCATTGTCGTGATGAGGCCACACTCAGGTTGGAGGAGCAACATTTTATCTTCTGTCTGGGTAGCTTCCGACTTGATTGCACGAACATCAAATTCTCAAACTTCCGGTAATGGCCCCCTCTGCACCATTCCCCTCAGCCCAAAACGTTGACTGAACTTTTTTCCTTAGATGCTACCTGACCTGCTGAGTTCCTCCAGCATTTTGTGTGTGTTGCTTTGATTTCCAGCATCTGCAGGTTTTCTTTTGTTTGTGAAGAGATTGTGAATGCATCTTTGAAGAATCACTAGATTCTGAAATGGTTCCAGAAGACTGGAAAATTGCAAATGTCACTCCACTCTTCAAGAAGGGAGAGAGGTGGAAGAAAGGAAATTATAGGTCTGTTAGTCTGTCCTCAGTTAGGAAAATGTTGGAGTTGATTACTAAGGATGAGGTTTCAGGGAACTCGGAGGCACATGATAAAATAGGCTATAGTCAGCATGGTTTCCTCAGGGGAAAATCTTGCTTGACAAATCTGTTGGAATTCTTTGAAGAAATAAGAAGCCGGATAGGCAAAGGAGAATCGGTTGATATTGTGTACCTGGATTTTCAGAAGGCCTTTGACAAGGTGCCATATATAAGGTTGCTTAACAAGCTCAGAGCCCATGGTATTACAGGAAAGATGGATAAAGCAGTGGCTGATTGGCAGGAGGCAAAGAGTGGGAATAAAGGGTGCCTTTTTTTTGTTTGCTGCTTGTGACTAGTGGTGTTCCACAGGGATCTGTGTTGGGACTGCTTTTTATTTTATATGCTAGTGATTTGGATGCCAGAATTGATGGCTTGCTGGCGAAATTTGTGGACTTTACGAAGATAGGTGGAGGGGCAAGTAGTTTTGAGGAAGCTGAGAGGCTATGTAAGGACTTGGACAGATTAGGAGAATGAGCAAAGAAATGGCAGATGGAATGGAGTGTTGGGAGGTGTATGGTCATACACTTCGGTAGAAGAAATAAAAGGGTAGATTATTTTCTAAATGGAGAGAAAATTCAAAAATCTGAGATGCAAAGAGACTTGAGAGTCCTTGTGCAGGATTCCCTAAAGGTTAATTTACAGGTTGAGAGGAAAAATATAAGAGCACAGATGTAATGCTGGGGCTTTATAAAGCATTGGTGAGGCCTCACTTGGAGGATTGTGAGCAGTTTTAGGCCTGTTATCTTAGAAAGGAAGTGTTGAAACTGGAGAGTGTTCAAAGGAGATTCACGAAAATGATTCCAGGATTGAAGAGATTGTTATATGAAGAGTGTTTGATGGCTCTGGGCCTGTATTCACTAGAATAGAGAAGAATGAGGGGTAACCTAATTAAAACTTACTGAATGGTGAAAGGCCTTGATAGAGTGGATATGGAGAGGATGTTTCCCGTGTTGGGAATGTCTAGGACCAGAGGACACAGCCTCAGAATAGAGGATCATCAGTTTAGAATGGAAATGGGGAGGAATTTCTTTAGCCAGAGCATGGTGAATCTGTGGAATTTATTGCCACAGGAGGCTGGGGAGACCAAGCGTTTGTGTATATTTAAGGTAGAAGTTGATAAATTCTTGATTAGTCAGTCATGAAGGGATATGGAGAGAAGACAGGAGATTGAGGATAAGAGGATAATGTATCAGCCATGATTCAAGATTCAAAAAACTTTATTGTCATTCTAACCATACATCAGCTCTGCAGGGCAGAACGAGACAGCGTTTCTCAGGGGCAATGCAATCATAACATAACAAACGCAACACTAGATAATAAACATAACAATAAATAGTAAAACACAACAGCCACATGTCAGTTAAAATCAGTAATAAATGTCCAGTGCAAGTTAAGTGTCCAAAGCAGAGTCAGGTGGAGCAGCTATTTAGCAATCTGACTGCCTGTGGGACGAAGCTGTTTAGTAGCCTTGTGGTTTTAGTTTTGATGCTCCTGTAACGTTTGCCTGATGGCAGAAGAACAAACATCTCCTTGGTTTTGGTGACATTAAGCATCAAGTTGTCATCCCTGCACCAGCTCTCTAGGTGTTTGACCTCCTCCCTGTACATAGTTTCATCAAATGGTGGAGCAGACTTGAGAGGCCAAATGGCCTAATTCTGCTCCTATATCTCATAGTCTTATAATCAAAACCCCATCCATCCTAGATATTCTATTTTCTACTCTCTCCCATCAGACAGAGGGTACAAAAGCCTGAAGGCTTGTATTGTCAGGCTGAAAGACAGCTTCTATACTACTGTTATAAGACTATTGAATTGTCTGCTAGCACAATAAGATTGACTCTAGATGCAAGTAAAACAGTAAAATAATGTGAAACTATACAAAATATTTTATAAAACACAAGTATTGTAGAATGTGGAGTGAACAGTTGAATTACAGTTCAGGTGTAGTCATCATAACTGAAATGAATGGACTGAAGTTTCAAGGCAGGGTATAACGATATAGAATTTAACACATTTCTTGATATATCTGCACCCCTTCACTGCCCTATTCTTATTGGCATGTGGGTTACTAGAAACTTTCCCAACAACTATATGTAAAACTGATCTCCATAAAATTAAAATAAAATAGTTTCTGGCTGTAAATTTTTGGGGTAGTTGCAAACTAAACAGAACAATGAATTCGTTATAATAGCAGAAAAAGGGATTTTTGAGAATGAGTGCTTCTTTTATCGTTCCCTGTAATTTTCAAGTTTATTTTTGAATGTACATGTTGATAATGTGGTATTAATATGCTTATTTTTGATCTTAATCAAGCTTACATCTACCTGGCAGACAAGAACTGCGGTAGTTTTGAAAGGTCATGGTATTAAAGGACAAATCAATGCTGGTTCTAAAAGAACACTCCAAGACTAGTCATGTAAACTTTGCTATCAAGGATTATCAGTGGTGGTTACAAAATCAAGATTTGCATTGGCTATGTGCCATCTGCTGAATTGATATAATCATGATGCAAAAATCTTACATGGCTTATGTTAAGACAACTAAACAGTATTTGTTTTGTGAAAATTGGAAGTAAATATAATGCAATAAATTACATTGGTAAATAACTTCTCTAATTATGAATAAAAATTCACATACAATTATAGAAATGTATGAGTTGAAATGTAAACACTGTATTACATTGGTTTTGTAAACACATATGTGTATGAGCATTCATATGAAGAATTCATTTCTGAGCAGAATCCAATTATGAGGAGAAATGTCAGTTTGCATCTAGGCAGTGTAAATATGATCTCCATTACAACCACAGAGTTTAACTCAGCAACTTAGCAGGGAGTCTTTATTTTCAGATACAGATATACAAAATTTCTGTCACTGAACGCACTCGCATAGGATCTTGCCTAAGATGGCTCCTTGAGTATAACAATGCTGCTATTTGGCCCCATTAGGAGCATGAACATCTTGTTTTATACAATATTGATCGGCATAGCTCTTTACACATGATAAGATAAAACCAGGAGGTCTGTGTGTTTAGTAGTACCCTTTTGAGGTGAATAGTTTTGCTTAGGATTTCTTCAAGTCTCTAAAAGGTGAAACCAATACATAGTTCAGAAATTAATGGTTAAGCTGCTTTATTACATTGCAACCTCAGTGCTGGGAACAGCAATCAGATCAGACTCATGTAGTTCAATAGGCACAATTTGTTTTCACATAATAATACAAAGGAAAGAATATGCCATTTTATACTCACAACACGCTGGAGGAACTCAGCAGGTCGGGCAGCATCCATGGAAACGATCAGTCAACGTTTCGGGCCGGAACCCTTCGTCAGGACTGAAGAGGGAAGGGGCAGAAGCCCTATAAAGAAGGTGGGGGGAGGGTGGGGAGGAGAAGGCTGGTAGGTTCCAGGTGAAAAACCAGTAAGGGGAAAGATAAAGGGGTGGGGGAGGGGAAGCAGGGTGGTGATAGGCAGGAAAGGTGAAGAAGGAATAGGGGAAAGCACAATGGGTAGTAGAAGGAGGCGGAACCATGAGGGAGGTAGTAGGCAGCTGGGGGAGGGGGCAGAGTGAAATTGGGATAGGGGAAGGGAGGGGGAGGGAATTACCGGACGTTGGAGAATTCAATGTTCATACCAAGGGGCTGGAGACTACCTAGACAATATATGAGGTGTTGCAGATGCTGCCCAACCTGCTGAGTTCCTCCAGCATGTTTTGAGTGCTGCTTTGACCCCAGCATCTGCAGAGTATTTTGTGTTTACGATATGCCATGTTATCCCAGATCAGTGGATATTTTTAGGCAAAGAAAATTATTTCCAAATATTATTCATCATAGATTGATCTCAGAGTAGTTTAAATGGTTGGCACAAGATCATGGGCTGATGGGCCTATAATGTATTGTTCTATATTCCATTTCTCAACTTTTGGTCTCAGCAAATTCTTTCGCAGAATTTCCCTAAAAACACAATTAGCTGACCGTGTTCCTTTTATTTTTTTTTACTGACCTATTGTGGATGCCAATCTCTATACATAGTGTACAAAGGAAAGACTAAAGGAATCTCCAGAAAAAGAGATTTGCTAGCACAATGTGTGAGGTATTTTACTGAATATGAAGACAAAATATTGAACTTATTTGCTATTCAAGATTAAAGATTGTTTATTGTCAGTGTACAGGAGAACAAAATGATTGTTACTCCAAATCTGATGCAGAATTTTTTAAAAAAATCACAATAAGAATAAAGAATATAACAAAAATCAAAAAAGGAAACCTCAATAAATATAAAAGCAATTCTCTAGAACACAATGTACAAGTAATTGAGTGTGGCCGTATAAAATTAACTATAAAAAATGCCCCCCAGAAGTTTATGTTTTATTGTTTTACAACATTAGACCATAATACCACAAAACATGGGAGCAGAATTAGGCCATTCAGCCCATTAAGTCTGCTCTGCCATTTCATCAAGGCTGATCCCGGATCCCACTTGGCCCCATTCACCTGTCTTCTCGCCTTATACTTTGATGCCCTGACCAATCAGGAAACTATCAACTTCCACTTTAAATATATCCATGGACTTGGCCTTCACCACAGTCTGTGGCAGAACATTCCACAGATTCACCATTTTTTGGCTAAAAAAGCCTTCAGGAGACTGTCAAGAGAGGGATGGGAGAACATCAGATGGTAGAGAACTTCTATGGCCTTCCTTCTTACTCTGTTCTAAAAGGTCGCCCCTCAATTTTGAGGCTGTGCCCTCTAGTTCTGGAAATCCCCACCACAGGAAACATCCTCTCCACATCCACCTTATTTAGTTCTTTCAACATTTGATAGGTTTCAATGAGATCCCCCCGCATTCTTCTAAATTTGAGTGAGTACAGACTCAAAGCTGCCAAATGCACCTCATATGTTAACCCCTTCATTCCTAGAATCATCCTCGTGAATCTCCTCTGGACTCTCTCCAAGGACAACACATCTTTTCTAAGGCCCAAAACTATTGACAATACTCTGTGCAGCCTGACCCGTGCCGTATAAAGGCTCAGCATTAACTGCCTGCTTTTATATTCAATTCCCTTTGAAATAGATGCCAACATTGCATTTGCCTTCTTTACCACAGACTCAACCTTTTGAGAGGCCTGCATGAGGAAGTGTCCCTTTGTACCTCTGATGTTTGAATTTTCTCCCCATTAGAAAATAGTCTGCACTTTTGTTCCTTTTACCAAAATGCATTATCATACATTTCCCAACACTGCTCCAATTCTTAAGCCACACATTTATCTGCCACCTCATTCTATTCCTATCATCACTGTCATGTGGCACAGGCAATAATCCCAAAATTACTACCCTTGAGGTCCTGCTTCTCAGCTTCCTTCCTAAATCCCTGTATTCTGTTTTCTGGACCTCCTCCCTTTTTCTACCCATGTCATTGTTACCAATATGTACCACGACTTCTGGCTGTTCACACTCACTTTTCAGGATGTTGTGGATGCATTCAGAAACATTGTGGACCCTGGCATCTGGGAGGCAAACTACAATCAGCATTTTTTTTTTGCATCCACAGAATAGCCTATCTGGCCCCCTAACTATAAAGTCCCCTATTGCTGCTGCCATCCTCTTCATTTCCCTACACTTCTGAGCCACAGGGCCAGACTCAGTGCCAGAGGCAAGGCTTCTGTTGCTTTCCCGAGGTAGGTTCCCCCCCCCCCAACAGTACTCAAAATGAAGTAGTTATTGTTGACACAAGGAAATCTGCAGATGCTGGAATTTCAAGCAACACACATAAAAATTGCTGGTGAACGCAGCAGGCCAGGCAGCATCTATAGGAAGAGGTACAGTCGATGTTTCGGGCCAAGACCCTCCGTCAGGACTAACTGAAAGAAGAGATAGTAAGAGATTTGAAAGTGGGAGGGGGAGGGAGAGATCCAAAATGATAGGAGAAGACAGGAGGGGGAAGGGATGGAGCTAAGAGCTGAAAAGTTGATTGGCAAAAGTGATATGAGAGGATCATGGGACGGGAGGCCTAGGGAGAAAGAAAGGGGAAGGGGGGAAGCCCAGAGGATGGGCAAGGAGTACAGTGAGAGGGACAGAGGGAGAAAAAGGAGAGAGAGAGAGAAAAAATTAATAATAATGATAAATACATTTTTTTAATGATTAATTTTTTTTCCTCTCTCTCCTTTGTCCCTTTCACTGTACTCCTTGCCCATCCTCTGGGCTTCCCCCCTTCCCCTTTCTTTCTCCCTAGGCCTCCTTTCCCATGACCCTCTCTTATCCCTTTTGCCAATCAACTTTCCAGCTCTTAGCTCCATCCCTTCCCCCTCCTGTCTTCTCTTATCATTTCGGATCTCCCCTTCCCCCTCCCCCTCTCACTTTCAAATCTCTTACTATCTCTTCTTTCAGTTAGACCTGACGAAGGGTCTCGGCCCGAAACGTCGACTGTACCTTTTCCTATAGATGCTGCCTGGCCTGCTGCGTTCACCAGCAATTTTTATGTGTGTTGCTAGTTATTGTTGAGGGGGATGGCCATAGGGGTTCTCTCTACTATCTGACATTCTCCCTTCCCTCTTCTGACAGTCACCCATTTATCTGTCTCCTGTAGCCTTGGGGTGACTACCTTCCTGTAACTCCTGTCTATCACCTCTTCACTTTCCCTAACAAGTTGAAGGTTATCAAGTTGCAGCTCCAGTTCCTTAACACGATCTCTAAGGAGCTGTAGCTAGATGCACCTGGTGCAGACGTGGCCATCGGGGAGGCTGGTAGTCTCCCAGAACAGAACACTGACCCTGTAGACATACCCCCTATTCTCTCAACAGTTAAATAAGAAAAAAGGAATGACCTTACTTGCCTTGCTTCCTCCTGTTCTCGCTGAAGCCCTGTTGAGCCAGAGCCTTACCACTCTGACTCAGACTACTCCGACAACCACTCCGCTAGATGGTACCCCTCTTTTATGGAGACTGAGTTTTAAAAACTCTTTTTCGGACTTGCATGGGGATGCTTCTACTGCATCTGTGCCATACTCCAATCAATGAATTACAGTGGATTTAATTGGGCTTTTTTGACACTGATCAACAGATAAGACCCTTTCATGTCAAAGTGAAAAAACATTTCTACAAATTGGTCTAAATTTATTACATTTATTAAACACAAAATAATTGATTGCATAATTATTCACCCCCCTTCAAGTCAGTATTTAGTAGATGCACCTTTGGCCGCAATTACAGGCTTAAGTCCACGTGGATAGGTCTCCATCAATTTGCATATCTGGATACTGCAATCCTTTCCCATTCTTCTTTATAAAACCACTCAAGCTCAGTCAGATTCCATGGGGATCGTGAGGGAACAGCTCTTTTCAAGTTCCAGCCACAAATTTCAATTGGATTGATGTCTGGACTCTGACTTGGCCTCTCCAGGACATTAACTTAGTTATTTTTAAGCCATTCCTGTAGAGCTTTGGCTTTATGTTTGGGGTCATTGCCTTGATGGAAAACAAATATTCTCTCAAGTAGCAGTTCTCTTGCAGACTGCATCAGGTTTTCCTCCAGGATTTCCCTGTATTCATTCCAGAGCTGCTACAGTGAAGCATCCCCACAGCATGATGCAGCCACCACTATGCTTCACAGCGATGGTGTATTTTTGATGATGTACATTGTTTGGCTTATGCCAAATGTAGCACTTAGTCTAATGGCCAAAAAGCTTAACTGTGATTACATCAGACCATGGGCTGACTTCAGAGTCTCCCACATGCCTTCTGGCAAACTCTAGCCAAGATTTCGTGAGAGTTTTTTTTTCAACAGCAGCTTTCCCTTTGCCACTGTCCCATAAAGCCGGTGAAGTACTCGGGCAACAGTTATTGTATGCAGTCTCTCCCATCTCAGCCGCTGAAGTTTGCTACTCTTCCAGAGTTGTCTTTTTTTCTTTTTTTTTCTTTATTAATCTTTTTATTGAGTTAAAAGGAGCATAAATACAATCAAGAGGAGAATTATCTCAAATATATATATCAGTAACAATATAACCGAGATTAAGATAGACATTGTCAAAATCATAGATATTGTTAACCTAGTATAAAATATATAATTTAAAAAATGGAAAATAGCAATTCTCCTCTTATCAGTTTATGAAGAGAAAAGAAAAAACATTGGGTTTTAAATGAAAAGAAAAAAAAAACCCTGCACTATAGAAAAAAAACAAAAAAAAAACCCAAAAAAAGGGACTGGGCAGTCCATTTTGAGGATATGACCAAAAAAAAAGAAAGACTTTCTGATCAAATCTAAAACTTCAGGAAAAAAAGATTGAAAGAGTAATAAATCAAATTAAATGAAAATATTGGATAAAAGGTTGCCAGATTTGCTCAAATTTAAAGGATGTATCAAATTTCCGACTTCTTATTTTCTCTAAACTTAAACAGGACATAATGGAGGAGAGCCAATAAAAGACCATAGGTAGATTAGAATCCTTCTACTTCAATAAAATGGCTCTCCTAGCCAGTAAGGTCGAAAAGGCTATCATACGTTGAGTGGAAACAGGAATATTTCCTGCTTCCGATGGGATAATCCCAAGAATTGCCGTAAGCAAATTAGGTTGTAGATCCGGATCCAAAACTTTTGATAGTATTTTAAAAACATCTCTCCAAAAGTTATCTAGCTTTATAGGAGACTGATACATATAAGTTAAAGTGGCTAGCTCGGTATTACATCTGTCACAAATAGGATTGAAATTGGAGAAACTATGCGCTACTTTATCCTTTGACATATGGGCCCGATGCACTACGTTGAACTGTATCAAGGAATGATGGGCACAAATAGATGAGTTATTAACCGAATGAAAAATTTTACTCCACTGATTATCTGAAAATGACTCTCGAAGTTCCGATTTCCAAGCGTGTTTAATTTTATCATTAGATATTATTCGTGAGTTCAATAACCGTTTATAGATTATAGCTATAAACCCTTTTTGAAATGGTTTAAACTGAAAGAGAGCATCTGTCATATTAGGTGGATAAGCAGAAGGGTAATTTGGCAACAAACCACGTAAAAATTCCTAATTTGTAAATATCTAAAAAAGTGTACGTGAGATAAATCATATTTGTCCACTAACAGAAAGAGACATTAAACAGTCCCCTAAAAACAAATCTGAAAAAGTTATTATTCCCTTGGTTTTCCAAATTAAAAAGGCCTTATCCAAAATTGATGGTTTAAAAAGTAATTGAGATGGATATTGCTGGAAAGAATAAAATTATTTAACTCAAAATCTACGAAACTGAAACCAAATTCTTAATGTATGTTTAACAGTGGGATTAAGTTCTTGTCTGCTAATCTAAGGAAACAAAAAGGGAAGAGGAGCTCCCAGTAAAGAGGCCAAAGAGAATCCTTTCACCGAGTTTACCTCTAAGTCCAACCATGAAGGACATTCATGTGTATCTGAATACTGAATCCAAAAAAAATGTATCGAATATTAATTGCCCAGTAGTATATTCTAAAGTTAGGCAAAGCCATACCACCATCCTTTTTTAATTTCTGCATTAAGGATTTACTCAATCTAGGATTTTTATTGTTCCAAATATAAAATAAAATTATAGAATCTATTCTGTCGAAGAACTTTTTAGGAACAAAGGAAGGAACTGCCTGAAATATATATAAAAATTTCGGTAAAACTATCATTTTAATAGCATTATTTCGACCTATTAATGATAATGTCATAGGGACCATTTAGAAAGCATTTGTTTGGTGTAGCCAATTAATGGAAAAAGAATTATATGTATAGAAATCCTTAAAATTTTTAGTAATTTTAATACCAAGATAGGTAAAGTAATTTTTAGCAACGCTAAAAGGTATTTGATGATTTGGATCCGAGTAATTATTAATAGGAAATAACTCACATTTATGTAAATTTAATTTAAACCCAGAAAAACTACTGAATTCAGAAAATATAGAAAACATAGAAGGAATAGATTTCCTAGGATCTGAAGTATAAACTAACAGGTCATCTGCAAAAAACGAAACCATAATACCCTGAACAGTGTTAGAATCTCTAAGAGCAATAGCAAGGGGTTCAAAGGCCAAGTTAAAAAATAAAAGGCTAAGGGGGCATCCCTGTCGAGTACCCCTATGTAATCTAAAATAGGGAGATTTTTAATTATTAGTTATAACAGTAGCCATAGATAGATAAATGATAGATCAATTTAATCCAGGAAATAAATCCTGCCAAAACCTCAAATAAGTAAGACCACTCCACCCTATTAAAAGCTTTCTCTGCATCAAGAGAAACAACACATTCAGATTCTTTAGATGGAGAAGAGTGAATAATAGTTAATAATCTTCGAATATTAAAATGTGAATATCTATTTTTAATAAATTCAGTCTGGTCATTGGAAATAACAATAGGTAAAATATTCTCAAGTCTATTAGCCAAAACCTTAGAGAGAATTTTAAAATCCACACTCAATAGAAAAATTGGTCTATAAGAGGCGCATTCAGATAAATCTTTATCTTTTTTAGGAATTAAAGAGATTGAAGCTTCATAGAAAGTTTTCAGGAGAGTCCCAGAGGACATAGAATCAGTGAAAATTTGACATAAATGAGGTATAAGTATATCAGTAAAAGTCTTATAAAATTCCACTGTATATCCATCCGGTCCCAGAGCCTTAGCTGATTGGAGAGAGGATATAGCCCTTGCTATTTCCTCTTGTTTAATAGGTGCCTCTAATGTATACATGTCTTGAATAGAGATTTTAGGTATATTCAATTTTTGCAGAAAACTATTCATAAAGGTAATATCTGAAAGTTCAGACTCATAAAGATTAGAGTAGAAATCCATAAATATCTTATTAATTTCATAAGGATCTACCATTGCAGTTCTATCAGGTCTTTGTATTTTCAGGATCTGTCTTCTAGCCATATTTGCTTTTAACTGACCAGCTAATAATTTACCTGATTTGTCTCCATGTATATAAAATTGGCTTTTGGATTTAAGAAGTTGCTGTTCAATGGGAAAAGTCAAAAGCAAATCATGTTGTGCTTGGAGTTCCACCCTTCCCTTAAAGAGATCTTTACTAGGTGTTACTGAATAGAGTTTATCTATTTCTTTAATCCTATTAATGATCAGCAAAAGTTCCGCCTTAATTTTCCTCCTTGAACCTACAGAATATGAAATTATTTGTCCTCTAAGAAAAGATTTCATCGCATCACAAATAACCAAATTTGACATTCCCTCAGTTGTATTCAATTCAAAAAATAGAGAGGTTTGTTCTTTAATAAAATTTACAAAAGTTGAATCTTGCAACAATGAAATATTAAATCTCCATTGTGAATATTATCAAGGAGTTCCAAAGTTAGTTTCATAGGTGCATGATCTCAAGTCAAGTCAAGTCAAGACAAGACACTTTTTATTGTCATTTCAACCATAACTGCTGGTACAGAATATAGTAAAAATGAGACAACGTTTTCCAGGACCATGGTGCTACACGAAACAATAGAAAAACTACACTGAACTACGTAAGAAAAAACACAAAATCTACACTAGGCTACAGACCTATCCAGGACTGCATAAAGTGCACAAAACAGTGCAGGCACTACAATAAATAATAATAAATAATAAACAAGACAGTAGGCACAGTTGGTTGGTGTCAGTCCAGGCTCTGGGTATTGAGGAGTCTGATGGCTTGGGGGAAGAAACTGTTACATAGTCTGTTTGTGAGAGCCGGAATGCTTCGGTGCCTTTTTCCAGATGGCAGGAGGGAGAAGAGTTTATATGAGGGGTGCGTGGGGTCCTTCATAATGCTGTTTGCTTTGCGGATGCAGCGTGTGGTGTAAATATCTGTGATGGCGGGAAGAGAGATCCTGATGATCTTCCCAGCTGACCTCACTATCCGCTGCAGGCTCTTGCAATCCGAGATGGTGCAATTTCCGAACCAGGCCGTGATGCAGCTGCTCAGGATGCTCTCAATACAACCTCTGTAGAATGTGGTGAGGATGTGGGGTGGGAGATGGACTTCTCTCAGCCTTTGCAGAAAGTAGAGACGCTGCTGGGCTTTCTTTGCTATGGAGCTGGTGTTGAGGGACCAGGTGAGATTCTCCGCCAGGTGGACACCAAGAAATTTGGTGCTCTTAACGATCTCTAGGGAGGAGTCGTTGATGTTCAGCAGAGAGTAGTCGCTTCGTGTTCTCCTGAAGTCAACAACCATCTCTTTTGTTTTGTTCACATTCAGAGACAGGTTGTTGGCTTTGCACCAGTCCATTAGCTGCTGCATCTCCTCTCTGTATGTTGACTCTTTATTCTTGCTGATGAGACCCACCACGGTCGTGTCATCGGCGAACTTGATGATGTGGTTTGAGCTGCGTGTTGCAGCACAGTCGTGATGTGATGTGGTCTGACAACGCAATCACATCATATGCACACTCAACAACAGAGGGCACCAATCGCGTATCCAAGAAAAAATAGTCAGTTCTTGAAAATTTATGGATACATGTGGAAAAAAAAGAAAAATCTTTTTCTTTAGGAAATTTAAATCTCCAAATGTCGACCAGACTGTATTCTAATAAAAAAGAATTAATACAAGTCGCAGCTTTATTAGGAAGTGATGGATTGGTGGACAATCTGTCAATCGACAGGTTAAGACAACAGTTAAAGTCACCGCCCATAATCAACTTATATTAATTTAAATTCGACAATACAGAAAATAGCTTCTTAAAAAATTCAGGGCTGTCTATATTAGGTGCATATACACACACCAAAGCCACCTTTTGACCACACAACAAACCAGTGACAATTAAATATCTTCCAATTAAATCAGTAACAGTATTAAAATGAAGAAAAGGGATTTTAGAATTAATAAAAATAGATACCCCTCTTATTTTATTTACTGATAAAGAATGAAATCAGGGTCCCTTTCAAAATTTAAAAAAGAGATATTCGTCCTGTCTACGGATGTGTGTCTCCTGCACAAAAATAATATCTGCATGAAGTGTTTTTAATTTCTTAAAAATCTTTCTGCGCTTAATAGGTTGGTTTATACCATTTAAATTCCAAGATATTATATTGATTTTATTCAGATACATATTTAAAATTTAATTTAAAAAATTTATAAAGTAATCTAATGCGCAGGCGCAGCCTAAATCGGAAGAAAGGACGAAGCTTGTCTCGATCAGAAAGAAAAGCAAGATGATTAACAAAGAAAAACCCCTCAGGACTGCCCAGTCAAAAAAAAACTAACCCAATAGACCCGCCCATCTCCCCCAAAAGCCCAGAAACCGCCCAATAGACGAACGGCATGCTAATCATTAACCATTAACCCCGGTCTCCAGCTGGCAGCTCCTATTTACAAAGTAAAAAGTTACCACCGCCAAAAAGACATAACAAAGAATACATAAAGAAGTAAACAGATTACAAATATTTTCATATTATGTCTAACAGTAGTTAAGACCGAATTAACGATGGCCATCTGAAATCCATTTAATATACCAGCCGTGTATTCAAAAAAAGGATATATCCAATCAACTAATATATATTATGACTAATACTAAAGACTTAAAAATCAAAGAAAAAAATAAGTAAATATATATGTGTTAAATTCAGAACTACATTAACTGTTAAAGCAAACAACAACAGATCTAAGTAAGTTAACCAAGTCTGTGTCTGAACATTGATAAAATGAGGAGCAGCCTTTCATCAACGGCTTTACAAACCACTCCCAGCTAAGGATCAACTTTTCAAATTGCTTACGAAGTGGACTTAAACTCTTATAAGTTTCCAACCATCTTCTGGAGAGTCAATCCGTTTTGGACGAGCATTGGGTGGAGTAATCATCAGACGAGCCAGGTAACGCAGAGACGGGCGACAGTTAATTTTAAAAAATTCTGCCGTCACTTCCCGATATTTAATTTTTTCAGCATAAATCTCTGGGGTAAAATCTTCAACTATACGAATCTTAATTTCATTATAAATTAGCTTATCCCTTTTCCTTGCATTCCGAAGAATAGCTTCTTTGGTTGTAAAATAATGCAAACAGAGAATTACAGGATGTGGTTTAATCTCGGCTGATGGTTTAAGACGCTGAATTCGGTAGGCTCTGTCCAATATCGGACAGGCTTGGAGAATGTCACTAAAAAGTAAATATAACATGTTCAAAAAAAAAACTTTAGTGGCCCAGTATACATAGATTCATCCTGTGATTTCTGCTTTCCAAATCAATCATTTTCTTCTTAAATTCTTGATAATTTCAAAGTATTCTCATTAATTTCCTTTTCCATAAAAGACATCTTCAAATCCTGTTCTTTAATAGATTGATTCATTAATTCAAATTCCCTTTCATTTCTGTGAGTACTCTGCTTAAGCGTCTGATATCGATCTTCCAAATTCTTCAAAGATTCCTGAATAGCGAGGATGGTTTTTTCAAACAATTCATTAGCTTTCGTCAATTTATCCATTTTGGTATCCACCGTACCGATCTTCACATTAATAACTTTATTAAAGAGAGCATTGTTTCTGAGGTAGAAACTTCCTCTGATTTCTCTGTTTGTTGTGGCTCAGGAAGAGTTTTGCCACTCCTTAATTCGGTTCCAACCATCGTAATTAAATCGTAAATCCTTCAGCAAATATAATAAATCTTCAAACTTGAAATGGATCTAGCAGTGAAAAGTAAGTTGTGAAAGACAGAGCTGTGACAAAAACGTCTTACTCAGTACGCTGCCAAATGGAGACTCCTTCCAGAGTTGTCATGGGTCTCTTGGTACCCTCCCTCACTAGTCCCCTTCTTGCACGGTCATTTAACTTTTGAGGATGGCCTGCTCTAGGCAGATATACAGCTGTACCATATTCGTTCCATTTCTTGGTGATTTACTTAACTATACACCAAGGGGTATCCATCTCTTGACTTGTGCTTTTCTTTTTTAAATCTTTTTATTGAATAAGTATACAAAAAGGTAAGCCATATAAACATTAATACAATGTTAAAATATAATAAAATTACAGAAGGTATCAATACCAAAAAAGAATACTACAAACAATGTAATTTAAACATAAGAAACCAAGATAACATAATAGTATACTAAATTTTATATATATATCAATAGAAGAAAAGAAACCCCCCCCCCCAAAAAAACCCACCGTGCAACTAACTAAAAGCAAAGCAAAGCAATGGGCTAACTTGAAACCAACAGAGTTAAACTTAAAATCACGTCCTCAATCCCGACCTCCATTAAAAACAGTGAAAAAAAAACAAGAAGGGTATATATTACATTAAATGAAAATATCGAATAAAAGATCCCCAAGTCTGTTCAAATTTAAATGAAGAATCATAAAGGTTACTTCTAATTTTCTCCAGATTCAAACATAATATCGTCTGAGAGAACCAAAAAAAGGTAGTTGGAGCATTAAGCTCTTTTCAATGTTGTAAAATACATCTTTTCGCCATTAAAGTAAGAAATGCAATCATTCTACGGGCTGAAGGGGAAAGATTACTAGAAATTTTAAGTAGTCCAAAGATAGCAGTAATAGGGTGAGGAGAGATATCTATATTTAATACCTTAGAAATAATATTAAAAATGTCTCTCCAAAAAGTTTCCAAAGTAGGGCAAGACCAAAACATATGAGTTAAAGAGGCTATCTGCCCCAAACATCTATCACAAAAAGGATTAATATGCGAGTAAAAACGCGCTAACTTATCTTTGGACATATGTGCTCTATGAACAACTTTATATTGAATTAGGGAATGTTTAGCACAAATAGAGGAAGTATTAACTAATTGTAAAATCTGCCCCCAATCATCCACAGAAATGGTAAGCCCCAATTCCTGTTCCCAATCTACCCTAATCTTATCAAATGGAGCTTTCCTAAGTTTCATAATAATATTATAAATCATAGCCGATGCACCTTTCTGACATGGATTAAGGTTAATTATCGAATCTAAAATATATGTAGGAGGAAGCATTGGAAAGGAAGAAAGTATAGTACTTAGGAAATTTCTAACTTGTAAATATCTAAAAAAATGTATTCTTGATAAGTTATATTTATTAGATAATTGTTCAAAAGACATAAGGGAACCATCTAAAAATAAATCCAAAAACCGTAAAATACCCTTAGTCTTCCAAGTTTGAAAAGCGCGATCCGTAAAAGAGGGAGGAAAAAATATGTTACCTAAAATAGGAATCGCTAACCCGAATTGATTAAGATCAAAAAATTTTCTGAATTGAAACCAAATACGCAAAGCATATTTAACTATTGGGTTAGACACCTGCTTAAGGCGTTTCGAATCAAAAGGGAGAGAGGAACCTAAAATAGAGCCAAGTGTATAGCCCTGAACAGATTGTAGTTCCAATGCTACCCATTTAGGAATAGATAGTATATCCTGGTCAAGTAACCAAAATTTCATATGTCGAATATTAATTGCCCAATAATAGAATCTAAAGTTAGGTAATGCTAAACCTCCATCTCTCTTAGCTTTCTGTAAATGTATTTTACCCAGTCTCGGATTTTTATTCTGCCAAATAAATGAAGAAATTTTAGAGTCAACTTTATCAAAGAAAGATTTTGGAACAAAAATTGGTAATGCCTGAAACACATATAAAAATTTTGGCAAAAAAAACATCTTAACTGCATTAATACGACCAATCAAAGTTAAATATAAAGGAAACCATTTAGATGAAAGTTGAGTAATATGGTCTATTAATGGTAAAAAGTTAATCTTAAATAAATCTTTATATTTACAAGTAATTTTAATCCCAAGATAAGAAAAATAGTTATCAATCAATTTAAATGGAAATTTATAATATAAGGGAAGATGTTTATTAATCGGAAAGAGTGAGGTAGAAACTTCCTCTGATTTCTCTGTTTGTTGTGGCTCAGGAAGAGTTTTGCCACTCCTTAATTCGGTTCCAGCCATCGTAATTAAATCGTAAATCCTTCAGCAAATATAATAAATCTTCAAACTTGAAATGGATCTAGCAGTGAAAAGTAAGTTGTGAAAGACAGAGCTGTGACAAAAACGTCTTACTCAGTACGCTGCCAAATGGAGACTCCTTCCAGAGTTGTCATGGGTCTCTTGGTACCCTCCCTCACTAGTCCCCTTCTTGCACGGTCATTTAACTTTTGAGGATGGCCTGCTCTAGGCAGATATACAGCTGTACCATATTCGTTCCATTTCTTGGTGATTTACTTAACTATACGCCAAGGGGTATCCATCTCTTGACTTGTGCTTTTCAATAACCTTTTCGTGGAATTGCTTGGAGTGTTTTGTCTTCATGGGGTAGTTTTTGCCATTCTACTGACTCACGTCAGTTGGACCTTCTAGATAGAGGTATATTTTTACTACAATCAATTGAACCACCTTGACTGCACACAGGTGATCTCGATTTAATTAATATGTGATTATGTGATGTCTAAAAGAAGATTTAGTATGCCATATTAAAGCGGCGTGAATACTTTTTTATATTTGTAATTTGAGCACTTAATAGAGACTAATTTCACTTTGACACGGAAGAGTCTTTTTCTGTTGATCAGTATCAAAAAAAGCTAAATTAAATCTAGTGTGATTCAATGTTGTAAAACAATAAAACATGAAATATTCCAAGGGCAGTGAATACTTTCCACAGACACTGTACATTGACTGATTGTACATAAAGTGATACTAGGTGCAGGAGTATCTGTACATAAGGTGACTCTGACAGGAAATGATAAAGTGACAAAGTGTAATAGTAAAATTCAAAGCCACTTAATTGGCATTTTATTTTCATGTTAACAGATACTATTTTGTCCTACAGTGTGTGATTAATAATCTATAGCAAAACCTCCAACATACGTTTATCTATTAGTACTGAAGAGGCAGCTGGTACTATCGGCCTTAACCTTATACTGTACTCGGTTTAGGATTTAGTCAGGTATAAGATTTGGGCAATGAAGAATTTGATGTTCATGTTTGAAATGCAAGTCCACAGTATTGCAGTATGTGAACATTTAACTTGCTTGAATAGAAATTTGCTACTGAATTTTGTATTGATATATACTCAATGTCAGCTTGATTTTGATTCTGTGTATTTAATTTATTAAAATTTGGAATGTGAGCTTTAAATGAGCACAACCAGCAGATAGGACAAACACCTTTTAAGTATAATCTGAAATCAACATCAATAGTTCCCATTTGGAGGGAGGAAAACATCAATATATTTAGACTTTGGATAGTTATGTCTATTTAAAGGATATAAAATGGATTTAAATGATTAATAGCATTGGTGGATATTTTAGATATGAGCCACCCATTCAGTCTAACAGTTAGATTTGAACTGCTGCAAAGATACTGCCTTACTTTTTGGTTAATTACAGTCATATTAAATTATTATGCAACATATTGGCATCAAATTTTTAAACCAATCACACAAATTCTACATCCAGTACTGTTAAGAAACAAATATTAAACACGCACGCCTCAAAAGCCACGTGTTTGCAAAATTTTGAACTATTACTATTATTATCAAATGGGATAGGGTTTTGCAATGTTTTGGCATTGCCAGTTCGGATTTGTTTATCATTTGTCAACAATGATTTCCAAATGGAAGAGTAGCAGTAGAATAATGACAACAATGTCAGGCAGCATCAGAAAACACATGAGGTAGTTTCCATTTAATACATGTGAAGGTTGAAACAGACTAACAGATCTTGAAAGAGCAGATCCAGGGAACTTGTATTCTGTAGCAATGGGCAGCTACCTGAGCTGGACTACCTGTGTAAAAGATACCTTCAGCCAGTATGTAGTGTAGCACGTATCAGCCACATCCTTGAACATTTCTTTTTCCTTCCACTGTGTGGCAGTGCTGCACTATGAGAGTGGGAATTGGTAGGAGTGGCGTTGGTGTGTTTTGGAATGGCAACCATCTTATTTTATTTCATCATCCCTTCCATCAAAAGGAGTGGTGATTGATATTGCCATGACTTAAGTTCAAAATGTCTGCCTCCAGTTGTGCTAACCCTTGAATTTTTCCCAGGAATTAATTATCCATATATTTTTAGAAAAGGCTGACATAATATTAAAATATTCACAATCTTTACGAAGGCATTTAAACTCAATCATTTAAATGTGTGCATCCTGGTAAATGAACACCATACCTTTGTCATCAGACCTTTAGTGTGTAGCTTAAAAGTTTCAAGTTTCAAACTATATTTATTATCAAAGTATGTATGGTATACAGTATACAACCCTGAGATTCAGCCTCCCACAGGCGGTCACAAAACATCAAACACCCAATGTGTGAAACAATGAACAAATCGCACAAACAGCAAAATATGAGCAATTAACACATGGAATATTAAACATCAAACTGCAGTCCCCAAAATAGTCCAGGAGCCACAGCCACTGAGTCAGTTCAGTTTAGCACTGTGTCGATGACTGCAGGCCGTACCCGCCGAGCCAGTTCCATGCCAAAGTGCCTCGATCAAATTGTGCAAATAGCAAAGAAAGACTAACCAGAAACATATGCAACATGAACTGCAGAGTCCTCCAAAAAGGAGTCCACAACCACAGAATGTGTTCACTGCTGAGGACATTAAACATCAAAACTGCAGAAGTGATTGAACCTGCACCTTCCTGCAGCAGTGAGAGGGAAACCTGTCAAACACAGGCAACACTCGCTCATTTTCTGTTCTTGTCCTCCCTGATTTCGATTTTGCTCTACGCTTTAATCGGCAAGGATTAATGGATTTGCCCATGGTTCGTGTTCCTGCCATTAGAAAACAATGGCTGCACACTGCATTCTCAACCTTGACAAATTCTCCAGGAGATAACAAAAACACCAGATCACTCAGTCATCCGAATAAGGATGAAATGTCGTGAAACTTGATGTTATGTGACATAGAGTCATAGAAATGTACAGCACAGAAACAAGCTCCTTGGCCCATCTAATCTGTGCTGAGCCATTTAAACTGCCTACTCCCATTAACCTGCATCAGGTCCATAGCCCTCCATACCCATATATAATCATAAAAGTTAAATTAATTAAATAAATAGTGCAAAAAGAGATTTTAAAAAAGTAGTGAGGTCGTGTTCCTGGGTTAAATGTCCATTCAGAAGTCTGATGGCAGAGGGGAGGAAGCTACTCATGAATTGTTGATTGTGTGCCTTCAGGCTCCTGTACCCACCCCCTGATGGTAGCAATAAGAAGAGTGCATGTCCTGGATGATGGGGGTCCTTAATGATTGATGCCTCCTTTTATGACCATAAGACATGGGAGCAGAATTAGGGTATTTGTTCCATCGAGTGTGCTCCACAGATTCACCACTCTCTGGATAAAGAAATTCCCCCTCATCTCCATTCTAAAAGGATGCCTATTCTGAGGCTGTGTCCTCTTGTCTTAGACTCTCCCACCATAGAAAACATCTTCTTCACATCCACTCTATCAAGGCTTTGCACCATTTGATAGGTTTCAATAAGGTCACTCTTCATTCTTCTGAATTCTAGTGAATACAGGCCCAGAGCCATCAAATGCTCTTCATATGACAAGCCATTTTTGTGAAACTCCTTTGAATCCTCTCCAGTTTCAGCACATATTTCTAAGATTAAGAGCCCAAAACAGCTCACAATACTCCACCTGAGGCTTTACCAGTGTTTGATAAAGTCTCAACATTACATCCTTGCTTTTATATTCTAGTTCTCTTGCAATGAATACTAACATTGCATTTGTTTTCCTCACCACAGACTCAACCTACAAATTCACCTTCAGGGAATCCTGCACAAGGACTCCCAAGTCACTTTGCACTTCAGTTTTTTTGTATTATCTCTCCATTTAGAAAATAGTCAAAACTTGCAATTTTCTACCAAGTGCATGACCATACACTTCCTGACACTGTTTTCCATCTGCCACTTCTTTGCCCATTCTCCTAATCTGTCGAAGTCCTTCTGTAGCCTCTCTACTTCCTCAAAACTATCTGCCTCTCCACCTATCCTCATATCGTTTGCAAATTTTGTAACAAAGCCATCAATTCCATCATCTAAATCATTGGATATAATGTGGAGGCCTGCACACGCGGGAGCCGCAGGCAGACGCGGTAGCACGTTTGGAACTACCCACTCAGGGCGGACCTTCCGGTGACAGTCTGACGTCACGTCTGCCCCGCGAGTCGCAGGGGCCCATGGAAGGGGAGATTTAAGCGTGTGATTTTGAATCAGTAAAGGTATTCTGAGTTCAGCTCTCTCTGCCTCTGTGTGTTTCTTTAGTAGTGCATTTGCACGCGACAACATTGGTGACCCCAACGTTCCAGACGGCATCTGGAGCCGGAAACTCAGCGATCAGCCGTGAGTTCGAGCAACTCGCACAGCATGATCTCTCTGAAGCTCCCAACTTTCTGGGCCACTCAGCCCCACGCCTCGTGGTACTACTACATGGTCAGCACGCTCGACCAGGAGACGGCAGGCCAGATCATCGACTTCCTATGTCAGCCACCAACAGAGGACAGGTACACTAAGCTTAAGGCGCTCCTGATCTGTACCTTCGGACTCTCCCGCCGCAAATGGGCTGTGTGGCTCCTACACATGGACGGCCTGGGCGACTGCACGCCATCTGAGCTCGTGAATGATATGCTGGCTCTCATGGACAGCCATAAGCTGTGCCTTTTATTTGACAGTTGTTCCTTGAGCAAATGCCAGAGGACATTCGCCTCCTCCTCGTGAGTGAGGATTTCAGCGACCCACACGGGGTCGCGGCTAAAGCAGACGTCCTTTGGCAGAGCAAGCAACATGGAGCAGCCTCCATTGGCCTAGCCACGATCGCACGTCCCAAAGACCAGGCCCCACAACCGAAGCCGTCGAGACCCACGGGGGAAAAAGACGAAAGTTCGGAACAATGGTGTTTCTATCACCAAAGATGGGACTCAGGCGCATGCTGCTGCTGTCCACCATGTGCTTTTCCGGGAAATGCCAGGGCCAGCTGTCACTAATGGCTATGACGGCTGGCCACCGAGACAGCCTCCTGTACCTCTGGGTCCGACGCTCCGGGCAGCGCTTCCTGGTAGACACCGGGGCCAAAGTCAGCGTACTCCCCCCCCTTGAATATGGACACTCGTAACGCGGTCCCAGGCCCCAAACTCACCACTGCAAATGACACTAGTATTCCGGTGTACGGCCCGCAAACTATCTCACTGCATTTCAGGTCCAGCAGTCCCCTCGGGTAATGAGTTCGCCAGGGTATTGGCGGAATTCCCCTCCATAGTCACCCCACAGTTCGCAAGGACTGCTACTACATGCCCGAGCTCGCGGGCTCCCACCCGACAAGTTCCACCTCACCAGGGAGGAGTTCCGTAAGATGGAAGAGATGGGAATCGTACACCGCTCAGACAGCCCGTGGGTATCCCCACTGCACATGGTGCCCAAGTCCGCAGGAGGATGGAGGCCCTGCAGACACTACAGAAAGCTCAACGATGCCACAACCACCAACAGATACCCGGTACCCCACATCCAGGAGTTCACGGTGAACCTGCACGGAGCGACCATCTTCTCGAAAATCGACCTGATCAGGGAATACCATCAGATCCCAGTGCACCCCGAAAACATGTCCAAATCAGCCCTTATCACTCCATTTGGCTAGTTCGAATTCCTGAGGATGCCTTTCAGTCTCAAGAATGCAGCCCAAACTTTCCAAAGGCTCATGGACTCGGTGGATTTCATTTTCATTTACTTGGATGATATCCTAGTGGCCAGCAGTTCACACCAAGAGCATGTGGCACATTTGCGCCAGCTCTGCCAACGCCTGAGCGACCACGGACTGGCAATCAATCTGGCAAAGTGCCTGTTCAGGCTGACGGAGATCGACTTCTTGGGCCACAGAGTCAACTGACATGGCGCAGTTTCCCTACTGGACAAGGTCCAGGCCCTCTGCCAGTTCCCCAAGCTCAGCACAGTCAAGGGCCTGCAGGAGTTTGTAGGGATGGTCAATCTTTATTATCAGTTCGAGCCGGCAGCGGCACGCATCGTGAGACCACGTCCCATTCCCATTCTGATATGTCTATCCACGGCCTCCTTTACTGTAAAGATGAAGCCACACTCAGGTTGGAGGAACGTCACCTTATATTCCTTCTGGGTACCCTCCAACCTGATGGCGTGAACATTGACTTCTCTAACTTCCGTTAATGCCCCACCTGCCACTCGTACCCCATCTGTTATTGCCCATCCTCTGGGCTTCCCCCCTGCCCTTTTCTTTCTCCCTAGGCCTCATGTCCCATGATCCTCTCATATCCCTTTTGCCAATCAACTATCCAGCTTTTGGCTCCATCCCTCCCCCTCCTGTCTTCTCCTATCATTTTGGATCTCCCCCTCCCCCTCCCACTTTCAAATCTCTTACTAGCTCTTCTTTCAGTTAGTCCTGACGAACGGTCTCGGCCCAAAATGTCCACTATACCTCTTCTTATAGATGCTGCCTGGTCAAATACCATCTATACATTTGCTGATGATACAACCATTGTTGACAGAGTCTCAGGTGATGACGAGAGGGTGTACAGGCGTGAGATATGCCAACTAGTGGAGTGGTGCTGCAGTAACAACCTGGCACTCAGAATCAGTAAGATGAAAATGCTGATTGTGGACTTCAGGAAGGGTAAGCCGAACACATACCAAACCTCATAGAGGGATCAGGAGCGGAGAGAGTGAGCAGTTTCAAGTTCCTGGGTGCCAAGATCTCTGAGGATCTAACCTGATCCCAACATATAGATGTAACTATAAAGAAAGCAAGACGGTGGCTGAACTTCATTAGAGTTTGAAGAGATTTGGTATGTCAACAAATACACTCAAAAACTTCTATAGATATACCTTGGTGTAATAGTGCAAATATACATTCTGACAGGCTGCATCACTGTCTGGTATGTGGGAGCTACTGCACAGGATCGAAAGAAGCTCCAGAGGGTTGTAAATCTAGTCAGTTCCATCTTGGGTACTAGCCTACAAAGTACCCAGGACATCTTTAGGGACCGGATTCTCAGAAAGGCAGCGTCCATTATTAAGGACCTCCAGCACCCAGGGCATGCCCTTTTCTCACTGTTACCATCAGGTAGGAGGTACAGAAGCCGAAGGCACACACTCAGTGATTCAGGAACAGCTTCTTCCCCTCTGCCATCCGATTCCTAAATGGACATGGAACCCTGGACACTACCTCACTTTTTTTTAATATACAGTATTTCTGATTTTTGCACATTTTTAATCTATTCAATATACATATACTGTAATTGATTTACTTATTTATTTTTTATTATTATTTTTATTTTTTTTATCTTCTATATTATCTGTTGCATTGAACTGCTGCTGCTAAGTTAGCAAATTTCACGTCACATGGTGGTGGTAATAAACCTGCTTCTCAGTTTTTTGATTTTTTTCTACTGTTTATGTTGCAACTCATCCCGTTGACTGTAATTTTGCCCTATCAACAATCTCTCCTTGTTAGGAGTCTCACTACACATTGCCTCGGTTTGTAAACCAACTACCTTATTCTCAGTACTATCACTCCAGTTCCCATCCACCTGTCAAATTAGTTTAAACTCACCTGAGCAACTCTAGCCAACCTACCTGCAAGGATATTGGACCCCTTTGGTTTCAGGTGTAACCCATCCTTTTTGTACAGATCATACTTTCCCTGAAGAGATCCCAATGATCCATAAATTTGAACTGCATCAGTTCCTCAGCCACACAGCACCTGCCAGATCATCCTATTCTTACCCCCACTGGCACGTAGCACAGGCAGCAATCAAATTATTGCTACCCTGGAGGTCCTGTTTTGCAGCTTTCTACCTAGCTCTCTAAAATCTCCCTCTAGAATCTCCTCAGGTATTCTACTTATGTCAATAGTGCAAATGTGTACCAAGACTTCTGGCTGCTGCTTACATTCTCCCTTCAGAATGCCATGGACACAATCCGAGACATCCCTGATCCTTGCACCAGGGAAGCAGCACACTATCTGGGTGTCTCTATGCCCCCCAAAAGCACTTTTAATACAGTACTTGCCAACACCCCCCTAAAGCACCTTCATACCTGTCAAAGCCCCCCTTACACAATTTACTTTCCGGCACCCCTACAGTGTCAAAACATGTCAACTATATGCTAAAATGAGAAAAATGATTCAGTTTTAATTTTTTATTTGTCTTAAACCAAGCTTACACAGTAGCTGTGTGCTGTACAACACCTTAGATATCAATGTGATCCTTGAGCTTGATGGTTTTTAGCAAGAGTTGAAATATCTAGTTCAAGTTGTGACAGCAAAAACATTAAGTCCCCATGTGTAACAATGTCCAAGTGGTTTCTATTTTTTGTGAGTATGTGGTTCACTGCACAGAAGCCTCTTTCAACAAGGCAGGAGGATGGAAATGCAATGAAGCGCAGTTTGGCTTTACTCCAACGAGCAGGAAACTTTGTATGACAGTGTAGCCACATACCATAAAAGCTGAGATTTTTGAAAAGTATTTTTGTTTCTTCATCATTCTGAATTTTGATAATTTCTTTCTTGCAAACTGTTCTTCCACTTTGCAAAAAAATGGGTTAGTTACCCAGTCTGGAATTTCCAGGTCGTTCAAATCCTTGAACTGATTTTGAAAATCTTTCTCTGCTCTCTGCTGTTCTGTGCCATAGTACCAGACTCTGGTGCTAGAGGTCTCGAATGCAAGAACAAAGATGTGATGCTGAGGCTTTATAAAGCACTGGTGAGGCCTCACCTTGAGTATTGTGAACAGTTTTGGGCCCCTCATCTTAGAAAAGATGTGCTGGCATTGGAGAGGGTCCAGAGGAGGTTCACAAGGATTATTCCAGGAATGAAAGGGTTATCATATGAGGAACGTTTGATGGCTCTGGGTCTGTACTTGCTGGAATTCAGAAGGATGAGGGGGGATCTCATTGAAACCTTTCGAATGTTGAGAGACCTAAAGAGAGTAGATGTGGTAAGGATGTTTCCCACGGTGGGAGAGTCTAGGACAAGCGGGCACAGACTCAGGAGAGAAGGGCACCCTTTCAAAACAGAGATGTGGAGAAATTTCTTCAGCTAAAGGGTGGTGAATTTGTGGAATTTGTTGCCACATGCAGCTGTGGAGGCCACATCGTTGGGTGTATTTAAGGCAGAGATTGATAAGTACTTGATTGGACATGGCATCAAAGGTTACAGGGCGAAGGCTGGGAACTGGGGTTGAGGAGGAGATAGAAAAAGCGATCAGCCATGATTGAATGGCGGAACAGATTCCATTGGCCAGATGGCTTAATTCTGCTCCAGTGTCTTATGGACTCAGTGCCAGAGACCTAGTCACTGTGGCTCCCCCCAGTAGGTCATCCCCCTCAGTAGTATCTAAAGAGTGCCATACTTTCCATGCAGGGAAACTGTGAGAATATTCTTCTCCCAATATTTTGCTTATATATTTCTAATTATCCGATAAAAGTGGACTTCTTGCCTGGATTAAATTGAAATTCTCACCGTGCACCCTGGATTAAATTGAAACTTTACATATGCAGTTTCATATGCAGAATTTTCATACTGTCATACATATCAGCCAGGTGTGCCACATCTCCACATAGAAGTTCAATCTTGTTTCCCAAGTTCTAGTCAACTTTGAGTAAAAATTCAATCACAGTGTCAAAAAAGATCAAAGAACCATTTTAAGCCACAGCCTTTTGACAGCCAACACACTTCAGTGGGAAGAAGTAAGAGTTCAAGCTCTTCATTGTTATTGCGGCATAACTGGTGAAATATTCCGCTATTTAACGGATGAGCTTTAATTTTGTTGATAGTGGATATTACAAGAGTCATGCTTGAAAAAAGTAACTGGCTGAGGGTTTTGGCTGCAAGATGTTGATGATGAATTACACAATGGATCGCAAACAGACTTGGAATTTCTTTTTCATAAATGCCACTAAACCAGCATGGCAACCTGACATATATGGTGCTCTATCTGTTGCACAAGAAATCATGTTCCTAATAAGAATACTTTTATCCTCAATATACATTTTGAGCTTGTCATAGATTGATTCTCTGTTGATATTTGTTTTTAATTTTTCACAAAAGAGAATCTCTTCATAACCTTTCCCATTTTTGATATGCCATTAGCAATGCTTCATTATCTCACACAGTTGACTCATCCAGTTGCATCCCAAATTATTTTTTTTTTTTTTTGTAGCTCTGTGCGTAGTTGTAACTCAGTGTCTTCATATATGAGCTAAGAGTTATTTCTCAGAGGAATTGATTTTAAAATACTGGTATCCATTTTCAGAACAGTGGTGAGCACTTTTGATACAGCATGCATTATTAATTTTTCACCAGTCGTATGAGATTTTCCACATTTTGTTATCATTTTGGAAATGTTATAAGAAGCAATGAGACCACTATCGAGGGTGTTTTTAGCTTTCTTGGCAAATGACTCAAGTATACAACACTTTTCAAATGCTTCTCTCATCTGGAACTGAGTAATACCATAAGTAGCCTTTCAGGGCATCTTTTAAGGAAGTGTTCCTGCAAACTTGATGGTTTCATTAGACAGTACAGTATTACAGATAAGACACATGGGGCACCTGTGATCTGATGGGAACAGAATAAAACCATACTCAAGGTACTTTCTGTAGTTTCTGTTTCTTAACAGGATTAGAATTCAAGGCTTCACTGCCTTCAGGCACATAGAGAATGTGCCGTAAGTATTTATCCATGATTAATGGGGCTAAATTAAAATAAAAAATTAACACAAATTGGAAATGCCTATTAGAGGATGACAATGGCAGTGAGTTGACGTAGATAGTAGCGGCTCAAAAAGGAACAGCGAGGTGAAGATAAAGACAATCACAACAGCGAGAATTACGCTGACAAGGATTCAGATTGGAATCTGAATGTTAGTCGGAATAGAGCTGGTGTTCGGCAAGCTACCTTTATACTATTCCAGTTAGTGCGATTGACCAATCACGTAAGGTCTCATAATCCACAAAGGTTGGTTCTTGACCACACATATGAAGCCAAAGTTACTTTGAACACCTCAAGAGGAATCCTCTGGATCAGCAGGTTCACAGATTGGCTCTATTTCGTCGTTTGGTTCCAGCCAGCACTGTATCGTTGCGCAACCTGTTTTCTATAGATCTGTAGAGAAAGTTAAGAGGGTGTACTTGACTTACCAACTGTTAAATCGCATGAACTCGTTCCGTGCCACAAGTCAAGGGAACTGTTGGGCCCCGGAGCCATTCTCACTATACTTTGCACTAATAAGTGAGGAATGAACAAATAAGAACAAAGAGAGGGTAAATTACTAGACAATCTACCTCATTCACACCTGAACTCACCAAAGTCACTATAAAAACTGGCACACTCCAAATAAATGGTCGCTCTGCTTGCACTTGAATTACTCTAATGGGCCATTTCCACTGAATCCCTCTTGCTGATTAGTCGCTTCTCAACATAGAGAAACTACCATGAATCTCCGCCTTCAAAATTTTGATCACCACCCTGATTAAAAAGCAGCTCTTTTCACACATTCTGGTGTGGATTGTTCAACTCAGAGGAATCTGGTTCAAAAATCTGCTTTTTAAATCTTGAAATTTGAGGCATCGCTCCTTGAAGATGTACTGAATGTTGGGGAAGCTGGTGCCCATGTTGAGCTGAGTATACACTTTCTGCAGTTTATCTCGATACTGTGCATTGCCACCCTCCCCATACCAGATAATGATGCAGTCAGTTTGAATTATTTTCACAATACATCTGTAGAAATTTACAAGCCTTTTTGGTGACATACCAAATCTCCTCAAACTCCTAATGAAATATAGCCATTGTCTTGCCTTCTTTGTAACTGCATCAATATGGTGTGTCCAGCATAGATCTTCAGAGGTGTTGACACTCAGGAACTCGAAATTGCTCACCTTTTCCACTCCTGATCCCTCTCTGAGGACTGTATCATAAAAATGGAAATTGGAGTCTGCAATTGATTTCAGTTCAAGTGAAGAAGCATATTTAAAAGAAGACATAGAAATAGTCTCGTGAGCTGCCTGCAGGATGTTGCCATTGGACACGTTGGTTGCTGGTACCATTATGTCAATCATTTAAAACAATTTCAGGAGATTTTAGTGCTAAATCCATGATTGACTGGAAGAGTTGGACAAAATATTTGTTGAATGCCTACGAGATGACTTCTTAGAGCAGCTTATCGTTGAGCCTACTAGGGGATCAGCTATACTGGATTGGGTGTTATGTAATGAACCAGAGGCGGTTAGGGAGCTTAAGGTAAAGGAAACCTTAGGAGGCAGTGATCACAGTATAATTGAGTTCGATTTGAAATTTGATTGGGAAGGAGAAATTGGAAGGAGATGCTGGCAGGGATGGCAGCAGAGTAGCAATGACTTTAGTTTCTGGAAAAATGAGGAAGGTGCAGGATAGAGGTATTCCAAAAACGAAGAAATACTCAAATGGCAAAATAGTATAACTGTGGCTGACAAGAGAAGTCAAAGCTAATGTAAAAGAAAAAGAGAGAGGGCGTACAACAAAGCAAAAACTAACAGGAAGAAGGAGGATTGGGAAGCTTTTAAAAACCTACAGGAGGCAACAGAAAGAGAAAGCAAGCTAGCAAACAATATCAAGGTGGAATAAAAAAGCTTTCTCAAGTATGTAAAAAATGAAAGGGAGATGAGAATGTATACAGGACCACTAGAAAATGAGGCCAAAGAAATAATAATCGGGGACAAGGAGATGGCAGATGAATTGAGTATTTTGCATCAGTCTTCACTGTGGAAGACACTAGCAATGTGCCAGGTGTTGGTGTGAGGGAAGAGAAGTGAGTGCAGATACTATTACAAGGGAGAAGGTGCTCAAAAAATTGAAAGAGATAACGGTGCATAAGTCACCTGGACCAGAAGAACTGCACCCTAGGGTTCTGAAAGAGGTAGCGGTAGAGATTGTGGAGGCATTAGTAATGATCTTTCAAGAATCATTGGACCCTGGTATGGTTCTGGAGGATTGGAAAATTGCAAATGTCACTCCACTCTTTAAGAAAGGAGAGAGGCAGCAGAAAGGAAATTATAGACCAGTTAGCCTAACCTCAGTGGTTGGGAATATGTTGGAATCAATTGTTAAGGATGAGGTTATGGAGTACTTGGTGACACAGGACAAGATAGGACAAAGTCAGCATTGTTTCCTTAAGGGAATATCTTGCCTGATGAACCTGTTAGAATTCTTTGAGGAGATTACAAGTTGGATAGATAAAGCGGATGCAGTGGATGTTGTATATTTGGATTTTCGGAAGGCCTTTGTCAAAGTGACACACTGGAGGCTGCTTACCAAGTTAAGGGCCCAAGATATTACAGGAAAGTTATTAGCATCGTTAGACCATTGGCTGATTGGTAGGAGGCAGCGAGTGGGAATAAAAGGATCCTTTTCTGGTTGGCTGCCAGTGACTAGAGGTGTCCCACAGAGTTCAGTGTTGGGACTGCTTCTCTTTATGCTGTATATCAATGATTTAGATAATGGAATAGATGGCTTTGTTGCCAAGTTTGCAGATGATACAAAGATAGTGGAGATGGGATTGTTGAGGAAACAGGAAGGCTACAGAAGGACTTAGACAGATTAGGAGAATGGGCAAGGAAGTGGCAAAAAAATACAATGTTGGAAAATGCATGGTCGTGTACTTTGGTAGAAGATATAAATGTGCAGACTATGTTCTAAATGGGGACAAAATCCAAAAATCTGAACTGCAAGGGGACTTGGGAGTCCTTGTGCAGAACACCCTAAAGATTAACTGAATTTGAATCAATGGTGAGGAAGGCAAATGCAATGTTAGCATTCATTTCAAGAGGTCTAGAATATAATAGCAGGGATGTGATAATAAGGCTTTATAAGGTACTGGTGAAGTTTCACCTTTAGTATTGTGAATGGTTTTGGGCTCCTCATCTAAGAAAAGAGGAAAACAGATTATTATCTGAATGGTGGCCGATTAGGAAAAGGGGAGGTGCAACGAGACCTGGGTGTCATTATACACCAGTCATTGAAAGTGGGCATGCAGGTACAGCAGGCGGTGAAAAAGGCGAACGGTATGCTGGCATTTATAGCGAGAGGATTCGAGTACAGGAGCAGGGAGGTACTACTGCAGTTGTACAAGGCCTTGGTGAGACCACACCTGGAGTATTGTGTGCAGTTTTGGTCCCCTAATCTGAGGAAAGACATCTTTGCCATAGAGGGAGTACAAAGAAGGTTCACCAGATTGATTCCTGGGATGGCAGGTCTTTCATATGAAGAAAGACTGGATGAACTGGGCTTGTACTCGTTGGAATTTAGAAGATTGAGGGGGGATCTGATTGAAACGTATAAGATCCTAAAGGGATTGGACAGGCTAGATGCGGGAAGATTGTTCCCGATGTTGGGGAGGTCTAGAACGAGGGGTCACAGTTTGAGGATAGAGGGGAAGCCTTTTAGGACCGAGGTTAGGAAAAACTTCTTCACACAGAGAGTGGTGAATCTGTGGAATTCTCTGCCACAGCAAACTGTTGAGGCCAGTTCATTAGCTATGTTTAAAAGGAAGTTAGATATGGCCCTTGTGGCTACAGGGGTCAGGGGGTATGGAGGGAAGGCTGGGTTCTGAGTTGGATGATCAGCCATGATCATAATAAATGGCGGTGCAGGCTCGAAGGGCCGAATGGCCTACTCCTGCACCTATTTTCTATGTTTCTATGTTTCTATGTTCTGGCATTGGAGACAGTTCAGAGGAGGTTCACAAGGATTATTCCGGGAATGAAAGGGTTATCTTACGAGGAATGTTTGATGGCTCTGGACCTGTAATAGCTGGAGTTCAGAAGGATGAGGGGGGATCTCATTGAAACCTTTGGAATGTTGAAAGAGCTAGACAGAGTAGATGTGGAAAGGATGTTTCCCATGTTGGCAGAGTCTGGAACAAGAGGGCACAGCCTCAGGATGAAGGGGCATCAATTTAAAACAAAGATGTGGAAAAATTTCTTTTGCCAGAAGATGGTAAATTTGTAGAATTTGTTACCACAGGCAGCTGTGGAAGTCAAGTCATTGAGTGTATTTAAGGTGGAGATTGATAGGTTTTTGACTGACCACAGCATCAAAGGTTATGGGGAGAAGGCCGGAGGGTGGGACAGAGGAGGGGGAAAGAAAAAGGATCAGCCATGATTGAATGGCGGAGCAGACCCAATGGGCCAAATGGCCTAATTCTGCTCCTGTGTCTTCTGGTCTTATGGTTCTGACTGCCTCGCCATTGTGCAATTGAAAACTCATTTTTAATTTCTAACTTTTTGTTGCTAAGTATAAAAAGTGAACATGTAAACATGCATATTTTAGGAGTGTAATTTTTTTGCAAAAGGATATAAATGCCAATAAATTATGCAATTTTTGTTACAGTGATATTTTAATATTTGAATTATACAATTTCATGGCTTTCATTGTCATGCTTACAAAACAACTTATTGGAAACTTAATTATCAGGATTGAAAACAAAGTACACAAGCACATTTCAAGTCTATGATCAAATCATCATCAAGTTTATGATGATTTGATGGTCTGTTGGAACTGCTGTTGAAATGATTAAAAAAAACACTTGTAAGATACATCAGGCTAATTAATGTTTCTAGTAACAATTTATAATGTCTGGATAGAAAATTAAATGATGAAATGACAAGATATCAAGGTAATATTATTCACAAACATGATTTAGATGTACTTTGAATTCTAAAGGACTTAGAGAAATTGAATATTGTATATATAATGTAATACTATTTCAAACGATACAATTATATAAATCTCAGATAACTTTCATATCCTTTGCAACTTATAGCTGCTTTTAAATAATTCTCTCTAATTAGAAGCAGGGTCATCTTACTTACAGGCACAAGAAGGATTTGAATTTTTGAATCAGTTAGGGATGACATTTGTCCTACTTTTAGTTTTATCTCCGACTTGTTTATGAACATCACTACTTTTGGGAAAAACACAGTAAGAGTCAGACTCAAACACCAACGTCCTGAGATGCAGTCTTTAACTTTGATCACAAGTTAGGTACATTTATTAAAGATGCTTGAAGCAATAAGCAAATTACATTATTCTGAGTGTCACTTACTTTTGCTACCACAGCATATCTAACCTTCAATACACTACTTACATCAATACTGAATTTAAGTACAATATGCATGAATGAAGTGTTCTTATCTTATGATAGAACAGTAATAGGCTCTATTTTTGACAAACATCACAATAAAGTAGATGAGTTAATTTAACATCACTTGTGTTTATTGGGCCCAATCCAGTATTTTCTTAAATTAACATAAACTGGTGCATGATTTGCTTAATTGTATTGCTGCTCTGTTAGTATCTTTATCAACTCAGATTGGAATAATGCCAACAATAGTACATCAAATTAGGATATACAGTATAATTTTGGAAAATGTTGTAAATAATGGAAAACAATTTTTATTCCTTTTATTCAAAGTTGTCTGATGTTGTTTGAAGCAGTTATGTAATTGGAAGGAAATGGAGAATGAAAATGATCATTTTAATTACCTGCAATGTTCTTTATCATTCTTTTCAGATTAGTTCTGAAAATACCAGCTTTGTAAAATGTTCAAGTGAAACATTTCTTATATGGTTTTTATTTTAGTTTCTTCTACCAAATTTTCCCATACATTGTTTGCCTTTTGGTACATTCCAAATGATCACACTTGCATAATTATGTCAACCAGCTGTTCACCAAAAGTCTTCACAACTGTCAGCTACTGCACTTGCATCTTAGTGTGGCTGGGTGGGGTAGGGAGAGTATTAGACTATACAATGTTATTAAAACAGCGTTATGATTAGGAGACTCTGATTAATTTTCCTTATTCTAAAATAGGAAGATTGATGATATTTTCCTTTAACTATGATCAACAATAGATAGGTGCATTTTATTAAAGATGCTTGATATTTAATTGGATTTCCTAAACTTTCATGATTATTCAGTAGATGACTTTGAGTCATTGAGAGCAAATGGTGCAGGGGAACGAAGAGGTGAGGTGTGGTGTCAGAGTTGAAGTGGGTAGTATTCACAAAGTAATACATTTTCACTTTTGACATCCTGAGAACTCTCATTGCTTGTTGAAAGAATATTAAACATCATTAAAGTGAAAAGGGAATTAGGGACCTTACCATCTGGGTTATACCCTTTTCTCGTTACTATCATCAAGGAGGAGATATAGGAGTGTGACGACCCACACTCAACAATTCAGAAAAGAGCTTCATCCCCACCATCAGATTTCTGAATGGTCCATGAATCCATTAACACTACCTATTATCCTTTTTTCCACTTCATTTATTTTGTAATTTATGGTAATTTTTATGTCTTGCACTGTACTATGCCAGAAAACAAATTTCATGTCATTATAAGAGAATGATAATAATTCTGATTCTGAAACCAGTATCATTTTACTGTTGCCCTGGCTAAAGCAGATTGGATGGGATTTATTTGGATTTCCTAAACTTTCATGATTATTCAGTAGGTGACTCTGAGTCACTGAGAGCAAATGGGAAGGAGAAGAGGTGGGTGTAGTGTGAGAGACGAAGTGGGTAGCCATCGCTAAGAAGCACATTTTCAGTATTGGCATTCTGAGAACTCTCGTTGCTTGTTGAAAGAATATTGAACAACATTATCAGACTGAAATGGGGAAAAGGCTGCCTTAACCAGTTGATGAAGGTTTTAATTTAAAAGAAGAAACATAGGGTTTAGGAAAATGTATTGAATACTCTGTGCAGGGAGTAGCAGAAGCAAAAACTAAAGAGAAATGAAAATACATTTTTGAAGGATTAGATGCAGGATGATAGGAAAATTAGCTATAGAGAGATAGTTTTGGATTCTACCATAAAAAATCAAGCTCGTGGAGGGTTTCTTATTGGTAGTTAAAATCCTGGAGCACAATTTGTTTACCTCTGCAGCCTGCAAATACCATAGCCAGCCAGTTCACTAATATAAAATTTTCACTTATGTAACACACAGTGGTGGGCGTAGAATCAAACTATTACCCAGTTTGTAATGCTAAAAGCTACAGTTCTCATGTGCAGAATACTGTATGTGTAGTCACATTGTTGTATTACTTTGACTTATTTAACTACTTTTTTTGTTCTTTATTCCTAGCCTTTTATTTTTTGTTCTAAACTTTACATTTTGCAGCTGCAGAAAAAGATTTCACAAATTGTTCCAAAGGCAATCCCTTAGTCAAAAGTTATTGGGCAAGCGAGTTTGAAACAAATCGAAACTGTCTCATCAAGATAAAGGACCTTTTTTTAAAAATATAAGGAATTGAGTAGCTGGGCAAATTGGGGAATCCGGGTAAAAGCTAATTATAATTTGTTGTACTGTATACTCTATTTTATAGTGAAGCAGGCAAGTAGTTGTATAAGTTTGATGATGATGTAAAACTTAGTATGGGATTGCAAATAAGAGTGAACAAATGAAAAAGATTTCATTATGTTGGTGGACTGAACTACAGTATCTGCTATCTGTGTGTATATTTGAAAATAGTGTATATAACAGGGGGGACACTAGCAAGCAGAATAATCAATCAAAATATAAAATGAATATCAGCTGATGTTGTAGTGCCTTTCCAACCTTTGGTTCTTATCAATAATATCTGCAGAGAGGTAAAATGGTCTGCTAATACTCTTACCACTTGTTTATTTCTGGCAAAAATGGGGTTTCTGCTTCTTGCTGTCTCCATTGCGGTTATATGAACCCTTTAATAATTAGTATTGTATTAAAAGGCTGGTTCTAGTGTGGTAGAATTAAAATAATTATTTTTGCAGCTAAGAGTTTGCAAGTTCAAAAGCTTGTTATCAAGTGCACAATAAAAGTGGTAGCATTTACCAATTTGCCAATGAGAATTTCTACATTTGCCAGTTAGTAAATCTTTGGCAATCTTCTCCCAATGCACCACAGATGCTTTGTCATTACATCTAACTGATAAATTTTTGAATATTCGAAGGATCAGGTGATGATGTGGTCTAGAGGCACAGGTTCAGCCATTGTGCCAACTGATAGGACAGTTTCAAAGGGTATTATGGCCTTTTCCTGTTACTATCTGTAATGTTCCCTCTTCATTTTCCCCAGCATCTTATACCCTAAATCCATGCAACCTAATGGAATGATAACTCTTTCATTGTCTGAACAGAGTTAGAACATGAGGTGTAATGGAATAACAAGAACTTATTTGGCATTAATAACAAATGAAACAATTTATCATATACAACTTTTTTTTAGTTTGTAGAAATTAGTCTACTTCTGTACTAAGTTTAAAATAAATATTAGTGGAATGGGTAAATCAGCACTACTTTGGCAAAGCTTTCAAATTTCTATTAGGAACAAGTAAATATGAAATACATAGATAATAGCAAACATTCTCAATCTCAGAACGTGAACAAAAGTGATTGGATTTAAATACTTCTCAAAGAAAACAAAAAAAATGGCTGGCACAACAGTAAAGACAAGATTGTGTCAGCAATTTTATGAGGACATACGGCAGACTTTTAGAGAGGAAAAAAATCTATTCAGTGCTTTGAATTTGAAAGAAAGATGAAGCTGGATGTATGTTGTGTCTTTTCTTCAACATGTCCCAAAGCAGTTCACAGCCAAGTAATTGTTTTGGAAATCTGGGCACTCTTGCTGTCTGGCTAAATGAAGCAGAGCAATTCCACAAGCTACAAGATAAAAGAGTAGCGCTTTGGTTGAGATTTTTATTACTGCTATCTTTGGACTACCTAAAATTTCTAGTAATCTTTCCCCTTCAGCCCGTAGAATGATTGCATTTCTTACTTTAATGGCGAAAAGATGTATTTTACAACATTGGAAAGAGCTTAATGCTCCAACTACCTTTTTTTGGTTTTCTCAGACGATTTTATGTTTGAATCTGGAGAAAATTAGAAGTAACCTTTATGATTCTTCATTTAAATTTGAACAGATTTGGGGACCTTTTATTCGATATTTTCATTTAATGTAATATTTACCCTTCTTGTTTTTTTTCACTGTTTTAATGGAGGTCGGGATTGAGGACGTGATTTTAAGTTTAACTCTGTTTGGTTTCAAGTTAGCCCATTGCTTTGCTTTGCTTTTAGTTAGTTGCACGGTGGGTTTTTTTTTTGGGTTTTTTTTTCTTTTTTTCCATTGATATATATAAAATCTAGTATACTATTATGTTATCTTGGTTTCTTATGCTTAAATTACATTGTTTGTAGTATTTTCTTTTTGGTATTGTTATCTTTTGGAATTTTATTATACTTTAACATTGTATTAATGTTTATATGGCTTACCTTTTTTGTATACTTTCTCAATAAAAAGATTTAAAAAGAAAACAAAAGAGATTTTTGACCCTTGGGGCCAGTTTAATAGAGCACTAAGGCCCATCGATTGTTCTGTATGCTGGAGGCAAAATAGTTATGGATTTACTCGTTCTCATGAGATTTTGCACACAGAGATATGGCCAGGGGTAGAAAAGGGGTTTTGAAGTTAAGTATATCAATCTGCCTAGACAATAGGAGAGCTGAGGCAGGAGAAGGGAGAACAAATAATAAGAAAAGAAAGTGAAGAAGATGGTGGATTATGGATAAGAATGCAGACTGTGACAGGAAAGGGAAGTAATGGATGGTGGAAAAGATGGACGAGAGAAGAGAGGGAAGAGGAATGGAAATAGCTGCCCGGTGGAATGAGGCTGGGTGGTGAGATAATAAGAGTGCCAGGTGATTATTTAGCTGAGAAAAAAAATAAAGGTAATCACTGTGGAGAGGAGACATTAGATGATATTTAGTAGAAAGATGACCGAGACCTTTAAGAATGCTCAGTATTGGAGAAGGGAAGTGGGTGTTATAGAAAAAGAAATGCTTGGTGAAACAGCTGCTAAAAAGAATTGGGAATGAAGCTATGAACTGTTTAATGGTGAGAAACGGGCATGAGCTGTGCTGTGTCCAGTTAAATACAAACCAACGAGCTGTGAGGAGGTGTTGGAAGTTGGGCAAATGGCATGGGAAGTACAGGCAAATGGAGGTGTGGGAAGTAGAGGCAAATGGCAATGAACAATCACACAGTGAGCTCAATGAGGAAAGGGGAGGCTGGCACAAGTAGTTGAAGACTTCTTTTTATTTAGAGATACAGCACAGTAACAGGCCCTTCTGGCCCAACAAGCCTGCATTACATAAATTACACCCATGTGACAAATTAACCTACTAACTCATACATCTTCGAAAGGGGGAAACCTCCATGGGTACAGGGAGAATGTATAAATTCCTTACAGAGAGCAGCAGAATTGAACCTGGGTCACTGGCGCTGTATAATGTTACACTAATCGCTATGCTACTGTGTTGCCTGTTGTAGGCTCCACCACTGTTTTCACATTTAATATTTGTTGATCATCCATAACTAGAAAGCAGGCATGTGCCTGAAATGCTTTGGAAATTTAGGGATGGGCATGGGAAGAGGATGGACTTGATTTACTTACTTAGGGATACAGATTGGTAACAGATCCTTCTGGCTCAATAAGCCTGGGACACCCTATCACACGACTATCCAATTAACCTATTATCCTGTATGTCTTTAGAATGTGGAAGGAAACCTGGGTACCAGGAGGAAACACACACAGCCATGGAGACAATGTAAAAACTCCTTATGGATGGCGGCAGGAATTGAACCCAGGTTACTGGTGCTGTAAAGACATGATGCTAACTGCTATGCTACTGTGCCACCCCACCATTTGATGGTGAGCAGGCTGCAGTTCTATATGTGTAATCAGCAAAAACAATGGTCTGTACTGGATGGTTGGGCTGCTAATGGATAAGACAGGCACGTTGATCATTGGAAGAGGCTATTAGTATGATTCAAAGGATGTTCATAGTGGGTAAATGGAGTGAAGCCTAGGAGGCTTGTAAAAGGCCAAAACAATTGAATACTTAAAATCCTATTAATATTCTTTCTTTTCTTAGCTATATCAAAACAAAAGCAGCTAGAAGAAGGTGGTTCTACAGTGACTCAGTCACCAGATCATGAAATTGGAATAAAACTGAACAAGTTTGAAATTGATTTTCAATATGGATAGTAGGAGCTTTTCTTTAAGGAGCTAATGATATGTGAAACTTAACACTGCAAATTTCTATCACAGCATCATACACTGGCATATTTGGTGCTGGTAAACAGCAAAACCATAATTATGGTTCCTGTTTCGAAGAAATGTAGCTTTTCATTATGAATACATTTTGTGAAATAATATTTCTTTCTATTATTTATTAAGAATATTCAGGAGATATTTTGCCACAAGTAATAAGGCCCCTGGTATTGTCTTTGGCCACATTTTACATTATTCTATACAGACAGAATGGGTAGAACTAATGTCCTTCCTAATGTAATACTGAGCTAACGAAAGTCTGCAAACCCCTAAATTACTAAGCATATTTGTAGTTTCAGTTTTTCCCCAGAAATAATAACAAAGTGATTATGGTAAGACTTTAGTTTCCAACATCATAAGGTACAATAAAAAGAAGTATTCATAGAGAAATACTTATGTAAAATAGAAATCTTATTTTCATATCAGTATACAGGTCAAAGGTTCACAATGACTACCAGTACAAGCTCTTTTAGCAATTACACTCTTATCACTAGTGTTCAGAAAATTATTAAAATTAAATACAGATTCAAAAAATTTAATATTTGACTACATAATAAGTACCCATAGAACTACACATTCACTACTACTGAGAGATGGATAATGTCACTGGTCATAGTAACTGCATTTTCAGATAACAACCACAGAAAATCACATCCATCTTTTAAAAATATCACTTTGATCATAAATTGGAAATTATATTAGATTGACGCTCCGATAATTCCATCATTGAATGTGTTAGTCTATAATATACATATAGATACCTACGTTAATATACGTTCTCTCCCAGGTTACATGGTGTTTGGCCGGGTTGGAGAATATATTGATTGTGGTGCACAAGACATTCCAGTCGTGTGGGACAGGTTGATTAGATGCTTGTTAGTTATTTTTCATACGGAATACATTTAGTCTTGAGAAAAAGATTGGCAAGCATGAACATGGAGAAGACATGTTTCATAGTCCATATTGCTATATTGATTCTCTTTTTTTGCTTCTCTAAGATTGTCATTGAGTTAAGCCCCTTTTTTTAATTCGAGTGTGGTTGCCATACCTCCAACTGTCCAATTTGAATTAAGATATATATTAGCTCATAGCACAGAAGAAAAGCAGCAGTGGATTTCAAAGTTAAAACAACTTAATGAGAAGGAGGTCAATTTTTGTAAATTGGCATTTTTTTATTTTGTGAAACTGAGACTGCAGAAATATTGTTTATAATGAAATCTGAGAGTGTTTGCTCAATTAGAAAAAATCCTGAGGTGTGAGAGCTGCATTTGTGTAAAGGTTAAATAAGAAACTTCTTTTGCTGGTGTTTTATTTGATTAAAAATATAAGTGGAGATACAAGAGACTGCAACTACTGAAATAAGGTGCAAAAAGAAATCTGCAGGAGGAACTCGGTGGAAACAAAAGGATAGTCAACATTTCAGGTCAAGACCCTCATTATAGCCAAGTTGAGAAAAGGATGTAGAATTTGATATTCTAATGAGTTCCCAATCGAACACCAATCTCATGGCAAAGTAAAGCCTAGCCACTTGGCTACTGTGGTGAGGGGTTGGTGGACTGGGAGAAACTACAAAATCATTTGAGGGACTGAGGGATATGTTTGACACTCCTACACATCTCTTTGAAATTAAGCAACCATTATTGCTTCTAGACTGCAGGATAAACAAAATCCTGGAATGCAAGGCAAATCTAAGCATACCTCTGGCACATCAGTGAAGAATTCAAGTCAAGTGATCAAAACTTGAGGTGCAATTCAGTTGATAGTATTTGAGACCATGGTTTTCTTTTATAGATCAAAGGAGTAGAGAGTATGTGGAAGTGAGATTTAATGGGGTATATTTGTCGCAAAAATTTATGGAATTTGGTCAGACTAAGATATAAGAGGGGATGTGTTCAATAATGGTCTAACACGCAACTCTTTGATTACTTCTCATGTTAATAGAGTTAAGAAGATGGCTTTATTGATGAAAGACACCATGGCTGAAAGATCATACATGGCTTGAAAGTCAATAAATGGGAGGGAACCAATTACACTTAATATTGTACATGAACTATGAATAATATATCATCAGATACAATGGATTCAGTAGGAAAGATCATACTTTAATAGACTTACCCAATATTGCGGAAGCAACAGCAAATCCAAATTTATTTAAGAATTTAGAACACCTCTATGGCTAACAAAGTCCATAAATGATTATGAAAGTATCAATTCTCATTGAGCCGTTATGCTTGCGCAAGCTTTTGGAAGTTTTATAATACCCTTTGAGCAATGGCAAAAAAGAGAAAACTTATGGAATTAGAAGAAAGTAGTTTGGGATTGGAACTGATATGTGAGAGGAGTGATGAGTAGTGTATTCAGAAGGTGCAGGAAGATGAGAATTACATTTTAACAGTTGGGTTAGGACAGTACTGAATGAGGCTTAGGGGGTCTCGTCTGGAGGCAGAAGTATTGGAGATGAAGAACCTGGCCATGACTTTGCTGATATCTAGTTGAAGTTTTTGTTCATCCAGATATTTTGAATTTAATAGCAACTAATAAGAAGAAATGGAAAATTAATGTTGGACACCACTAGTACATACTAGTGAAAGTGATACCGTGCATCAGTCTGGAATACAAGTGATGTGAATGAGGGCACATGAACCACTGGTGTTTGCTTAATTAACCATGCAGTGGCATAGTAGCTGTTGGGAGCAATAAATTTCCTATTACAGTTGGTTACAGCAATCTATAGGTAGGTTAAGAGGAACTAGTCTGCAGTATCAGAAGTGTTGGAGGTTAAGAAGGATCAGGAAAGATCATGATTCATTGTTATGGATATACAAGGTATCAACTGAGATATGTATGTGAGATGCTGTGGGAACTCAGCAGGTTGAGCAGCATCAATTCTGTAGAGTTTTGACCCAAAACATCTAAAATCCCTTCCTCGCACAGATACTGCCCATCCTGCTAGGTTCTTCCAGTAGTTTATTATTTCTAAATGAAGTATCAATACTTTGGTTAGTTAGCAACCAGGTTTGGAAAGAGTTGGATATGTAATTCCAAAAGGTAATTATTCTGAGTAGTTACAATACTTAAGGCAGTTTCTCAATCATGGCAAATCAATCCCTTTGGGATTCTATAGAAAATAATACAGGTAATTTCTTTGGCTACACAATTGTAATGAGTAATCTCTTAATTTATCATAAATATTATAAACTGCATATATCATCTGCCCCAGCGGATATGAATAAGAAATATGACAGAAAGAACCTACATTTAACATGATTGTAACCATACCAAAGGGAATAACATCCAGGTAAAAGAAAAACATAGTGCTAGGGCCAGGATTTCTCATCTCAACGTACACTAGTTAAAATATCTATCCTGGCATGAGCTGTGGCGTTAAGAACAAGGTAATCATTTTCTAAAATTGGAAAACTGTGATAGCGATATTGGTGGCACAAATATTAAAAATCAATTCCCTGAAAGAATGCAATTTAGGTGTGCTTTAAATGCATTGCAATTACTCCAACAGATTGAACATCTTTCGACCATCACAGCAGTAAAACATCCAACAGACGTTTCCTAAAGTTATAGTAACTAAAAAGAAGAAATGGAAAATTGATGTTGGACACCACTATAACATAATGATGAAAGTGATACTGTGCATCCAGCACATCCCATCAGAGTGGCAAAGAGCTGTGGTGGTGTTCATCCCCAAAGACCAGAACTCCAGTTCTATCAACCGGTTTAGGAACATTGCACTGCTAAATGTCAAGGGGAAAACCTTCTTCTCTGTCGTGGCTAAGAGGATGACCAGCTACCTCATGGGAGTTCCAGGCTTCCTGGGATGTGTGGAGTATGCATCATTGATATGGGACCAGATCCAATGAGCCAAGCGTGAGAAAGGTAACCTGCACATTGTGTGGCTGGATCTTGCAAATGCCTATGGATCTGTGCCACACCAGCTCATCAACTTTGCGATGGAGTTCTTTTACATTCCTGACTGCATTAGAGGCCTGGTTTCCGATTAGTTGAGTGACCTGCTGACGGGCTTCTCTTTTCGAGACTTTGCAACGGGGTGGCAGCAGCTTGAAGTAGGCATTGTAATGGAGTGTTCCACCTCTCCCATCCTGTTTGTGGTAGCCTTCAAGATTATCCTTATTGGAACAAGGCAGAAAGTTGGAGGATAAAGATATAGTCAGGGCAGAGGGTCCCTCCACTGAGAAGCTACATGGACGATGTCATCCATCAGAAAGCTCCATGCACAAGAAGGCTGCTGAAGAGGCTGGACAAGCTAATGACATGGGCAAGGATCAAGCCCAGCAAGCTGCAAAGTCTGTCCCTCTGAAAAGGGGCCAGAAGTGACAACATCACCTTTATTGTAGGGGACAAGGAAATCCCATTGTTGGCCAGGCATCCCATCCAAAGCCTTGGAAGCAGTACATCACAGAGCTCTCTGACAGGCAGGTGGGGAAAAGTAGCACAGAAACAGCTTGCAGAGGGTCTGGCCAGAATTGACCCAACTTCCTGGAAAGTATAAAGTGTGCTGCTACCAGTTCACACTATATACCAAAGGGTGATGTGCAAGCAGGAGAAAACCTAACTGACCATTGAACTGAGGGAGTCCATTGGCCCGCTGGTGAGGAGTGCCAATGTCTCAATCCACACCAGCCATAAATGGAGAGCTCAAGACGATCAGTAGGCTGCAGCACCAAGAGGTTGTCGGCAGAGTCCAAGCTGGACCTGCAGGACTTGACTGGGGGAAGGCAGCATGCTTCTGGTCCAAGGCCTCAAAAAAAGAAAGGAAAGCCATGGTAGTGGAGGAGGTGACAAGGACAGAGCAGGAGTGCTGCAGAGTGAAGGCAGTGGCACAAGGCACCAGGGAAGTTGGACAACATGTAAAGACACCAGGGAAGTTGGACAACATTGAGGGCACCATCAACAGGTCATTCAATTGGTCTGACTTGTGGAAGATCCTGCAAGCCAGTCTCCGCTTCCTCATCCTGGCAACCTATGACACCTTGCCCTGCCCCCGAAATCTTCATCAGTGGTTTGGTAATGAAGATAGCTGTCTCCTGTGCGATACCACCAATGCCATCCTACAACATGGTGTGGCAGGATGCAAGACTGTGCTGTCCCAAGAGCACTACAGATGGGAGCACAACTAAGTCCTAAAGAAGCTGGGGAAGATCGTAGACAGCTGCATGTGGGATGTGAGAAGCAGCCTTTCTCCAGCGGGATGACAACTCATTCCATTTGTTAAGGCTGGTAAGAGCACTGAATGCACCTGCCCAAGAGCTCCTTCAGAACTCCTTTCCACAGGCAAGGCGTGTAACGAGGGCAGACCTTGGCAGACAGCTGCAGTTCCCTACTGAAAACTCCATCACTTCCCTCTGCCCAGACATACCCACCAAGACAGTCCTCCTCATTGAGTTAACCATCCCATGGGAGGAAGGAGTTGAAGTGCAGGGCTGAAGTACTCATACCTGGCAGCTGAATGTAAGGAAACTGGCTGGAGGACCATCCTCCACCCCGTGGAGATAGGATGCCGGGGTTTTGGCGCATCGACATTTACTCCATGATATGGCAGTGTTTGGAGCGAGGCTCAGGGGGGCCACTAGAGAGTTGGCTGAAGAGGCAGAAAAGGGCAGCTTTTGGCTGCAGCAAAGGAGGAAGGACAGAAATTGGGGATCAACTATCCCCATTGGAAGCTGCAGTGGGTGCCACCAGGAGGCGTACCAGGGCTAGGGTCAATGAGCAGTGGGCCCTAGCTAATGACCTTGCACTGTTGGAGGTGTGGCAGGCAGAAATGCCAAGCAGGAAACAATATCTTCCTGTAAATCTTATAGCAAAACCTATTTCTAGGGCTGCTCTGTATTAATAGGATCTCATAGTGAAATGTGACTTCAAGTTTTTCCTCTAACCATTATCTCGGAAAAGCTTTAACAGGGAAGCAGCTAACTAACTTAATAATAGGCAATGTTATAGTAAACAAAAAGAGGCTATTATGTGACAGCATATTGCATAAGTTGTAAATTGAAACTATGGCAACACCAACAGAGATACTTTCCTGCAGACATGTTTCTGACAGCAGTGGATTATATGTGATAAAAAAAATAAAGGGCTGATAAAACAAAACACAAAAAATCATGTTCAGTTTAATCTGATTCAAACAGAAGCTGTAAAGTGCAAATAAACTTAAAAGGACTAATGGCTAACAATTTTTGTTTAAAAGGAACCTGTTAACTTCAGAATAGTTACTTCATGACTGAAGATGCAGATCTAGATCTAGTTTGCATGGACTTATGAGAAGAAAGGAAGACAGAGATATAAAGTTAATATAAATCCAGAAAAGCAACTTCCTAATTTGTAGTGGAAAAATATTTATGGCAGTTCTAATTTGTCAGATTTAAGAGTCTTACGGCATTCTTGGGAAATAGACTGATACCTGAAGTGAATACTAACATTTTAAAGATAACTTTTAAAAGTTATACCCTGCAGCATGAATAGGAAGAGGAAGAATGTTAATGTTTCAGGTCAATGACGTCATCAATTTGAAGCATTGGCCTCTGGTCTTGTGAATGTACTAAGTGCTCATTTATTGTATAAACACAACGGGAATCTTTTAGTTATGCATTTATGCTCAACTGCATAACTAATAACTGCCAAAAATGAGAACCTGTTTTGAGCAATATCATTTATCTCCAGAGGGTGTGCTGTTTAGTCTTTTCAAAGTTTATGGGAAATCAATATTTTAATAATATTTTCAATATCCATGCCCTATTCTAAATGTAAATCCATTGAAAATATGAAACTTTTTGAATAAGATGTTGCATTTTAAAAAAGGCATGCCAGATAGTCTTTTTTCCACCTTTGAACACCCCTCCAGTTCTGAAAACTAATTTTATATTTATGGGGTCTCATTTGCTCAAATGGCCATCAAAAAGGAACATTAGAAGAATATTCTTTGTCTCCCAATTTGTTATAAATATTTTATAATTTGATTGGCTGATCAGCTGGCATTGATCATGGACACCAAAGATCCTCTTAAGGATTGTACCCAATTCAAAGTCATATTGAAATAGAAGAACTGCTGCATGAAAGCCCACCAAAAATTTCGCTGGTGCCTTTTATTCTCTCAAGTCACCAGAGATCACAGACCCTTTGAAATTGACTATAAAATCTGGGTTGTTAATTTTGTTTCTGCCCTCACAAATATTGTCCAACTTGCTGAGTCACATTTTCAATAAACTCCTATTACATGGATGAAAATGTATTTATAAAGTAATGTGTCAGGCATTTAGTTCAAAAATTAGATATAGTGCATCTTAAAGATGTCAAAAAAATAGCTTTCTCATCACACTATAAAAATAAGAGTCATTCACTGTAGCATCTGTTATTGAAAGCAAACTGGACTGAGAAGCCGCATATTGAATTAGTTGGTTAGGTTTTGGCATGGCTCTTGTTAAATGTTTTTATAATTAACTCATTCTTCACTGTAGAACAAATAATTTATGTTCAATAGCGAGGGGTATAAATTTACTTTAAAAATGACATTCTTCATTTGTTTATTCACAAATCCATTATTTCCCTTAATTGAACAAACCTCCAATCCTGAGATAAGGTTCTTTAAACATTCTCTTGGGAATGAAAGTGTGAATTTACAGTTAATGTCCATCAGGGAAAATTAGAGTGGATTTCTTATCCTGAGGTATAAAGGTGAAAGGCATTGCTAACCAAAAATAAAGTGTTTAATATCAGAAAATATGCATGATCAGAAACTTTAAATTTATAAAGTAGTAGTTATCAGGAGAAACTTAAGAATAATGCCATTTTCATTCTAAGAATTCTAAAAGGTTTAAAAAAAATTATTTTAAATGACAATAAAGTAAATGAGGAAACTGATCTAGGAAAGAATAACATTTTTTTTTATTTAAGCCCTAAAAGAATTAATAGAGGCTGGTGTTTCATTTTTCTTAGGTAGTATATTGTTAAGATTGGAATTCCACACAAGAAAGTGAGGTGGAATTGTAACCCATAATGGCTTTTAGAAGTAAAGTAAGTAAATATTAGAAACATGAAAAATCTTAAAAATCCACATTTAGTGACAAATTGATTAGTTCCTTCAGAAAGCCAGCATAGGCAATAGTAGACCTTTATTTGTGTCTGAATATTATGTGATTCTCTGGCTATAGTTTGATACTTTATCATGATATCAATCCCTGGGACAAATTGGCATAGTTATGGCCACACTCCAGTGAACTGAATCAGTCACCAGATACAAAAAAAACTATTCCTAAATTCCAGATTATAGCATAAAACATGGCATAAACTGTGTCATGTTTTAAAGCTATTTTATTGATACTGTGTACTGTACATGTAAACCAAAACGACAAATCTGCCAGATACTCATAATACTGCAGGTATTAAACTGTGCAGACAGCTCCCAGAGTTCTGAAACTTGTTTTTGCAAATGTTGTTGAGACCCACGTTGAAAATAAAACATGTCTCCAGCATTCTGACATCCTTGGCATTTCCCATTTGTCAAATATTACAACCTCAGAGGCTGAATCTTCCCTTCATCCCTTTTGTTTTTACACCACAAGAGCATCCCTGGCTGGGAAATGATTCTGCAAGATAAAAAACACAATGATTAACAACCTGTTACTTCAAATATTTTTGTTACATAGTGTCAGACAGAAATATCATACAGGCAACCCCTGAATTTCACTATTCAGATAATGGCAATTTGCCATTATGTCATTTTGTCACTACCCAAAATTTTGAGATACAAAATAAAATTCACTCTTACAGAATTTATGGGGGGAAGATAAATAAACACAAAATATGAAAGAAATTACAAGTCTGGTCACTCAATACTGTGGGGCAATAAGATTTGAATATGTCGTCACAGTACCAATTGGGTTGGCAGTCACAGCTGAGTCTCCTTTGCCATGTGAGCAAATGTCTCATAGTGTGGCATTGTGGGAGCTGCTGTAGCCATGACCAGCTCCTTAAAGTAATACCTCAGCCTTTATTCCATTTCCACTAAATTACCGTGCTTTCACCCTTTACTCTTCTGAATTCTTCGTATGCCATTTTTTTCCAATGAACCCTGATTTTCAAATTCCATCACTTTTCCTGATATCTCCACTTCCTAGACCCTTCTCTAATCCATGGCCATGCAGATAAAGAGACCTGGGAGTGATATACACTGAGATGTTTGTCAACATCCTCAGACTGGAGAAGGCATACCAAAGCAGAGACTTGGATGCGCCTGCCATTCAATCAACACAGTGATAACATCCAAAGCTTGTTGCTTCACAGTATTGAGTAAAACTAAAAAACCACAGAATTTTTTTTTTGCACAATCCTTATCCATCTCCTGAATCCATTGTTGGCCTTGGTTGTTAGATAATGGTGATATGTCAATTTATCATTGGCAAAAGAATGGATTTATATTAGAGAAAAACAAACTGTAGAAATGTGTGTCCACTTATTACATTGAATTCACAGAGAAAAGGGGGCTTGATCACTGATGCACTATCAATTACTCCAAAAGACTGGAAGTAGAGTAAATACTGAAAGGCTCTTATTAACAGTAAATGGTCCCACGTCCATGCTGAGTATCTGCCCTGGACTGAGAGGAGGAGCAATGGCACAATCGCCTTTATTCAGGGGTCTGTGGGAGGAGCCACAGGAGCAGTCAGCAGAGGAGCGTGTCCAGGCATGTCCAGACCGGTAATTCAGTTACAACATATATATATACACACACACACACACACACACACACACACACACACACACACACATATATATATATATATATGTGTGTGTGTGTGTATGTATATGTGTGTGTGTGTGTGTATATGTGTGTGTGTATATATATATAGATTACCACAATCACCTGACAGGCAATTGTGACATGGAAGATTGATCAGGAATGTAGCCCCTCTGTAAAGAGTGGGCAGTCCGTATTAGAAATAAGGCCTTCAGCTAAACCATGTCCATGCCAACTATCCATAATAAGGTAAATTAGATACTGAATATTTATAATGCAATTTCTTTAATATTTCAAACTCTGGGTTATTTAAAACTCTGAAAAACATGAGTAAAAATTCTGCTCACATGTATAATAGAAAAACATAAGCAAGAATGACGACAGAAAAATGTGAAGATTTTGTAGAAAATTAATTAATCATGCAGAGATACAGCACAGCGACAGGCCCTTCAGTCCAATAAGGAAGCACTGACTAGTAAACATTCACTAACACAAACCCTAGAATAATTCTATTTTCTATTCTCACCATATTCTCAGTAATACCCCTAAGACTCTACCACTCACCTATATTGGAGTCAAATTACAGTCAGTTAACTTACCACACTTGAATGTCTTTGGATTCTGGAAAGAAACTGTCACAAGGAGATTGTGCAAACTCCATGCAGATTTTTTTAAAATTTCAAAAATAGGTTTTATTCAAAATAAAAAAATATATACAATGCAGGAAACCTTTTGCATTGATAGTTGTTACATTCAGAAACTTATAGAGAAAAATAAACACAAACAGCACCTTTGCCACTTGTGTCTCCCTGAGGTTATACTGCTTTCATTGTTCACAGGTCTTCCACACTCAACTCCATTCCTCTATGTGCAGCAGTGAAAGCACTTTCCCCACAATGCCTTAACATTGGCAGCACTGAGTTCGAGGGAGTGAAGCACTCAACTCAGCATGTACTCCTACAGCCTGGACTGTGCCATTCTATAGTATTCCCTTACAGACATATTGCTGTGCTGGAAGACCAACAGGTTGTAGAACATAGAACAGTACAGCGCAGTACAGGCCCTTCGGCCCACAATGTTGTGCCGACCCTAACAGCAGACCAAATGGCATCATTCACCGAGTTGATGACCTTCAGGCAGCAATTGATGTCTGTCTCAGTGTGTGCCCCTGGGAACAGCCCATGGATCATAGAGTCCTCTGATACATAGCTGCTGGAGATGAACCGGTAATCGAACTCTTACATTCATCTACACTCCATCTCCAAACTCACAGTCTGCAAAGAGGTTGGTGACCAACTCTTCTCCACTGTAGCCATCCCAAGTGCATTGGGGATGATATACAATCTGCAGAGGAAGGCTCTGATTAGAGGGCACATTTTAATGTCAGCCATGCAAGGTCTTGGTGCTTGTTGGTCACATCTGGCAATGAGGCATGCTGCCATTTGGTTTGGACTGTTTACTCAGGGAACTAACCTACAGAATCCATAGTGCCCCAGTCCCTCAGTGTCTTTGGTACATTCAGCAGTGACCACTGCCTGATACACTTGTGGTAAAGGTTTTTACTGGGAAGAACTTTTCCACAAAGGCCAGCTAGTGTGATAACATCCAGCTGATTGGCGTGTTGCATTGTAGAGGGGCCAGGCCTATTTTCCACAACGCTAGGGACAGGTAGAACCTCAGTACGTAGTGAAACTTGGTGTCCACATACTTTAGGTCCATCTATTCCCTGATACAAAAATGGTCATCAGGATGAGGGTAACATTGGGTACACTTTTGCCTCCATTCTCTGGTGATTTGTGGCCCTTTGAACCTGTTCCATCTCGAATGCCGAGAAAAACTAAAAGACATTCCAGATGATTACCAAGGCAGAGGATATGGAAAAGGACACACCTGGACTAAGTCCAGCAGCCCTGAGAGGATAATGTACTTGATAATCAGTGATTGACAACAAACACTATTTCCACAAACATGATTTTTGTTTTCCCTTCCCAATCTGCTCCAGCCAGTTCTTGTTACACACAGATAGCACCCAAGCCCAGGAGTGAATTTAGGTGTGTGGTGCTTTCTTTCCTATGTGATGGGAAGAGCAGGAATGTCACATCTTTTCAGATAAGGATTGTTTGATTATGGTAAATTAAGCTCTAAGTACTAAATTGTTAAAGGAAGAGTTTTAACTGCTATGAAATTCATACATTCCTGAGGTAGACAATATTAAAGTATCATGAATATTTCAGGTAGTGCTCAATCTGCTAGTGACTACAGCAGGGCATTTAGTTATTCATAGTTGGTTTCTTGCCAGGGTCAGTGCTGTCTGTGGTCAAAGGCAGTGCTTAAATATACAACCTATAAGGCTGGAACTGTTTCTTTTGCTTCTTCAAGTAATTTTAATGATAAGCTTCTACAGAGACTGCAGGGGAATATTTTCATAGCTAGCATCACAGTTAGTTTATTCTAAAGTAAATAAAAATAATTTCAAAATTGTTACAATAACTATAAAATATAAAAATAGATCACTGCATAATTTTTACTGTTTCTAAATGTAACAGGCCACTTTTTTTTTGTTTGGAAAAAACCTTAATAGTACATAATCATTGTTAAACACTGTCAAAAATGAAGATTCGTCTCACCATAATTTAACAGGTAAAACTTCAATGTTATTTTATCTTTCATATTGATGCCAATTACTAAAAAAGTTCCACAGTCTACCATGATTCCCATGCAAAGATAATTTCAAACTAACTTCACATTTTTACCAGTGCCACCAATGTGAAGAACCAAGCTGATAAATTTGTACTTTAGCACAGAGTGGAACATGGTTAAATGTACACACTATCAGTCACACTGAGGTACCTGACTTTAGATATTTTGCAATTCATTAAAGTTGGTAAAATATTGTTCATCAGAACTAACAGGCTACATCAGCACAAGATTCATAAACACAAAGCAATACCAAACCAAGTTTAAATTAAATGTATACATTTCAAAGAAGCTGTGCAAGTTCCTTAAAGGTATAATTTTATTTACACAAAAATTCTGCAAATGCTGGAAATTTTGAGCAAGATACACAAAATCCCAGAGGGACTGAGCAAGTTATACAACACCTATGTAGGGAAATGGTGAAGGGTCGCAGCCTGAAATGTCAACAGTTTATTTCCCTCCATAGATGCTGCCTGACTTGCTGAGCTCCTCCAGCATTTTATGTAGATTTTCTTTAACATTCTCCTGAAAGAAATCAAAGAACTTACGGCTTTCTTCTGTCTTGTTTGCTCTTTTCGCTCATGATAGTAGATCCTTGCTGGCAGTTCTTCTGGCTTAACCTTTTGCAAATGCATTTCAGTGTACGGAGGCAATGTCTCTTCTTCTTCTGTCTTGTAACTTGGAGATTTCCCATAGTAGTTGTCATTTACTCGCTTAATACTAGTTTTGGAAGGCGTTTCACTGCTGTAACTTTCATTGTAAGGTTTACATTTGGCCTTTTTCTCCAGAATACTGTTCATGAAAGCATCATCATAGGTTCTACCACCATCGCTTGTACACCTTAATGGGCACTCATCCTGCTTATCTCTTTTCCTCTGACTGTTGTAAACATGTCCCTGGTCAGCTTCATATAGCTCATTCCTGCTTCGACTTCTTTTGTTGTAATAATCATCCAAGGAGCTCCCTTGATAGTGGTATCGATCTCTGAGTGCTCTGTAATACTGCCCTCTGTCAGCCTCTTTTCTCTCCCGTCGTTCTGGCTCAAGTGAATTACCTCTCCTCCCTCTGTAATGATAAGATTCTGCAAATTCTTCAAGTTCATCTAGTGAACTTGCTAGTTCTTTGTCGTGCAGTTCAATTCTTTGTCTGTCACAAGATCGAGAGCGTGACCTAGTGAATAATTAAAATAATCTTAGCATTTTTATAGCTCTTCAGAGTGAACTAAATTTTAATATACAGCTAATAAATAGCCAAATATTACTACTGAAATTCATGTGAATTTGTAAATTATATACATACTCTAAACTTATTCTGATTTTAGAGGCTTCACCATTCCTGGCAGATCTCATTTTAAACCTAGTCTTGGAGTAAGAAACTTTATTAGTGTGCTCAGAATTTGAAGTTACAGAATATAAATTAAATACATTGTTCTTGGAAATGAAACATGAAATGTTACAGATAAGTTCCATCTGTATGAGAAGTGTGTGTAAAAATCAGAACTATTCAGACTGGAAGTTGGACAAATAGCGACTTTCTTTCATTAGAACCAGTGTTCATTAGATTCACTTATATCCTTTCACATGTTAGGTAAAAATTACAAAAAGCAATGATTTTAACGTTACCGTGGGTCTTCAGAATTTGTAAGTATATAAATTATACAATAGAAAATTACTTTCCAGCATAGTACTTAAGAGATTTAACCATGATCACATTTATTTATTGACTGTGGCACTGAATACAAGAGCTAGAACATCATATAACAACATTATAAAACATTGATTAGGCATTCTTGTAGTTTTGTATGTAGTTTCAGTTACCACACTTTATGAAATATATGATTGCACTAGAGATGGTGCAGAGAAGTTTCACCAGGATGTTGCCTGGATTGGAGCATCTTAGTTATTAGGATGAATTGAATAAGCTGGCTTTGTTTTCCTCAGAACAAATTATTTAGAGATTAAACAGAGAAGACAGTAAGAATCATTTTCCTTTGGTGGGAGTGTCTAAGACAGCGGTCCCCAACCACTGGGCCGCGGACCAGTACTGGGCTGCAAAGTATGCGCTACCGGGCCGCGGCGAAACGATATGATTTGGCGATATGAGTCAGCTGCAACTTTCCTCATTCCCAGTCACGCCCACTGTTGAGCCATTACGCACGCGAGGTTATTACCCGTGTGTCATCCATGTCAGCGCGGGAAGGAGATCAACTCCTCGAGCTTGCAAATGACGGCGGGCTGAAAAGTGTGTGTGACATAACATCTCTGCCAGCATTCCAGATCAAAGTCAAGGCTGAATATCCTGAGATGGCCACAGAAGCACTGAAAACATCGCTTCCATTTCCAACCTATCACTGCGATGAATGTAACAAAAACTAAATTGTGGAATAAACTGGACATAAGGAACCCCCTTCGAGTATCGCTGTCTCCTATCACCCCTCGATGGGACCGTGTTGTTGCAGGGAAACAAGTATTCAGCCCAGGGCTCCCACTGATGCAGCGATATTGGCGCATTGCAATGATTTTATATGTTCATACAAGGAAAATATGCGCTGTATGTTTAATATCCAAACGTTACTTAAAATGTTATGATGCTATTATAAGTGACTTATATAACCATATAATAATTACAGCATGGAAATAGGCGATCTCGGCCCTTCTAGTCCATGCCGAAAACTACTCTCACCTAGTCCCACCGACCTGCACTCAGCCCATAACCCTCCATTCCTTTCCTGTCCATATAGCTTTCCAATTTTTCTTTAAATGTTAATATCGAACCTGCCTCTACCACTTCTACTGGAAGTTCTTTCAACACATACTTCAAGCTCCCCGTCCTCCCCTGATGATTGACTTATCACTATATTCATGCAAGGAAAATAAGCACTGTGTGTTTAATATTAAATTTGTTAGATAAACCCTTTAGAAACAAAATTGAGTGTATTAGCCACTTATTACCAATATTCCGGTCGTGATTAACACCCCCCCCACCCCCACCCCCACCCCCGAACAGAATTGTCAAAAACGGTTTGCAGAGAATAATATCGGCAAGTCCACGCATGCGCACTGGTGCCCGCACAAGGCTTCATGGTCATTGTAGTCTTTCTCGGGACTAACACTACTCTTGTCCGTTGGCAACCCTACCACCCGCCCCCCGGTCGGCCGGTCCGCAAGAATATTGTCAATATTAAACCGGTCTGCAGCACAAAAAATGGTTGGGGACCCCTGGTCTAAGACAAGAGGGTATAAGTTCAATGTGAGAGATCATTTTTAGAAGGGATCTGAGGAGAAATTCAATTACACAGAGGGTGGTTGGAAACTGGAAGGTTCTCAGATGGTGGAGCAGATGCTCTCTTAATGTTTAAGAAGCATCTGGACAAGCACCTGAGTCACCAAGACATTGAAGGCAACAGGCATAATGAGGATAAATGGTACTAGCATTGATACGTATAATGGCTGCAATGGACATGAGCACTGGTTGCATCATAGTCTGGTATAGCAATTCAAATGCACAGGAATGTAAGAAGCTGCAGAGAGTGATGAGCTTTAGTCCAATACATCACTGGCACGTCCTTATCATTGGTAGCAGCTAAAGACAGCAACAGCCATCATTAAAGATCCCCATTGTCTGGCCCATGCCATCCTTTTGCAGCTACTACTGAGCAGGAGATACTGAAGCCCCACACCACTAGGTTCAAGAACACCTATTTCCCTTGATGCAACTGGCAAAACCCTTATCACTACAGTTTATCAATACTATGGCCACTTAGGTTACTTTGCACTAAAATAAACCTTTTTCTTCTAATTGTGTTCTATCTTGAAAAAAATTCTGTTATGTTTCTCTTGTGAATGCTCCTTAAATAATGCTATGTGCCTGTAGTGATGCTGCTGCAAGGAAGATTTTCATCTCATTAGTGCACACACATACTTGTGCATATGACAATAAATTCAACTTTGACTTTGACCAAAGGGTTTGTTTCTACACTGTGCTGTTCTTTGACTCTAAAAGTATTAAGGTTAGTTTCAAATGTATTTGTAACTGTTTTCTACTTGTGTATTTTGTTTTGTTTAACTTACTTGCAGGAATGCTTATACACTCTTGGTCACACTTAAGACATGAATGCCAATTTTCAATTTTTGAAAGAAGGATATTTAAGAAAAAGCTGATGGGAGTAATATGTCCAAGAATAAAGATGGCTGCAAAAGTTATAGTGACAACTTTAATACAGATTGTAAATTGCTTTTGTTGTACCTGCTACTGCAACGGTCATTGTCTCTCTTTGCTCTGCTCCTGAAATGTCCAGATCCTCTCATGAGCTGAGCCCTGAATGCCAAGTCAACATCCTGGTCAGTAACTGGAGATTGCATTTGTTTTCGAGCTTGGCAGAAGTTCTGGCAGAAATCGGCATTCTGATCATGCAGTGAACTTAACTCTGACATGTTGCTCGCTGTATAATATAAATACAGATAATTTATATTATCTTTCTAATACTTCTGTGATGGGTTAATGTTACAAACAAAACCAACATAGAACTTTTCAAGAACTAGTTCAAAATTCAAATCACTGATGCTGATTTGCATGTGAAAAGGGAAAGAGACACTGAGCTCAATTAAAAACAGTAAAGGCTGGGATTTCCCACAGAAGTGTTCTTTCAGTAAACGCGCAATGGCATCAATTTCATATAATATCATTCTGCTCTTTGTGAAACAGATACCTAGTGCCAGATCATTGTTCACAAGTTGGATCTTGAAATTATAAAGGCTGTGAAAAATCTAAAAAACTAATGTCCCAAGTGTAAACTAATAATCACATCAAATATTTTTAGAAGCATACAGATTTACACAGAAGTTCAAACAGCCACACATAAACCACAGCACATTAGTTTGAGATCCAGCACAAGTAGAGATTCCAACAATGAGGTTGGTGACTGTGGAATCAAATCTGTAAAACAAGCTATTTATACATTTTCCGAAGAACTGTACCAGTCGCCAGACCAAAATATCTCTGAAAGCAATAATGGCTACAAAAAGGACTAAGTGCTTATCATCGACTATTATTGTTCATGTATTGAAGTGCACAACACCCACACTGGTCATTCAGCCCATCCTGATCTTTCAATGATCACTTCAGCTAGTCCTAGTTCTTCCATCCTCTGTCACCACAGCTCTGACAACTTACATCCTTCAATTTCCCAATTCTCTTTTTAAAAGCTACTGTTTGATCTATTTTCACCAAAATATGAGACAAAGCATTCCAAACTCTAATTACTTGTTTTGTAAAGAACTGTTTCTTCTGTCAGCCTCTCCTAAATTTTCACGACATCACTAAAGTTGACATGCCAGGTTTAGCATCATTCCCAACTCTTGTATTCAGCGTTTCTATTTATAAATGCCTGGATTCTATTTACTTTATTAATTGATTAATTAACCTGCCTTCTTCAAATATTTGTGTGACAAATATGTTTGGTTTCTCTGCACCCATGCCACTCCCCCTTAAAGTTATACCATTGCATGTGAATATCCATTCTTCACATCAATTTGTTTGACCTCCTGGTTTCCTGCACTGAACTAAATTACCATATGCTGTGCAGTTCACCCACCTGTCAATTTCTTCTTCACCTCTATTGATTAAATCACTGATCATATACCTGCCAAGTTTTATCACATTAGGAAGCTTTGAAGTTGCCACCAGTAATTGGAATATTGCTGTTGTAATATTGTTTATTTTGTAGTATTAAGGATAGCTAAATTGTTCAGTACTTCTATCTTATATTTAAAACAACAGAGATATTGGTGAATAATTCACAGATGTATAATTATTAGGGAGACATTAAGTGTTTCAATTGGTTTTTGAAGTAACTACAAACAAGTAACTTTGATAGTAGTTGATTAATTATATCCTGAAATCCAGGTTGCCTGAAAGTCTGCATTTCAAATAAAATACTTCATAAACCAGAAGGTTCCATAGAAAATTTTGGAATCAGGGAAAACATAAGGCAATTTAATTGTAAGACTTATTGAGAACTGAACCTTATTTGTTATGATGATTCAGACTGAAATAAGATAAGAGTGGCTGAAGGTTCTATGAAAACTGGTGTTTTGCTGAGGCAACAGATTTATACTTTGTACAAGAAATCAACCATGATCATCACTTAAATCTCAATACTTGTAACCCGTACATTGTTCATACTTTCTCCGAGAGGGGTCAAACTGTGCCAGCTCCTTCTCCACATAGTAAAGAACTTTCATGGAGTCTTGCTCTTTGTTAGCTTGAATTCTGTATCCACTGCGTACTGAGGAGAAAATCGAAAAATTGATAAACCCTAGCCTCATGTACGTTAATAGGCTAATTGTTTATAAAAACAAGTTATAGTACTATAAGTAGAAGTTTGCAGTTACTACTTTTTTTATATGTGTTTCTCTGTGACAGAACAAAACCACCATTTTAAGAAGGTTCAAGTAGCTGACTTGTATCATTGTGGCAGTTTAATATTATACACAGACAAATTGATAATGATAATGTCTATGTCTTTAAGTTGATCTTTGTTTTGAGAGAAATTCTCCTTACCAGATTCCCCCATATCCGTGTCGACATGTGCTGGTGGAGGCAGAGACTTTGTATCAATTACACTTGGTGTGATTGGTATCCTAGAAACACTGGGAATGTAGTATGGTGGATAGTCTGCAACATTTGGAAGATGTCCAGCTTTTACTGCTTTTCCAGCTATATATACTGATAAAAAGAGGTTAAATGTATTAAAACTTAGAAAAAAATCATCCTGCCTACTTGTACATAGATATTTGCCTGATGATTACCAGAATGAAGTATAACAGAACCCATTTCTGGAATATTTTGTCATTCAAGAAATACAACTGGCCATTTCCTGATATAAGTCACCAAAAGTTATTGATATGACTTTCAGACTGGGATCAAACAGGGTGACATTATTTCCCATATGATATTCCTTTTGGAGTACTACAGAAGAACTTGGACCACTCACAACACGCTGGAGGAACTCAGCAGGTTGGGCAGCATCCATGGAAACACTGACTGATTGTTTCCACGGATGCTGCCTGAACTGCTGAGTTCCTCCAGCGTGTTTGAGTGTTGCTTTGACCCCAGCATCTGCAGAGTATTTTGTGTGTAGAAGAACTTGGACCATGTTTTCCTGGGAATAGTTGTCATTGGACACTCCAAGGACATTGTGGACTTCCTATCATAGCAGCAGACTAGAATGCAAGATTCAATGACCTGCTACTGTGCCCCAGTCCCACCCCTGGTGCATATTCTATAAACTCTGCACTGACACTCCATTGTCTTCCCTTTGCATCGGCATATTATCTGTTGTCTCCACAATTTCTCTCCTGACTGCGAGGCCAAGGTTCCTTTCTTCCCCCATTCCAAAATTTCCCCCCACCACCATCCAAGCCAGATATCATCATTAATATTCTGATGCTGCCAACGTCATTTCAATTTTAATACCAATATCCCAACTCCCTTCCAAATACACTCCTACCCCTGGCATAGCACAGACAGAGCCCATGATCACCAACCATACTGAACTGGTGAGCAAACTGAGTGGTGAGGGACCTTAGACATTACTGATGCCATGTCAATCCAAAAACAATTATGATTAAATGTTGCATGGTTTGGTGTTTCAGTGCACACTCAGTGGACCTACTTTATTAGGTACACAGGTACATCTGTTCATTAATGCAAATATCTAATCAGCCAATCATGTGGCAGCAACTCAATGCATAAAATCATGCAGACATGGTCAAGAGGTTCAGTTGTTGTTCAGACCAAACATCAGAGTGAGGAAGTAATGTGATTTATTGATTTTTCTATCTATCTATCTATCCATCCATCTATTTATACAGCATAGAGTAGGCCCATCCAGCCCTTTCAGCCACACTGCCCAGGAATCTCCCAATTTAATCATGGCCTAATCACTGGACAATTTACCATAACCAACTAACCTACCAACTGGTACACCTTTGGACTGTGGGAGGAAACCAAAGCACTCGGAGGAACCGACACGGTCATGGAAAGAACATGCAAATTCCTTACAGGCATTAGCGGGAATTGAACCCAGGTTGCCTGCATTGTAAAGTATTTTGCTAACTACAGTGAAACCCCGTTATAACGCGATTGTTTGGGTCCATAAAATGTCATCGTGGGAAATCAGGGTTGTTGTTACTGTAGAAATTAAACCAAATTAATTTTTAGTAAAGCTTTTTAATACACAAAACAACAAATAAAAACATTCAAGGTATTAGCAATCATCATTTACAGTTTATTTCTAAAAAAGTGATCAGGTGTTCCTTGCTTGAATGTAGCATGTCGCTGGCTGTGAGCAAAATCTGGAATGCTTCTGAGTTGGAGGTTTTTTATGTGGTCTACCTCCTGGATCTCCAGCCAATGGAGACTAGCCTTGAGGTGTTCAATGGCTTCAGACACTTTTGGGGTTGGGGGAGGAGGCTCTTCATTATCATCTTCTTGTGGCTCAAGAACCGGTACACTTGCCTCCACTGGTGCTATAGTTACGTTACGGATGATCTCGGCGCCCGCCTGGTGCTCATATGTTGGGCATTCGTCATTGGCAGAGTACCACTGGTGTAGCTCTTCTTTGTTCCATTCAGACAGCTTCTCTGCCTCACGCATATCTTCCTCTGTGAAGCCGTACAAATCTGGCTCGTCATCATCATCTTCCGTGGTGGATTGGTGTGATGAAAAGGCTGGCCCCAGACTCTTCTCCCAGCATTTCTCTGCAAATGATGAGCTGACTGCTGCCCAGCCCTTCCCACCTAAGTGGCAAACCTCCTTCACGTTCAGGCTTTCCAGATAGGCTTCAAGCGTTGTTAAGTCGTCTATAATTCTACAAATTAATTCCCACCTGTAATTTTGCTTGAACACGGAGATGATCCCCTGATCTAGGGACTGGATCTTGGATGTAGTGTTCTTGGGGAGGTAAGAAACTCGGGTCTTTCCGTCACAGCTTACTAGGTTGGCAGCTGGCAGATGAGCGGGACAATTGTCAAGCAAAAGAAGAACTTTGGGTTCTAGCTTTTGCTTACACAAACGAGCGCGGACGGCAGGGACAAAGGTTTTGTGAAACCAATCCTCAAAGATGACACTTGTCATCCAAGCATTGCTGCTGTGCGTGTACTCGAACGGTAACAACTTCATGTTGACATGGTGGAAACGGCGGGGCGAGTGAGATTTGCCAACCATGAGTGGTTTTAACTGATGTGTTCCAATCTTGTTTACACAAAACAACAACATCACGCGATCTTTGCGTTGTTTGAACTCACATTGGTGGCGTCATCGTTGCTAGGCAGTGTACGGTCTGGGATCATCTTGTAGCAGAGGCCTGTTTTGTCACAGTTGTACACTTGTTCTTCCACGTAGCCACCTTCTTCTAAGAGAGGTTTTAGTTCAGCTGAGTATTCACTGGTGGAGGCACTTGCAGCTGAGCAAATTTCTCCTGACACTAACACTTGAGAAATCACGTGATGGCATTTAAATCGGTCTAGCCATCCATTGCTAGCTTTGAACTGTGAGGTTTCTCCATTGATCTGCTTGTCAAACTTCTCGGCTTGAGCTTTGAGAATAGGACTGGAAATTGGAAGGCCTTCTGAGCGAGCTTGAATGAACCACTCGTACAGGAAGTCATCAAGGCTGACATCTTTGGCTGTCTTCAGGCGTTTGGCTTTTAGTCCTGCTTCTTCAACTTTGCAAAGCGACGCGCTGAACTTTTCTTCATGAGATTTCCAGCCACAAAGTGTTGATTCCGGTATCCCGAGGTCTCGTGCAACTTGAGTCTGACTTTTAGTCTTGAATGCATCAAGTGCATGAAGCTTATCTTTCACAGAAAAGATTTTCTTTTTCTAGCAGTTTGTTCCATTTTGAGCAAAAAAAGGTCCAATGACTCACACAAAATGCTGGTGGAACGCAGCAGGCCAGGCAGCATCTGGTCGAGACCCTCCGTCAGGACTAACGGAAAAAAGAGATAGAAAGTGGGAGGGGGAGAGAGAGACCCGAAATGATAGGAGAAGACAGGAGGGGGAGGGATGAAGCCAAGAGCTGGGAAGTTGATTGGCAAAAGGGATACAAGGCTGGAGAAGGGGGAGTATGGATTGACATGTACATCATCGCATTACATCCGAATTCGCGTTAAATCGGGGCACGTAAAATCGGGGTTTCACTTACACCACCATGCCACCCTAAGTGACTTTGACCATGGAATAATTGTTGGTGCCAGATGGGGTGGTTTGAGTATCTCAGAAACTGCTGATCTCCTGGAATTTTCACACACGACATTCTTTAGAGTCTATACAGAATGGTGCAAAAAACAAAATAAAATCTAGTGAGCTGCAGTTCTGTGGGAGAAAACGCCTTGTGAATGAGAGAGGTCACAGGAGAATGGTCAGACTGATTCAAGCTGACAGGAAGGCAACAGTAACTCAAATAACCATGCATTACAACAGTGACTTTTTAAAAGATTAATTTTAAGGCATAATTTTTGATTAAGGCACATGGATAACAGAGTGACTATCTACCATCGCCAGATACTGCTACACTACAGAGATCGCCCAAACACAAACCTTCATGAAGATCTGCCGGTTAAATTATGCGACCTTGGCTTGCTAAGGGGATCGGGCCCGCAGTCCTCGGAGTTGCCTGATGCCGGTGGCCAGAGGTGGGGGACGTTGTAAGCGGTGTGCGAGGAAGCGGAAGCGAGGCAAGCGGGCAGGAGTCCATGCCAGGCAAAAATCAAACCCTAGCCGGCCGGCTCTCCCACCCATTCTGCTCTCCAATGTCGGCTCCCTGGACAATAAATTGGACTACATCCAACTCCAACGAAATACTCGGTGGGAGTACAGAGTCTGCTGTGCGTATGTTTTCACGGAAACATGGCTCATCGACGGAATCCCAGACGCCACTATTCAGCTGGACGGGCTCGTCTTGTTTCAAGTAGACAGAGATGCAGCTCTTTCTGGTAAGACTCGCGGTGGTGGCTTGTGTGTTTACATCAATACGGAATGGTGCAAGAACTCTGTGTTGGTTTCCAGATACTGCTCATCGCTAGTGGAGTTTGTGACTGTTAGATGCAGTCCATTTTATTTACCACGGGAATTCACCACTGTCCTTATAGTCAGTGCCTACATTCCCCCCAGTGCTAATGCTAAGGAGGTGCTCTGTGAACTGTATGGGGCTATTAGTGAACTGCAGAACACACACCCTGATGGACTGTTAATTGTCGCCGGAGATTTTAACCACGTGAACCTTAAGTCAGTGCTCCCCAGATTCCATCAGAACGTGGAATTTGCAACGAGAGGGGAGAATGCGTTGGACCTTGTTTACACAAACATTCTTGATGCATACCGGGCGGAGCCCCACCCCTACCTCGGTTACTCAAACCACATCTCTGTTATGCTAATCCCAGCATACCGACCGCTCATCAGGCGCTCTAGACCAGTTCAGAAGCAGGTGAAAATCTGGCTAGCAGGAGTCATCTCTGCACTTCAAGACTGCTTTGGGCACACTGACTGGCACATGTTCAGTGAGGCTGCAACGGATGGTGACTCTACCAACTTAGAGGAGTACATGGCATCAGTGACTAGCTACATCAGCAAGTGCATCGATGACCTCACTGTGGCCAAAACTATCACTACACGTGCTAACCAGAAGCCATGGATGACTGCGGAGGTGCGTGCGCTGCTGAGGGCCCGTGACTCCGCCTTCAGAACAGGCGACAAGGCAGCCCTAACAACAGCGAGGGCCAAACTGTCCCGGGCCATCAGAGAGGCAAAGCGTGCACACGCCCAGCAAATCCACAGCCACTTCCAGGACAGCGGCGACAAGCGGTGCATGTGGAAGGGCATTCAGGACATCACCAACGACAGGACAACACTACCTGCCTGTGCTGGTGATGCCTCCCTCCCAGATACATTGAACAACTTCTACACTCGTTTTGAGGTGGAAAATGACGTGGCAGCAAGGAAGACCACCCCTCCTCCAAATGACCAGGTGCTGTGTCTTACTGTGGCCAATGTGAGGAGAACCCTGTGCAGGGTCAACCCACAGAAGGCTGCTGGACCAGACAATATTCAAGGCAGAGTGCTTAGAAGATGTGCAGACCAGCTAGCTGAGATTCTCACTGACATTGTCAACATCTCCCTGAGCAGTGCCGTCGTTCCTATGTGCTTCAAGGTCGCCACCATCGTCCCCATGCCAAAGAAGTCTTCAGTGTCCTGCCTCAATGACTACCATTTTGTTTGCTCTCACATCCATCATCATGAAGTGTTTCGAGAGGCTCGTCATGAGGCACATCAAGACCCTGCTGCCCCCCTCACTGGACCCACTGCAGTTCGAGTACCGTCCCAACCGTTCAACAGACGACACCATTGCCATCACCCTCCACCTGGCCCTAACCCACCTGGACAAAAAAGACACATACAATCGAATGCTGTTCATAGACTTCAGTTCAGCATTCAACACAATTATTCCTTAGAAACTAATTGGAAAGCTGGGCCTGAACACCTCCCTCTGCAATTGGATCCTAGACTTCCTGACTGGGAGACCTCAGTCAGTCCGGATTGGAAGCAGCATCTCTAACACCATCACACTGAGCACAGGTGCCCCCCAGGGCTGTGTGCTCAGTCCACTGCTGTTCACTCTGCTGACCCACGACTGTGCTGCAACACACAGCTCGAACCACATCATCAAGTTCGCCAATGACACAACCGTGGTGGGTCTCATCAGCAAGAACAATAAGTCAGCATACAGAGAGGAGGTGCAGCAGCTAACGGACTGGTGCAGAGCCAATATCCTGTCTCTGAATGTGAACAAAACAAAAGAGATGGTTGTTGACTTCAGGAGGACACAGAGCGACCACTCTCCGCTGTACATCAATAACTCCTCCGTAGTGATCGTTAACAGCACCCAATTTCTTGGTGTTCACCTGGCGGAGAATCTCACCTGGTCCCTCAACACCAGCTCCATAGCAAAGAAAGCCCAGCAGCGTCTCTACTTTCTGCGAAGGCTAAGAGAAGTCCATTTCCACACCCCATTCCTCACCACATTCTACAGAGGTTGTATTGAGAGCATCCTGAGCAGCTGCATCACTGCCTGGTTCAAAAATTGTACCATCTTGGATCGCAAGACCCTGCAGCGGATAGTGAGGTCAGCTGAGAAGATCATTGGGGGTCTCTCTTCCCGCCATTACAGACATTTACACCACATGCTGTATCCGTAAAGCAAACAGCATTATGAAGGACCCCATACACCCCTCATACAACCTCTTCTCCCTCCTGCCATCTGGCAAAAGGCACCAAAGTATTCGGGCTCTCACAACCAGACTATGTAACAGTTTCTTCCCCCAAGTCATCAGACTCCTCAATACCCAGAGCCTGGACTGACACCAACCTACTGCCCTCTACTGTGCCTCAGGGTCTCGGCCCGAAACATCGACCGTACCTCTTCCTATAGATGCTGCCTGGCCTGCTGTGTTCACCAGCATTTTTTGTGTGTGTTGCTCTACTGTGCCTATTGTCCTGTTTATTATTTATTGTAAGGCCTGCACTGTTTTGTGCACTTTATGCAGTCCTGGGTAGGTCTGTAGTCTAGTGTAGTGTTTGTGCTGTTTTACATATTTCAGTGTAGTTTTTGTATTGTTTCATGTAGCACCATGGTACTGAAAAACGTTTTCTCATTTTTACTGTGTACTGTACCAGCAGTTATGGTCGAAATGACAATAAAAAGTGACTTGACTTGACTTGAGATACGCATCTCCGAATGCACAACACGTTGAACCTTGAAATGGATGGACTACAGAAGGCCATGAATGTATACTCAGTGGCTAATTTATTAGGTGACACCTAATAAAGTGGCCACTGAGTGTATCGTTCTTACAGTAGCATTTCTATTTCAGCTTTCATTAGCAGATAAAGCTTTTGGAACTTTTTAAACTCACTTTTTGACCATCCTGCAAGCATTATTTTTATGGTGTCTTAAGATTTGTATTTTATTTTACGTGATTCAAAATGTTCCCATACATTTTTATTTTAGCATGTAACATCACATAAAGACATCTGTCTGATGAGATCCTTTTCAGCAGTTTCATTACTATATTCAATCGACAAAATTCCCACTCAGGTCGATGTATAGTTTATGGAAACTTTGGAAATTCACTGTATCATTCACACTGCACGGCAGGTGTAAATATGGGAAAACATGGTCCTCCTTATAATGCATGTTAAACTAAATTAAAAATCTTTAAAATACCAGAACACCAATGTAGAGAAAAATGAATAAGATAACAATCCTTTTAACAGTTGTAGGGTGGAAAGGTATACTTACAGGCTTGAGGGCAACAACAGGATTCTGGACAGCAAGGGCAGCGAACATAACAGCAGCACGTGTGAGGGCAGCACTGACACCAACATACACCAAGAAGAATAAGGAGCAGAAAGGACCCGGAGAGCACTAAACCAACAAACGCCCATTCTGTAATACAAAATATTTCACAATGCATTATACATCATGAATGGCTAAATAAAAACCACACTATTATGGCATGCTTTAAATAACTTCCTATCTGATTAATACACTATAAAACCTAATGATTATTCACTAACATTTTTAAAAATTGTGTTGCTCAGTATAGATTTTACTTCCTTTTTCTAAATTCCTATGTGTTTCCTAAAGTAATTAAATGAAAAACATTTCTAACATTTTGTATACCTGCAAGGTTGATTGTTCTTAAAATAAATTATGATCCATAATTCTGTAATCTGTTACTCTTACTAGAATATGGTTGGGAAATGATTCTACAAGGAACATTATTCAAAGTATTTTTTGTTTAGATTTTAGGGAAAAGGGTGACGCCACCCCAGATGTTTATTCAAAAGTAAATCCCAGAATCAATATGCTAGAGCTACATAGAAACAACGTTTGAATGATTTTCGTCCTACAGTTTTAATTAAGCTTATCTTTGCCCTTCCCCAGCATCTAGCTGATTTCCTTCTCTTTAAGCATTTGTCATGAGACCAATCACAGTAACCTATTGTATTGCTGGACAGCTACTTTGCGAGAACTCTGCAGACAATACTCACACAGGGAACGCAAGTCTGAATCTGTTCAGCTCAACATCACAAGCTAAAATGCACGTATCTGCAAAGGCCTGGAAGAAAGCCTCCAATATGATTTTTATCACTTCTGTACCACACTGGCCTCTAATAATAAAAGATCACAGCAAAACTCTGAAAAATGTGGACACTTCCTATCTCTCATGAGTATCCTCTTGGGGAAAGCAAACATTGATAATAAAGTACAACATCACCTTCAATGATCTCATTGCCTTCATACTACCTCCTTGGTTTTATACTGTAGTCCTCTCAAAATGAATGCTAACACTGGATCTGCCTTGCTTACGACTGATTCAACCTGTAACTTAACCTTTAGTGAATCCTGCACAAGGGTTCCTGAGTCCTTTTGCATCTTGGATTTCTGAATTCACTCCCTGTTTAAAAAATAGTCCACACTTTTATTTTTTGTATCAAAGTGCATAACCACACACTTCCTTACATTGTGTTCTACACTGCCACTTCATTTGTCCAGTGTCCTAATCTGTCCAAACCCTTCTGTAGATTATCTCATTCCTCAAGTCTACCTACTCCTTCACCTATCCTTGTATCATCTGCAAACTTGGCCACAGGCCCTTCAATTAATCATCTAGATCATTAACATATAATGTGTAAAGTAGTGGACCCAACACCACCCCTGTGGAATATCACTCGTCACTGGCAGCCAACCACAAAAGGCCCCCTTTATTCCCACTCTTTGCTTCCTGCCAGTCAGCTAATCTTATGTCCATGCTAATATCTTCTCTCTAATAATATCACGGACTCTTACCTTGTTTAGCAGCCTCTTGTGTGACATCTTGTCAAAGGTCTTCTGAAAATCCAAGTGAACAACTGACTCTCTTTTGTGTATCCTGCCTGTTATTTTCTCAAAATATTCCAACAGCTCTGTCAGGCAAGATTTCCCCCATAAGAAACATTCAACCTTTTTTATTGTGCGTCCAAATATCCAAAAACCTCATCCTTAATAATGGACTCTAACATCTTGCCAACCACTGAAGTTAGGTTAACAGCCTTATAATTTTGTGTCTTTTGCCTCCCTCCCTTCTTAAAGACCGGAGAGATATTTGCAATTTTCCAGTCCTTTGGAAAATTCCAGAATCTAGTGATCACTACTAAAGCTGTGATTTTTCAGGAGGCAGTCACACCTAATACATTAACTGTTTCTAATTTGTTCCATGATCAGGGACAAGAGGGTATGACTGTGAATGAGGCAGGTATGAGGATCAAAGAGATAGTGCTGCGGGAGCCTCAGCCCTTGAACTTGTCCAAAATGTCTGAGATCCTTGCTCACTGTATGCACAACAGTAGGGACTGATGGGACAAGCTCCACTGAACCATGCTGGGACCAGATTCTTAGTGAATCACATAATTAGGGCTGTGTTCAGGTCTTTCAACTAATGAGTGGGGGGGGGCTGGGGGGAATTCAGCAAATTGAAAAAGTAGTGATAAAGTAAAAGGGAAATTAAAGCACAGGAGAAACTACTGAAGGCTCCAGAATGAAGCTCAAAATAAAATTCAGAAGGTGGTTAGAATCTAACTTCAAGTAATATGGAAAGAAGTTTGAGAAGAGGGGTGGCGGATACAGGAAGACAGGTGTCACATTTGAATATACACAGTATATAAAATAAAGTGGATGAGCTTTAAGCAGTTGGAAATTGACAGGTGCAACATTGAAGGTATCACAGAATTATGGCTGAAAGAAGATCACAGCTGGGAACTAAACATCCAAGGACACACATCCCATCAAAAAGACAGACAGGTAGGCAGAGAGGATGTGGTAGCTCTGTTGGTAAAAATGAAATCAAATCTTTAGCAAAAAGTGACGTAATCTCAGAAGGTGTAGAATCCTTGTTGTTAGAATTAAGAAACTATAAGAGTAAAAAGATCCTGATGGGAGTTATACAGGGGCCTTCAAATAGCCAGGATATAGTGTACAAATTACAACAGGAGATAGAAAAGACATGTAAGAAAGGCAATATTAAGGAAGTCATGAGGACTTCGATATGCAGGTAAACTGGGCAAATCAAATTGGTGTTGGATCCCAGGAGAAAGAAGTGTGTAGAATGCCTATGAAATGTCTTTTTAGAGCAGCTAGGGAAAAGGCAATTCTGAATTGAGTGAGGTGTGGTGAACCAGATTTAATTAAGGGGAAGGAACCCTCAGGAGGCAGTGATCATAATATGATAGCATTCACCCTGCATTTGGAGAGGGAGAAGCTAAAATCAGATGTATTGATATTACAGTTGAGTAAAGATGAAAGAGGAGCTGGTCAAAGTTGATTATAAGGGGACTGTTAGTAGGGATGACAATAGATCAGCAGTGTCAGGAATTTCTGGGAGAATTCAGAAGATGTAGGATCATTTCATCCCAAAGAGATAACAGCAAAAGAGAAGGCATAAATTGCTGCAACTACCAGCATGAAATTAGAAGATTGGGAAATTTCAAAAAACCAATAAAAGGCAATTAAAAATAGCAATAAAGAGAGAAAAGATTAAAAGATTAGCGAAGTAAGCTAAGCAATAATATAAAAGAAGATACTAAAAGGTTTTTCAGATATATAAAAAGAGTGGCAGGAATGAAATTGGACGATTTGATTTTGAAATTGAAATCTGAAATTGGACGATTGGACAATTTGGCAAATGATGTGGAGAAGTAACAGGGAACAAAAGAAATGAGCAAATTGAATAAACAACATACATCAAAGTTGCTGGTGAACGCAGCAGGCCAAGCAGCATCTATAGGAAGAGGCGCAGTCGACGTTTCAGGCCGAGACCCTTCGTCAGGACTAACTGAAGGAAGAGTGAGTAAGGGATTTGAAAGCTGGAGGGGGAGGGAGAGATGCAAAATGATAGGAGAAGACAGGAGGGGGAGGGATAGAGCCGAGAGCTGGACAGGTGATAGGCAAAAGGGGATACGAGAGGATCATGGGACAGGAGGCCTAGGGAGAAAGACGGGGGGGGGGTGACCCAGAGGATGGACAAGAGGTATATTCAGAGGGACAGAGGGAGAAAAAGGAGAGTGAGAGAAAGAATGTGTGCATAAAAATGAGTAACAGCTGGGGTATGAGGGGGAGGTGGGGCCTAGCGGAAGTTAGAGAAGTCAATGTTCATGCCATCAGGTTGGAGGCTACCCAGACGGAATATAAGGTGTTGTTCCTCCAACCTGAGTGTGGCTTCATCTTTACAGTAGAGGAGGCCGTGGATAGACATGTCAGAATGGGAATGGGATGTGGAATTAAAATGTGTGGCCACTGGGAGATCCTGCTCTTGTCGACGTTTCAGGCCGAGACCCTTCGTCAGGACTAACTGAAGGAAGAGTGAGTAAGGGATTTGAAAGCTGGAGGGGGAGGGGGAGATGCAAAATGATAGGAGAAGACAGGAGGGGGAGGGATAGAGCCGAGAGCTGGACAGGTGATAGGCAAAAGGGGATACGACTGCGCCTCTTCCTATAGATGCTGCTTGGCCTGCTGCGTTCACCAGCAACTTTGATGTATGTTGCTTGAATTTCCAGCATCTGCAGAATTCCTGTTGTTTGCGAGCAAATTGAATAAGTATTTTGCAAGAATCTTCACTGTGGAAGACATCAGCAATGTGCTAAAAATACAAGAGTGTCAGGGGCAGAAGTCAGTGCATTCACTATTACTATGGAGAAGGTGTTTGGGAAGCTAAAAAGTCTTAAGGTGGACAAGGCACCTGGACCAGATGAACTAGACACCAAGGTTCTGAAAGAGTTGGCTAAGGAGACTGCGGAGTGATCTTTCAAGAATCACTAGATTCTAGAATGGTTCTGGAGGATTGAAAAATTGTAAATGTCACAACACTATTTAAGAAATGAGGGAGATAAAGTACAGGGAATTATAAGTCGGGTTATTCTTTGGATTATTAACAAGCAGGATAGACAAGCAGTCAAAGTGTTTCAATTGATTGTAGTAAAAACAGACCTGTATCTGGAAGGTCCAACTGTTGGTGAGTCTACGCCATGAAGACAAAAGAACACTTCAAGCAACTCCATGAAAAGGTTATTGAAAAACACAAGTCAGGAGATGATAGAAGAAAATTTCTAAATTACTGAATATCTCTTGGAGTATTGTTAAGTCAATCATCAAGAAATGGGAAGAATATGGCACAGCTGCAAATATGCCTAGAGCAAGCCATCCTCAAAAACTGAGTGACCATGCAAGAAGTGGACTAGTGGGGGAGGCCACCAAGAGACCTATGATAATTCTGGAGGGGTTACAAGCTTCAGTGGCTGAGATGTGAGAGACTGCGCATACAGCTGATGCCTGGGTGCTTCACCAGTTGCAGCTTTCTGGGAGAGTGGCAAAGAGAAAGCCATCATTGAAAAAAACTCACATGAAGTCCAGGCTAGACTTTGCCAGAAGGTATGTGGGAGACTCTGAAGTCTGCTGGAAGAAGGTTCTATGGTCTGATGAAGCCAAAATTGAGCTTTTTGGCCATCAAACTGAACACTATGTTTGGTATAAGCCAAACACCGTACATAATCAAAAACACACCATCCCTACTGTGAAGCATGGTGGTGGCTGCATCACTGCAGCAAGCCCTGGAGGACTTGTGAAGGTAGAGGGTAAAATGAAAGCAGCAAAATACAGGGAAATCCTGGAGGAAAACCTGATGCAGTCAGCAAAAGAACTGACTTGGAGAAGATTTGGGAGATCTGTTTTCCAACAAGAGAATGAGCCAAAAGCTACAAAGGAATGGCTTAAAAACAAAAAAGTTAATGTCCTGGAGTGGCCAAGTCAGAGTTCAGTCCTCAATCCAATTGAGAATTTGTGGCTAGACTTGAAAAGGGCTGTTCACTCATGATCCCTATGCATTCTGACAGAGTTTTGTAAAGAAGAATGGGAGGAAATTGCGGTGTCCAGATGTGCAAAGCTGATAGAGACCTAGCCACACAGACTCAAGGCTGTAATTACTGCCAAAGGTGCATCTGCTAAATACTGACGTGAAGGGGGTGAATACTTCTGCAAAAAAATTATTTTGTGTTTTATATTTGTAATTAATTTAGATCACTTTGTAGGAATCTGTTTTCATTTTGACACGAAAGAGTCTTTTTCTGTTGATCAGTTTCAAAAAAAACCCAAATTAAATCCAAACAACAGGAATTCTGCAGATGCTGGAAATTCAAGCAACATACATCAAAGTTGCTGGTGAATGCAGCAGGCCAAGCAGCATCTGTAGGAAGAGGTGCAGTCGACGTTTCAGGCCGAGACCCTTCGTCAGGACTAACGTTAGTCTCGGCCTGAAACGTCGACTGCACCTCTTCCTACAGATGCTGCTTGGCCTGCTGCGTTCACCAGCAACTTTGATGTATGTTGCCCAAATTAAATCCATTGTGATTCAATGTTGCAAAACAATAAAACATGAAAACTTCCAAGAAGGTTGAATAATTTTTATAGGCACTGTATATGTTGATGCTCTGGATGATAGAATTGTTGGCTTTGTGGTCAAGTGTGCAGATGATACAAAGATAAGTGGAAGGACAGGGTGTGCTGAGGAAGCAGAGAGTCAACAGAAGGATGAAGACAGATTGGCGGAATGGGCAGTAAAATGGTAGATGGCATACAACACAGGGAAGTGGATGGCCAACCACTTTAGCAGAAGGAATAAAGGTATAGACTATTTTCCATATATGGACAGAACTGAGAAATTGGAGGTGCAAAGGTAATTATGCAGGGTTCTCTAAAGGATAACCTGTAGGTTGGTAGTTAGGAAGACAAATGCAATGTTAGTATTTGTTTATAGAAGACTAAAACAGAAAAACAAACTTGTAACGCTGAAGCAATGGTCAGACCACATTTGGAACATTGTGAGCAGTTTTGGGCCCCATATCTAAGGAAGGATGTGCTAGAGTTGGAGAGGTCCAGAGGATTATGAGAATGACCCTGGGAATGAAAGGCTTAATGTACGAATGAAGAGTGTTTGATGGCTCTGTGCTCATACTTGCTGGAGTTTAGAAGGATGAGTGGGCATCTCTTTGAAACCTATTGAATATTGGCACGTCTGAATAGGGTGGACATGGAGAGGATGTTTCCAACAGTGGGAGAGTCTAGGATCAGAGGGCACACCTCTGAATAAAAGGATGTTCCTTTAAAAGCAGAGATAAGGAGGAACTTTTTACCCAGAGAGTGGTGAGTCTGTGGAATTCATTGCCACAGATGACTGAGAAGGCCATGTCATTGAGTATATTTAAAGTGGTGGTTGATAGTTCCTTGATTAGTAAAAGTATCAAAGGTTATGGATAGAAAGCAGGAGTTTGGGATTGAGAGAGAAATATATATCAGCCATGATCAAAGGTAGAAAACACTCCATGGGCTGAATAGCTTAATTCTGCTCCTATGCCTTATGGTCTTCCTATAGCAAAATGGTAATCCATCCACAAATAAGGGGAAAACAAACTCTATGGCCTCTTTTCCATCATCAATAGAGAGAATGAGGAAAAAGTAAATGCCTTCAATAGAGAAATTAAATTTGCACCTCTTACAATAGAGAGTATTGCAGTGGTATATTTGGATACTCTCCATATTCACCATGTCCATAGGTATTATAAGTCACACTGCACAGGAGTACAACATAGAAATAGTAGTCAGCCATAGTGAGGTTATTTTACTAATGACCTTTAGAAACAGAAATTCCTAAATAAGATACTTTGTTGATGCCAAATTTAGTATTTCTTTCTGAACCAAGATCAGTAAAAACATTGTTCATTACTTTTTGTCCTTTGTAAAATTCAAACTGTCAGTCAGTCACCTTTCCTGTATTACAGAAGTGACCATGTCAAAAGTGCTCAATTGGCTACAGGACATTTGGGGAGGTTTAGATGTTAGAATAGGCATATTCTTTCATATTATGTGTACGAAAAGCTCAAAAAATCCAGTCACATTTCAGCCAGCATAATGTTTATCAATCACACATTTTAAATTCTACAGATTTTGGATCAGAAAAATATTGTGAATGCTCAGAGATTAGAAAGAATAAGGAGACAGTTAAAATGAACTCACCAAAAATTCATATCCTAGAATGCTAACAACACTGCTGCTCTGTCCACATTTGAGCTGCTGTGTATTTCCAGCATTAAAATGTGAAAAAGTGTCAATCATTCCATTCTGTTTTCTTGTTCCCCAAAATTCAGAAATTTTTACCTTTTCAGAGAAAAATAACACCTTTTCCAAAGTAGATAACTGTAACATATCAAACAGTGCCCAGTGATAAAAACCCTCTGGTATAAAATTGTATTCCTAACATTCATGGGAATCTTGATCAGCATGGATCATTGGGCTGAATGGCCTATTTCTATGCTGTAGACTCTATTTTTCACAGAGGGTATCTGAAGAGACTTTGAAAAGAGACTGACCAGATTAGCAGTGGGGGAAAAAATGCTTGTGATTCATAATTTAAAATTAATATGTATACATAACGGAGTAGATTATTATTTATAAACTGAACACTATCATGTCAACTGACAACATTAATGGGAAGTTCAACTGAATTATCTCATCCAATTCCACTTGTTAATCATTGCATCATGTAATTGCTCATTTTCCATTATTGACATTGTAGCATGCTGTGAAAAAAATACATGCAGAAAATAGCTGGTATTTTTGTACTCTTTTTGTAACTATTTGTTTTGATCAGATCATTCTGATATAAATTACCACAATCTAGATGAGCAACATTAAAATAAAAACTGAAAATGCTAAATTACTCAACTGATCAGTCCACATCCATATGAGGAGAAACAGTTATTGTTTCGAGTCAAAGATTCTTTCTCAGAACTAGAAAAGAAATAAAGGAAGCTTTATTTCAGCTTCTTTAGTCTTCCTCCCACTTCTGACAATGGGTCTTTAACCAGAAACATAAAACCTTGTTTTCTTCCCATAGATGTACTTATAAGTACTTCAAGGACTTTTATGTTTTTATTGTACATTTCCAGAATGTGCAGTTTTTGTTCTAGTATTTTCATGAGTCACATTAAGAGAGATTTCTAGCTGGGAATATCAGGTATTGTACCACAAAATACACTTTCACCACTATCAATATAAAGCAGATCAAGAGGCCTGCATTCTTCTTTTCCCAGCTATCACTGGTTAGGATTTTTTTTTTGCTGCTTTCTGAGTATTCTTCAATGCACTGGTTTTTATTATCTCTAAAATAATCTTTACTTTCTCTATAGTGTAATCTTAGATTGTTGATGCTGCTTTCACCTCAGGATTCAAAAATTTATTTGAGGATTCTGGTCCATTATCTGAAATTTTAGCAAGTACTGAAGCAGTGTTCCTTATTGTAATTGTCATCATCAGATAAGATTCTATTAAATTGTAGCTCAGTCTCTCTGTTGCCACAATGTTGAGGATTGCATGTTAAGATTGGACCAACAGCTTTACCTCCAAACAACAGCTACAAAACCAGATTATGCTGTCAATCATTTCATTGTTGTCAGGGGCTAAATGCACAAGATAGATTTCCATGTTTACCCGCAGAACAACAGTTCCTACACTTCCAACAGCTATTTTAATGAGAAGTGTTTTGGGATATTTCAGAAGGATGTAAATAAGAATACTATATAAATGCACATTTTCAATCAACTTTGATTGTCTGCTGCTATAATTTATGTTATCCAGAAGTAATTATCTTTAGCAAAAGGTATTTCATAATAAGATCTTTTAAAGTAGCAATTCTGCATCCATGGTTGGCAAGTGTGTTTAGGGAAAGCAAAATTTTTTTTCCCTTGGAACACATTAAATTATAAATCCATTTGCATTATCTTCCAGCATTCTAAGTAATAATTGTAGCTTTGCTCCAATAATTATTCATTCAAGATTGCCTCATGGTGCTTTTAACACCAAATTGTTCTTACAGTACCGTGAACCTATTTAAAGTTTTGCTATTCAAACACACAGTCCTTGATCCTATGAAGTAAACAGCTAGACAAGACAATAACATTAAGTAGAATTGAAAGTATATAAACGTGACTAGTATTCCACTTTGTCAACAGTTGTGATCAATAGGAAATGCTCTGGCAGAGAATTAGCATTACTGCAGAAATCTGACTGCAGTAATTCTCAAGCTATGTGAACTAGAAGCAGGTGTAAGAGAAATGAAAGCATCCAGAATTATAGTCACAGAACACCATAGCACAGAAATAGGCCCTCTGACCATCCAGCCCGTGCCGAATCATTTAAACTGCCTAGTTCCCTCGAACTGCACCTGGCATAGCTCTTAATACCTCTTCCATTCATGTACCGATCCAACTTTCTCTTAAATGTTGAAATCGAATCATTAACTACCACTTTTACTCGCAGCACATTCCACACTCTCACCCCTGAAATAAAAACATTCTCCCTCATGTTCCCCTTAAGATCACTTTTCACCCATAACCTATGACCTCTGTTGTGTTCTTTATATGTACCGTGTGTTACTAAGAACAAACCATATTCTGGAAGAATTAAAACTAGAACTTTTATTTACAACAGCAAACAGCAACCACGTTTTTAACATGCGGTTTCTCGATCATTCTGTCAGTTCTGCGCATGCTCTGAACTCTGTCCAATCACGTTCTTACACGTGACACGTGATATCACATCTTCCTTTCCTTAAAAAGAAAAACAATTAGCAACATTAATCAGAACAAATGCCTAATTTAACATGTCTCTATCAGTCTCTCTGAGGGTTTACGAACACGAGTAGACCTTCTAAGTGATTCACACAGTTCTTGTGTTTCGTTGTCATTTTCATGTGTTGTCTGGTCTGCATCAGTTAACTGAAACTCTGAAGTTGACTCTTTCTTGAGGTCTTTGAGAAGAAATCGCAATTCATTCATTAACTGTGTAATCTCTTTTTTATGCTGAGACTTCATCATTTCAATAAAACTTCTCAATTCCTTCACTTGTGCGTTCACTTCTTCAATTGGATCCTGATTCTTGTCACTCTTTGGCTTCAGATCAGTATTGTACTGTACCGGCAAGTTTGGTCTCTGTATGACTTCATACTCTTCCGTCAATTCACTGTAATCTGACTCTGTGTCACTGTCCAGAACTAACTCTTTTCACCAAATTCAGTCTCTCACAGGCAGATAAACCCAGTATTTACTGCACATTCTTTGGCATCACCACAAATGAAAGCGTGTGCACCATATTTTTGTGTGATACTTTTGCCACACATGTTCCTTTAACTGGAATGTCTGCACCTGAATACCCAGTCACTTTTATATTTGTCTGATGTAACTTTCATCTAGGCTTTAATGCATTAAACTCAGATTCTGCAGGAACATTTACTTGTGCTCCAGTATCCAATTTAAACAGAATATTCTTTTGGTTCACTTGCAATGGAATAGTCCAGTCATTCTTACTTTGTTTGTTTTCACACAGCACATCTATATAAAACTCCTCACGTTCATTTTCAAGCACTGCATTTACGTGTTTTATTTCCTTTCTACTTCTGCAACAGCGTGAAAAATGATTACTCTTATCGCAGGTGTTGCACATTCTCTGATATGCTGGACACTTCTTTAGATGATGTTGCCGCCCACAGCGATCACAAAATTTTTTTCTTTCAGATGATGTCTTGCTCTGCTGTCACTGCATTAATTTTTCTAATATGTTCGCGCTTTACAGCATCTACGCAGCCGTTCTTGATAAAAAGCTCTTTAGCCTGTGACATCACCATCTCCGAAGCTTTGCAGAGTGCCACAGCTTTTGCCAAATTCAAATCTTGTTCTAACAGTCTTTCTCTCAGACCATTATCAAGAATGCTGCAAACAATTCTGTCTTTAATGAGAGAGCCTTTAAGTTCTGCAAACTTGCATCTTTTCCTGTGATTTCTCAACTCCGTAACAAATTGATCAATCGTTTGACCAGATCTCTGCTGACATTTGAAAAATCTATAGTGCTCATACGTCACATTATGCTTCGGTATACAAAATGCGTCAAATTTGTCGATTATCGCTTTTAGATTCAAATTATCTCCATTTTCAAAAGTAAAATGGTTATATACCTCAATTGCATCATCACCTATAACGTGGAGTAGAATTGCAGCTTTAGTTTTTTCAGATTTTTTATCTGCTCCGATCGCCGATAAATAAATTTCAAAATGCTGTTTAAATCTTTTCCAGTTTTCAGCTACGTTTCCAGTCAGCTGAAGTGTCGATGGGAGTTGCAAAACTTTCATTTTTAAAGCTGTTAGCAAACAATAAAAAAGTTTGTGCTCTTTTTTTTCCGATTATCTTTGCTTCTCCTGTGTTAGTGAAACATATTATTCTTCCAGACCAACTTCTGACACCATGTTGTGTTCTTTATATGTACCGTGGGTTACTAAGAACAAACCATATTCTGGAAAAATTAAAACTAGAATTTTTATTTACAACAGTGAACAGCAACCATGTTTTTATCATACATTTTCTAGATCATTCTGTCATTTCTGCACATGCTCCAAACTCTGTCCAATCACGTTCCTGCAAGTGACAAGTGATATCACCACAACCTCTAATTCTAGTCTCACCCAACTTCAGTGGAAAAAGCCTACTAGCATTTACCTTATGTATGCCCTTCATGATTTTGTATACCTCTATCAAATCTTCCCTCATTCTCCTACGCTGTAGGAATAAAGTCCTAATCTATTCAACCTCTCCCAATAACTCAAATCCCCAAGTCCTGGCAACATCCTTGTAAATTTTCTCTGAACTCTTTCAATCTTATTGATATCTTTCCTGTAGGTGGGTGACCAGAACTACATTCAATACTCCAAATTAGGCCTCACCACCATCTTATACACTTTCAACATAACATACCAACTCCTGTACTCAATACTTTGATTTATGAAGGCCTATGTGCCAAAAGCTCCTTTTATGACCGTTTCCCAGTCACACCACTTTCAAGGAATTATAAATTTGTATTCCCAGATCCCTTTGTTCTACCGCACTCCTTACTGCTCTGCTGCTCACCATGCAAATCCTACCCTGTTTTTTCCTCCCAAAGACCAACACTTCACTCTTGTTCGCATTAAATTTCATCTGCCATTTTTCAGCACGTTTTCCAGCTGGTCCAGATTCCGCTGCAAACTTCGATTGCCTTCCTCACTGTCCATTACACCCCAATCTTGGTGTCATCCGCAAATTTGCTGATCTACATTATCTGAAATAATTACACCAAAGGATTCCATAGAGATGAATGTGAAATAATGAATTGTTGGAACAGTAAATATTTATTAATTCACAATGGACCACTGAAGTGGGGAACCTAAGGACTCCTACTTTTAAGTTGCCAGCAGTCCAAGTAAGTAAAGATCCTTAAGGCAGGCTGGTTGGCATGATCTGAGATCTGAGTAGTTACTTACTATATTTACCAAATAAACTGGAGGTGAGGCTCCAAAAACAAATACAAAAAAGGAAAAGGACGTTAATGATATTGCTAGACAGTCATTAAAATAAAAAGGACTTAAAATTAGTCTCAGCAAGTTTGGATTCATCTAAACAAAGTAGAATATTAGATTTACTTGATTGCAGTGCCCACAACATTCTGAATATTGCTGGAGGCATCAATATCCTGGGAAAGAAATATTTTTATGTGTATCTTCCAGAAAGAGATAGCAGAAACAGATTGAGAGCTTAGTCTATTTATTTGGTTCAAGATACAGTTTCTCAAGGATAGCCTATGGAAGTTTTCATCACAAGATTCAGCTATCAATATGCATGTTTTAAGCAAAGTCTTTGAATGACAACAATATCATATAGAATTTGCATCCTTAAGCTGTACATAGAATATTACACTCACTTAGACAAGAAACAGTAAGGATCTTCAACACAACTTGAAGCATGGTACCTATAGTACTGTGCAAAAGTCTTAGGCACATATATATATAGCTAGGTGCCTAAGACTTTTGCACAGTACTTGTCAACGTGGAGCAAAAAGCAAGTTTGTAAATCTGGTGCGAGCAAAGGATATTGGGAATGGTGAGGGCAGAGAAGGAGTGCCAGGCTGGGGGGTGGTGTGGGTGCAATCACACCCAGTCCTAAGACACCAGACAAGGTAATTTGATTCCAAACAATTGGTTTATTGATCATCACAGAATGTCTCTCTGGTGATTCCCACTTTCTCCCCTCTCCATTCCCCTTTTTCCAACTATGATTCCCCTCTCCCTGCCTCCTTCCCACTCTCAGTGCACAATAGAATCCCATATCAGAATCAAGTTTATCATCATGAAATTTGTTTTTTATTTGCAGCAGTAGCAGCAGTACAGTGCAATACCTAAAATGACGACTGTACTGTGCAAAGTTGGAACAGTTCACCAAGTTGCAGAGTTCACTAAGTTAGTAGCTACAGCACCCTCCTCTCAAATCTTAAAGCAACTGTTGCAGTGAAGAACTACTACACATAAGCCACCAAATCAATAGAAATCAATGCGTTCTTATTTCACTTTCTACAGTTAGTGATAACATTTTTGGGAGTTGATTCAAATGATAGCTAATCTAGTTTGTGAAAATGGCATTGACATCTGGATTCCATATTGTAAACTATCAGGTAAGATATATTAATTTCATCTTGAATAAGGTTAAGTTGAAGGCTAGTTTGCAACATGATTTAGTACAGTATATGGCAGTCCTCAAATCATCTAGCCTACTAATCCAAAACACTTGATCCTTTCTTTTCTAAAATGTGCAAAAATATTTAGGCCTTAAATGCTAACAAAATCCTGTCGTCTGCAAAACCTTTTAAGGTTTCTTTCTTATCTGTGCTGTGATCCATTCCACATATCACATTTTCAGTTTTAAAAAGGTTCTAACTGCGTTTCCTGGTTACTTTATCTTAAATTTGTCCAAAGCATTTCATAAATAGAGTAAAGTCCCAGCCTGTATTATTTTATAAGTCAGTCCTTTCAGTTCAGAAATCAAACATACATGCAAAGAGTTCATACCCAGCCAGTAACTACACCGCATAGTAGCAACATGTACTGTATTTCAAAATTCATTTTGTTCCTTTGAAAGGAGAGTAAACATACGACCACCACTAAACAACGTATTCAGTGTTGGTGATGATAAATTTACAGAGGAGCTCCCTCTACCCCATCAATAATTGAAAATCGTTGAAATGATAAAACTGCATGCAGAAGCCCAGATGGCCCCACGAAGTTAAAATGTAGATTGAAAGTGATCTTCTGTGTTATGTATCTCAATATTTTGCTTCCTTTTCTTAAACAGCCTGATAAAATTGGGATAATTTGCTAAGTCCTGTTTTTCAAAAGTCAAGTATCTCTCTTCTATTCAATACTGCAGATATTTTCAAAATTATGATATAATCTGCAGTAGCTGTTCCTCTGCCAGATCTCAAACTTTCCTGTATTAATGCATCTGCCATGTCTGTCAGATTCATTTGATGCATAAATCTCAATGCAGTTAGAAAAACATTAAGATAACAATTTGCTTTAAATGTCAGGTTTTGAGATACAAATAAACGGCATAATGATGACCACGGTTTGTTAGGAAGGGATGAGGCAGAGAATGGTCTTCATGAGAAATACCAGTACCTGGCATAATCTCTACATCAAAATTGGGTAACAGATCTGCAACCACTTCACTCCTACCTAGGAATTCAAAGAGAGAAGTAGAAAGAGAGAGAGAGAGAAAGAGAGAAGAAAGAAATATGATTACTATGCATGAAAAGAGTACAGCTTAATTTGTATCTGTGACAGATACATGTTCAGGCTTTGTAACTACTGCATGCTGGTAATTATAAACACAATAACACTAATGATTACTTTAGTTCAAACCAATGTCATTCTCCATCCATTGTCTTCCATAAAATCAGCAGTTTTAGATCATCATACTGACAGAACAGCAAAACTAAATTCACCCAAAAGGCATATGGAAAAAATTGTCCACAATAAATTTGCCTTCTAGTTTAGTACAAAGGACACTAATAATTTTATTCCAAATTATTCAGAAATTTAGATTAGACTGTGTACTTTAATTAGTTTGTATATGCACCCAAGAATGGTCAAAGATATAAAATAATCTCTCCATTTTCCTTAACCAGTGGTCAGAATATGTATTCAGAGTTTCTTCTTTAAAATGGCTTAGAATGACAGAATGGACAACCCTCCCCAACCAAGAGAACAGTCACACTTTCGGCATTTCTCTAAATCCCAGGTATGTTCCTAATGTGTGGGGTCCATCAGTACTTCACTTTAGTCTTCACTTGTTACAGTTCTGCACCATTAACGGCTACTGCAAATTGTTGGAATTGCACCCTGATATGTAGTCAGGTCCTGATGGATCATTCTGAGGAGAATTGGCTAGTGAGATTATTGATGGAATGGATCTTAATTGTCCATAATTTGCTTGACCCATGCAGGGCTCCATTAGACTGGAAGAAAAAGCAAATTTTACGTTTAATTTTGATGAGTTCCTCCAGCATTTTTTATGTGTTACTCTGGATTTTCAGCATCTGCAGAATCTCTTGTGTTTGTGACCAAGTTAGCAGAGTTGCTTGAAGTGGCACATGCTGTGGATTAAGGAGATCTCCAACACATAGTTTTACAGAAGGTATTTGATAATTCAGCAAGCATTATTATACAAAATTTACAAGTCATGGGAGATAACATTTTGGTGTAGTTGAAAAATTGGCTGGCAAACCAGAAACAGAGACCAAGTCTAAAAGGGAATTTTTCTGATAATGCTTGGTTTTGGGGTCTGAACTTCATACAATTTATATAGTTGACTTGGCTGAATAAACTAATAAAAGAACAATGAGGAGGCTCCAGAAGGATACAGATAGGTTAAACAAGCAAGCAATAGTTCATATTTTTCACACTAGACTTCATTTGTCAGTTTTCTCCTTTGGCAGGAATTTGAAAAGAATGGTGCTCTCTCAATAATGCAAAATGAAGAGCTCTCAGATATCAGTTTCTAGATGCGTGATTCAAGTTATTTCTTATTTATAATATAACTGTATGCACAAAACTGGGAGGTTACCCCTCAGTTATATAGTCTCCATCTGAAGTACACTGGTCATATTTTTTTGAAGTATGATGTAAATACACTGGAAGCAATTAAGAGATATACGAGCATTTGGAGAAGTGTTGTCTGATTAGGGATAATCAGCGTGACATTGTGAGGGGCAGGTTGTGCCTCATGAGCTTGACTGAATTTTTCAAGAAAGTGACAAAGCAAATTGATGCAGTTAGAGCATTGGATGTGGTATATATGGATTTTAGTAAGGTGCTTGACGGTAGGCTTATTGAGAACATCAGGAGGCATGGGATCCAGGGAATCCCGGCTGTGTGGATTCAGAATTGGGTTGTCCATGGAAGGTAGAGAGCAGTAGTTGATGAAGTGTGTTCTGCCTAGAGGTTGATGACCAGTGGAATTCCATGGGTATCTGTTCTGGCACCACTGGTACAGAAAGGGTTAATAAAGTTACAGTAGCATCAGCAGCATCACAAAAATCACTGCTTTTTGTGATTTTTGTAAGTAACTTGGATGAGGAAGTGGAAAAGTGGGTTGGGTGACATGAAGATAGGTGGTATTGTGGATAACGTTGAAGATTGTTGTAGGTTACGACAGGGCATCAGGCCCTGATGGTGTTCCTGGTAGGTCACTGAAACCTGTACCAACCAACTGAAGGGAGTCCCATCATGATAAATGACATAGATAGAGCAGACAGCCGGACATGTTTTCCCAGGACAGAAATGGAACATGAGCGGGGCATAATTTTAAGGTGATTGGAGGAAAGTATAGAGGGAATATCAGATGTAGGATTTTTTTTACACAGAGTGTTAAGTTTGTGGAACACACTGCTAGGGCTGGTGGTAAGGCAGAACATTAGGGTCATTTAAGAGCCTCTTAGTCACATGGATGAAATTAAATGGAGGGTAATGGGGAAAGGAAGGGTTAAGTTAATCTTGGAGTAGTTCGCCACAACATTATGGGCTGAAGGGACTGTACTCTGCTGAACTGTTCTAAGATAAACATGATTGCAAAGTAGAAATTAGAGTCAAATCTGCCATTATCTTAGTTAAATGGCAGAGAAACTCATGGGGTCAAATGAACTCCGTTTCCAATGTCTACATTCATAAAGGAAAGAACATATAATAAAAGAGCAGAGGTAATGGTCCAGAATTTATTTTGTCTGTTTAGCTACTGATAAGCCTCATTTCTGCACCGCCATGTACTTATTTCTTTTTATTGGGATTGCTCCTCAGCCAAGAAGTGATCTACTAGTGCTCATGGTGTAGCCATTGTGGGTTGCCTATTACTAGCTGACTGGCCAATGTCATATTCAAGGATTTATTAACTACATCCTATAAATCCTCATCTGTTTTAATCAATGCTAATTTAATGAACTAAACTGAAATAAATGAAAAACAACTGTTAGGTTTATAGTACATTTCCTCTGAACATTCTAAGGATTTATTGAATTAAATCAAAGCAACACACACAAAATGCTGGAGGAACTCAGCAGGCTAGGCAGCACCTATGGAAAAGAGTACAATCCACATTTCAGGCTGTGACCCTTCATCAGGAGGGTCTTAGACCAAATCATCGGCAATTAAATTAAATAATTTTGTTTTCAATGATTTGACTTAAAATACCTGAGCTAAAATGTTTTGAATAACTTTGTTTCATGGTTCTTTTTGGAATTTATTGAAGTAGTAGGGGGCTGAGTAAGTGCTTGGGTATGTTAAAGGGCAAATTTCATTGAACCAAACTGGGCCAAATCACAAATGACACTAGAAATTGGAATTCACCCTCTCTTGTTATGATAAACATGTGCAGTACACCCGCTCACTGCCATTACCTAAAAATTTGAAAGGTTGATGATATAAATTTAGAACACAAATTCATTGACCAAAATGAGACCCCTTCAGTCCCCACTGGGACCTGTATGTTTAGCTTACATCTGCCACATATTTGGCACGTTGGCTCCTGAGAAGCAAGTCAGCACTTAAAGAACTCTCTTGGCAACCAGAGCACAACAGGCAATTAGGCAAAGAAAAGCTCAAGAATTCAGAGAGAGACATTGTTCTTTTCTTTGTGTCTGCAACGTTTCCTGTACCACACAATCAATTGGCCTGGTACCAAGCCAGTGATCACTGCTTGTAGGATATGTCATTACCAAAACAAAGGCTGGGATTAGTGAATGAAAGTTCATTGAATTATTCAATAATACAGAGATTGAAAACTATCCTGGGAGATATTATATGAACAATATCTATGTGATGGTGCAGATCCTTTAATTGAGGTCAAATATTCCCAGCCCCTACACAATGTATTACTAGATGTATTATGGGATAATAATGAAACTCAAAGATTTCTCCAAAAGCTGCATTTTCTGCCAACAGTATATGAAATGTGCAGAGTGACCAGTAATATCAGGCACCCAATTGCCAGTGCTGCAAACCTTAGCCAGAGTTGGAGAAATCTTGCCCAAGCTAATCTCTTGATTGTCTATGATTAATCAAGAATGATTGGTGGTTTGATGTATGCAGAATTGCTTTTACTGTACATTAGATCAAACACAAACAGGTTCGGTTTCTAAATTGAAGAATGACAAAGTTGTTGGGAATATTATGGAATGTTCAAAACTTATTGGCATTTTCTATCATCCATGTCAGTAGATGGCAGTGCTGCATTAAAACGTGTTCATACCATGACCAAAACTTAAATGTTGCTTAAGATTTAAAAAATGTTCAGCTTTTTCTTAGTCTGTTTGCAGTTGGTTTGATATATTGTGATTGTTTACAATAAGTTCTTCTTAAAATGGTTGATTAATTTTAATGGTCCACTATGGTGACTCTCTTCAAACTGATCAGAGTATTCTGAAGAGGCAAAATATAAAATATTATAAATGTGCAATTAAATCAAAGTCAACAATACTTATAAGAGGAAGCTTGCTTTACTTCTTACATAAATATAAAACGCAAAATCATCAATAATATATCAGAAAATCATGTTTACTACATGTAAACCATCAAAACTGGCAACCCCAAAAAGAATGATCTGCTTCTAAATTTATCTTACTACCTTTAAGGCTAACACAGCAATAATACAAACAAAATTGCAGATCTTGTGTCATGATCGCTCCGATATCTGATGAAGGGGCTTGCCGTGTTCATTCCAGGCAGCTCACTCACCTCTGGTTTCCACCAGACACTCAGCTCTCACCTGTGACAATGACCACACTCTGGTACATCACTTCAACAGGTGGGCTAAACCAGGTGAGGGTAGCTGGCAGCCTCATATCCTGGTAAGATAGTGACATGCCGAGTGTGCAAATTCAGCTCCAGAGATCTGGGCAGTGAGATCCAACGGCCAGGAAGGTGATACTACAACACTCCGTGAAGAGCAAAGGGCAAGACAGGCACAGAAGACATCATGGTTATTCACTGCAACCACGGAGGTCCCCAGTTTTTGATGCTTGTTTGTACTGCTGGACCTGGACGTCTGAGGTTAAGAGAGTGGAAATGCCCCAGTGCAACAAGCTTTTCCAATTTAAAAATTCTCCCCACACAGGTTTCCTGTCATCATTGGACACGATGGATAACCAGTTTAACAGAATCTTCAAATGATTTCAACTGAAGTTACAACACATATTTGGCTCAATGATTCATGTTCATTTTTATTTTTCTCTGAACGCCTCCACCTATTCTGGTTGATCACTGAGAAAGCATCCAGCTGATGACTGAATGGGTTATAAAGTCTTCACAAACTACACCACAAAGAGTGGGAGTCTTATTGTGCATGATTGAATATAATGGGATGACATGTGTTTAAATATAGCCTCCTGCGAAGGATTAAAAACAGGCCTTCCTCATCTGTAATTCAACAGATTGTTTGCAAGAACTTGCTGTGTACAAAGTGACTGCCATATTCCCTGTATCACAATCATGGCCAGGATTAAACAAAGGTTCACTGGCTATAAACCGCTTTGGGATTTTCTGAAGGGAGCATATATGGAGTTATCTGAATGCAATTCTGTGAGACTATTTGGGTTAAAATTATTTATAAGTGATTTCTATTTGCATCATGATTATAAAAGGTCATGTTAGAAAGTGTACATTTAGGCATGATACAAGCCATTTTTCTAAATAAATTCTATATAAAATTATACTTTAATCTTTAGCATACTAAAGCAGTAACTGTGTATTTCAGCTTCTTTTAATGGATTGGAAATTGTCACATTTTCCTATAGGACAGTATAATGGCACAGTTAATAGAGCTGATGCCTCAGTGGCAGAGACTCTGGTTCAATCCTGACTTTGGGAGCTGTCTGTGTGCCTTTCCTCACCCCAAAGATATGCAGTTTGGAAAATGAAATGGCCACTAAAAGTTGTCCCTGGTGGGTAGGTGATTGGTAGAATCTGAAGGGAGTTGATGAGGATATGGTGAGAATAAAATGCTTAATGTAGGATAGTATAAAATGGATGGCGACTGCCAGCATGGACTTGATAGATTATAGGACCCATTTCTGTGCTATATCTACATATCTATGAATCCTCTTTGCTTTTAATCTTGATTGCTCTTTTGCCATGAGCCATTCAATAATTGAAATGTTCCCCCTGAATCCAACAAATAAGCTAGGCTGATTTTTCCATTCAGTGACAAGTGGTGTTCTTAGCATAATGCATTAAGGCACCATGCTGGTTCAAGTGGATATATGAAGAGGAAGAAATGACTACCATTTTTATTCGAGCCACAACCATAATTGAATAACAAACACCAAAGACTAATGATTGGTCATTAAGTTTATCATAATGTAGTAGATGAGAGCATCCTGACTGGCTGCATCATTGCCTAGTATGGGAACTGTACCTCCCTTAATCGCAGGACTCTACAGAGAGTGGTGCAGACAGCCCAGCGCAACTGTAGTTGTGAATTTCCCACGATTCAAGACAATTTACAAGGACAGGTGTGTAAAAAGGGCCCATAGGATCATTGGGGTCCCAAGTCACCCCAACCACAATCTATTCCAGCTGCTACCCTCTGGGAAGCGGTACCACAGCATAAAAGCCAGGACCAACAGGCTCCGGGACAGCTTCTTCCACCAGGCCATCAGACTGATGAACTCACGCTGATTCGTGTGTACCCTATATTACATCGACTGTTCTATTACTCGTTTGTAATTATAAATTACTGTGATTGCACATTAGATGGAGACGTAACATAAAGATTTTTACTCCTCATGTATGTGTAGGATGTAAGAAATAGTCAATTCAATTGACAGTACAGGCAACCCAGCTGCAGCTTGTAAATAGTTTGTACCCCTGACTGCATAGGTTTCCTCCAGGTGCTCTGGTTTCCTCACACAGTCCAAAGGCACACCAGTTGGTAGATTAAATTAGTCATTGTAAATTGTCCCATGATTAGGCTAGAATTACATCGGGGGAATGCTGGGCAGCATAGCTTAAAGGGCCAGATCATGCTATATCTCAATTTTTAAAAAATTAAAAAGAAATAATTTCACTGCTTTTTTGAGTGCTCAGAAAGATGGCTGCATTTGTCTTCACCACAAAGAAGCACTTCAATGTACTTTATCAGTGGGTTATTTTACAAAGAAACTTTCAACTAGCTAGCTAAGGGAGCCAGATATAAAATGGAAAATGTCCTAATTTAAGTTAATTAAAGGCAATGAAAGAATATGAACTTCTACTATACGAGGGGTGATTGATAAGTTCGTGGCCTATGATAGGAGGAGTCAATTTAGAAACCCTAGCACATTTATTTTTCAACATAGTCCCCTCCTACATTTACACACTTAGTCCAGCGGTTGTGGAGCAGACGGATCTTGGACTTCTAGAAAGTGTCCACGGCAGAGGTGATTGATAAGTTCATAAACTTAAAGCACACGGTATTGGGGGTAAGGTATTGGTGTGGGTGGAGAATTGGTTAGCAGACAGGAAGCAAAGAGTGGGAATAAACGGGACCTTTTCAGAATGGCAGGCGGTGACTAGTGGGGTACCGCAAGGCTCAGTGCTGGGACCCCAGTTGTTTACAATATATATTAATGACTTGGATGAGGGAATTAAATGCAGCATCTCCAAGTTTGCGGATGACACAAAGCTGGGTGGCAGTGTTAGCAGTGAGGAGGATGCTAAGAGGATGCAGGGTGACTTGGATAGGTTGGGTGAGTGGGCAAACTCATGGCAGATGCAATTTAATGTGGATAAATGTGAAGTTATCCACTTTGGTGGCAAAAATAGGAAAACAGATTATTAACTGAATGGTGGCCGATTAGGAAAAGGGGAGGTGCAACGAGACCTGGGTGTCATTATACACCAGTCATTGAAAGTGGGCATGCAGGTACAGCAGGCGGTGAAAAAGGCGAACGGTATGCTGGCATTTATAGCGAGAGGATTCGAGTACAGGAGCAGGGAGGTACTACTGCAGTTGTACAAGGCCTTGGTGAGACCACACCTGGAGTATTGTGTGCAGTTTTGGTCCCCTAATCTGAGGAAAGACATCTTTGCCATAGAGGGAGTACAAAGAAGGTTCACCAGATTGATTCCTGGGATGGCAGGTCTTTCATATGAAGAAAGACTGGATGAACTGGGCTTGTACTCGTTGGAATTTAGAAGATTGAGGGGGGATCTGATTGAAACGTATAAGATCCTAAAGGGATTGGACAGGCTAGATGCGGGAAGATTGTTCCCGATGTTGGGGAGGTCTAGAACGAGGGGTCACAGTTTGAGGATAGAGGGGAAGCCTTTTAGGACCGAGGTTAGGAAAAACTTCTTCACAGAGAGAGTGGTGAATCTGTGGAATTCTCTGCCACAGCAAACTGTTGAGGCCAGTTCATTAGCTATGTTTAAAAGGAAGTTAGATATGGCCCTTGTGGCTACAGGGGTCAGGGGGTATGGAGGGAAGGCTGGGTTCTGAGTTGGATGATCAGCCATGATCATAATAAATGGCGGTGCAGGCTCGAAGGGCCGAATGGCCTACTCCTGCACCTATTTTCTATGTTTCTATGTTTCTATGTTTCATGGCCTAAGGTAGAAGGTGAGTTACACAGCTCTCCTTACATGCACATGCAGTTCAACTCTTTGAGTGATCATGCAGAAAGTTTGAAATTAATAACTTTAGAGGTGTTTGATAAGTTCGTGGCCCAAGATAGAAGGAGATGAGTTATTAACTCATCTCCTTCTACTTTAGGCCATGAACTTATCAATCACCCCTGCTGTGGACACTTTCTGGGGGGCAAAGATCCGTCTGCTCCACGACTGCTGGACTAAGTGTGTAAATGTAGGATTAGATTAGATTATGAGGACACGTAGTCCTCTTTTATTGTCATTTAGTAATGCATGCATTAAGAAATGATACAATTTGTTCCTCCAGAATGATATCACAGAAACACAAGACAAATCAAGACTAAAAAAAACTGACAAAAACCACATAATTATAACATATAGTTACAACAGTGCAAAGCAATACCGTAACTTGATGAAGAACAGACCATGGGCACAGTAAAAAAAAAGTCTCAAAGTCTCTCGAAAGTCCCATCATCTCACGCAGACGGTTGAAGGGAGAAACTCTCCCTGCCATGAACTTCCAGCGCCGCAAACTTGCCGATGCAGCATCCTGGAAGCACCGACCACAGTCCAACTCTGCGTCCATCGGAAAACTTCGAGCTTCCGACCAGCCCTTCGACACCGAGCACCATCTCTGCCGAGCGCTTCAACCCTGGCCCCAGCAACAGGCAATAGGCAAAGCCGAGGATTTGGGGCCTTCCCCCTCCGGAGATTCTCGATCACACAGTAGCAGCGGCAGCGAAGCAGGTATTTCAGAAGTTTCTCCAGATGTTCCTCCGTGCTTCTCAAGTTCGTCTCCATCAAATCAGGATTGTGCATGTCCCCTACTTAACAAATACGATATCAATTTTGAGCAGCTGCATGCACTGCGACATGCCGCCATCTTCTCCAAGGGACTATGTTGAAAAATAAATGTGCTAGGTTTTCTAAAATTGACTCCTTCTACCTTAGGCCACGAACTTATCAATCACTCCACGTATAACACCTGTAACTTGTATGTAAGGGGTTTCTTCTTTTATGTTACTGCACAGGCTAATTAAAATGGCTTCTTTGTTATGTTATGATTGAAATGGCTTCTTTGTTATGTTAAATGCTGAGAAAGTTCTCTCGCTAGCTGCTTGTTTGGGTTATATTACTGATAGAGCAAATGAACCAATTGGGATCGATGTTATTCTTTCTGTGTGTCTGTAAGTTATTGTGATGCATGGGTTTTTGGGCAGAAGGCGAGAGAAAGAGGATGAACAAGGTGCTGTGAGCCGGCGAACGGGGTCGGACCCCGAGCAGGAGTCCGAGGTCCAGGGTTTTCGGCGAGGAGAGGAGACGGAGACGGAGACAGACTCGTGTGGAGTGTCTGGTCGACCACCGTGGTTGGTCCCAGGCGGCAGGTCGAGGTGGTCAGAGGGGATCAAATGGTGAAGAGAGGATCGTTACTAGAGCTCCCACTGTTTGTGCACGAAGAAATTGAACTTTGATAAGTGTGATGCCTTTTATTTTCCTTTTATATTTATTTCTATTAATTATATAGTTCCAGTAATATCTATAAACCGTAATTCATTTAATCATATTTGGTGTATTGTCTGTTATTTGGCAGGGTGGGGTACATCACACAGCGTCCATGCAAACTTAATTAGCCAATTTGGCGGGGCTGAGGGCTGTTTCCCTAGACGATAGCGAGTTGAGCGAGCCTGAGGCTTGCCGGGGGGCTACATGTATTTGTTAGGTTTTATATCATATTCATTTTCTAAATGGTGGAAGTGAAACAGACCCCTTCCTCCATAACAAGGAATAAATTATGATGAAACTCCAATAGTGATAGTTTATTGACATGAAATATTAACTTGTTTTCTTTCCAGAAATGCTGCCTAACCTACTGAATATTTTCAGTATCTTCTGTTATGTTTCAGATTACCTGCATCTGCAGACATTTAGCTTTGGATCTTAAATTCTTGTCTTCTTAGTAATTATGCTTCTTATAAATGAAGCTTTATCAGAAACGCTGTCTTAAATATAGTTGTTTATATTGTAAATTTACTAAAATAATTGCAGATATCTTGTTTACCCTAATTCTTGGACCTGGAAATTTATCAACGGCTATTTTTAAAACTGTTGGCTCATTGATCGACAATTCCAAAATGAGATTACTTGCAAATGCAACTTCAAATACATTTTAAAAATCTACATAAATTAATGCTTTACATTCCTGCAGTGCTCTATAATGCAGCCAAGGATAAAAGTAGTTTAGGCATTCTTGAAATCACCAGTAGAGTTTGTGGATCAGAACAACTGGAGTCTATCACCATAGAAAATAAACAGCCTCTGGGACATTAAGGACTGTGAAAGCAATTTGATGGATAGCCTAATTAAGACTTTCTATGGGAACAGGCCTAAATAGGATGGCTTAAATTGGAGGCGTGTCAATCCACCCCCACCGCTCCCCCTCACAAAGTCCTTGTCGCTAATTTAATTTGTAACAAAGGCCCATTGGATTCTTGAGGATGCAGAGTGTTACAAATAGCTTATTTTAGCATGTCATTGCCTCACCTCTGCTGTCTAAATTCCTTTTCACACCTTATCTAATAATTTTATAACATGTCAGATTGGATATATTCTGATTTTGGGTTGTTATGTAAAGTGAATGATAACCATTCAGACAACTGTTACACATCTCATTTCCCCCGTGCAAATATGGTTCCTTAAGGTTGTTATACTGGGGTGGTAGTGGGAATACGGTCAAACTACCTATGAAATGCTCCCAATAGCATGTGACTCAAATAGCCTCTGACAACTAAGTCCAGCTACTAAGCCTGGCAGAACCATTGGTATTGACAGGAGAAGGGGCAAAAAGCGGGTTACTGCTGCCTTAAAAGAAGTTGCTTCAGGCAGATGGGTCAGCCATGGTTGGCAGCTCATCTGAAGTTAAATTCTGATCTCAAAACTCCACTGTCTTGTGGCTATAGGGAAGATTTCATGAATAAACCCTAAGGAAAAATCTGGAGCTGGAGTCCCTAAGGCAGTCCTATATTGAATTCAACACTGACTG